>NC_088380.1:20177500-20802500 GCF_037993035.2 Macaca fascicularis
TTCTATGTCTAAACTACACATGCGTACTTCTGCTTATTTTCTTTCTTTCCTTCTTTCTTTCTTTTTTGAGACAGAGCCTCATTCTGTCACCCAGGCTGGAGTGCAGTTGTGTGATCTCTGCTCACTGCAACCTCTGCCTCTTGGGTTCAAGTGATTCCCCTGCGTCCGCCTCCTGAGTAGCTGGGACTACAGGTGCATGCCATCATGCCCAGCTATTTTTTGTATTTTTAGTAGAATTGGGGTTTCACCATGTTGGCCAGGCTGGTCTTGAACTCCTGGCCTCAAATGATCCGCCCATCTTGGCCTCCCAAAGTGCTGGGATTACAGGCATGAGCCACCACACTTGGTCTACTTTTGGTTCTTTTTCTAATTTGTTCAGTTTTTCATTTATTCATTTAACATTTATTATTTTACAGAAAATAGGTAGGACTCCCAGTGTTTCTCTAATGGAACACGTGGACCACTTAACAACTAAATCATGTAAAGTGCTCATTACCATGCAAATCTACTCACATCTTCGACCTACTGAATTAGAATCCAAGGCAGTGGGTCCCAGGCATAAGTTTTGTGACAAGTTGCCCCAGAGATGCTCGTGAATGTACAAATTTGAAATATCTACCTATTTAACCACATATGGTACCTGGCCTTAAGGTACTCCTATTTCATTGGAGGATCTGTTTATTCAAATGAATATGAGTACTAAGAGATTTAAATATATCTAAAAGTTTTGTTGACCATTTTCTAAATAAAGGCACTAAACATGTTGGCAGTAACAAGTCTTCTCTTCAACTGCCTGATTGTGGTGATTTAGGTACTTGTAAAATTCTTTATGTTATCTACACAATTTATATTTAAGTATTTTAATATTTAGTATATTACATGCTATCTATATTTCACATTCTGAATTTTCTCAAATGACTTTATGAAGATAATGCATCTTCCATACATTTTTGTCTGTATAGAAAGCAAAAATAATTAGACATTTAAGTGATGCATATCCATCAGCAACGTAATACAGATATCTGTTTTCTTCATTCATCATTGCCAATTCAATGTGTGCTGAATGTGTTTCCACTCTGTATAAAATGTGGGGTATAAAGACATATAAGATACAGCTTATGAAGTTGAAATGCTATGATTAGAATGTTCAATGATATGGAAACAGATATGCAAATCTCTAAAGTAATACAGAAAATATTTTACTAAACACAAAACAGACTTCAGAGGTCATAGTGATCACAATGGAAGCGTATGAAGGAAGAGTACCCATTGGGGAGGGCCATGTTTGTAGGCTGTGGATTGTATGGAGAAAGCAGGGTATTCATGGAAAGGACACTTGACATGAACCAAGGCTTGGGGTCTGGAATATGCACGGCAATATTGGACAGTGCACAAATTTAGCTTCAGTGGAAAGCATTAGTGAGATAATGGCAGAGATTAGGTACTCAGTGATTAAAATACACCTTTACATTTAAAGGTTATTTAATTTTAATATTTACAAACATTCAATATTTTGTTTCACAAGTGGCTGAAAGTTTGAACAGTTCTACCATTGCCCTTGTGGAAAGTCAAGATTGACCAAACTTCCCTATTTATCAGTCACTGTCATGGCTGCGGTTTAACCAGGGCATAGTTGTCTCTATCTCTGCTGGTAAATTTAGCACATTTGTGACTCCAAGCTTCCAGTGGGTGATAGATTAAAACCTCAGATTTTATTTTATTTATAAAGAAAAATATATATGAAATTATATGAGACACTGGCATCTTAAAATTTCTTCCAAAACACAAGCTACTTAGCTGCAAGCTATGACTCCTGGAATTCACAATCATAAATTCACAGAGGTAGACATTTTTATGCTTTAGTAGGAAGATTCAATACTTCTGTAATGTTTTTTTTCTCTTCCTACCATTAAAATTGATGGTGAAGTATTTCATTTCTGCTGAGGAGAAAAGGAAGGAGAATTCATATGTTTTGTGTAGAGACTGTGAATTAAGAATCCCTTAAGGGAATTCATTTAGGGTATATACCTCATGTATGTATTGCCACACATTCTATTAGAATGTGAAAAGAAAAGCTCAAAATGTCAATAACTCCTCTCAGATCAGAATATTACAAATTTGGAAAATCTGAAATCATACCCGGGATTTCTGGACACTAAAATCTTAATGCCACAGTGGCATTAGCTCAAGGAATTTAGCCTTTGTAACTTGCAGAGTTTATAGGACAGAATTGGTGTATTTAGAGAGGGAGAGATAGAGAGAAAAGAGGAATAAGGAGGAGACGGAGAGGGAGAATGAAAGAAAGAGAGAGGGGATATCATCATAAAAGTGGTCACTACCTCTAAGAATTTGAAAACATAAATTAGGCAGATGCAGTTATTTTAATACATCACTAAAGATGTTTCAAACTTAGAGTGTTTTATTTTTATGTTTTTCATTTTTCCTTGCATTTTGTTTATTTTATTTCTGTTATTATTGTTCAATGTGATCTGTGTTTTCAAAAGCTCCATTTTTCTTGCTGATATATTGAATAATCATACTGATAAAATCATAGGGCTGCCCAGGGATTCTGCAAAGGGCTACTCTTCTCCAGACTGCCAAACCTTCAGCACAACTACTCCAGAATGGAATTTACTAATACATTAAGAGGATTTACTAATGGCATAACAGATGCTCCTTGACTTATGATGGGATTGCATCATAATAAACCCATTACAGAGTTGAAAAAGTATCATGGGTAAGAAATCATCTAAATATGGCAAAAAAATAAATTAAACTGTAGACTTTCACAATAGGTTTACCTGTGAGTAAATATCATTAGATAGCACAGAAAAATATCACTTTTCTGCTTAAAGAGGTATAATTTTCCACTCCCTGTTGATACGAAACTCATTGCACATAGTCAGCAGCCCTGTGGTTTAGCCCAAACAAAAACCTAGGTTTTTTTTTTTTTTTTTTTTTTTTTTGATGTAGAAATTGAACTTTCTAGATCATAAGGTAGTTCTATTTCTTGATATTATGTTGAATTCCTATGCTGTTTCATTTCCACCAACAGTATGGCTCTCCAACCTCATCAAAACCTGTCTTTTGTTTTTTTGATAATAGCCATCCTAGCTGGTATGAGGTAATATCTCCTTGTGGTTTGGATTTATATTCTTCTGATGATTAGTGTTGTTGATTATCTTTTTATATACCTTTTGTCCATATCCAATAGAATTATAATCGGGATCTCATAGAGATACCTACACTCATATGTTCACTGCTGCATGAACCTTGAAGACATTATGTAATGTAAAATAAGCCACTCACAGAACAAATACTGCATGATCTTACTTATATGAGGAATCTGAAAATGGCAAATACATGGTGGTTTTCCAGGGGCTGAGTGAGAGAGAAATGACTTGTTGCTGTTCAATGTGTATAAAGATTTAGATATGCAAGATGAATAAGTTCTAAAGGCTGTACAACATTATGCCTACAGTTAATGATACTGTATCAGGCACTTAAAAATTAGTTTAAAGGGTCGTTCTCATAGGTGCTATTACCAGAATTAAAAAAAAATAAATAAAAAACAGTAAATAGTGTAGCTAGTAACTATATATTGAATGGGACATTATTTTTTGTGTTCTCAATCACCTCATTCCCCTCTCCAGAGTTGATGGAGCATATAGAATTCTGTTGGCATGTGTACATTCATGAAATCATTTACACGTTTGTCTTAATAATTGTTTTTGGATGAAAAAATAAGAAAGAAACAGCTACTGGATCCTGCTTCAAATATGTCTCTACTGTTGGCTGATAGACCCTCAAATAGATTTTGAAAGGATGTCTGTACCTTGGCAATGTGATTTCAGAAGCAGCCTCTCTTGGCCAGATTAGATTCTAACAGCATTGGAATCAAAGATCCCCATTGTAGGGAATTTCCTTCAAGAGATGGCAGAAGGATGATAAGTAAACCTGGGTTACTGAAAGTTCTGTTGCCAACTGTTCAGGATACAGTCTTTTGCATAACAGAAAAAAGAGTGAGATTTGGAAAAATAAGGTTCATCTTGTTTCAAGTGGCCATTAGCCCTTAGGATCTTCTCTTTGTAGAGAATCAAATATCAATGCTACTATCGCTACCATTTAGAGAAAATCATCAGGGCTTGAGGGATTAACGAAGCCTCCTATAAATTCTTTGGCTGTAGTTCCATCAGTCATCTGGGTCTATTTGCCTTCTTCTTAAATTTGTGCTGGCCTGTGACTGCTTTTATCAAGGCAGTACAATCAAAGTGACCTTAGCAGTTTTTGCTCTGTTCTTGAGGGGTTTAGAAGCCGCTGCCTTGATCTCTTTAGCTTGTGAGCTTTCTTGTAAGTGGTCTAGCTAGATTGTTAATGACACCATGTAGAGAGGCTCTGCGATCACAGGGAGAAAGTGAGGCATCCAGTTGGGCACTGTCTCCCAGCTGTTCTTACTAACGCACTAGGCATCTCACTGCACCCATCCTTGAACCTCCCTGGACCCATCCTTGAACTTCCATGCAAGTTGATATGTCAGATGGATACTTTACCCAGTATTCCAAACCACCATATGGATTAAGAAATTGCCTAGACAATCCCTGCTAAATGTCCTGACTTCCAAAATTCTTGTTTTGAAAGTTCTTGGTAGTAGTTTGCTACACAGAGCGATGACATTGACATTTGGAACACACACACACACACACACACACACACACACACACACACACACTGATTTATCCCATAGGAAAACCAGTGATGTTTGGCTTTCTAGATCAATTTCTAAGATCATTAAATCACACTATATATTGTGTACCTAATATGTCCTCTTGTCTTCCTCTCTTTCTGCCTCTCTTCTCTCACTGTCTCTCTCCAGAAATGGAGTGCATGACATATAGAGAAACAAACATCACCACAAATGTAATATTTCAGCTATGGTCCATTGTAAGCATATTTCATGAGTTCAGGTAAACGTTGTATTTAGAGGATAAGCAAATGAAGGAAAATGAACCTGACCTCCAAATAATTGCTGTTTAGTCAACACATAGAACATGACTTCCTGTAATTAATGAACAGTTACAAAGATTTTTACCATCAGGAAACTTACACTCTATGGGGAGTATTAAGATTATCTGTGATATTTATGGGATATTATAAATCAAGAAAATTAGAAGGATAATTAAAAATATTTAAATATCATATACAAGTTATATTTCATATCTAGATCTAGTTAAGTATGATTTCCCAAAATAGCTTGTTTATATGGCTTATAAAAAATTTGTGTGCTCAAAATGCAAACTCAAATGAGAAATATTATCATATAGACATACGATGCTTATTTATTCATTGGCAAATTTTTCTCTTATTCTGCTTTTTTCTTTCTTTTTGGTTTTCGCTTTGATGGTTTAAATGAATTCAAAAGATGAAATGCTTTATATAGAATTTTTTTAGTCACAGTTACTATTAGAGAAAGTGTGTTGAATATGAATATCACAAAAACATTTGGAATATGTGTTGTTGAGACAGCTATATTTAGAGTCATATAATTTCAAATATATTAAAACACTACTATATAAGTATATACATATACCAATGACAATCTAGTTCCATTAGTAATGATATAATTGACAACATAGGTCCATAAGTAACTGAACATTGATAATTTCTCCTGCATTACCAGTTCAGTTATTGTGACATCTGGTTTTCTAATTTATAAAAAATGATTTATTTATCTTTTATAACACGATTTAATTTATAATGCATTATGTCATACTCTATTATTATTACTATTTTTGAGATGGAGCTTCACTCTTGTTCCCCCGGCTAAAGTGCAGTGGTGCCATCTTGGCTCACTGCAAACTCTGCCTCCTGGGTGCAAGTGATTCTCCTGTCTCAGCCTTCTGAGTATTTGGGATTACAGGCATGCATCACCATGCCCAGTTAATTTTGTATTTGTAGTAGAGACTGGGCTTCGCCATGTTGGCCAGGCTAGTATTGAACACCTGACCTCAGGTTATACACCCGCCTCAGCCTCCCAAAGTGCTGGGATTACAGGTGTGAGCCACCACCCTGGCTGTCATACTCTAATAATCTAAAAAGACATGGCCATTTCCAGCAAGTTGGCTATCATGTTATACATGCTACATATATATGAATATGAAAGCACGGCTACATATTGTATACATGTTATTTATGTCACATGTAACAAATACGCAGCACTGAAGCAAACACTTATATCTGATTCCTAAAATTATTTTTAAAATTTCAGAGATGTGTATGTACTTTCTTTCCTCTAGCATATAGTTTTATGTAGGATGCAGACTTGGGCCAAAATAGCCAGAACTTCCTATACCCCGCTTCATTCTGTCACTGGATGAGTGCTGTCCTGGAAATGGTGCCACTTCAGGCAAGGTTGAGACAGCTCTGAAGGAGCTGACAGCTGGAAGTGTGCTGTTGAATGCACTCCCCATCCTGGAGAGCAAGTTATCCCTTAAAAGAATCTCAGGACCATGCATCTCTATGTCTATCAGACAGCAAACCTGCTTTGTTCCCCTTAATCTCTAGTACAAGCCCTTCCAGTGTTGATTAAGGTTGCAGCTACACTGAAAATACTCATATGCTCTTATCTTCTGTGGTTCTCAAATTGCCAAATCCAACAGGTAATTGCTGTCCTCATACCATCCTCAGTAATACTGGCCCCAGGCAATTATGCCTATCCTTCTAAGAGATTATTTCTTTGTCTTTCTCAATTCTACTGTCTTGTTTTGTATTGCCATTACATTAATTTACTTATTTTCATGCAAATTTAATTCTTGTTTTTGACAAATTATTTGTTTTTTTCCCAGTAGAACAAAAGCTCCACAAGGCCAAGGATCTTTGTTTACTGTGTTTTCATTGCTGTGCCCTCATTGCCTAAAACAATCTGCAAATCAAATTGTCCTCAAATACCACAAACTGGGTGATTCCAAAAAAAAAAAAAAAAAAAAAATATTGCCGCACTCTTCTGGAATCTAGAAGTCTGAAATCAAGGTGTTGGCAGGGTTGGTTCCTTCTTGGGGCAGTGTGGGATCGTTCCGTCCCAAGACTCTCTCCTTAGCTTGTTGCTGGCTGTTTTCCTACTCACATGGACTTTTCCCCATATGTTCAAATCATCTTTCCTTGTTTGTATCTCTATGTCCAAATTTCCCTTTTTCATAAGGCACCAGTCATAATGGATTATGGCTCACTGAGACAGCCAGATGGGAGGGGTTCCCTGGCGAAACTACAACTGGCCTGCGTGCTGCGGTAGAGCCACAGGATTTCACCCCATTTGCAGGAGGGAGGAGGAGCCTGGCCCCTCCTTTTCCTGTGTGGAATTTGGGATTCAAACAATGAGGCAAGAAGCACTCTAGCAGGGACTCTGGCCTTGAAGAGAGTCCCTTTTCCCCCCTTTTCTTCCTTTTCACCCAATAAAGCCTTGCTTTACTCACCCTAAAACCATCTGCGAGCGTAAACTTTCAAGGCTGTGGGACAAGGACCTCTGTCTTTAGCTGAACTAAGGAAAAGCCCTGCAACACCACGGCATGTCACTTTAACTTGACAATTTCTGTAAAAACCAGAACTCCAAAGAAGGTCACATTCTGCGTTACGGGGGGTCGGGGCTTCCATATATGACTTTTTTCATAGGGAAGAGGACATCACTCAAGTGACAACACTAAGCAAAATAACAAATAGCACCAAGAAAAAAATAAAAACATATTGACTGTGTAAGTTTGTTCTTTGAGCCCATATTAAAGATACCAGTAAAGCAAAATCACAAGTGTTGACTTGATCAAAAAGGGTCTGAGGTCACTCAAGAAGAGCACACAAGATGTGAAAAACAGATGTGTGAAAGAACACAACACCAGAGAAAACGTGGAGATGGAGAGAGACTTTTGTGTGCGTTGCCTAAGGATAGAGGTTAAGCAAGTGTGAGATCATGAAGAGTGGCCTTGGATTCCTTTATCCTGAGAGCTATAAGCAGTTATTCATTCCTTCAGTTGGTAGCTATAGAGTGCTCTCTTGAATCCAGGCACTGCTCTAGGTGGAGAAAATTGCTGCCCTCATAACGCTGACATTCTAGGAAGGGCAGATTAGTGAGAAAAAAAAAAAAAAAGAGCAAGATAATTAAATCATACATAATGATATCATATATAGCAGATTAGTTGTTGTTAATTGCTGAGGAAAATTAAACCCTTAGTTTGGGCTTATGGTTTTAACTAGGACTATAATAGTGATTGCTGGAATTAGCTAGTTCTAGGTCACAAGTGCTGATTATGATGCTTTCAAAAATTTTGGGAGCTGGCTCATAAATATAATAATTGTTAAACATTAAATTATATAATCTTAAAATTCCCTTTCACTTTAAAAAGTAATAAATACTGAAAACTCACTACTTTCAAATTGTGTTACTATATTTTACCATTATCTATAATTTTGACATTATTTATGTCAACTTTATCTGTGTGGTGTAAATACTATAAAATAATGTGTTCATCTTTTCCTGAGTCACCTTGGTAACTTGAAAATTAGTAGCAGTGGATGTATTGATCTGGTGATTGTCTAGACTTGAGAAAGTAAAGGAGAAAACAACTAAAGCAGATTAAACCCCAAAGTAACCATTACATTGCAAAGAACACAAAACATTGAAGTAATAGTATCCTACATAACAAAAATGATTTTTAACTTAGCAAAATGCAGCTCATATTGATGAACAAGTGATATTGAGACAAACATCATTTATCTACACATTTAGGTAAGCAAAAAGATTAGCCAGTACCTAAGCCAGAACTAAACTTATTTGTCAATGAACTGAGCAACTTCTTTGCTGAATCAGATATTAATCAAGCATTTATTTGCAGTAGAATATTGTCAGTATTCAACAGATTGCAACAACTGATTGGTTATGTATGCAAGAGTTCAGCAAAAATCAATGCAAATATTCTGTAAAAATCAATTGACTGTTTGGAATTTCCAATCAAGAATAATACATATTCTATAATTGCTTGTGAATTGTGTGCTACATATCTTTTATATCTGTAAAATTTATATAAACATACACTTATATACATGCATACATATTTCTGGTTGTTAAATATTTACTGGCATGCCACTGACTGCTAGCAATAAACAGGCTGACTTAAGAGAAGTGGTAGAGGGATCTAGGCAAAAAAGAATCTTATGCACAAATGCCCTAATGTGGGTGCTTTCTAGGCTATTTCAGGTACATTAATGGGACCAGAACATCTAAGGTAAAAGTAACAGGAAGAACCGGTGATAATATCAGAATGATGATGATGGGCCAGGTATTCAAGGGCAGGCACATTACTATCATGCTGTTAGCTTTGGTTGTAAGTGAGATGGGAAGCCATTGGCAAGTTTTGAGCAAAGGAGTGATGATGTGGTTCAGCAGTGTTCCCACCCAAATCTCATTTTGAACTGTAGTTCCCATAATTCCCATGTGTTGTAGGAGGGAGCTGGTGGGGGATACTTGAATCGTGGTGGTGGTTTCTCCCATACTGTTCTCATGCAGTGACTAAGTCTCACGAGATCTCATAGTTTTATAAGGGGCTTCCTCTTTTGCTTGATTCTCATTCTTTCTTGTCTGTTGCCAGGTAAGACATGCCTTTTGCCTGCCACCATGATTGTGGGGGCTCCTCAGCCATGTGAAACTGTGATTCCATTAAGTCTCTTTTTCTTTATAAATTACACAGTCTTGGGTATGTCTTTATCAGTCGTGTGACGACAGACTAATACAAGTGACATGATTTCATATACTTTAACATACTTGTTTTGAAAGTTGTTTTGGGAATAAATTGTGTAGAACAATGATAGAATTAAGGATATAGGTTAAGAGATAAGTGCAATAAAGTGAGTTAAAATAGAAGTGAGGAGATGTGGTCAATTCCTGGATATATGTTGATGGTAGGGTTTCCTGATGTCATAGTTGTGTGGTGTGAAAGGAAAACAGGAATGAAGGATGATCCAAAGTGTTTGACCTGAAATACAGAAAACTGTGAGAAGAACTCTTTGTGGCGAGGTGGCTGGAAATCAGGAGTTCAATTTTTGGATCTACTCTGAGATTATATCTCAGAGACTCAAGCAGACATATTCAGTTGGCATAGCATATACTGGTTTTTAGAAGAGCAAGCTAAAATAGTAATATAAATATGACCAGCACAAAGATACTACTTAAAGCCTTTAACCTTATGAAATTAGCATAGAAATGAGTATGTATAGAAAGAGGCTCAGATACTGGATACTGACACGTCAGATTGACAGGAAAGGTAAAAGCAACAGATGACCACTGACCACTCAGAAAGGAAAAAAACTAAGAGGGTGTGGCATTCTAGAAACCCACCAGTATTTCAAGGGATAGAAATTGTTCCCTTGCGACAAATGCTGTTGCTAAGTAAAGTATGATATGACCTGAGCAGTGTGAGGAATGGAGTCAGAGACGTCATAATGAGAACTGTGGCAGTCTGCCCGAAATTTAGTAGCGGATATGAAATGAAGAAAATGTTATGTTAAGTGAATTTTTAAGGATAAGAAGACTGGTTGGAAGTAGAGTGTGAGGAAAAGGGAGTGATTCTAATGACACTCAGGTATTTGGCTTAAGGATCAGGGTCAGTGGGGAGAGCTCTACAAGGTGAGAAGTACCAGGTGAAGATCAGTGAAGAGAGTGTTAATTTGGGGTATATTGATTTTCATGTGCTTAAGAGAGATATCTATGTGAAAGTCTGATGGAAAGTTGAACACTTGACACTCTGCGGAAAGGTCTGGGCTGGTGAAGATAATAATGATAACTATGAACAAAAAGATGAAAATGAACTCACTCTTGCCCAACATAATAAAGAAAGGGCCACTTATTACAGTTAATGGTCTAAATTGCTCCCTCTTGAATCTTCATTCCTGGAATCATATACTAAAAAATTATCAATCAGGCTGCAAGAATGACCTTCTTAAAGAGGCAAGTGAGATAAAAGTCAATCTATCTAATCTTAATGAATATAAAACAATCAAAGACTAGATATTTCCACTGTGTATATTACTTTGTCTGTTTACATACATATGTCTATTGGTTGAACGACTTAGCTGAATTACTCCTTTATGTTATCAAGGTATACTTCAAATTTAATCAGATAGTACAAAAAGAGGTTGATGATATAAAATTTTTTTCAACCAAATTTGAAAGACTTTTGCACTATATAGGGATCATTCACATATAATTAGAAAAATGGACAACATATCACAAAAGTGAAGAAAAAAAGATGTGTAGAAGAAAATTAATTTAAAAGAGTGGGAGGAAGTAGATTTTTTTTTTTTTTTTTGAAACAGAGTCTCGCGCCATTGCACAGGCTGGAGTGCAATGGTGCAATCTGGGCTCACTGCAACCTCCACCTCCCAGGTTCAAGCAATTCTTCTGCCTCAGCCTCCCAAGTAGCTTGGATTACAGGTGCCCATCACCATGCCTGGCTAATTTTGTTTTGAATTTTTAGTAGAGACAGGGTTTCTCCATGTTAGCCAGCCTGGTCTCGAACTCCTGACCTCAAGTGATCCACCAGCCTTGACCTCCCGAAGTGCTGGGGTTACAGGCCTGAGCTACTGCGCCTGGCCAGGATGTAGATTTTAAAATTTTTTTATTGAGTTACTGATTTAAGTCATCCATTCTTATCTCCCTTGGCTACTCATTTATTAGTTATCAATGTTGCCCTTCCTTTGTTAATTTATCTCCTATGTGAACTAATATTTTGTATAAAACATTTGCTATGGTCGCTTTTTGTTCTTAATATTTCAACGTTTCCTGAAGTTACAAATGGAATAATGGGTTGAGTAGGGATCCACTGGAGTGTGTGCGTGTGTGTGTGTGTGCGCGCGCGCATGGGTATGTATGTTGTTTTGGTTTTGCTGCTAAGAAGGCTTGTATTTTGTCAGGTGGTCCATGATACTAGAGTTTGGAAGTGACTACTATCTAATTCTCAGGCCAAGGCCTTGCTTCACCCACTCACTAGTCATTCAATATTTTTCTATTTTATTTCTTAGTAGGGGGATCTAGCAGGAAGTAATAGAAGCAGGCACCTAACACAGCCTATAAAACAAAGCCTGCATTAAAGAAAGTAACATAATGCAGACTGAATAGAATGAACTGGTCCCTCAGATGTATTTGGAAATTTGCATCGAGTTATTTAAAAATTGAAGAATGAGCTCTATTAGAGAACAGGGGAATAACCCGACAGGATTATAGAGCAAGACCTGAACTAGGAAGGGAATTAACATGGCAAATAATGGCTAAGGAAGAAAAGCTAAATGAGGCATTGATTTAGTTATTTAGAGACTGTTTTTCTCTTAAAATAAAACCAGAAATCATATCACTTTTGTTGATTTAGCACCTTTCACTGCTTATTTTAATGCTCTTCACTCTTAGGGTTCCAGAGAACCTATAAATGTCTTTTCACTGACTCAAGCACCATTTATCAAAGTTACTGCATGAGCTCACCAAGCAGGAGTTTAGGCATCTTCCTCTGTGCTACTTCCCTTTCAGAGATAATTCTAAAGGGAATTAACTAAAGAGAGAGCACCACATTTGAGTACAAGTCAATCATAAGCCTGAAATAATTCACTCATACGAATAATTGAGAAGATGTAACAAATGGGAATTTTTACATATTCTCAGTTAAAATGGAAGCAGTGACACAACATAAGTGAAACATAATGCTTTTCCATTTTGCTCCCTTGTTATGGCATTTGAGATTCAAGCTGACTCTCGACTTGTCAATTTTTTCTTTGATCATGTATTAAATTGTAGCAATGTATTTACTTAAGTCCTACATTCAAGAAATATATTTTTATTTCTTAATCTTTCCATCGAGATGTCTTTGGAAAGGTCACTTAACCAAACAGTTGGCAAACTCTGAAGCGATTTTCAAGTTATAGACTTGGTCAGGAAGCTTTACTACATGCCACACACACACACACACAAAATACTTAAAGCTTTATTGAAGGACTTATGAAGTCTGTTTAAAATCCTAAAATTAATTTATAAAAATTAAAGACAAGATAATTATGTAATTTTGAACTACTGAAGATATTAACCATCACCCAATAACTACATTTAAAATCACTGAAGGGTAGTATCACATGTTATCCTATCATTGGCATTTATATGTGTAATGAACTATTTTAAAATATCTATTTCCCTTTATTATTTGGAAAGATTTCTGTCGCTTTTACTTGATAACTCCACTTTTTTTGGTCATTAATTGCATGTTATAGCCATTTTTTTTCTAGGCTATATTTGTAGACTAATTTCATAAATTATTTATTTTGGTCATATAGTATAGTTGAGGGTTTAGAGTACTAGAGCCAATTGTCTACAATGAAACTTTGGTTCCATCATTTCCTTACATACTTTTCCTCAACTCTGTATGAAAACACCTAATAATTCATATTTATATGATCAATGTGACATTACATTAGTCAGTTAATGAAAACATTTTCCAACAGTGTGTATCACATAGTAAAAGTCCAGTATAATTATCATCTGCTTTTAAAAAAAGGGTATTTTATGTTTTTTAATTTTGTTAAGAAATGGACATATTTTCTCCAAAGCATACACATAAGTCAGAAACTTCACAATTCCTGAACCGTTCTCTGATTGGTATTCCCTCCCCGCCCCCAGCCTGTGAATTATGAATGGTGAGCTATTTGTTTTTTTCACCTTAGCGTTAGCAATATCATTATTTGTATTAATAGTTCTAGAGGTATGTCTTTTTTTGCTTACAATTCCAGTTAGATGCATTTATAACCATATTTTTCACAGGTTGACTACTCCACACTTTCCTTACCCAAATGTGCAGTTATTTTGCCTTAATTCTTTCGAGGTTTCTTCCAGCTGATGATTCTAAAGTTTTCATGTTATTGTTATTTCCAAACACAGGGATATCTCTTTTTTTCTTGAATATTTTCCTAAGATCCTAACTGTATTATCAAACCCTTATTACCTGTTATGATGAGTGTCACCCATTTATCTCTAAGGTATACACACAATTACGAATATCTTCCATGTACCAGGTAATATGTTAAAGTGCTTTTTGCAGCTGTTTCATTTAATTATCCTGTGATCCACATTGTTAGTTATAAATACCTAGCATTATAGAATGCTTAAAAGCTTACTCCTTTTCTGTCTTTCCTCTTTAACTTGGGCGCTGTGGTGCAGGTGAAGAAACTGATATTATGTGTGCCCTCTCTGTTCTACAGGTGCCCGCCCTTCCATTGAAGCATCAGGCCCATGCTCTTGTTTGTATACTCCATTTGGCTGCTGTTTTGCATCAGCTGGCTGCAAAGATCATTTTCAGACACTTGGAGGAGGTCACTAATTAGAAAATACAGTGTGGTGCTCTGAGTAGCGGCCAATGTAGTGTGTTCCTTCACGCTGTGTTAACTGGCCTTCAGCGTGCTTATTTAGTCCCTTGTTGTATTCAGATAAAATGTTTGAAAATTCCTATATGTACTGATTTCTGTGATGGCTCTTTCTTCTATAGTGGATTAACTACATAGTATCTTCAACTTTTACACTTCCTTCTTGCTATGGAATAGAATTTAATAATGATACATATATCAGCATAATCTGTACATGTGCACAAATATTAAATACAGCTTATTTCTCCCAATTGCATTTTGCATGTTAAAAGAAGAAAATTCCAACAAATTAGAAATCATCAAAATAATTCAGTTACTTAATTTAATGAAGTCATTAATTCAGTGAACGTTGATTGCATTATCAAGTGTTGAGTGCTCAGAATACAAATAAGTACAGAAAACAGTTCCCAAATGGATATTCTCACAGATTGCATGACATTACCTTTTTATATTATATAACCATATTAATTCAAAAGAAATTATTACAAACATTTCTTTATAAAATTATTTTGACAATGAGGCATAGTGGGGTGGGGAGGGAAGGGTAGTGTCTCTCCTAATTAATGTTTAAATTACTTTTCTGGCTACCAAAACTTGTTTTTGATTTGTTTTGATTTTTTTTTTTAATTGAGACAGGGTTTCTCTTTGTCACCCAGGCTGTAGTGCAGTGGTGCGATCTCAGCTCACTGCAACCTCTGCCTCCCAGACTCAAGTGATCCTCTCACCTCAGCCTTCAGAAAAGCTGGGACCACAGGTGTGCACTACCATACCCAGCTAATGTTTTAGTATTTTCAGTAGAGATGGGGTTTCACCATGTTGCCCAGGCTGGTCTTGAACTCCTGAGCTCGAGGGATCCACCCGCCTCAGTCTTCCAAAGTGCTAGGATTACAGGTAATAACCACCATTCCTGGCCACTGCCAAACCTCGTAGGCCCTGGCAGAAATGGTTGAGAAGATTCTGGGTGTAATGATATCACTCTAGTAACTTCTTACTTGTACTTTGGAAACACTGGCCATCTAATATCCAGCTAATGGGAATTTGCTAGAGAACATATTCAAGAGAAATCCCTTTTCCCCAAAATAAGCTTGTGGTGGCATGTAGAAACTGAATTGAAAACCTATTTTTGTGTCATCTAATATTACATTAAGCTATGCTTCCAGAATTGTTTTAAATGTGTGAAAGAAAATGTTGTAAATACTTATATTTTAATGAATAACAATGTTGTCATTTACTAAAGTCAGATGGTGCTTTCTTTTCTTTTTACTTCCCCACCAGATAACTAGGCTGTATTGAAAATAATTTAATGATTAAAAACATGGGCTCTGCAGACAGACTGATTGGGTCCAAATCCTCATCTTACTGGATTAACTGTGTGGTCTTAAGGAAATTACTTCTCTATGGCTCAATTTCTTCCTTTAGAAAAATGTGGGTCATGATTTCTCATTTGGTCATAAGGCTATTATAAAGATTAAGTAATGTAGTATATGCAAAGTACATAAAAAACTGCCTAGAGAAGCACAAGTAATATCATAAGCAAAAGTTAGCATTTTTCTTATTGTTTTATATCATGTGCCCAGATGACTAAATAATATAATCAGTTTAGCAAGGAATATTCTCCCAAAGAGTGTATTTGGATAGGCTGGGCGCGGCAGCTCATGCCTGTAATCTCAGCACTTTGGGAGCCCGAGGTGGGTGGATCACCTGAGGTTGCGAGTTCGAGACCACCTTGACCAAAATCGAGAAACCCTGTCTCTACTAAAAATACAAAATTAGCCCGGCATGGTGGTGCATGCCTATAATCCCAGCTGCTCGGGAGGCTGAGGCAGGAGAATTGCTTGAACCCAGGAGGCAGAAGTTGCGATGAACCAAGACTGCACCATTGCACTCTAGCCTGGGCAATAAGAGCCAAACTTTGTCTCAAAAAAAAAAAAAAAAAAGAAAAAAAAAGAAAGAAAGAAAGAAAAGGAAAGAAAAGAAAAGAAAAAGAATGTATTTGCCATGTGCTCATAATTTTATAGTGGTTTAAAGCTTACCAAATTTCCTAACAGAATCTAATTTTCAATTCAAAGTACTCCTGTGAGGTGATAGGACACAATGTTTATACATTATTACTAATTTAGTCATGAGAACAAAGACAAAAAATATCAAATATCTAATCTAGAATAGTTAATAAGTGTTTAGTGATTTTTCACTGTCTATTGATATCAGTTTTGCTTTTTCAATAGAAAGAATATGTATACCATGTTCCTTACGTGGATTAGAAAATCCATCTAATCACAGCTGCCTGTAGGAGTACTTTATATCTTACTACTGGCAACCTTTTTGACGTACATACATCAGACATGCTTATTGATGTTTGATTACTATGGAGTTCTTAAATTACATTAAACAAAATGTACATACAAAAATACATGTGGAAGCTCTAAAAATTGTCTTTTCATAGTTTAATTATCATGCCAAAATTGTTACCATTTTTACCAGAACCATTCTGGCAGATCAGAAGTGAGAGATGTTTGCTTTGTAAACCCTTGATGACAAAGTCATCTTTGGTAGCTGCATTGGATGGTTGGAAACATATAGCAATTTGTAATGAAGGATGATTAATAAGTGACTGAGGTAAGCGACTACACTGTATTTTGACCAAAACAAAAAAACAAACAAACAAAGAGTATAAATTCTTAGAATGCAGACTATATGTTATTTCTCTACATATCATCTATCTACCTACTCATCTGACCAGGTATCTATTTATATATTTTACTTTCTTTAGTTACAAACTGTTTCTAAACGTAATTTTGAAAGAAGAGTTCGATGATATGTTTAACAAGTTTAACATGGTTGTTCAGGATCATATTATCCAAAGTAATTGCATTGCCATGTAAGCATCATTGTATGTGTTTTGGCAGAAGAAAAAGTAGACATTCCTGTCAATTTTTCTTCAACATGTATATTTATTATAGGTTATGGCAGTCAAGAAAATGTTGCTGAAAGTAAAGAAAAAAAATTACCTTAGTAAAGTGCCAAGGCATTGTGAAACACTACCCATAAACCACTATTTGCTGAAATATACTTGGCTCAAACAATGATTTTCAGTTATCAAGTGAAAAAGCCCTTCCCTGATGTTTACATAGTCTAATTAAGTTAGGACAATACATGCTACAGAAAAAGGACTATAAACTAAATTTACAAGTATGCCTAGTTTTGGAATTTAATACATATTAATTACACTTCTTTTCATTATTTTACTTTTTCAATTGACATAAAATTATATGTATTAATCATGTACAGTATGATGTTTTGAAGGATATATGCAAAGTGGCATGGCTACCTCTACATAATTAACATATATATTATACCACATAGATGTTTACATAGTCTAATTAAGTTAGGACAATAAATGCTACAGAAAAAGGACTATAAACTAAATTTACAAGTATGCCTAGTTTTGGAATTTAATACATATTAATTACACTTCTTTTCATTATTTTACTTTTTCAATTGACATAAAATTATATGTATTAATCATGTACAGTATGATGTTTTGAAGGATATATGCAAAGTGGCATGGCTACCTCTACATAATTAACATATATATTATACCACATAGTTATCCTGTTTTAATGGTTAAAAAAAATGCACCAAAACGTTTTCCAACCAAAAATACATGACATAGTTTTATTCAAATAATCTTGTGGCTAGAATGTTGTACTTTATTTTCAATTCTCTGTAAATGTTCAGTTCACATAATCTATTTTGAGTGTAAAAAAATAATTTGTTTAAGGTTTAACTTTTGATTGTTTAGTTTTTAAAATTTTGACTTTTAATTTTCATATGTACTGTTACCTCTAATCTCCAACATTTATTACCAATATAAATTAATTCCAAAGTATTTTCATTTATAAAGACCAAAAATATTTATATAATTTTTTGATATCACTATGGTCACCAAAAATAAATAACTGTACTCTATACATTCTTTATGTCTTTCACATTCTATCAGAATTTTCTCATGCTATGTTCACAGTTTCTCACAAGTTAGCAAAAAATAAAATGCCTTTGGATGGCAAGAATGAAAATAAAACAAACTGAAATCAGGATGAGGTATATTCTTTGTCACATCTCTAAGCCTGTTGGCATTTTGCAATAGTTTTCTTTCGTATCTTATTTACATAACAATGGATTTACCTGTTATAAGTGGTTTGATTCTTCTCTTTAAGCCAGAAATGACAGAATACTGTCTCCTCTCAAGCAAAACAGAGAAAAAATTGAATCCAAACCATCTGTGCCTTTTCTCTAATGAAGTTTTACTCCTCAGGGAAAAATTAAACTAGCGCTTTTGGAAATCTACATATCGCAGGTAGATATTTGTTTGTTTTCCTTTTTCTTTCTTTCTCTTTCTTTTTCTCTTTCTCTCTTTCTTTCTTCCTTTCTTTCTGTTGATTTTTAGTTTATAAATTATGATTGCATATATTTATTTCACAGAGTATGTTGTTTTCAAATAAGCATACACTGTGGAATGGTTATGAACTAATTAATATATGCATTTACGTCACCAGGTGGATTGTTTAGAATTTGACACATTAATATCACGGCTGCCATGCCAACCTGACTCTCTATTTAATATCACACATTTTCTTGTTCTGGTCCCTACACTACTGATTCCTATTTCTACTTCTAATTGCACTTTTTATTTCACAGCAATTACGTCTGACAAAGATTCTATCCTTGGCCAAAAGCTAGCTAAGCTCTCCTGAACTCTCCTTTAAACTAGTCAATGATTTTGGGCTTTTGTGTTTGTCTCTGCATTTCCTAGTTTTAGCAAGAATCCTGCTAAGTCAGTTTTGCTGAAATCCTCTGTCATCAATACCTCACCACCCTTACTGTCTCACTGGGTTCCTCATCACTCACCACTCACCAGTCAATAGCTGCTTATCCTGGCCTGCCTGTAGCAAGAAACTTCACCTACTCTTGATGTCTTCTATTCGTAATTTTCCATCCAGTGACCTCCTGCTTTTCCTCACCCAACTCCTTGGATATAAATTCCCACTTTTCTTTGTGGTATTCAGACTTGACCCTAATCTCACTCCTAAGCTGCAAAAACCCAGTGCAATGGTTTCTACCATGGTCTATCATAATGCTCCTGAATAAAATCTGTGTACCATGCTTAAATAAGTGTCACAAATATCTTCTATCATCACCTTCTAACATTCTCTATAATTATTTTTGTATTATCTATTATTTATTGCCCATCTTCTCTTCACAACTTCTGACAGCTAGAATGTAAGCCAGGTGTTCATGAATGTGTTTGTTTCATTTGCTAACAAAACCCAAATACCTTATATGAAAGCTTAATACATAACAAGGTGACAGTAAACATTTGTTAATGAAAGAATAACTGAATAAAATACAAGATGATCATTAATGTTGCATATAGCGTAACAGTCAGAAGTACCATAGTTTCTCTAAAATTTCTAAAATTATCACTGTCAGACTATAACTATCAAAGTCAGACTTCAATCCTCACCAGAGGATTTTAAACAGGCATTTTTAAATCTACACTGTCTTAAGGCTTTCCTGCCATAAGTGCATGCCACCTAATAGAACCATGACTCCTCGTGTTATGCAGTAAATAGAGATCATTCATTAGTTTTTCTCCTCTTTTCCCATGTTTTGTGGGAAGAAATTCCACCTCATCCTATCTTCCATAAATATTGAAGGTGGTAGTTGGATGAAAAGTAAATGTTTCTTTAGTGTGTTTAAGTCTTTACTAAGTTTTTTTTTGTTTGTTTGTTTTTATGAGCTACGTAAGTTAAAATAGTTCCTGTCTGATCATGAGGTGGTATTAGTAAGTGGAACAGTTGGAGATTCCAGCCTTTTTCCTCCAACATAAAACAAGTATCCAGCTATCCATGAATGAAAACTCTTTATGGATAGCTCAGGAGTTCAGGTACAAAGCTGCAGCAACACAGTAAAGAAAAAAGACTAAATTATATTAAAATGATAGGATAAGGAGTTCCATTTTGCCAGTATCATCCCATCACACAGCTCAATGCAAAGAGGGATTTCCCAGCTCACAACTCTCCCTTTCAAGAACAAGGAAAGCGGTCAACAGTTAGTTTCCTCAGATTTTTTGGGCAATGTTTAAAGGACCTGTTTTTATCCCATCCCTCCCAGATTGCTGGGAAGTTTGTTGTTGTGTGTATGTTTTTTTTTTGTTGTTGTTGTTGTTGTTGTTTTGTTTTGTTTTGTTTTTGTGAGACGGAGTCTGTAGCCCAGGCTGGGATGCACTGGCACAATCTCGGCTCACTGCAAGCTCCGCCTCCCGGGTTCATGCCATTCTCCTGCCTCAGCCTCCTGAGTAGCTGGGACTACAGGCGCCCGCCACCACGCCCGGCTAATATTTTTGTATTTTTAGTAGGGACGGGGTTTCACCGTGTTAGCCAGGATGGTCTCGATCTCCTGACCTTGTGATCTGCCTGCCTCAGCCTCCCGAAATGCTGGGATTACAGGCGTGAGCCACCTCGCCCAGCCCGATTGCTGGAAAGTTTAACATAGTAGAGAAGTGTGAAGATAGCTAGAAACAAAGAAGAGTGGAGGTTATTAGTAGCAGGCACTGGGTGGACTCCCAGCAGCCTGCTCTACAGAACACCCAAGCAGTCTTTGCTGTTAAAGTCATCAAGAGCCATGGCAGTCCCAAACATTCTAGAAAGGGAAGTACCGCTGCATCTTTTAAGAAAAGGAAGTGATGCTGCATCACTATGGGACAAAGCGACCATGCCCTTGTCCTTCCCACAACCACTTGCTTGCTGGGGTCTCAGAGGTACAGTCTCTCTCTGAGCAACTGCACCTAAAAAAACTGGTGCCGCTTCTTCAGAGAGCACACATGTACTATAAACATCAGAGCCACTGCCATGATGAATAGCGCTGTGCTCCAGCCATTTGCTCCACAGGCGCATGCCCCTTGCATACTATAGCCACGATTGCAGCGGGCATGCTGGCATATCACATCCTATTGCAATCTTTCTATAATGCTGCCCATCAGCATTGCAACCAAACTGTACAATTCCAAGGACAAAGGTATAACTTTGAAAGCAGCAAGAGAAAAGCAATTCATCACATACTAAGGAATTACCATAATGCTATAAATGGCTTTCTCAACAGAAACTTTGTAAGTCAGGAGAAAGTGAGAAATATACGCAAAGTACTGAAAGAGAAAATCTACCATTCGAAATACTATACCCAGAGAAATTAACTTTTAAATGGGTGGAAACAAAGTCTCTTTGAGACAAATAAAAATTGAGGTAGTTTATCACCACTAGATCTGTCTTATGAGAAATGCTTCAGGTAGTTCTTCAAGTTGTAACTAAAATATACTAAACAGCATAAGAAATAATACAAAAACAAACATTTTACCAGTGTGGCTAAATATATAGTCATATGCAGACTAATGTAGCACTGTAATGGGGGTGTGTAATTTCCTTTAAACACTAATAGTTAAAATATAAAAATTTATTAATAGATACCCAATATAGAAAGCATCCAACTCTGATTACAAGGGCATTATATGTATGTGAGGGGTAAGTGTGATTTGGTATACGATTGAAATTAAGTTGTTATCAACTTAAAATAGAAGATTTTTATACAAACCTCAAGCTAATCACAAAGATAAAACCTATAATTAATTCAAAAAAACAATAAAGAGAAAAGAATCAAAGTAAATTTCTTGTCACTACAAGAAATCATCAAATAACAGAGGAATACAGCAAGACAGAAAAAGAGTGACAAAATAACTAGAAAACAAACAAATAAATTAACAAAAGAACAGGAATAACTTTTCACTTATCTATAATTACCTCAAATGTAAATCTATTAAATTCATCATTCAAAAGTCATAGCATAAATGAAGGAATAAAACAAACAAAAAAATCAAAGCAAGTCACAGAGATATGTTGTCTACATGAGAGTCACTTTAGATTTAAAAACAAAATAGGCTAAAAGTGAAGGGATAGAGAAGGATATTTTATGCAAGTGGTAACCAAAAGAGAAGATAAGCGGTTATATTTACATCAGACAAAATGTATTTTAAGTGTAGTATAGTCTTTAAAAAAAAAAAGAAGGTCATTACATAAGAGTAACAGAGTAAATTTAACAGGAAGACATAATTTATAGAACAATTATACGCACACACACACACACACATCACAGCACCTAATCATATAAAGCAAATATTGACAGATGTGAAGACAGAAACTGACAGCACTACAACAATAGTGGTATATTTTAGCACCCCACATACAGTAATAGAACATCCAGACAGAAATATCAACAGAGGCAGCTGACTTGAACAACAATATAAGCAGAACTTTCCACCCAACAGCAGAAGAAAACACATTCTTCTCAACAGCATACAGAACATTCTCCAGGATAGATCACATGTTAGATCTTAAAAAACTCTTAACGAACTTAAGAAGATCAAAATCATTCCATGTATTTTACCAACCACAATAGAGTTTAACTAGAAATTAAGAACACAGAAATAATCAGAAATATGTGGAAACTAAACAGCACTCTTTTGAACAACTACTTGGTTAAAATGAAGTCAAAACGAAATTTAGAAAATGTCTCCAAAGATAAAATCACATTATATCAAAATCTGTGGGATACAACAAAAGCAGTCTCAAGAAGAAAGTTTAAAGCAATTAATGCCTACATTAGAAAAGATGAAATATTTCAAATAAACAGCATAACATTAAGCCTCAAGAAGCTAGAGAAAATAAAACAAAAGCAACTAAGCCTAAAGTTAGCAGAATAAAACAACGACAACAACAAAAAAAACAAGGATTATAACTAAATCAGTTGGAGAGAAAAAAATAGGCCAAATCATCAGAACTAAATTAGTTTTGTGAAAGATAATATTGACAAATCTTTAGCTGGAATATGAAAAAAAGAAAGATGACTCAAATAAATAAAATCAGTAACAAAAAAGGAGATGTTACAATGGATGCCTCAGAAATGAAGAGGATCAAAAACATCCCTTTTATGGTTATTGTGAACAATTACAGGCCAGCAAACTGAATAATCCAGAAGAAATGAAAAAATTTCTAGAAAAAATACAACTTACCGAATATAAATTAAAAAAAAAAACGAAGCCAGAATTGATCAATAACAAATGAGGAAATTGAATTTTTAAAAGTCCAACAAATAAAAGCTCAGGACCAGATATCTTCAGGGTTATATTCCACCAAACATTCAAAGAAGGATTAATATTAATCATTCTTAAACTTGTCCAAAAATAACAGAAGAAATAGGACCACCTCTATACTCATTCCATAAGGCCTGAATCACCCTGATACCAAGATCACACAAAGGCACTACTTGAAATGAAAATTATTGGTCAATATTCTTGAAGAACATAGATGCAAACATCTTTAATAAAATGCTATAAAAAGTAATTTAACAGCACATTAAAGGGGTAATACACCATGACCATGTGAGATTTATCGATTGGTTTGAAAGAATGGTTTAACATATGCAAATTAACCAATGTAATACAATAAATTAATAAAATGAAAAAGAACTACATGATCATCTCAATAGATGCAGAAAATGGATTTGACAAAATTTAGCATTTATTAGTCACTAAAATTCTCTCAACAAAATAGGTATGGAAAGAAGTTATCTTAACATAATTATGGTCATATATGAAAAGCCCACAGCTAAAATCATAATTTATGGAAAAAACTGAAATCTTTCTAAGATCCAGTACAGAGCTAGGATATCCACTCTCATTATTTCTTTTCAACTTAATACTAGAAGTCCTAGCCAGTACAATTAAACAAGGAAAAGAAAATAAAAGGTACCCAAATTGGAAAGAAAAAATACCTTTATTTGCAGAAACTATTTTTATTTTCAGGTCCTCTGCATATATATAGAGGTACTAAACAACAAGAACAACAAGAACAACAACAACAAAAAAAAACTGTTGGAACTCATAACTTTAGCAAATTTGCAGGATCCCAAATCAGTACATCACAATAAATTTTGTTGCTATACAAAAACAACAAATTATTTCAAAAAGAAATGGAAGAGACAATATTCACAAAAACAACAAAAGGAATAAAATACTTTGGAATAAACTTAAACGAAGAGGCAAAATATTTGTACACTGAAAATTAAAAACATTTATGAAAGAAATTAAAGAGACAGATAAATAGAAAGACAGCATATGCCCATGGATTAGAAGAATCAACACTGCTTCAATGTCCATGCTACCCAAAGTGGTCTACAGATTCAATGTAATCCCCATCAAAATCCCAATGACTTTTTTTATGGAAATAGAAAAAAAAAATCCTAAAATTCATATGAAACTGCCAACACCCTAATATCCAAAGCAACCTTAAGTAAGAAGAACAAAGGTGGAACTAACATACTCCCTGATTTCAAAATATGTTTCAAAGTTACAGTACTCAAAACAGCATAATACTTAAACAAAAACAGATATACAAACCAATGGAACTGAATAGAGAGCTAATAAAGAAATTCAGTAATCTACAGCTATCTGATCTTTAAAAAGGATGCAAAGAAAATACAGGTAAATTATAATCTCTTTGAAAAATAGTATTGGGAAAACTGGACATTCCATGCAGAATAATTTAAATGGACCCTTAGTCTCATTATTTACAAACGTCTACCCAAAATGGATTAAAGACTTAAATGTAAGACCTGAAACTATAACAATAATAAAAAAAAAAAGACAGGGGGAAGGTTTCTTGCTATTTGTCCAGGCAATAATTTTTTTTGGATAATTACCCCAAAGACACAGGCAACAAAAACAAAATAGGTAAATATAGTTCCATCAAATTAAAAATTTGCTGTAAATAAAACAATAAAGAGAATGAAATGACAACTTAGAGAATGTGAGAAATTATTTGCAAACTTATATCTGATCAAGGGTTAATATCCAAAATATATAGAGAACTCACACCTAAATCAATAGCAAAAACCAATAAAGATATAAATAAATATATAATTAGCTGAATTAAAAACAAGTAAAGATTTGCAAAGACTCTAAAGAAGAGAAATTGCTACCAGATTAATACAAAGGTACTTAATTTCATTAATCATCAGAAAAGTGAAAATCAAAACCACAAAGGGATACTACTTTAGCCCTCTTAGAATGGCCAGTAACTGTCACAAAATAAATGATAATTGTTGGTGAGGAGATGGAGAAAGTGAAACCCTTGTACACTATTGGTGGGAATGTAAATTGGCACAGAAATTGTGAAAACAATATGAAGGTTTCTCAGACACTTAAAAATAGAGCTGCCATATGATCCAGCAGTTTCAGTTTTGGATAAATCCAATGGAAACGAACTCAATATTTTGTGGAGATAACTACAGTCCCGTGTTCATTGTAGCATAATTCACAATAGCTAAGACAAAGAAACCATCTAAACGTCTATTGATAGATCAAAGAAGAAAATGTGGTTTATTTATGCAATGAAGTGTTATTTACCCTTTAAAAGAAGGAAATCTGCCACTTGCAATAACGTGGATGTACTTGGAGGACATTATTCCAGGTGAAATAAGCCGGATGCAGAAAGACCAGTACTGTATAATCCCACAGATATGTGGAATGTAAAATGTCAAGCTCACACATACAGAGTAAAATGATGGCTACTAGTGGCTGGTCATGGGCAGGTTGGGAGTGATATGGGAAGATGTTGGCCAAGAGTTACGAAGTCTTAGTTATGCAAAATAAATTAGTTCTGGAGATCTAATGTGCAACAATGTGACTATAGATCAAAATGTATATTCAAAATTTGCTAAGATGATAGATCTTTAGTGTTATCAACACACACAAACACAAACACAAAAGGTAATTTTCACATGATGAATAAGTTAGTTTGATTGTGATAAATATTTCACAATGTATACATACATCAAATTATCAAGTATATACCTTAAATATATCCAGTTTTTAATTTTTCAGGATACCTCCTTAATAAAGCTGGAGTGAAATATACATAGTGCCTCTCTTTGTCACTTGACTCATGAGGAACAATTGACCAGCTATATTCCCTATTTAAGTCTAAACTTAATTTTGAGCAAGAGACTTCTAGCTGTGGCTTTTGGAAAAGAGGACAAATGAAGCAAGCCATTCACTTAGAGCCCAACTGAACTGACCAAATGAATGTTGTAATAAGAGAAAATCTACTCAGCATTGTAGCTGAGTAGAAGGTATCCAAGCAGCATAAGCCTTCAGTAATTTTTCTTTAAGGAAATTAGAAAAACAAATAATAGAAAAGTTCCTAGGGCTAAAGTGTGAATTACTTCTTAATACTGTGGTCTGTGTCACAAGAAGCATATAGATCCCATCATGGTTTGATTTCACACACACACACACACAAATGAGTAAGGGATTAATACATGAAAGCAATGTGTTCAAAACCTGTTTCTTGTGGTGTGTGTATAAGTCATTCTGAAGCACCCATGTGTGAAAGCCTAGAGCTAGCAAAGCAACAGTGAATGGAATGTAGATTATTCTGAGAACAGTTGTTCCTTCCCTTTGTACAGTGGAGCTCTTTCTGACAATGCAGGTCATAGCTAGGAAGAAGTTTTGATATACTAAGAAAGTTGTGACAGAGTAGTTACTTAAATACATATTCTCCATATATGGATCCTAAAAAAAAATTGAACAGGATGTTTGCTTTCTGTGCTGGGGCTTGGTATGACCCTGAAGTGTCTGTACCTCTCTCAGGCTGCTGAACCTCTGAAATGGTAATGCCAGGTTACATCAAACCAGGATGCAACTTCTGATGTGGGCAAAGAATCTCAATAGATTTCAGATGGATAATGTGTAGCCCCAAGGAGAAGGCATCGGCACATCTGAGACAAGCTCAGGCTGGCCAACCATACTGGCTAAAAGCACATTCCCTGAAAAGAGAATGCCCAGGTTTTTCCAGGGCCTTTCGCTTAATCCTCTGTAATTGTGATTAAATTCCTTTTTCTCCTTGTCTTTCATCTTTCTGCTCTGCAAATAAGAGAACAGTAATGCCTTCATACTATTAGGGGGAGGATATAATGAGATGATACATGGAAAATTCTTAGAACAGCGGTTGCATGTGGCAACTACTCAATAAGTGTTATCTACTACTGCTGTTGCTTTTAAAGCTGTAACTAATGGGTTTTCTGAAGACAAAATGGGGTAGAAGATAAGTAGTTAACGCAGCTTGAATATCATGTGCACTTATTGGAAAAGACATTTAATAAAGAGTAGTATTTATCAGAGAATGAGGGGAAGGAATAAGTCATAAGCTTATGTAAAAAAAGCCTTCCAGGCAGTAGCGAAAGTCGAAGCAAACTGTGCAAAGTTAGAGGAAGCTAGTGGAGTCCAAGAATCTTACGAACAAATGTGGCTCGAGTGGAATGGATGGGAGGTAAAGTAATAGGAGAGCATCATCCTGAAAAGTAGGTAAGAAGACTGATCACAAAATGAATGCTGCAAAATAGTTGGCCTATATTCTGAAAGTGTTGAAGGTGGGTGGTGAGGAGGTGAAGATTGGAGTTTATAAAGAAAAAATGAAACAATTGAACTCTGAGTTCTCAAAACACCGGTCTGGAGGAATTGTGGAGTATAGATTGCAGAACTCTGACACCACAGGAAACAAAACTAGGCATGATGCTAAGAGAGGCATCAGAAACGGCAAACGGGGCAAACTATGCCTATAATTAAGATTAGAAATAAATGTTTTCTTTACATTTAGAAAAATGATGCATTCATTTACAAGCACAGCTGTTGGATATTGAAATGGCTCCATATTGGAGGGTAAAATAATCTTTGGAGGTTTAGCTGGTTTATTGAACGTCTTCGACTTGGCTTCTAACCAGAAACTGACCTACTATTAACCCCTTGATTTCTTTGCATCTGCTTTTGGGAAAATATGTTTTTTTCTGCTTTTTAATAAAACCTCCGACATCTCTTAGTTTTTTATATACCAATATATTACTTTTAAAAGGCCTTTACTTTAAAATGGCAAAAACCACAATTACTTCTGTGCCAACCTACTAACACTTCTTCCTTGCTTAGGCATTAAAAATTCTGAACCAGGGTAGTCATCGCATAGCAACAATCCAGTCCAGAATAGCAGACCCCGAGTTTGAGGGGTTTTTTTTTCTCTCTCTCTCTCTCTAATCCCTAGTTAGTGGCTATTTTAGGCCCATCCAGAATCAGACCTAGAAGACGGGGAGGATTTGCTGAAAGCTGCACAATCAAACATGGCAGAGCTCGCTACACCAAGAGAGCTTGGTGCCCTCTCCGTGGTTGACGTACCCTTGCTGACTCTTTCTCAGGTACCGTTTTTGTGGATTCTGACACTCCCCACTAGTGACCTGCGACTGCAGTCACCTTCACCTAGACAATGTCCAGCACGTCACTGGCACCTTACTTAGAACTTCTTGCTCATCTTTTACATCAAAGGAACCTAGCACTTCTCTTACTGAAGGTTCTTTTAAACTTTCAGGCAGTCCTCTAGCGTAAGATCCCCCCAGGCAACCTCATTTTGCTGGTGATAGAACACATACATCTTGTTGCAAGTCAAGCCTGTGCTTTCTGTCTTTCCACCATTGCCTGTGCTGTGTAGCCTCTCCTATTAGCTCCTAGGATCCTTAAGCTCCAGTGAGCAAGGTACACTCATCCTGGTGGGCTGCACTTGGCTCAAGGTGATGGGGAGAATTCCATGCCTTTGCCTGAGAAGGCACTAGAGGAAGTGAGTGATTGATGGGCAGTATGAGGAGTATGCTGCTAGTTCTCACAAATAAGGCCCTCTCTATCACATTTTCAAGTATAATCTCTCATAGAAGAAGCTGGAGTGTGACTGGTTAATGTTTCCCTAATTAGAGTTGAGTCATTTATTTTGTCTGTAATGTGTGTAAATCTCATACTTCTCATTACAGGGAAGTACAACACGGCACTATTATTTTGTTTAGTCCTCAGCTTTTCTTTAGAAGCTTCTGCAGAAACTTTGAGGGAGAATGATGAGACTCACTTGTAGCCCTGTGACAGAGCATTTTAAAAATAGAATAGGTGCATTTTGGTCTTGGGTTTAATTATTACATGTTTGATGGAGTTATGATGATAAGGGCAAGAAGAGGTGACAGCACTTCTATAATACTCTTTTCCTTTTCCTTGTTTTGTGTTATGTAACTAAAAAGTGAAATGCTGTCTATACCAGTATATTTGAAACTACAATATGTAAGTTATATGTCAATATACGAAATCTGATTATATGCATATGTGCATGTATAAATGCATATGTGAACTGGAAGAGGTCCTTGACTCCCTTTGCAGGACGTGTCACAGTGTGGCTCATATGTTCAGCCGCTGTGCATTCAAACCCCTTACAGGAGAGCGAGCATGCAGACAGGCGGGTGTAAGAGCCAGGGAAAGTGCTTTTGGACTCTGGCCCCATGGTAGTGTCAAGGGGTGGTGCCTGTGACTCCTGAAGCTCCAGTGGGCATGCTACTTTGCTCTTTTAGCTTCGCTGCTCACTGATGGCTTAAGTGATAACCAGCTCAGTGTCCCCTCGGTACCCAGGTTCTTGTCTGGTGTCCAGGAACAATCAGGTCACACAGACAAATTGAAGGATGGTAAAGGTGGGGGATTTTATTCCCAGAGGGAGGTGGCTCTCAGTACAATGGACGGGGAGTTGGAAAGGAGATGGAATAGGAAGGTCATCTTCCCCTGGAGTTTGACCATCTCACGTCCGTTCTCCCCTCCAACCATCCCCAGCTGAATTACTCTCGACATTCAGACACTCCTCCGCCACGCTGCTCTTCTGCTTCTGTGCTCATCTGTTCATCCGTGCATCTGCTCATGGAGCCTGGGGTTTGGAATTTATATGGGTACAGGGTAGGGGGGTGTGGCAGGCCCAAAGGCAACATTTAGGCACAAAAGCTGGAATGCCTGTTTCCATTTAGGGCTGCAGTTTTCCAGGCTTGAGGGTGGGGCCTTTGCCAGGGAACTGCCCTCTTCTACCTGGTATTTCCCTGACTCCTCTCTGTATCATATGTGTCTAGGTTTCAATATATATTAATACATGCATATGTATATCATATCCTGCATATGTGTCAATGTATATGTACATGTATCTACATATACACATTCCATGATGATGACAAGATATAAATATTATCTACCCAAGAAGAATTGCATTTGAAATAATCTTTTAATATCAGCCTTTGCATTTGATAATTATATGCATTTGTGCATTATAGATATTAGAGTTGTTACATTAGTGACGATGTGTATTCACTAATGTATCAGTAATACATATATATATTTAAAATAAGGAACACAGTTTCTATCTAAACTATCTTTCTTAAGATTGATTTTATTTAATATTTGTGAAATAAATGTATTGTTTTGTTTATTAACATATTTGGAAATATTTAAATCCTGCTGCCATATTCGTCAATGTTTTCTTTCTCTCATATTTAGTAAACTAACTCTGCATATTATCTATGTACAGGCAATGGCATTTGGATATGTCACACTAATTAAGTGCCTCATTGGATGTCTCCTCTTAAGTTTTCCTCCTGAATATTTGACATAAGCCTTTCAAACTGCAGGGAAAAGTGACAAGAAACCCCAGAGCTCCACTCTGTGATTGAGAGAATCCGTTATCCCGGTGTCTCTGGAAGCAAAATCAATTCATGTGTTCTATCATCCTTAGAAAGTACTCTCTAACATGCTGTCAGCAATAAATTTTACAGGATTTCCCCAAAGTCAATTGCTTCTTCTATTTGGGATTAAGATGAAAGCAAATTGATTCTTCTCATACATAGAGGAAGCACGAGAGAAGAGATACTTTTAGTCTACTCACTTCTTTTTTTTTTCTTCCTGACAGATTTCTCCTGCCGCACTAATGTAAGGTCTTTAGTAATTTAAATTCTGGCTGTGAAATATACTCAGGCATAACCAACTTGAATGCAATTTCCCTTAGAGTTACCTTCCATGCAAGTAGGCAGGAAATTTATTTCTGAGTAACTTATTTCTGAGCACATTAAAAAATAATAATAAGGCAAATCTTTTCAGCATTTTAACTGGAATGACTGCCAGGATATCATACTCAATTTGATTTTACCATATCTTCTAAAGTCTAGTGATAATAATAATTCCTGTTATTTCTTTAATCAAATTGAAAACATTCAGAATCAACATTTAACTTATTTTAATCAATTTTTTCTTAAAATGTAATTTTGTAATTTTGTAGTAGATAAAGATGGCATATTAAAATTAAAACTAACATAGGTGGATTATGCTGGCATTTAATCAAGTATTCTTGAGTCTGACTCTAGATAAAGTGTCAGTTTAGAAATACATTTTCTTATTTCGTTTGGACAGCTTAGAAATGTAGATGGGTTTAAGAAAATTATTCCAGCTGAACTAGAATTAGAACTTGTTAAAGGTCTATAAATATACAAAATATCAGATGGGAGTGACCAAAAGTTGCACTTTTGGTGGAAACAAGCAAAGAAAAAAAAATAGAAACTGATGAAATATTGTAGAAACCACCAGGTTTCTGTTGACAAATATTTATACAGGTTTCTGATCTCGATTTTGATGTTTATACATAGAGTAACAATTGAAATGTATGTTTGTGAAGTACTAAAGGGTGCCCAGTGCTAGGTTAAGTTTCAAGTAGAACATTAAATGTCCATATTAAAATGCCAGTTTTCTCTCTCTCTCTGTCTCTCTCTCTGTCTCTCTCTCTCTCTCTCTTTTTCTGTGTGTGTGTTGGTGGAAGAAAACCATTTATGTATACAACTACCTAACAGCAACTTAGGATAATATTGAAATATAAACAACATGGTATAAAATATGTTAGGATAAAACAGGGTATAAAACATGGTATAAAACACGGTATAAAACAAAGTTAAGATAACATTGAAATATAAACAACATGGAAGAAGCAGGCAATTAACTATATTGTGAGATTTGGTGAAAACAGTATTAGTCTCAGGTCTTATAGGATATATAACATATTAAAAGTCAAGGTTAGGACAGTGCTAATCATTTTTTGTAACATGTATAAAATCTAATCATAATATAGTTAATTAAACTTGTACTCTCTTCTGTCATCAATTACAGTTTGCTACCAAATTTGTTCAAAGTTTATGTGTATATATATAAGCTTTTCACTTGGGAGGGGATGTGATAGAACAAGGAGGAATAAAAACTTGTAATTAGAAATAATCACTTAACATTCAAAGTTTAAAATCAATTAATCTGCATTATGTGAAGATAAAAATTATATAAGTTTTTCAGTAACATTATCTCTCCAATAAAACTTCAAAAATAAATCACATAATCCAAATTTGGTAGAACCAATGTCTTCAAATGTCTTAATATAAAAGCATTACAAGGAATTCATACACCCTTAGAAAAGACGTGTTTTAGATATTATTTGAAATACAGTTTGAAATTTATAGAAATATTTACTGTTTTTATAAATAGGTTTATACAGTTGCTGTTACTAATAATCTGTGGTCTCTGAAGTAATTTAAAGGTTTTTTTTTTTAAATTGTTGTAAAATTGAAAACACGATCTAAAAATACACACTTTTAGTTTTGCTGAATTAGATTTAAATGTATTTTCCAATTGAAAAGCAAAATATCATTAATTTCTATAAAACATCTTCTCTTTAGAAGAACTAGGCTCTAAAACAACCTGAAAATCCATAACTTATTCCCCTCACTCTAGGAAGCACGTGTTTCTTGGACTAGGTGAGGAATAGTAATTTCCCCTGCAGGAGTTTGGTTCTCCTCATTCTATACAGAACGTCTGCAGTTTGCCTTTAGGAACTGTGTGCCAGCCAGCTAAGATTTTGAACATGAGGCCATCCTACAATGGACAACTCTTAATCCTGGCATAAGAGCCTCACCCCAGGATAAATTACACTGGAGGAAATTGACGATGCTTTGTATCTAGAATTTAATCTCTCTGATCACTGAAACAATTCTTATATTCAAAATTGATGTTAATATTGCAACGATTTCTAAATTATGATTAATCTCATGTATCAGTTATTTCTTTATTATTGCTTTATTCAATTTTCTTGTACATTTTTAAAATTTAGCAGCTATATTTGCATTTTTATATAGATATTATCCTTTTTATAGGCAACATAAGAGCTAAAAAGACAGCGATCTTTCCTTCAAGCAATTATAGCATGTCTATCTTATGTCGACACATAAAAATTATTTTTAATAAAAACTCATGGTTTGTTAAAATGATGACTTACTACAACATTGACTCTTGAGCAAAGCAGGTTAAAAAACCGCATTGGAATTGCAATCTGAGTTCCTCTAGACAAGTTTTCCAAAAAGATCTAATTTCCCAAACTCTAAAAGGGGAATAACAGTATTCTATTTCCAATACTTCAGTAGTACTTATTTACATAAAGTATTCGAAGTGTGTGTGAAACTGTTTGAGACATCTGAGGCACCCATGGTAGTTGTTGTTAATACTTTTAATTTTATAACTGCTTATAATAAAAAGTACCAAGCATGAGTACATTTATTTTATTTAGCAAGCTTATTTGATACTTTCAAACTTCTAAAACATTTATAAAATATATTAACCTCTGTATTTTAGTATATCAAGTTTATATTTACAAGTCAAATCAATCGTCCTTCTACATTCTATAATTAAATAATAAGAATAATTGTCACCACCATCAAGAGAAGTACTTGTGGGAAAAAATGGAAATGCAAGTGCCTTTCTCAATGCCTTGTTAAATTACATTAAAATGATTCTGAACCTTTATGGCATGACTTTGGATTAATGTGAAATGACTATCAAAGCAAATGACTATCAAAATAGTTAAATTACTATATGTGGATCTCATATTAAATAAAGAATAAATGAGAAAAATCTATAACACTTGGGAATTTGATCAGTATGAGATATGTCTGCATCTACAGTACCAATTCTAAATTTTTAAACACACTTGAAAAGTATTTAATATGATAGTGTCAAACTATTATGGTTTGAATGTTTGTGTCCCTCCAAAATGTACATTGAAATTTAATCTCTAACGCAATAGTATTAAGAGGTGGGGCCATTAAGGGATGATTAGATGATGAATGCTCCATCCTCATGAGTGAGATTAGTGCCCTTATAAAAGTGTCTTCACACAGCTTTTCCCCTCGTTGGCCCTTCTGCCTTCTGCCATGTGATGCAGCAACAAAAGGCACCATCTTGGAAGCAGAGTACTTGAGCGCTCTCCGTATACTTCACCTGCTGCCACCTTGATCTTGGACCTCCTAGCCTCCAAAATGATGATAAAATAATTTTTTAAATAAATTACCCAGTCTCAGGTACTTTGTTACAGCAGCACAAAAGCACTAAGACAAATATGATACCAGTTCTTTCACAAATTTATAAATTATCAAGCTGTTGATGCTGCTGAAGTGATGTTAAAATAATTTGAGAATCTTCTAACAAAATCACAAACTAAAATGTTTCAATTTTACCCTTTACCCTGTCAACGTGGGTAAAAATAAACACCAGTTTTCAAATTTCTAAGCATTTATGTCATTCTCTTCACAAGAATACATAACGTGTTTGTTCAACTGTTTCAGTTTCTATAAGTAGCTTTAACATGTAACTAACTTTTTGCCTCATTATGAACATTTCTCATTTTTTACAGTGAAACACTGAGAGTGAATAATAAAGATGTTGATAGGCAACATAGGTGAACCTGCTAAAGAATTACCAGAATCAGTAATTTTATATTTCCCTAAGGAGAGATTAACACATACTCAGTCATGCCTACTGAAGGTTGCCATCAATTCTGTCATAAGAAGCTAAAGTTCTCAAAGCCAATGTATATTATTTATGGTTTCTTTTACTTGGTTGTGCTTAAATGTGTAATAAATTGCATACACATTTTGGGCTGTACTCTAAGCTCATTTGTTTTCAATGTCTTTTTCCTGACTTCTTCAAATATCAAGTTAAATGCTTGAAGAATCATTGGGAAAATTATCAAGTTTAGTTAAACCAAGAAGGCAGAGTCTGTAGAAGTTTCTGTGTTTTGGTTTATTTATTTTTAAAATCACCGAGGCACATGCATCAGTGTGAGTGTATGTGTATGTGTTGTATAATACATAGCGAGCACTTTGATTTCAGCGGTGTGAGAGGCTAAGCAGACGCCTCAGTGTAGCCAGCTGGACTTCCGGCCTTCAGCACTGTGAGGTAAGAGATGGGACTGTTTCAAGCCTGAACGTGTGTGGTAATTTGTTCAGCAACAATAGAAAACTAATACGAATACAATAACAGTGAAAGAAAAAAGAGAAAATTGAGAATAAAAAACTCATTTTTCAGTGGGAAGACAAAAACCAACCAACCAACCTAAGAAAGAAAAGACAAAGATAAAACAGTAGATAATGTGACAAGCATATCGCTTACACCATTATCCATTAGGCTTTGAAAAAAAAAAGTTACTATTACATTTACATAACTAATTAATTTTATTAGCACTTATGTTCTGATCCCTTTAATTTTCTTTTACTTTTGAGTTGCCAAATAAACATCCCAAAACATACTAGAACCAATTATTTTAAGTTTATAGTAAGATTGGAGCTTTTGGGCAAATTTTATTTCTTAAGGCACTTTTGTAAAAAATAAATACTAGTGATAGTATTTACCCATCTAATACTAGTGATAGTAATGTATTGGTGATAATCTTGGTGTGACTGTAAATCAAAAAGAAACACAATATGCTAAATTTATAAATGATACTTGATAGAACAGAGTATTTTCTTTTAAAATAAAATAATATTTAACTTTCTTCTCTTTTTCACATATTGCCTTTTAACAAAACTAGGGAGAGCGTATACGTAAACAATGATAATTAGTAAAGTAAGATTTCAAAGCAAATTTTTGTTTGTTTGTTTGTTTGTTTGTTTTGAGACGGAGTCTCGCTCTGTCGCCCAGGCTGGAGTGCAGTGGCGCGATCTCGGCTCACTGCAAGCTCCGCCTCCCGGGTTCACGCCTTTCTCCCGCCTCAGCCTCCCAAGTAGCTGGGACTACAGGTGCCCGCTACCACGCCCGGCTAGTTTTTTGTATTTTTAGTAGAGACAGGGTTTCACCATGTTAGCCAGGATAGTCTCGATCTCCTGACCTCGTGATCCACCTGCCTCGGCCTCCCAAAGTGCTGGGATTACAGGCTTGAGCCACCGCGCCCGGTCGCAAATTCTAATACTACTAGTTATTTTGTGAAACTCTCATATTATAAAATAAAATAAAATAAAATAAAAAATACAGTGTAATATACAGAATGACCTGTTCTTTCTCTTTTAAAAAGTGGAACAAGGTTTTGAGGACAAGGATCTTATCAAAGTTAATGCCACATTTTGGAGATGAGAAAAACTCTACAGGGAAAAATGAAACCATTCTAAGAGCCTGACCCATATACAGTCCAGCTCAGATAGAACAGTGAGCAATGAATTTACCCTCCACTGTCAAACCTTAAATTTGGGGAATCACATAATGCGTGGTCACCAGTTAGAAGTGCTGGGGTTAGACTGCAGGTTTGTCAGAAGCCATAACTCACAGGGGAAGATACAATAAGTTAGCCTTTTTCATTTACTTCACCTCAGGAGAACAAAATAATTCATAACAAGCATGTCTCAGCTCAAATTGAAATTCAATTGTGTTAACACGACCATGCCCATAGGGTGAACTAATGACAAAACATGGGTTCGACTAAAACATAGCCACCATGTGGCTTACATTTTTCACTGATTTTGTTTTGTTTTGTTTTCACATTTTTTAATGATGATTTTTTAAAACACAGCATATATGTACAAAGGTTTTAAATCCCAAAGAAAGATATATATTATTTTAAAAAGTTGGTCATTTTACTTGTGAAAACACAGGCACTTGTGTCCCATTTTCGAGATGCTGATGTTGCATCTTTAGAATTTATCTTGATATGCCGGCATTTATTTTAGGCTACCATGTACTTCATACAAATAGCGGTGCTGATGAAATGCACAAAATATTTTGAAGGCATAAACAAGAACAACAATTGGGTCATCTAGTCTCTCAGAGTGTTTTTTTCTCACTGTGCATAAAAAAGGTGAATATAACCATACAAAAATTCTTGCTGTGACTTTATGCTTCAATACCATACATATGTAGTTTATTATCTGAAAAGTGCATAATTGTACAGTGTATATTATCTCTGCATTTTAGTTCTAGTAGCTTGGGATGTGTTTTCCTGTTTGATAAAATAATTAAAATGTCTTTTTTTCTAACTATCTCGTCTGTCTTTATTATGCAATTAATAACAATCTGATGAGCCACAAACCACATATGTGCAGCACTACATCTGGCCTATTTTTCTGTATCTGTGCAGTAATTATGAGCTTTTCTTTGACTCATGACCTGTATAGTATGTGAAATTAAGGCAAAAATGTGCAAACTAAAACAATGTATAATTGAATTTAAAATTATAGCACTCCATTCCAATGCTTTCATTTCCATAACAAATAAAATACTATGTATGGGTGAATAATAAGTAGGTAGGCCTAGCTTATAATTTAAGCTAAGCTGTTATAATTTAAGAAACAACACAAAATGAACAAAGATGACTTAATAAATTGGTTAAGAAAAGTTTAGGAGAATAAATATGCCCAATTAAAGTTCCTGTTTTGTTATAACAGATGAGAAAAGGTCATGTTAAACTCTGAGAAACTGGAAATTACACAGAAGTACTCATTTAACAAGGTTAGTTTTTTTCCCCCAAATATTTACATATTACAATAATGCAACTACGCATTAGATAATTAAATTAATGCTTTCAAAAATGTTTCCCTTCACATTGCTAATGGACATTTGTGGAATCTTCCAAATAACAACAGAATTTTATCACAGGAAAATGCTTTAATGAGAAAAAAAAGTTCTATCCCCCTGCAAAATTCTATTTTTAAAGTTTTATCATGTATTTTTGCAATAATTTCCAATATACAAAACCTACAATGATGCTAACTGCTCTTTGTACATTTATATGAACCTTATTATTCCTTCTGTTTTCAAGTTTTGTAATAATGGTCAAATCCTCTTAAATATGTGGAAATTCATTGAGAGTGATTTGATTTTGAGTGTCTGTCTACATACATCCATATTTTTAGCTTGCTAGAGAAGATTTGAAGGCAATTTTAAGTTAACACTCTTCAAAGCCAGAATTTTCCAAGTGACATTTGGAGAAACCAAATCCTGAGAGATAATCTCTGAAGGAATGCAAACGAGACTGTTTTCCTATGATTCCTGGGTTCCATAAGGAAAATGGAAACCACCAAATCTCCTGCTGGATGATTTCACTTTGTATTACTATTATAGGCACTAAAATTCCTGCACAGAGGAAATCTGTTTAACGTTGCTTAACTCTAATTCTCAATTTATTTGACTGGTGTACATATTTTTCATTTAAATACATTTATTAATATTTCACATGCAATATTTTTTAAAATGATATCCTATGTTATAGGATGGAATTATTTCTTTGGGGGAAAGATTATCTTTATCCTTGCATAAGATACACTTAAAATACTTTTTCTTTTAATTTAGATATTCCTGTACCATAAGTTGCACATATAGTTTAGGAAATTGTTAAGAAGAAAAAAGACCGTTTAAATAGAAAAAAATATTTTATAAGAAGATGAGGTGGGTTTATATAACAGTGGAGTAGGTTATTAAAATAACAGTGTGCAAAAATGTCTATAAAATGCATTCGTCCCTGTGAACTAAATTGGATTCAGCAACACTAAGGTGTTAATCATGTTAATCTGATTATAATATAACATGAAATCTTCAAAAATGTAGTGACAATTAGTTTAAATTTCTATTTGACATTCACTCATAGTAGCCCTTTCAACAATCAGAGAAATTTGTTCCAGAGAAAATAATATTCATGGACACTCAACATATCCTTCATTAATATTCCATGATCAAATGATCCTATGGGAAAATTAATATGAAACTCAAGATAAATTTCTAGCAAAATTTAGAAGCGCTCTATAAACTCAACCCAAATCACCCTGTAATTTGTGATTATTACATTTGTGATTCACATGATTCATATACTGACATAGACAGAAAGCTGATCAAACATGTATATTAAGCAAAATTGAGAGAAATTCCGAGTTAACTAAATCAAAATTCAATCTCATTAAAAAACAAACAAAAGCGTGACTGTAAGCACAAAAATTATTGTGAAATACCAAAACCTGGTATAAAAATATCAACTACATAAATTGTATTAACAGCCCAAATATATACACAAAGACATTTAGAATATTTAGTTAAATATAAATTCAAATGAGTCTCCCCTATAATCCGGCCATCAAAAATCCTGGTGCCAGTTCAGGTTGCATTGGAATAAGCTAAAATTTATTCAATATATTCTATGCATGAGATAAAATTCTATGCCCCTCATTGCATTATATCAGTTATTACTCAAAATACACTTATGGAGTTGGTATCATGATCTCCATTTCAGAGCTCTTAAAACTAAGGCATAAAGAATCTCTTTAATTTTCCTGCAAGTCAAGGACCATGTCAGTTTTATTTATATCTCTGTATATCTACATGTCGAATAAGGACTGACACAGAGTTGTGGAATTCACAAATACATTTGAAATAATACATGGCTTGAGGAAATCTAACATAAGCCAGATGACTTCCACACATAGACAGCAACTGTGATAAGTAATAACTGGTATAATTTTTCCTTTACAACAATTGTCAACAAAATTATAAAAATAATTTAAAAAAAAAACCTTAGAAGGATATCTGTTGGAGATGTTTAGAAAAAAATTGTATTCCATTATTTCATTACGGTGATTACTATATATTTAACATTATGAAGTGTGAAATAATACATTATTAAATTACATAAACGATGTCAAAACTAAATGAAAGATTTGTTAGACTCATTTGACCCAATGTTAGATTCCTGTTTATTTTCTGGAGTAGAAATTATTTTCTGTATAAGTAAAAAAATAGTTGGGAATAAGTTGCAAAATAACCAGATGCACTTGTACTTTATTGCCTAACATGTTTTAATATTAAAATTATCAATCTATATTTACATGGATACTCCATGCTCAATGTTATTTTTTTGTATGGTGGAAAACTGAAAGACAACTGGTAGTTAAAGAAATGCTGCTTCTTATCGGTAAATTTCATTCATGTTTGTTAGACAGTGTTAGCACGTATGAATAGATCTGAAAATAGATTCTGTGCTATGAATTAAGAAATTATAAGTTTTCATTAAAATGAGTAAATTTCTTTGATCTTAAAAATGTTAAAGGTTATTAAATGTGTATGTAAGTTGTAGATGGACAGAGAATGGATCAGGGTATTAACATAAAAAAAGGATATTCTTCTGGAAATGAAAATCATTTCTCATGGAAATGGGTAATTGGATAAGAGAAGAGTAAGGAAGTTCCCTCACACACCTATGAGGGAAGTGTGCTGTTACAGTGGGAAGAATAGTTAATATTGTAGTGAAAGTTTAAGACCATTTAAAGTTCTTAATAACGCAGAACTTTAGACTTTTATTACTGAGCAATAAGATATTGTAACACAGAATATGTGACACAGAAAGCAGTGATTTAATATTTTTCATTGTATTGTTATGCAAGAAGAAAAAAGGCTTTATTCAAGTAGATCTTAGACTAGTGAGAAAAGTTAAGTAGGATGTAATAACGACATTTAGCAGGACTAGAACAAGACACAAGTATTATTCATCAATTTTTTTTTTTTTTTTTTTTTTTTTTTTTTTTTTTTTTTTTGAGACGGAGTCTCGCTCTGTCACCCAGGCTGGAGTGCAGTGGCCAGATCTCAGCTCACTGCAAGCTCCACCTCCCGGGTTCACGCCATTCTCCTGCCTCAGCCTGCCAAGTAGCTGGGACTGCAGGCGCCCGCCACCTTGCCCGCCTAGTTTTTTGTACTTTTTAGTAGAGACGGGGTTTCACCGTATTAACCAGGATGGTCTCGATCTCCTGACCTCGTGATCCGCCCGTCTCGGCCTCCCAAAGTGCTGGGATTACAGGCTTGAGCCACCGCGCCCGGCCTATTCATCAATATTTTACAGAAAATAAAATGCATTTTTTTTGACACAGGGTCTTGCTCTCTCACCCAGGCTGGAATGCAGTGGTAGGAACATAGCTCCCTACAGCCTCAGCCTCTGGGGTTCAAGTGATCCCCCTTCCTCAGCCTCCTGACTGGCTGAAACCATAGTCATGTCCCCATGCCTGGATGATTTTTATTATTATTATTATTTTCTCGTAGAGGCAAGGTCTCATCAGGTATCCCAGGCTGGTTCTGAAGCCCTGTGCTCAAGCAATCCTCCTGCCTTGGCCTTCCAAAGTTTTGGAATTACAGGCACACACCACCACAACTGGCAAATATTGTAAATTTTGATGATCCATTCTAAAACATGAAATGATGAAAATGATAAAACATCTCCTGATGTCTTCACTAGGGGAATAGATAAAATATCACACCACCAGCCAATGAAGAACACATGACTAAAAAATGATTTCCCAAGGAAATCATGGCCATTGAATCTGGACAGGTTGAATTTGTGGTATAGGTAAAAAATTTAAGACAGTTGTTTTATAAGCAGACGGAAACAGCACTATGTCTATTCTTCAAATACCAATTTCACTCAACTAAACTCCCAAAAGACAGTTGATGTTTGGCAAAGTGTTCTTCATCCAAAGAGAACTAGGATATTTTAATGTCACAGAAGTAACAGTAAGGGTCAGCGAAGAGATTCAAAAGTGAGTGCACAAACTGGGAAATAGAATCGGGATTAATAACTTATACAGGCTATTATATTATAGTTAATAAAAAAAGCTATTTGTGGCCTTGTCTAAGTTTCTACTGGAGAAGGGAGAAAAGATATATAAAGAGGACAAATGTATCAAAGGAAAAATTAATTCAGCAACTAAATCATTAAGCTTTAAATTAGGGTGAGAATTGGCAATTAAACATATTTGGTGATTTTTAAATGTTGAAATAATCAATTTCCATAAATTTTTAAATTCAATTACAATTTCTTAATTTATTATGCTTGCCAAATATATTAACATATGTGTTTAACTGTTATTAAATGTTATTTATAAATTAGTAATTAAAATTTCAGCTAAGAAAGTTATTTTATTCCCCAAAACTAAATTTATAAATGACAAAAATAAATACTATGATATTTGTCTTTATGTTGACACAAATATTACATGACATTTTTTCTGTACAAAACTGATCAAAATATACTTTACTATATAAAATTACAGTTGAACGAATTAGTGATGGCATATTTTATAGTCAACATTAATTTGTATGTGCTAGTAAATAAATGTAATAATCAGTTAATTGTTAAAGTAGATTATGTATTGTTTTCTCCTTAAAACTATTAAAACTTATCTGAGTAATTTAAAATCTAATTTATTTCATGAGACTTGTAACCACAATGAATACATATGTTATACACACACACACATAAACTTATTTGCTAATCATGAGCTACAAAAACACAGGAGAAACATTCAAAGTATTTAAACAGGCTACTTAACTATTATAACAGATAATATATATATTATTTGCCAGTTTAAATAGATCAAATTATACAAATGTTTATACTATCAAAAGATTTAGATACTTTTCTACACAAATACTCTGTTTTACAAAGTTTTATATATTTGCATATATTCATAATGAAGAAATATTTTAACAATATATTAAGATCCAGTTTGATGATTAGCTAACCTTCTGATATACCAAAGAAGTATGACCAGGTATCATCTGATATACCAAATGGCATCAAACGAATGCCATTTACCATTTATTTTCTATGCTAGAGTGATATTTTAGTTGTATTTCTTACTCTCTAGCCATATGGCCTGCCCAATAAAAAATGTTTAAACATTTTTTTCAGATATTTAGTTTAACCAATAATAATAGAACTAATTTTTAAAAACTATAAAAACCCTTTAATTTTCTCTCAAAATCATAGTTGGTATATATATTTATGTGGGATAATGGTAAAGCCTTTTTCACTGTAAAACAAAAATTCACATATCTGAGATGGGACAAATCTGAAATAATTTGCTTGGGCAGCTACAAATTAAACAGCATTCTATGCAATTACTTTTTATTTCAACTACTCATTTTGAATGAGATGATATTAAGCTATTCTCCATAAGTCTGTGAGTGTCTGGTATTTGAATGCTCTTGTGAAAGTATTTGAACCTATATTTTTACATTATTTTCTCTCAAACTTTTATAGTGGCATAAAGTTCTCATTAATATTCTATTAGTTTCTATGACTCTTATTAGCATTGAACAAACAAATAAGATGATAGTAAACATCCACTTATTTTAAAAGCTTCTCTGTTCTAGGACATTAGACCAATATCATCAAAAGACCTGTTATAGGAATTTAAAATGTAAATACTGTGCATTTAATAAAGAAGAGATAACTGTCTATCAAGCATGGCTGCGGAGAATTATCAAGTCAGTATTATATAAAATAATAAATAGATTTATCAGGTTTGCTTCATAAAATAAGTCAAAGTCAAAAGAGCTCAGTGTGGTTTAAAAGATGTGTGAATGAGTTTTTATTTCAGTAATTGAAAATAGTCTTGTAATGAATGATGTTTCTTAATTAATTGTCAAAAATAAGAAATGAAGGTGACTTCTAGGCGCATTGTCATGATGTTCCCTGACTGGATGGACATCTCAGCCATGAAACATTCATACTAGTGCAAGCATTTATATCCTTGTGTTAACACTCCAACCTTATAAAAAAATAATTCATCCATATAACTGGTTTCAAAGCAGATCATTGTTCTGTACTATATTATAATTTTTGAAATTATATTAAAATAAGGAATAAAATAATATACCTAAATCTAAATCTAAAATATGGTTCCTTTCCCACTTAGTCAGCTTTCCATGATACTTCAAATGTAATACACACTCTGTGTCTATGTGGACCGTCATACCATAAAGTAGCTAAATATTCAGAGCATAATGATTACTTCCAACTTGATTTATACAATTTCATTTATATATATTATATATGTAACATATTATATATAATTTATATATTATATAAATATACATATACTATATATGTAATTATAATATATGATTTATTACTTAATAACATAAAATATATTATAAAATAACATATACAATGTTATCATATAATATATTATATATTATTTATTATATAATAACGTATATAATATCTAATAACATATTATATATTAACATATATTATATATTGTTATATATTTATATACGTTATTATATAATATATAATTTTCTATGCTAGAGATTATTATATATATTATATAAACATGTATATTACTATATAATAACATATATATTACTATATAATAACATATATAATATTTATTATATAACATATAATATATATTATTATATATTGCTATATAGTAATATATTATATGTTGCATATTATAACATATATTATAATATAATAATTTATTATATATTATATTATTATATAACATATTATATATTATACACTATAGTATATTATATATAAAAGAGATTGTACAAATCAAGTTGGAAGTAATCATTATATATATTATATTATAATTACATATATATTATATGTAATTTATATAATATATAAATTATATATATGCTACATATATAATATACATAAATGAGATTTACAAATCAAGTTGGAAGTAATCATTATGCTCTGAATATTTAACTATTTTATGGTATGACGGTAAGCATAGACACAGAGTTTTTAGATTTAGATATATAATATATTATATATTATATAAATATATATATAATATATATAATATAAATTGTATAATAATATATATCATATATACATTACATAAAAAATAAATAATATATAATATATATTATATTCAGGGTCCCAGAACTGAAAAGGGAACCTGAACACATCTGAAGTCCCATTTGACATGAGGTCTTTAGAATGAGTGGGAATGAACTAGGAAAAAGAGGTGTAGATTGCCCTATAGATCTGGGAAACAAAACTCATAGAGAAAATTTTATCCAAAGAACTAGCAGAAAAGGGGAAAAAAAGCTTATATTGGTAACTCTATGATGATAAAGCCTTTCAGTAAAAGTTGCTAAACAATTTTTTTTTTTTTTTTTTTTTTTTTTTTGAGACGGAGTCTCGCTCTGTACCCCAGGCTGGAGTGCAGTGGCGCGATCTCGGCTCACTGCAAGCTCCACCTCCCGGGTTCACGCCATTCTCCTGCCTCAGCCTCCCGAGTAGCTGGGACTACAGGCGCCCGCCACCTCGCCCGGCTAGTTTTGTTTTTTTTTTTTGTATTTTTTAGTAGAGACGCCGTTTCACCGTGTTAGCCAGGATGGTCTCGATCTCCTGACCTCGTGATCCACCCGTCTCGGCCTCCCAAAGTGCTGGGATTACAGGCTTGAGCCACCGCGCCCGGCCCGATTTTTTTTTTTTTTTTCAGATACAATATGGAAACGATTCAATGGCATAAGGTAAATGAAGAGTAAAATAAGTTGTGGTTTTCATATGAAAATTCTAAGCAACAGAAAATTCTGTTAGTGAAAAGAGAAAAGTACAATTGGGGAACGTTGCAGCACTTTTGGAGCAAAATGACAAACGACAACTAATGTATTATTAATGGGAATAAAGAAGAGTTGACAGACTCAAAATGCATTGCAGAGATTATACCATTTTTGATGATGCTAGACTAAATATAAGTAAGTGAAATGAAAGGAAAAGTCTAGAAGACTGTCTAGTTTATTTTGTGGCTAAACTAAATGTATAAGTGATGAAAAAGAAAATTTAAAAAATAGGAGACGATGAGTATCTAGTTATTAGTTCAGTTTAATGCATGTCATGATTTTCAGTACTTGTATATATGTATGTAGAGATAAGTAGTAAGCACTTAGACACCATCTGAAATTTATTAGAGGTTTATAGGCAAGAAATTAAAATTTGTTTAAGAAATTATGTTATTCAAGTAATTTATCAAATTGAGAAGAATTTGGTAAAGTTCAGGGACTGAGCAGTCAATTCAGGAGAAAACTGATGAGAATTTATGTGCTCTCAGGTCACAACCCTCTGTGCTTTTGTTTCATCCAATCTAAGATTATTTAAATATAATTTGCTCTTCCAGTTAAAGTAGAAGGTAATTAAGAAAAAAAACACACAATACATTGTAAAGGGTAAAAGTATTGTTTTCCTTATATTTCACATAGATATATCATTGATAGTTAATTACCTTGTTTAGTTAGTTAAAAGATGCTTTTTCATGTGCTAATATTTTACTAGAATTCTAATTGTCTACATTTGATATTAATTGTGTTTTTCATATCCAACTCCTCTGTGGCTCTGTTCCAAATGTGGACAAAATTCGCCTGAAGAGAATTGCTGAATCTTGTATTCTTAGTATTAGGTTACATCATTTTGACATGGGAATTTGTCGAAAAGGATTTTTAAAACCTAATCAATTTAATTCTAAGTAACTCAATATCTAGATTTACCTTTGCTGGATATGATGGATAAACTGGATCATGAAAAAGAAAACAAATACACTCTAGGAAAGAGAATAAAGGCAGAAGAGTCATGTGTGCAATGGAGAAACCTAATTTTGGAAATTAAATGCAAAGACCTAGAAATGGCTATTCATCTAGCCCAATTCATAAGGCAGGCCAAAAGCATTACTTGTGATGCCCTTTATGCACGATGCACACGATTTCCTTGTATCACTTGTATCACAAGATAGTCACCATCAGTGATGTAACAAGAAATACTGGCATGTAGGAACAATTCCTGGGTATTTACAGTCAATGAACATACAGATGATACATTATTTCATGGTGTAGACTGAACTGCCCTCCATCCCCAAAAGCTATACAATATGTTGTTTTTGAAAAGATTAAGAAGCATTAAATACTCGTAAAATCTCAGTGATTGGAGCTGTGTTCATAAAGCCAGTAGAGAATCCAATTCCACAGCTGCATCTTGATACAGGACAAACAATATTTAGGCTGATTTCTTTGTGAGAACATTAACATCCTCTAGTTATAAGAGGCCAAAGGCAGAGTTTGCTGCACAACCACTACTGATTAGCTGAGTGAGGTCCAGCAAGTGTTTTCACTTTTTTATGTTCCAGTTTACTCATCAATAAAATACAGATTATAACCTGATAACATTTACAGAACTTCTATGAGAACTAACTTAAAGCACTTAGGAAAGGACTCAGTAAATTAACAATAACTGTTTTATTAGTGGAATTGGATTACTTCATAAATCCTATTCTGATGATGACTTTGTTACTAAAATGTTTAAGAATAAATTATGACTCATTTTCTCTGAAATGAACTGATTTGTTCTCACAACTTTTTATCTATGTAATTCCTGTAAATACTCTAATCCTCACAAATGTTAAGGAAGGACCAAGTAACTTAGTAAAATTTTCTCTACTGGTCTGTGGTATTAATATCCTAACAGCCCTTTAAAAAAATTGAAAAGAGTTTATGAAAAAATCAGCTCCATAGGAATAGTGATGTCAGTGGAAAAGAACAACGTAATAATAATTGTATAGGTATTATCTGTCAGGGAGAGGAGAAGCTGTAAAAAAATTCTGTCGATAACTGTTTTAAAAAATAAAAATATAATTTTATTGGGATAGAAATACTGTCAATGATAATATTTGATGGTAGTGTTTGTTTTCCATCTCTTGGTCAGGTATATTTTAAGCGTCAGATTTTAAAACATAAATCCTATTATCTAGACAATAATAAAGACCTCTCAATCCAGTTACTTTCAGAAATGACCTTTTCTTAAGACACATATTCATTTATAATGAAATCAGAAATGTCTTTAGGTGATGCTCACCTCCATTCAATCAAGGACAAGAAAAGATTTATTTCATTTAAGAGAAAACAATGGTTTGTGACATTAGTCTAATTAGACATTAGACTTTTTTTCTGATTTGAGACATTGAGGAAATGAGAGATAACCCAGGGAGAGCTGTATTTTCACTATGCTTTATTCTGTTTTGGTTGTTGAGAAACTTATTAGACTGCCAGGAATTGCTAGGAATTGTCAGGTTAAATATCATGGGGTTAAATATCATCAGAAACTAAATTATTGACTAAGGATTAAGAATTTATAAGTTTATAAAATATTTAAAAATCATAATAACTATTTAAAATAGATAATTTACATGTTTGTAAGCGATTTATTTTAGCAAATAAGGTTATATTTATTAATAAGTCTTGATAATTATAGTTTGGAAATGTTATAGTTCTAGACTATATCCAGAATTTATCTGATTTTAAGCTTTCTTAACTTAGGCCTAAACTAAGGTAAACCTTCAAAAATAAAATCGTTAAAGTAAACTAACAGAAAGCATAAATTTGGAAAGACTTATAAATTACCAGATATATTTTGTGGTTGTTTCTTTAGACATTAAATCCAAATATATCTGTAAAATGTTTTACTAGAATATTATTTTAATTAAATCAAGTAACTTCAACCAGCTTTCTATATTTTATATTTTCAGTCTTTGAATTTCAAAAGCATATCATATTTTTGTAATCAGAATGTTTAAAATGTATTGATAATGTACTCTGCAACAGACTCTTTACAATTATAAATACATTTAATTCTCATAATAAAGCTGTGAAAGAGCTGCTATTATTGTCTCCTTTTTAAAAGGAAAACTGACTCACTGACAGGTTACTAAGTTTCAGGCTAAGTTGACCTAGCCTGAAAGTGTGAATTCAGATAAGGGTGCAAGCAGTCTTACCTCACAACTATTATACAAACCACATCTTTATTTTTTTAAATCACATCTTTAAAGAAATAAGTCACCTAAACAAATCAAATTTAACACAATCCTCACAAGCTGAATAGAAAATTGAGAGAAAAGAGATAATTTTTCTAGATTACTACCTTCATTTCTTTTTTGTTCCAGGTAGCAACAGAAGAAAAAATGATAACCTCCTACATTTATGTCTTAGTGAATTTGGTGAGGCATAAGGACCAAACTACTGGATAAATAACAAGAAATGTTTTTCACTAGAATATGCAAATGTAAGAGTTCAGTAAATTTAAAAGTTGACTTTGCAAAATAAAAGATCTGTATTAAAACCATTTGTTGCTTAAGAATTCAATAAAAAGTATTCAAAAATGTATTGCTAAACCAAAGACATTTAAAAAGGGAAAGAACAAAGAAAAGGAGAAAACCTATTGGTGTTTCTTCATGATTTATCTAAATGCTTAGCTTCTGCAATAAAATATTTTGTTTCACGTTCTTTCTTTTTGAAAATAATGTTTAGGAATTTTTTCCAACAGTTTTTACTTCAGATGGAGGTTATTATTTGTACTTGCTTCTCTTAACACTAACTATATGTATCACCAGTCCATTGACTCTTAAATACAATAAATCTAATGGTGAGTAGTCAATTGACATCAAAGACTTTATACATATAACAGGGCATAAAAGGGTATAAGATGTGTCAACTATTCATATGCATTAAATATAGTTAAATATTTGATAATTCAGTATAGACATATGCATATAAATAAAACTTTATTGTTGATTTGAAAAGTCTAGAAAGCTTCCAAATAATATCTTATAATCTGTCAGTAGCAAAAACTTAAATTTGGAAGGATTTTTAGCTTTTTAACACACTGGTTTATCTGTTATACAAACCTAGACCATTGACATTCAAGAGAAAGTAAAAACCCAATCCAGGAAACCAAAAATAGCAAAAAAAAAAAAAAAAAAAATACAAGAGATAAAAGAAGAAATGGTCATTTTAAAAAAAGTAAACAAAAGCAGTGATCTGATAGAGCTGAAAAACTCACTTCAATAATTTCGTAACACAATCACAAGTACTAAAAGCAACATGGACCAAGCTGAGGAAAGAATCTCAGTGCTTGAAGATTGGTCTCTGAAATAACATAGTCAGACAAAAAATAAAGAAAAAAAAATAAAGATAAAACAAAACCCATGAGAAATATGGGATTATATAAACCTACCAAATCCATGACTCATTGGCATCCCTGAAAGAGGACAGAAAGCAAGCAACTTTAAAAACTTTTTTGAGAATATTATTCATAAAAATTACCCCAAATTCACTAAAGAGGTCATCATTCAAATTGAAGAAATGCAGAGAATCCCTGTGAGATACCATATAACATGACTGTTCCTGTTATGGGTAGTTAGGCAGGAGCAGGGCACAAGTGGACTCTTCCCCAAACCTAGGAATGTCAGTGATGATTTGGCAATTATCACATTGTCTCTCTAAAAGTCAAAAATTGGCAGCGAGCACCAGGGAGAGGCCATTTCCTGATGATCCACAGCTCTTAACATTACAGTGTTAATTGAATGCAGGTGCCAGGGAGTAGCAAAAAGGGCTTCCAATAAAATCTCAGGTAATGGGCTAGTGAGCCCAGGCACACACATTAAGAGACAAAATGGCAGGGTATGACCTGTCAGCAATCCACCGGAAAAGGGAGGAGCGTCTCAGATGAACATACATACAACTTCTTAAACACACTATGTATGCTCACTTCCCAGGGGCAAGAAGCACACTGTGCATGCAGGCAGCCCACCCTAAGGGAAAAATCACAGGAAAGGGGCCAGCCTATAGGGTCCTAGGATCCAGGTTAAACACCACCCTTGTTATTTAAGCTGCTCGCTGAGTCTCTTCCAAGCGTACTTTCCTTTCTTTCTTGTTTTAAAGCCTTTAAAAATAAACTTCCACTCCTGCTCTGAAAGTTGCCTTGGTCTCTTTTTCTCCCTTATGCCCCTCAGTCAAATTAAAATATCTGAGGAGGTAAGAATTGAGGTTGCTACAGACCCATACGGATTTGCCGCCGGCAATTCAAATATTTGCCACTGGTAACATTCCCAAGACATAGAGTCATCAGATTCTCCAAGGCCAAAATGAAAGAAAAAAATGTTAAACGCAGCTAGTGAGAAGAGTAAGGTCATCTACAAAGGGGACTCCATCAGTCTAACAGTGGAACTTTCAGCAGAAACCATACAAGCCAGAAGCAATTGGGGATGTATTTTCAGTATTCTTAAAGAAAAGAAATTCCACTCAAAAATTTCATATCCAGTCAAACTAAGCCTCATAAGTGAGGAATAAATAAGATCCATTTCAAATAAGCAAATGCTAAGGGAATTCATAACCACCAGAACTGCCTTAAAGAAGATCCTTAAGGGAGTACTAAATATGGAGATTTTGAAGTACATAGACCATTGACACTATAAAGACAATCAAGTCTGTATAATAACCAGCTAACAACACAATGGCAATATCAAACCCATACATGCCAATATTAACGTTGAAGATAAACAAGGTAAATGCCTCAATTAAAAGGAACAGAGTGGCAAGTTGAATGAAGAAGCAAGTCCAAAGTGTATCCTGTCTTCAAGAGACCCATGTCACATGCAATGACAACCATAAACTAAAAAAAAATGAGATAGGAAAATCTACCAGACAAATGAGAAACAGAAGACGGTGGGTGTTAGCAACACCCGCCTTCTCCTAACAAAGATATTTGAGACCTAATTACTACTTGAGACCTAAAAACTAACAAAGATATTTGAGACCTAACTTCAGACAAAACATACTTTAAGGCAACAATGATCGAAAAAGACAAGAAGTGCATTAGACCATGGAAAAGGGTTCAATTTGACAAGCAGACTTAACTTTCCTAAGTGTGTGTAAATAAAATTCAATATATATGTTATATCTATGAAACACAGGAGAACCAAGATTCATATAGAAAGTTCTTAGAGACCTACAAAAAGACTTAGAATACAACACAATAATAGTGGGAGATGTCAACACATCATTTTCAGTAATAGATCATCAAGGCAGAAAACTAACAAAGATATTTGATACCTAAACATGATGGTTGACCAAATGTGACTAACGGACATGAATAGAATGCTCCATCCAAAAACAACAGAATATATATTCTTCTCATCTGCATATAGCATATACTCTATATTGATCACACAATCAGACTTAAAACAATCCTCAGCAAATCAAAAAAAAAAAAAAAAAAAACCCTGAAATCACAGCAAACACACTCTCAGACAACAGTGCAATAAAAGTATAAATAAAGACTAGGAAAATCACTTAAAACCATACAATTACATGCAAATTAATCAACTTACACCTACCTAAAGGACATTTAGGTAAACAATACAATTAAGATGATAATCCAGAAATTATTCGAAACTGATGAGAAGATACAACATACTCGAATCACTGGGACACAGGTAAAGCAGTGTTAAGAGGGAAGATTATAGCACTTAATGCCTACATCAAAGAGATATTAATATCTCAAATTAACAATCTAATATCACACCTAGAGGAACCAGAGAAAAAAGATCAAACCAACCACGGAGATGGCAGAAGACCAAAAAAAAAAAAAAAAAAAATCACCAAACTCATAGAAATACAAAATACCTTCTGAGACTACAATGAACACTTCCATGCACACAACCTTTAAAACCTAGAAAAAAATTGATAAATTCCTGGAAATGTACAACCTCCCAAGACTCCACCAGGAAGAAATTAAATCCCTGACCAGATGAATTATGAGTTCTGAAACTGATTAAGTAATAAAAAGCCTAACAATCAGAAATGTCCAGGACCAGATGGATTCATAGCCAATTTCTACTAAATGTATAAAGAGCTGTTACCATTCCTACTGAAAATATTCCAAAAAATTTAGGAGGAGGGACTCTTTGCTAACTCATTTCATGAGGCTTGCATAATCCTGATATCAAAACCAGACAAAGACACAATCAAAAAAGAAAACATCAGACCAATATCCTTAATGAACATAAATGTAAAAATCCTCAACAAAATACTAACAAACCAAATTCAGCAGCACTTTAAAAAGCTAATCTGCCACAATCAAGTAGGCTTTACCTTTGGAATGCAAGGTTGGTTCAACATATCAATACAAGTCAATAAATGTGATTCATCACATAACAGAACTAAAAACAAAAACTACATGATCAGCTCAATAGATGCAGAAAAGGCTTTCAATACAATTCAACACCACTTCATGTTGAAAACTCAACAAACTAGGCATTGAAGGGACATACTTCAAAATAATAGGAGCCATCTATGAAAAATCCATTGCCAACATCATACGGAATAGGCAAAAGCTGAAAGCATTCCCTTTGAAAACCAGAACAAGACAAGCATGCCCACTCTCGCCACTCCTATTCAACATAGTACTAGAAGTCCTAACCAGTGCAATCAGGCAAGAGAAAGAAATAAAAGGCATCCAAATGGGACTAGAGGAAGTCCAATCATCTCTCTTTGCAGATGATATGATTCTATACCTCAAAATCCCTAAAGACTCCACCAAAAGGCTCCTAGAACTGATATATGACTTCAGTAATTTTTCAATGTACAAAAATCAGTAGCATTTCTATATATCAATTATGTTGAAGCTGAGAGCCAAATGAATAATGCAATCCCATTTCCAGCAGCCAAAAGTAGAATAAAATATCTAAGAATACCGCTAACTAGAGAGGTGGAAGATCTCTACAAAGAGAACTATAAAATACTGCTGAAAGAAATCAGAGATCACACAAACAAATGGGGAAACATTCCATGCTCATGGATAGGAATAATTAATATTGTTAAAACATCCATACTGCCCAAAGCCATTTACAGATACAATACTATTTCTACCAAACAACCAATGTCATTTTTCACAGAATTAGATAAAACTATTTGAAAATTCATATGCAGCTAAAAAGCCCAAATAACCAAAGCAATCCTAATTAAAAGAAACAAAGCCAGAGGCATCCCATTATCTGACTTCAAACTATACTAAAAGGATAGAGTAACCAAAACTGCATGGTAATGTTACAAAAAGACACATAGACCAGTGGAAAAGAATAGAGAGCTGCACACCTACAACCAACTGGTATCTTTGACAAATTTGACAAAAACAAGTCATGTGGAAAGGATTCCCTATACAATATATGGTGTTGTGATAACTGCCTAGCCATATGCAGAAGATTGAAACTGGATTACTTCCTTACACCATATAAAACAGTCAACTCAAGATGAATTAAATACTTAAATGTAAAACCTAAAACTTTAAAAACTTGGAAAATACAATTTTTGACATAAGATCTTGCAAAGACTTCATGATTAATATGCCAAAATCAATTGCAACAAAAACAACAATTGACAAATGGGACTAATTAAACTAAAGAGCGTCTGCACAGCAAAACAGCATAAACAGAGTAAACGTACAATTTATAGAATGGGATAAACATTTGCAAACTATGCATCTAATAGACGTATACTAGCCAGAATCTGTAAAGAACTTAAGTAAGAAGCAAATAAACACACAAACCCTATTAAAAAGAGGGCAAAGGATGTGAACAGATACTTTTCAAAAGAGGACACACATGTGGCCAACAAGCATATGAGAAAAATACTCAAAATCACTCATCATTAGAGAAATGCAAATCAAAACCATAATGAGGCACCATCTCACATCAGACAGAATAAAAAATTTACAAAGTCAAAAAATATGCTGGTGAGGCTGCAAAGAAAAGGGAATGCTTACACACACTGCTGCTGAGAATGTAAATTAGTTTGGCCATTGTGGAAAGCAATTTGGTGATTTTTCAAAGAAATTAATAAGGAATTACTCTTCAACCAAACAATCCCATTATTTGGTACATTCATGCATATGTTCATCATAGCACTATTTATAATAGTGACAACATGGAATCAACCTAAATGCCCATCAATGGCAGACTAAAAAAAGAAAGTGTGGTACATATACACCATGGAACACTACGCAGTTGTAAAAGAACAAGATCATGTTCTTTGCAGCAACATGGATAGATCTGGAGGCCATTATCCTAAGAAAACTAAAGAATGAACAGAAAACCAAATACTGCATTTTCTCACTTATAAGTGGAAGCTTAACATTGAGCACACATGAACACATGTGTCCTTAAAAGCTCAAGGTGGGAGTAGTCAGAGGATCAAAAAGCTACCTATCAGGTAGTATGCTGATTGCCTAAAGGATGAAATAATCTGTACACCAAACCCCCATGACATGCAATTTACCCATATAAAAAACCTACACATTTACCCTTGAGCCTAAAACAAAAGTAAAAAATAAAAATAAAATCCTTTTAGTTGAATAGTTTTATTACAAATGCAGTCCTCTTTATTTATTATTTATTTTAAAAAGTAAAAACTACTTTCTCATTGTGGCAATATCTCAAAAGCAACCCAAAGATTAGCTGCTTTTCCATCATTATGACAGCTTTTACCTTGTCAATGGCTGAAATGCCAACCAGGAAAATGCCTTCATAAATAACTGAGTAACAAGGTAAGCAAATGTGAGAACCAAAATGATCCCTTGATGTTGAGTAGCCCTACAAACCCAATTTGTTGGGCTGTTACCTGAGAGAGGGAGATAATCTTCTCCTATTTAATCTGCTATTTTTTTCACTTACTGTGCTGCATCATATAAATATTTACCCTAACCTATTATAGAATATTCACCTTTACCTCAATTATTTGGCATATCATAAAAAAATTCTCTGTGGTCATCATTTCTAATGATCATGTAGTATTCTATTATATAAACTTACGAAAAATAAATTATATTGCTACTTCCCTATGTTTAAAGATTTAGGCTGTTTTTTAAGTCTTCCCTCTTATACTCAATACCATAGAAAGTATCTTTGGCCGTAAATTTTCTTTAAGTTTCTGAGTAGTTCTTTAAGATTGAGTCCTAGAAGAGGTATAAAATAACTTAGGACACTTGATACAAATGACCATTTGGAAGCTATTATTTCTCAACTCCAAATCTCTCTTTATTTAAGCCTTTATTTATACTTTGATTTCTGAAGCTAAGACTTAGACTTTGTAAACCATATTTCTTCTTTGACAGCTGCTACCTCTTTGATTCTGCCAACAGGCACACTAGAGGGGGAAAGGAACACTGGAGGAGGGAGAAGTCTTCGCTCCTTCTTGTTTCTTATTCTCTTCAGCATCATTTATCATCTGGACTGCACTCCTTTCCTCCTGTTTCCCTTTCTGTTTTTGTTTTTGTCCTTTGGCACTCTCAGAACCAGCTCATTGTACTCCTCAAAGACATCAGACCTTGTAAGGTAGCAGTACTCCTTAGAGGTCAAAGTCACCCTCCATGAGGTCCTTCTCTTTCGCTTCTAAGACACGACCCTCAGCTGAATGGTACCCCTTCCTTTTCCCATTGCAGTCACAGAGTGGGCTGAGTCCTCTCTCTTCTAAGTTTTCATGTTCTATTAACTCCCATCACTTTCCTGTTGTTGGTTTCCCAGCTCCAGGAAGCAGAGGGCGGAGAGCATTGCTGGTCTCCGCTTTTACTCTTTGTGAGTTACTCAGTGTCTTTTTGTTGGTGATCTTTTCAGTTCTCCAAAACATCCTTGACAGAGTCCTTATCTTACTTTCTCTATGTTAAAATAATTGATGGGATAATATTTTCCCAACAAGGAAGGCATTGATTGACACTATCAAATTCCTTTACATATGCAGGACATGAACTGTTAGTTTCATCTGGCCATCTTAAGCAGTATCAGCTAACTAAATTGATAAGTGAAAGGATCATAATTATATAGGTGAAGAAATACATCACTGTTGTTTTGAAGTGACTTTTACTACTACGGGAGTTAATTATCTTTTATACATGTATTATTCATCATAACTTCCAATACTTTACTGCTTTAAAAGTTCTTTCCTTTTTATAGATTTGAACAATATGCATATATTATCTCCATTTTTATAGAAAATATATATATTCAATATACAAAAATTCAAAGTTCAACATATAACTCTATCTATCCATCCATCCATCCATCCATCCATCCATCCATCCATCCATCCATCTATCTATCTATCTATCTATCTAGACTTTAAATTTTCTGAAATTTGTGTTGTGCAGGTGATCGACAGACCTCTCTGTGTAAATAGAGAACAAAGCCTAATCTGACATTGTTGCTTAAAGGAATTTATCATGGTTTCTTAGCAATTCGGTTTCATATTTATGTACTCAAAAACCATACTGTAGTATTTTAATAGTTTTTGCCATACACTATTTTTCTAATATATGCTGTGTTTTTTAGACAGTTGATTACTATTGTTATCCATATGGCCTCTTCTGTAGCTTCATAGATACCCATGCAGGTTTAATCCTGGTAACAGTTTAACTTTTTCTCCTCCTTATTATATGTTTGTGATTGCGGTCTCGCTAGGATGGGGATTAAATAAAAGAGGGTAGTCTTTATTCTGGCTAAAGGACTTTAAGATGTTAAATTGTTTTAAAATTCCACTTTTCAATCTTACTTGTTTTGTGATTTTAAAGGGATCATTTAAAGTCTCTGATTTCTGGTTTATTTAAGAGTAATCTGATAATTGTTAATATCTCACATGGCTTTTATAAATATTAAATACAAGTAGTATTTTGTAGTAAAATGGGCATATATTAAAAACAGAATGGGTGGTAGTTTTTTAAATTATTTGACATGTTTGGAAACTTTGAATTCATCTGGCTTCATCTTTGATGACCCTCAGCTTTACACTTTAAATGTCATCTGTAAGAGCTTTCCAATACACACTCATTACAATTTTACTTAGGCACATTCTCTAACCTTCCTCACAGATAATTCCTCTCTCTATATATTGTTCACACTGTGTCCCCTGTTTCACTATTTCTCAAATCACTATGCAGGTTTCTTAGGCAGTGCCTGCATCCCTAGGAAACTTGAATGCCTTTAGGTCAACCAGATTCTCTAGAGAACTAGGAACTGGCATATAATGAATGAATGAGGAAAGATTATTGAGTTACTCTAATCCTCAGAGTGGTTTTATACCTTCGTCATCATTTCCTTTTATATAAACTTCTCTGTGCCCCCAGTTTATTTGATTTTCCTTTCCATTGTTTCTAATTGTTTTTCATGCCATTTTCCCATCCAGTTGACAAATCCCACATATTTTTAGCAAAAAAATCATAGCCAAACGTCTACTATTTTCACTTTAACCATGGGAGAATTTAGGCAAGAATGTAAACTGCATTTCACACAAATATCCATTAATCATTTTCAGAATCCTATACATATATGATCTTATTTAAAAATCACAGTGTTTAATTTATATATCTTTCTACCAAATATATATGAATTAAAATTGTATTTAATATTTAATATTAGGTATTAACATATACACAAACATGCCAATTAAAAGAAAAAGAATTGAGGGAAAAAGAAAATGTCATTAATAAAATAATAATTATTTTTAATATACTAAAATAAGTTCAACTTAGCCATATAACTAAATTTATATGTATAATATATATTAAAGTATATGTACAGAAATAAATAAAATACAGAATAGGAATATGTAGGCTATAGCTTTTTTCAGATAGATAGATTTTTTAATTTAATTTTTAGGGTTTTCTACATTTTTAGATTTTCTTCAATAAACCTACATGTTTAAAAACAATATTAATTTCTAAAGTTGAAAACCCTGTAATTTGGAATTGGAGATATTTTTACTCTGAGAAATAAAAAGTGAATGAAAGAGAGAGGCAGAAACATAGAATACTGCCTTAAAGAATAAATAATATTTTGATTTCCCACAATTGAAGTTCCTAGAGGTAGATCCTCTTTTATTATAAAGCTCAAAAATATGTCACCAAGTAACTTCTATCTTTCCATTCCTTATTACAGCTTTATTGTAGCTGCATTGTAACCTGACACTTCTCAGGTTGTAATATGGCTGTCAAAATTTTCCAGAGTCACATACTTTTTCATTCATGTTCAAAAGGAAGGAATATTGTAGGGATAAATTAAAGATTCTGATTGGACGACTTACGTGACATGCCCTGATCTGAAACAACTGATTGAATTTGTCAAGATCATGTGCTTCATAACTGAATCTTGCACTTTAACCTACTTCTCTGGAACCAAAGAGAAATCAAGGCCCTCTCAGAAGCAGAAGTTTGTTTATATGAGTATACAAATATAAATGTCAAGTTGGGAAAATGAAATATCTCTATGAATTATAATAGTTTTAGCTAAACAATCAGAAACCTCAGTGACTTAGCATGTTAAATGTTTTTTAAATATATTTGTAGCACAGTCCAGTGCTGGTCAGGTGACTCTACTAGACACTTTTCCTCTACTAGACACCTTCCCTCCAGGGACCATAATTGGCTTAATTTTATGACTACACAATCTGGGACACATTGGTTGCAAGGTCACTCTGTACAGGTTATTATTCTTGTTGTTTTCATTTCCAGCCCTTTTCTGCCTTGGTGCGTTAGTTATCACTAGCAACTTCCTTTCTGACTGTCTCCCACCCTTTCCTTCCTGGGAGGTACTATCAGAAGACTGATGTATGGGAGAATATTATTTGCAGGAATTTCCTCTGCATCTCTTTGTGCTTTGGGTGGCATCCTCAGGAGGGCCATATTTCTTCCACAGATACAGATCCATCCAAGCAGTATGCCTTGGTTGGATCCAGTTTCCAATTCCCTGACTCATGAGCTCCTTCGCCCTTGGTTACTCCAGTTCTCTGTTACATCATTGTCCCATTTGAATTTGGTGCTGTTACATCACCCGTGTAAACAATGTTTGATGTCAGTCCCATCTTTTTGAAGAAAGATATTCTCAGAATGAACACTGACAAATCAACCAATGGAAGCAGGAGAGGTGGCTGGAGGATCACACAGGATATTTTAAAGTTCCAGTCTCAGAAGTAATATACAGAATTTCTTCCCCACTCCATTCGAAACTTAGCCCCAAACTGACTGCAAAAGAGAATGGGAAATTTTACATGTGCCAGAAACAAGAAAGTGGTATGGTGAGCATGAAGTATCGTATGCTGTATCTAATAAATTCCTAGAAGTGTGGGGAGTCAACTGACAGGATACTTGTAATATGAATAAATTCATTAATTCATACTTATATGTATTTGATATTATTACTGTTAGTTCTGATATAATGCCATATATATACAAATTCTTAAAAAACAGCATGCAGTAAAAAGTTTCAAAGTAAAAATCATAGGATTTATGGGGCAGAATAGAGTCAAGGGCATGACACTAAAATACTCTGTACTATGATAAATAAGATAAACTTTAAGAACTTGGTCAAAAGAGTTTCCACATGTTAAATGATTTAAAAATTCACCAATATTACAATAAATATGGTACCTTAAAATTCATCAATATTACATAAATATGATACCTTACCTTGCAAAAACCTGAAGTTTTTATGTGATAGTAGGTTTTGGAAGAGTTACCACTTGTGAATTGTCAAGCAATGGAAGGAAAGATGTTCAAAATTTGATGGAAAGTTGGAACACCAGATGTGGATGTCGGTGGCTCATTACACATGCAATGAGATAGCCAGCATAGATGTTTAAAATGCCTATCTGTGTGTGCGCACATACAAATACATACATTTTGTGTATTCAGTGGGATGCAGTTGTCTGTGTTCACCTAGTGTTTCTTTCAGATGAAATTGTGTGTAAACAAATGTAGAATTTTGTGGCAAATGTGTTTTGTGTTCTGCAACTGTGGAACACATTGTGTTTTTAGAACAAGATTTACAGCTGAACTCATTGTATTTCAAGTTCATTAAATCACTACTTTTCACAATGGCACAGTAAAACATGGGACTTGTAATTGCAACTAGAAATATAACAAAATATCTTTCCAACAAAAAAAAAATTAAAAAATATTATATGCTAATATTGAGAATATGTGAAGGAAACTATATTGGAATTTAATAACATTATAACACAGGAATGGTTTCAAGATGGCTGATTAAGGCATCTGGCACTAACCTCCTCCACAAAGAAAACCAAAATAACAAGTGGATGATCACTTTAAATAGAGTATCTAAGAAGTAATACTGAAATTCAGCAAAGAAGTGACAGGAAGCACCTGAGACATGGAAAGAGAGGGAAGCAAAGCAGCTAATGTGGCTGTGATCAGCTGGAAGCCTGGAAAGGCTCCCCGGTGTGTGGAAAGTGTATGTGAGAGATGCACAACCATCCAAATTCCCACCACAAACTCCTGCAGTTCCAGGCGTGGAGAGGTCCTTGATGCCTGCAGGCTGTGAGACTGGCTTGGGGAGCTATCTGAAGAGAGTGTGATGGCATTGCTACAGGGAGGGAGTGATGCTCCACTTGGTCCCACACAGCCTCTAAGAGATAAGAAATTGCATCCTAGAACCATTGTGAAAGCCCAGCCTCATCAGAATGCATCCTGTTCTGAGGCCAAATAGCGCCTGCATCTCCATATCACTGGAGTCCACTGACATTCCTCCCCTCGCACACCTGTCTTACATTCACACAGAGGACCACAGTGGCATGACATCAGTTACACCCACTGGAATGGCAGGGTCCTCAGCACTCTAGTATACAGTGTCTTGTATCTTGGGGAATTGGCCATGCAGCAAACTTGGTTGGCATAGGACAAGGAAGCCATAGCACATGCTCCCCAGAGCCTGAAACCCTCTTGCCTGAGGCTGCCGCCACTGAAAGCAAGCCCACCTCCACCAGCAGTGGCAGGGCCACAGTGCACTTTCACATACCTTGGGGACTAGATGTCCCTGTTGGTGCCACTGCTGCAGCCACTGCCGCTATCTCCAGAGCATGAAGTGTGCACTCCCCAGAGCCTGAGAGCTGATTACCGGTGGCTTCTGCCACAGAAGGAAGACCCAGTCCTCCAGAATCAAGGTCACAGCACATTCACCCATTCCCAAATGACAGGCTCTATCTGCCCACACCACTGCTGCTGGTGGTCCTGGGGTCCACCTAATCCTGCCTGCCACAGCTGACACCCGTGAACAGTACCAGGAGGCCTGAGGACAACCCCACCCAGCTTGGCACCACCTGTCCAGTACCAAAACATACTGCCCAAGAGCCTGGGAATCACTCTGCCCCGTCCACCACTGCTGGCACCTGTATACTCTTTCAGGCTGTAAGTCAAACACAGTAAAAAGAGAAAAAGAAGGTCATTATAAAATTATGAAGGGATCGAATATATATATATATATGTGTGTGTGTGTGTATATATATGTGTGTGGTGTGTGTGTGTGTGTATGTGTATATATATATACACACACACCCAAAACAGAGCAACCAGATATAGAAAGCAAAAAATATTAGATCTAAAAGGAGAGATACACTCCAATACAATAATAGGTTGGGACTTCAACAACAAACTCTCAGCATTAAACAGATCATTTAGGCAGAGAATTCACACAAACACACAGACACACACACATCAAAATCGAAAACAAACAAAAAAATTGGATTTAAACTCCACTTGAGGACAAATGGACCTAACGGAAATCTACAGAACATTTTATCCAACAGGTACAGAACACGCATTCTTCTAATCAGCACATGGAACATTCTCCAGGATAGAATATATGTAAATCCACAAAATAAGCCTCAACAAATTCTTCAAAGTCAAAATAATATCAAGTAACTTCTAAACCACAGTGTAATAAAACTACTAGCTGATAACAAGAGGAACTTTGGAAATTATACAAATGAATGTAAATCAATCAACTTGGTCCTGAATGACCAGTAGGTCAACGAGAAAATTAAGAAGAACAATTTTAAACCTATTTTTGAAACAAATGAAAATGAAAAACAACACACCAAAACCTATTGGATACAGCAAAAGTAGTGCTGAGAGGAAAGTTTATATCAATAAATGCCTATATCAAAAAACAAAAAGATTTTAAATAAACGATCTAATAATCCACTTCAAGAAACTAGAAAATCAAGAATCAAAAAACCCCAAACTTGCCGGGCATGGTGGCTCATGCCTGTAATCCCAGCACTTTGGGAGGCCGAAGCGGGCGGATCACCTGAGGTCGGGAATTTGAGACCAGCCTGACCAACATGGAGAAACCCTATCTCTACTAAAAATACAAAAAATTAGCCAGGCATGGTGGCACATGCCTGTCATCCCAGCTACTAGGGAGGCTGAGGCAGAGATTCGCTTGAACCTGGGAGGTGGAGGTTGTGGTGAGCCGAGATCGTGCCATTGCACTCCAGCCTGGGCAACAAGAGCAAAACTTCGTATCAAAAACAAAACAAAACAAAACAAAAAAACAAAAAACTTAATATAAGGATAGAAATATTAAAGACCAGAGAAGAATGAAATGTAATAGAGAAAAAATAACACAAAGTCAACCAAATGAAAAATTAGTCTTTTAAAAAGATAAATGAAGTCAGTAAACCACTAGCTAAACAGCAACAGAAAACACCCAAATTAATAAATTCAGAAACATAAAAGGATACATTGCAACTGATACCACAGAAATACAAAAAAAAATCAGAGACAATATGAACAATATATTCTAACAAAATAGAAAAACAAGAGAAAATAGATAAATTTCTGGACACATACAACCTACCAAGATTAATTCAAGAAGAAATAGAAAACCTGAGCAGGCCAAGAATAATTAACAAAATTGAATCAGTAATAAAAAAGTCTTAAAAGAGAGAAAAGCCCATGACCTAAAGGTTTCACTGCTGACTTCTACCACATGTATAAAGTAACATCAAAATTCCTCAAATCATTCTCACAAATTGAAGAGTAGAGAATTCTCCCTAACACATTATATGAGGCCAGCATTCTCTGATATCAAAACTAGAAAATGACACAATAATAACAACAACAAAAAAAGTACAGGTTAATATCCCTAATGAACATAAATGCAAAAATCTTCAATAAAGTATTAACAAAAATTGAATCCAACAGTGCATTAAAAAGACAATATACCATGATAAAGTGGAAGGCATGCTAAGGATGCAGACACGGATTGTTCAACATACGCAAATCAATAAATATGATACATCACAATAACAGAAGGAAGGACAAAAACCCTATGTCCATCAGGAGAGGCACATAAGAGGCATTTGATAAAATTAACATTCCTAACATTCCTAAAGGCATAGAAAAAAACACATCTTATAGGTCATATATGACAAACCCACAGCTAACATTATACTGAATGGAGAAAACTGAAAGCCTTTCTGCTAAGAACTGGAAAAAGACAAGATGCCCACTTTCACAACTCCTATTTAATATAGTACTAAATGTCCTAGCCATAGAAATCAGAAAATAGGAAGAAATAAAAGGCAGACAAATTGGAAACGAGGAAGTCAGTGTCCTTCTTTGCTGATGAGGTAATCTTATATTTAGAAACACCTGAAGATTCTTCTAAGAAACACTTAGGCCAGATTAAAAAAAATTAATTTGCATGATATGAACTCAACATACAAATAATCAGTAGTTTCTAAACACGAATAATGAGCTAGCTAAAAAAGAAATTAAAAAGCTAGTTTCATTTACAATAGCTATAAATATACCTAGGAATAAATTTAACCAAAGAGGTGAAGGACTTCTAAAATAAAAACTACAAAATACTAATAAAATACATTATAGGAGACAAACAAATTAAAAGACATCCCAAGCTCTTGGAAAGAAAAATCCATATTGTTGAAATGACCATGTTACTAAAATCAATCTTGACTGAATGCAATTCCTCTCAAAATGCCACTGCTATTTTTTACAGAAATAGAAAAATGTCTATCCTCATATTCATATGGAACCATATAAAAGGCCAAACAGATCAAGCAATCTTGAGCCAAAAGAACAAAGCTGGAGGCATTATATTACCTGACTTCAGAATATATTACAAGGCTAACAGTAACCAAAATAACAGAGTATCAGTATAAAAACAGGCACATAGACCAATGGAACAGAATAGAGAACTCAGAAATAAAACCACTTATTCACAGCCATATGATTTTTAAGAAAGGTATGAAGAACACTGATTGAGGGAAAGGAGACTGTCTTCAATAAATGGTTCTAGGAAACTTAATATCCATATGCAGAACAATGAAAGTAGATCTCTTTCTCTCACCATGTACAAATATCAACTCAAAATGTACTAAAGACTTACACTTAGGACCCCAAACTGCAAAACTACTATAATGAAACATTGGTGAAACATTTTAGGACAGTGGCCTAGGCCAAAATTTTATGGCTAAGACCTCAACAGCACAAGCAACAAAATAAAAAATAGACAAATGTGACTATATTAAACTAAAATGCTTCTGCTCAGCAGAAGAAATAACAGAATAGACAACATGTTTAACAGGATAAAATATTTGCAAATTATTTATATAACAAATGACTAATAGTCATAATATTTAAGAAAATCAAATAATTCAATGGAAAAAATAATCTCATTAAAAAGTGAAAAAGGAGAAAAATATACATTTCTAATAAAATGATATGCAAATGACCAACAGGTATAAGAATAATGCTAGATATCACTAATCATCAGGGAAATACAAATCAAAATGATAAACAGATAACATCACAACCCAGTTAGAATGGCTATTATTAAAATGGAAAAAAAATATATAGATTTTGTTGAGGATGCAGAGATTAGGAAACTCTTAAATACTGTTAATTGGGATGCAAATGAGTAGACTCATCACGTTCAACAGCATGGAAATTTCCCAGAAAAAAAGAAAAACATAAAAATAAAAGTAAAGCTACTATATTATCCAGCAATCCCACTACTAGGTATATATTTCCAAAAGAAAGGAAATCAGTAGATCAAAGGTGTAACTACACCTCTATATTTATTGCAGCAAATGACTTCACAATAGCAAAACTGTGGAATCAACCTAAGTGACCATCAATGGATTAATGTATAAATAAAATATTGCTATATACACAAAATACTATTTTGCCATAAAAGATAAAATCTTTTTGTTTTCTTTTTTTTTTTTTTTGCAGCCACACAGATGAAACTGGAGGTTATTATGTTACATAAAATCAACCAGGCACAGAAATATACATATTATGTGTGCTCTCTCATATGTAGATCTAAAAAAAGCTGATCTTATGTTTGCAGAGAGTAGAATGATAGTTATCAGAGGCATGGTTAGTTATGGTCTTACTATTCCTCAGTCTTCACTTTTAGAATTAATAAAATATAGACCAGAATTTTAAATTTAAAACAATAATCTTATAAATTATGTGAAAAAATTAAATCAACTTAATTTTTCAAAGAGTTTAAAGAATTCAATTATTACAACCATCTAAAACAACTGAAGTACATCTTTCTTGGACATTTCTAATTTGGAAACATTTCATTATTTCTACGTGATTAGTAACCTGCTCCACTCTTCATATCCATTCTGGAAAATTCTTGGTGCCTCACTTTGTCATCTTATTTTAATCTTTTCCAAATTGTATTCATAATTTGTCTACAAACTAAGGCATTGTAAATGCTTTAAAAATTATGAGAGGAAGGCCGGGCATGGTGACTCACGCCTGTAATCCCAACACTTTGGGAGGCCAAGGCAGGTGGATCACTTATGGTCAGGAGTTTGAGACCAGCCTGGCCAACATGGTGGAACTCTGTCTCTACTAAAAATACAAAAATTAGCCAGACATAGTGGTGTGTGTCTATAATCCCAGCTACTTGGAAGGCTGAGGCAGGAGAATCTCTTGAACCTGGGAGGCAGAGGTTGCAGTGAGCCAAGATCAGACCACTGAACTCCAGCCTGGGCGACAGAGTGAGACTCTGTCTCAAAAAATATAAATAAATAAATAAATTAATTAATTAAATTATGAGAGGAGGCCTCTAGATAATATTAAGGGAACTTGAAGATAAACAATCTGGATCAAGTTCAATTTCACATTATATTTAATTCATCTCAGTGAGACCATTATAATTTACTTCCCTGTTTTGTACACTTGAGATCCATAATTAGGTGTGTGCACATATATACACAAAAAACAGATGCACAAACACAAACTCAGCCTCCACAAATAAAAAGACTTTCCAAAAACATCAATTGATCTAATTTTCTCAATAGTTAGTGTACGGTATATTTAATTGTTTTACGTAAGTATAAGGGCAAATCTAAATTTTTAGGCTTTCTCAAACTGCATGTTTCTCCAGAACTCTCTACTATTTTAAACTCTCTTATGAGCATTGGTTACTGAAAAATAAATAAAAGAGCCAATCTATAGGGTTAAAATCTCTATTTAGGGACCTGAATATTTTTAAAAGAGTATTAATGATAAAATGGTAACTAATAGGATTGCCTTCACATGGTCACATATTGTGAAATTGTGGAGCCTCCATCTGCTTCAGAGACTTCCTCTGCCAAGACAATAAGAAAAGCAATTTGGACATATCTTAAATCACACTTACAAAGATTTAATTAAGGCTAACTAAGAAGTTTAGTCAATAATAACAGATATTTAATATTTTTGAGTTCACGTATATATTCACTAGTTTTAAAATCTTATTACTATAGTGTCCAGTACACAGATTCTCAGGTTAATTCAGAAGTAAACTCTGTGTGTGTGTGTCAGTGTGTATTTATTTTTTTGTTCCTATTGTCTCCTGGAGTTTCCAGCACGTTATAAAAGATAAAAGTTAATTGTCTATTGAATGTTAATGATTATTTGTTGAATAAATGAACAACAAGGACAACTGAGACTGGTGGATCATAGCTGAGATCACGCCATTGTCCTCCAGCCTTGGCAACAGAGTGAGACTCTTTCTTGAAAAAAAAAAAAGAAAGAAAGAAAAAAAAGATAAGGTTAGATGACTCAGGTTCCATTTCAATAAAGATTTCTAGAAAATGTTAAGATGAAAGCAGACCTTTCTATATCTGGGGAACAGTGTACAGCAGCACTTAGGATGGTCCCTGAAACAAGGAGGGTCCATAATTAGCGTGGACTGAACTTGGAGCTTTGCCCTCTATCCCACTTGATTTCCTGTGGGATCACATGAGTCTTCTTTTCTGGTGCAGGATTGTGTGCACGAAGTGCATGCCTGTATGTGTCAAAGGGGGGATGGGAAATTGAATTATCCCTCCAAGTCTCTGTGTGCACAGAAAATAATGCAGTAATTTGCTGGAAGGATACACTCATATTTTTTTCTGCATTGACCTTCTGTCTCCAAACTTGTGATTTGTTTATTGAACAAGTACACATTAAGGGCATAAATTGTGGTTATGTTGTTTCTTTGCTACAAAGGATAATTTTTACAATATCACTGCAGTGTTAAATCTAAGGATGCAGGGCTCTTGAATATTAAGTATCAACTTGCTACCCAGAAAGAGACCAAATGAATGATTAGTGATCTGCTTATACAGCAGAAATAGCTAGTCTACTTTATGTAAAATTTAGAAGGCATTAAGAGCCTAAAAATGCATTAGAGGTTTTTTTTTTAGCTTGACATACAATCAGTAATAAAAAATAGTCATAAAATCACAAGTATTGTTCCAAAGTTCGCTGACAATGACACACAGCCCTTGTCCTTTACAAAGTTTTCTACATTGCAATCAGCATCCTGGGGGGCTGCAATCAGGAATGGGTTAGTGCTGTGTGAGTTGACACTTCCTACAACTTCAGCTCTAAGGATCCAATCAGAATTTATTGCTGGCACTATGTATAGCAACCTCTGACTGCTACAGCAACCAGAAGTTAAATTTCTTTACGTGTGTGAGGGGAGTCATTAACTTTAGGAACAAGTTCATCTTCAGTATCAGCAATTAAACCTGGAATTCAGCCTCAAACCTAAACATCAAAATAAGGTTGATCGCACTGTTCTACTATCAAATAAGATGATGTATTTTGCTGGTAACAATTTCATGAATTTAATTAGTTTTTAATAAAACTATCAGCCCAAGCACAGGGTTTTTTTCATCTCTCTGAAGTTTTCATCTAAAAAATTTCTCCAGGTAATTTTTTAAAAAACTTTAAAACTTATATCTTGACTTGATCGTTAAAATACATTCATGATAAACCTAGAAAGAATTGTGCAGGTAAACTTTATTGGCAAATATATGCTATGGAGAATATGGGTATATTGTGTAACCAACATAAGGTTTAGTGGAAAAGAAGGCTGAGTGTTTATATGCAATCCATATATATATTTTATATATATATAATTTTATATATTATATTATTATATTTTATTTATATATAATATATATTATATATAAATTTAAATATAAAATTATATATAAATAATTTATATTGCATATATTATATAATATATAATATATATTATAATATATCTAATATATAGCAGTCCATATATAAAATATATATTACATATAATTTATATATTTTTAAGAGGGAGTCTTGCTCTGTCGCCCAGGCTGGAGTGCAGTGACTCGATCTTGATCAGGAGTTCAAGACAAGCCTGGCCAACATGGTGAAATCCCGTCTCTACTAAAAATACAAAAATTAGCTGGGTGTGGTGGCACAAACCTGTAGTCCCAGCTACTTGGGAGGCTGAGGCAGGAGAATGGCGTTGCCCCACGAGGCGGAGACTGCAGTGAGCCAAGATCCATCCACTGCACTCCAGCCTGAGTGACAGAGTGAGATTCCGTCTTAAAAAAATAATAATAATAAATAAAAATAAAAAAAAATGGCCAGGCGCGGGGACTCACGCCTGTAATCCCAGCACTTTGGGAGGCCGAGACAGGCGGATCACAAGGTCAGGAGATCGAGACCATCCTGACTGACACGGTGAAACCCCGTCTCTACTAAAACTACAAAATAATTAGCCAGGTGTGGTGGCGGGCGCCTGTCGTCCCAGCTACTCGGGAGACTGAGGCAGGAGAATGGCTTGAACCCGGGAGGTGGAGTTTGCAGTGAGCTGAGATCGTGCCACTGCACTCTAGCCTGGGTAACTGAGCGAGACTCCATCTCCAAAAAAAAGAAAAATAAAAAAGTAAAATAAAATAAAATAAAAATATAATAAAAATAAAAATAAAAAAATAGCCCGGCTAATTTTTTTGTATTTTTAGTAGAGATGGGGTTTCACCATGTTGGCCAGAATGGTCTTGATCTCCTGACCTCGTGATCCTCCCACCTCAGCCTCCCAAAGTGCTGGGATTACAAGCGTGAGTCACTGTGCCTGGCCAAAAATATTTTTCAGTTGAATCTTGTTTTGAATATGATCTATCATCTATAATGAGAGTATGGGAACCACCAGTTGTTCTCCATAGGACTGAATGCATTTTCCATTTATAAATGTGGCTTATGATAAGCTCAAACACATTTCTCCTATTCTACTGGAGAAATATGATGGGCATAATTCATTTGAATAACTGTGAGTGCTAGTTTGGAAGTTTTGTTTAATATTCTAAGAAGGGAAGATATTGTTGCCTGCAATATAATCATTTATTTTATTCTATTAACCAAACAATACTCAACAGAAAGTCTTTCACATAAGACACAAACAACAAACACTAGCTCAGTGAATCAAACGGTTGAAATGAATCTTATGAGTGAGTTTGCTTATACGCGAGCTATAAAAATAGTAGAAACTTCAGCTGAAATAAATGATTTAATGTGTGTATTAAGAAAAACAGAAAATATCTAGAGAAGTGGAAAATATCCTGTTTCGTGTTCTAAAAATATGACCTATCTCCCACATACATCCCAATATTTTGCAGTTGCTGCAGGTGATTCTCTGACTTTTCAAATATGAAACAAAATTAAGTCATATGGGTTATTTGGAATGAGAATAATTAGCTATACATCAATCTCAGTTGCATATTTCATATAGCTCATACAAATAGAACTACATACAACTGATGCATTATTTAAATTGTATATTGAAAATATATTCATTTTGACTGTAGGCATATTGGTTATTTTAAGTGGTTTCTATGTGAATCCGTAATATATGATTTAAAGAATTTCATTTTAAACTCACGGTACTAGTAAAATTGCAAAATGTAGATTATTTTATGCAAAGTTTATACATAAACTGTGACTACACTTTCTCGCAATAATATAAAAAACATCAGAAAAAAAGTTTAACAAAGTGGCATGATTGAATACTCCTGAAAAAGGCTCTAGATTTTCCATAAAGGAAGAAAATATGAGAAGGGAAGTTTAATATTTCTGGAATAAGTGAATAAAAAACATTTTGTTAAGGTTACAAGAAGAAAAATTGAAAGCCTTTCATCTTAATGACACCTATGTTGTTAAGAGTGGCCAATGATAGCCTTAGGGGTATCCCATGAATTCTCAGAAAGAGCAAATAGAGTTAATCCCTCTAAGTGTTCACAGTGCCTGCCCAGGGATCCACCTCTATCCTCTTAAGATGAACATAGGCTCTGTCTAGGAAGGTAGTTTCTTTCTAGTTTTGCCTGTTCTGGGTCTCTTATTCAGTTATACTTTATTGAAATTCCACATGGAATCTTTCTCTGTCACTGGCAAGTGAGACTACTTTTAAATACTGTAAATGCTGCAGCTTCTCAACGTCAGATAAATTCTATCTATACTTGTTTATATGCACCTATCTTAGCAAATTCAGGGTCCATTAAATCATTTTACAAAGATCTGTATCATATGGCAATAAGAAAGTGTAGTCTGTATCCAAGAATAGGTCACATTCTTGATAAGATTATCTTAGTGAAAGGATTAATGCTCTCCTGTGATTTTAAGATATGGAAGGTTTTTTTAAATAAATGATTTGTTTCATCTATTTTTATGAAAGCATTATCATTTTACGAGTTTGCATATGGAGATCAAAAGCTTGCTATTGTTTTGTTTATGGACCATATGTTACAATTTAATAAATACATAGAATTATAAAACCTATAAAACTAGGCCTTGGAATCCAAGCATCAGGAGAGAGGTAGTTCTCAATATTACATGTGGATCTTGACTATATCAAAAGCTAATTTGGCTCAATAAAAAAAAAATCTCCAAACATTTGATAATGATCTCTAAAACAGCTATGTGCTTTAATTATAAAATAAAACTTTTAAATCACAATAAGTTAAAAATTATAAGTAGAATGATGTAAAATAGGAATCAATGTAATAAAAATTATAAATAGGCATAATTTCTACTCTTAAAAATGAAATAGTTTAGCTATCTGCATGTGAAATAAAAATAAAAATAGTATGTGTACATAAATAACACCTTTGGAAAGGGAGAGAAAAGATGTGGAGGAGAGAGAGAAAGAAAGAGATATTCAATATTTCTGTGTCTTAAAGAGATTGGGATAGGTGATTATACCATTTAAACTTCAGGAATGATCACCACCTCAGGTTTGATTCAAAGTTTGAGTAGCAACTGCAGGCCCTCAGCATAAGACATAATGATAATTTCTTGCAAAAGTATTTCTTAGAATGTTTGTGGCGATCTGTTTCTCTTCCCTACTGGTTCCCAAACATAATTGAGGTCCCCTCCTTTACAGTAACAGAATAGAGCACTAGCTTAACTCTAATCAGCATTTCTTCTGTCCTGAAATATTATGAGTTATATTCCATCATGATCCTTGTGTACATTTCTAATTCTAAAATACTTAAGTAATCAGAATTTTTATGTAATAGGTTAATTCAGTATCTATTCCATACACACATAAGCACAGGCATACTCACTGATTATATGCACATCATTAATCTCTTATTATACTCATATTTTGCATTAGGTTATATATGCTCATCCATACTGTCTTATTCAATGCTCCCAAATAAACTGCAATTGATCTATGAAAGGCTAAAGTTTCCCAACTATATTTCAAAAAATATGCAATCAGGACCCAAGGAGTATGCAGAATCCAACTTTAGTGTTCTTTTGACTATACAACACAGCTCATATTCTAAGATATAACTTTATACCTGTTATGGACTGAAATTTTGTTTCCCCCAAAATTTTATAAGTTAAATCCCTAATCCCAAATTTGTCAGTATTTGTAGACAGGGTCTTTGAGAGGTAATTAGTTCATGAGGGTAAGCCCTCACGAATGGGATCAGTTCTCTTATAAGAAGATGAAGACACACGAGAGAGATGATGTCTTTCTTTCTCCGTGTGTGTGTGTGTGTGTGTGTGTGTGTGCGTGCGTGCGTGTGTATGCGTGTTTGTGTTTCTATCTTTTTGTCTCTCTCTCTGCCATGTGAGGACGTAGCAAGAAAGCAGTCATCTATAAATCAGGAGGAGATTTGTCATCACGGTAATGCAACAATCTTGGACTTCCCAGTCTTCAGAACTGTGAGAAATGTTTGTTGTTTAAGCCACCCAGTGTATGGTATCATTAATAGCAGCCCAAACTGGGGGTGGGTGCTGAGATATTACTTATTGGATATAGTGTACACTACTAGGGTGACAGTTACACTGAAAACCAAGACTTCACCACTAGGAAATGTACCTATGTAACAAAAGTGTACTTGTACCCCCTAATTGTATACAAACTTCAGTATACATTCAATTCATTTGAGATATTTATGTATTATTACGACTTTTTTCTAGAAATACTTATGCCCTCTTTCATCTTTTGAAAGAGTAAGACACAATTACATTTTTGTAAAGTAGCAATCATCTTATGCTCCATAAAAATTAATTTGCTTCTGAGTGAATACAATTCCATACAACTTATCCCACAAACCAGGGTTCCTAACCAAACTCCATTTGTTTAATAAGAGTATCTATGCTGTATTCACACGAAGAAAACAACATCGATGTGTACAATGGCACATATCTAAACAACTGAAACATCCTATCTAGACATTTCTACACATAAAAACGGTATAGGAAAAACAGAATGTTACAATCTTATGGAACCACCATTGTATTATGTTGCATTGTTGAATGAAACATAGTTACGTAGTGCATGACTGTGTGTGTATACATGCCTGTGTGTCTCTCTGTGTATACAAACAGTGTTTGGGGAGGTAGAGAGAGAAATTTCCTTTTTGTTTAAGTTATGTACATGGTTATTACCTTTTCCTTTAATTTCTGGAGTTTTCATGCACAGTTTCTATACAGAGAAGGATTGGGAGCAGAAAGCACTCTCTTTTAATGCGTACATTTGCTCTTGCTTTGGATGACTGCTTCACAAACTAAGAATGACAGTCTCCTGTGGGTCTTTTGCAAGCACAGGTATGCTGATGGCAAATCACACTGCCAATCAATTTCAGTGGACTCCCAGGCGTGTACATGTATTTGTATCTAAACATTCCCAATAGAAAGGCTTTCATTTTTCTCCCAAGAAGAGTCTATGGGCCTTGTTTCCATCATAGTTTCTTTAAAATACATACTTGTATAACTTTTTAGTTACTGTCAGACTCAGAGAAAAAAAATAGGAAATAGAAATTTTGTTGCAAAAGTGCAATAAATTTAAGTAAACAAAGTGTGGAAACACAGTGAGAAAAAAAAAAAAAGAAAAAAAAGTGAGTAAAAAATAAGTATGGATCAAGAAATCCCAAAAAGACAAATAGTCATTGTGGTCAGTAAAATTACTGTAAATGATAAAAAATGTTAACTGGGGCTACAGATACAGGAAATGATAAAAATATGGCTAAAATATCAAATTATAAATCTTGTACGTTTGGGAAAATCTCTACTTTGCAAAGTGGGAAATTTATGTGTTTTAAAAAATAACTGAGGTTTAATCCGATAGCTCTGTAAAGGAAGGACAACTTCTCTTGGAGGAAAGAAAATCCCTGCTGTTTATATCTCTTGATAAAGGATAAAATGTCCTGTTTGTGTCAGTGAATAAAAGTATGGCAAATAAGATTCATATTTCTCTGCACAGTAATATTTGAGTTTCTGTGAACATTCTGGAAGACATTGAAAAGATAGAAACAAACAAAAAATGTGGCCCAAAGAGTGCGGGAGATGAGACCATTATGAAATAAAAACAGGAGCTTTAGTCTCCTATGACACAGAGTTATGAGGAATTGGAGGTAGTATTTAACTTGTTTCAAGTTGACCCCTTTGTTCATAGATCACAATTATCTCCCGTATCCCCTCAACATTAAGAAAAAGTCTAGTTCCTGCAGAAGTCTTGTGTTAACAGTGTTTGGGGGCAATGAAGGCATATTGGCTTTATTGTCCAGCAAGAATAGAGAGAAGATAGTACCCCTTAGAGATAAAATTAATTTATGACTGAGCGAGCAGGGGACGAGTCTCTTCTCAACTCTCCTTTCTGAGGAGGGAAAAGATCACCTGGTGGCCATCAAGCAGACCAGACAGAGACAAAACTCTTTATCTGAGGAATTTAGAACTAATGAGACTTTCCTATTATCTAAAACCAGCATCTGGTACCAGGCTTCTTTGCCAGAAAAGTATAAGTAACTAAAATTTCTATACATCTATGGAATGCATGTATATTGAAACATATTGTGCAAGCCTTGCTGACATGAAGGCACCAAAATGTCTACAGATATAATCATGTATGATGACCAAAGTGGCTAATATGGTCCAAATTACCCTTAAACTGCTGCTTTAAGGCCTACAAATACCTCTAAGGAAAAATTCACCACGGTGCCCTCGGTCCTGTCTTGCCAAAGCTCCCCACTGCACTCTTCTGCAGCGTTCGTTCTTTCTTTTTCTTTCTGTTTTTTTTTGAGACGGAGTCTCCCTCTGTCGCCCAGTCTGGAGTGCAATGGCGCAATCTCACCTCACTGCAACACCCGCCTCCTGGGTTCAAGTGATTCTCCTGCCTCAACCTCCTGAGTAGCTGGGACTACAGGTGCGTGCCACCACACTTGGCCTATTTTGTGCATTTTAGTAGAGAGGTGGTTTCACTGTGTTGCCCAGGATGGTCTTGAACTCCGGAGCTCAGGTAATCAGCCCACCTTGGCCTCCCAAAGTGCTAGGATTACAGGTATGAGGCACCACACCCCACTGCAGCATTCTTTCTAACAAAACGTCCCTTTTGGCCGGGCATGGTGGCTCACGCCTGTAATCCCAGCATTTTGGGAGTCCAAGGCGGGTGGATCACCTGAAGTCAGAAGTTCAAGACCAGCCTGGCCAAAATGGTAAAACCCCATCTCTACTAAAAATACAAAAATTAGACGGGTCTGTAGGGGCGTGCACCTGTAATCCCAGGTACTCAGGAGGCTGATGCACGAGAATCACTTAAACCCAGGAGGTGGAGGTTTCAGTGTGTTGGGAACAGGCCCCCAAATCTGACCATAAGCAGGCCCCAAAACTGGCCACAAACAAAATCTCTGCAGCACTGTGACATGCTCATCATGGCGATGGCACCCACGCTGAAGGTTGTCGGTTTACCGGAATGAGGGCAGAGAACACCTGGTCCACCCAGGGCAGAAAACCACTTAGGTGTTCCTGAACCACAACAAATAGCATGAGTGATCTGTGCCTTAAGGACATGTTCCTGCTGCAGATAACAAGCCTGAGCCCATCCTTTGGTTTCCTGTTTTAGTTAATCTGTAATCTATAGAAACAATGCTTATCACCAGCTTGCTGTCAATAAATACGTGGGTAAAACTCTGTTCATGGCTTTCAGCTCTGAAAGCTGTCAACTCCCTAATTCCCACTCCGCACTCCGTATTTCTGTGTGTGTGTCTTAATTCCTCTAGCGCCTCTGGGTTAGGGTCTCCAAGACTGAGCCAGTCTTGGCAAGTGGTGTCTACACGTGAGGTTGAACTCGGGTCAAAGGGTTGCTGAAGCGACGGTTGGAGAACGTGGAACTAAGCTGGAGGACACCCGAGTACTCTTAAGCAATCCCTGTAGTGAGTAAGAAGGGGAGCTCGGAAGCATCAGGGTAATAATGAGCAAGTGCGGGCTCTGGTTCATTCCACCTTGGAACCTTTTCACGGTGGTGAAATCATAAGAGTATAATGAAATAACAGAAGAGGTGACAGAGCAGGTTTGTTTGCCAGCTAAAGCTAAAGCGGCAAAGGAGGGAGAGGTTTGTCCCTACCCTTGTGCACCCCCTCATTATTTTGAATAAAAAGAGTGGCCTGACACTCAAGAATTTTCTTTTGCAGAAGACACAGGGTGAAAAGTAGTTGCCCCAGTGATCGTTCGAGCAGCGCCTCAAGCGACCACTCTCAGTTCTATTCAGTCAGGAATTCAGCAGTCTAGAAGACAGAATGATATAGAGGCTTGGCAGTTCTCTGTTAGGATATGCCCCGCTGCACGTCAACAGGGAAATATTATAGCTACATTTGAGCTTTTTCCTTTAAAATACTTAAAGGATTTAAACAAGCTATTAATCAATATGGACTAGGTTCTCCTTGTGTAATGGGACTGTTAAATAATGTTGCTGTCTCCGGTCAGATGATGCCAGCAGGGGCGATAGGATTACTTCTAGGTAGATCTAGTTTAAATTTAAAAGGAGTGCAAGTACACACAGGAGTCATTGATTCAGATTACAATAGGGAAATTCAAATTGTTATATCTGCTTCTGTTCCCTGGAAAGCAGAGCCAGGAGAGCGCATAGCACAGCTCCTGATTGTGCCGTATGTGGAAATGCAGGAGGATCTGGAAGCACAAATAAACAAGGCAAAACAGCTTATTGGCTGAAACAAATTACTGATACATGTCCTACCTGTGAAATAACTATTCAGGGAAAGAAATGTAAAGGTTTGGTAGATAGAGGAGCGGACATTTCAATCATTTCTCTACAGCATTGGCTGTCCACGTGGCCAATTTAACCCACTCAATTTAACGTAGTTGGAGTTGGTAAAGCCCCTGAAGTATATCAAAGTAGTTATATTTTGCATTGTGAAGGGCCCGATGGACATCCTGGGACTATTCAACCAGTTATAACTTTGGTACCTATAAATTTATGGGGAAGAGATTTATTACAACAATGGGGAGCATAGTTCTAATTCCAGATAAATTATACAGCCCTCAAGGTCAACATATGATGCAGGACATGGGGTATGTCCCTGGTATGGGACTGGGAAAAAATTTGCAAGGTTTGAAGGAACTGCTTCAGGCGGAAAGACAAAGTTTCCAGCAAGGTTTAAGATATCATTTTTGATGGCGGCCATTGTTAAGCTTCCAGAACCTATGCCTTTAAAATGGTTAACAGATAAGCCAATCTGGATAGAACAATGGCTGCTAAGTTCAGAGAAACTGGAGGTTTTAGAGGAGTTAGTTATTGAACAATTAGAAAAAGGACACATAGCTCCAATGTCTTCCCCCTGGAATTCTCTAGTCTTTGTTATTAAAAAAATTAAGGTAAATGGAGAATGTTGACAGATCTTAGAGCCATTAATTCAGTTATACAACCCATGGCGGCGTAACAGCCAGGATTGCCTTCTCCTGCTATGAGTCCAAAATATTGGCCTTTAATAGTCATAGATTTAAAAGACTGCTTCTTTACACAGTCCCTTAGCTGAGCGGGACTGTGAACAGTTTGCATTTACAATTCCTGTGGTAAACAACCTGCAGCCTGCTAAGCGTTTTCATTGGAAAGTGTTGCCACAGGCATATTAAACAGTCCAACAATTTGCCAGACTTATGTAGGACAAGCAATTGAAACTACTCGTAAAACATTTTCACAGTGTTACCTTATTCATTATGTGGATGTTATACTTTGTGCTGCCCCCACTTGAGAAATATTACTCCAATGTTATGATCACTTGCAAAATTTGATTTCTCACACCAGTTTAATTATAGCTCCTGACAAAATTCAGACTACTACCGCTTACTCCCACTTGGGGACCTTAGTAAATGACACTACAATTGTGCCACAGAAAGTAACCATATGTAGGGCTCAACTGAAAACATTCAATGACTTTCCAAAATTACTAGGGGACATTAATTGGATACAACCTGCCCTAGGCATTCCTACCTATGCCATGAGTAATCCATTTTCTATCCTTAGAGGAGATCCTATTCTCAGTAGCCCTCAGCAATTAACAAAGGACACTGAGGCAGTGTTACAGCTCATTGAGAAGCAAGTGCATAAGACTCAAATAAACAGAACAGATCCAGAGAAGACTCTAGATTTGCTAATTTTTTCAACTCAGCATTCACCTACTGGTGTTATTGTTCAAGAGCAAGATCTTGTAGAGTGGCTTTTTCTTCCACATACTAAGTCATGGACTTCGACTTCTTATTTGGATCAAATCACTACTATAATAAGAAATGGGAGAACTCGGATTGTTAAATTACATGGATATGATCCTGGAAAAAGTATTGTCCCTCTCATGAAGGCACAAATACAGCAAGCCTTTATAAATAGTCTTACTTGGCATACCCATTTAGCTGCTTTTGTGGACATTCTGGATAACCATTTTCCTAAAATGAAACTGTTTCAATTTTTGAAATTAACTAATTGGATTCTCCCTAAAATAACTAAATTTAAACCAATCGAAGGTGCTGAAAATGTCTTCACAGATGGGTCTAGTAATGGTAAAGCTTCTTATTCTGGCTCGAAATGTAAAATTTTCCAGACTCAGTTTGTAGCTGCAATTGAGGCATTGACTGCTTTTGATATGTGTATTAATGTTATTTCTGATTCTTCATATGTGGTTCATTCCACACAATTAATTGAAAATGCTCAGTTATGATTTCATACAGATAAACAACTGATGTCTTTGTTTACCCAATTGCAAACAGCAGTTAGGAGTAGAGTGCACCCTTTTTACATCACTCATATTAGGCTCATACATCTCTTCCAGGATCTTTGACTGCAGGGAATCAAATGGCTGATCACCTATTTGCTACTGCAATATCTAATGCCAGACACTTTCACAATTTAACCCACGTTAATGCTTCTGGTCTCAAACACAGATACAGCATTACCTGGAAAGAAGCTAAAGTTATTATCCAGCAATGCCCAATTTGCCAAATGGTGCATTCCTCATCTTTTACAGGAGGAGTTAATCCTCCAGGATTGGAATCTAATTCTCTTTGGCAAATGGACATTACACATGTTCCCTCGTTTGGGAGACTAGCTTATGCACACATATGTGTGGACACCTTTTCTCACTTTGGGCTACATGTCAATCAGGAGAGTCTTCTGCCTGCGTTAAACATCACCTTTCGCAGTGCTTTGTGGTGATGGGCATTCCGGCTTCTATTAAAACAGACAATGCCCCAGGCTATACTAGCCAAGCTCTAGCTCCATTTTTCTCTATATGGAATATTAAACCGATATAATTCTCAAGGACCATAGTGGAAAGAATGAATCTCTCCCTGAAACAGCAGTTGCAAAAGCAAAAGGGGGGAAATAGGGACTATGGACATCACATATACAAATGAATCTAGCATTATTGACTTTAAATTTTTTGAGCCTGCCTAAAGGCCAGATGCTATCAGGAGCTGAAAAGCATCTACAGAAACCAGCTGCAAAGACAGAAGCAGAACAACTGGTTTGGTGGAGAGACCGATAACAAAAAGTTGGGCAATAGGTGAAATAATAACTTGGGATAGAGATTATGCTTATGTTTCTCCAGGACCAAATCAACAGACAATTTGCATGCCATCAAGACATCTAAAGCCTTATTATGAGCCAGATACCCAGGAAGAGGTTTTTGGAGGATCCCAAAGACCCGCCAGTGGCAGCGTTGTCCAAGTTAACACTGAGGAGGACCCCAACTGTCATGAGTAACACTCGTTGAACATAGTCACCTACCTGGGGACAGATCAAGAAGCTGTTGCAGACGGTGGAAGAAAACCTGAGGAAAGCGGGACAACCAGTCACAGTAAATAATTTAGTGATAGCTATGATAGTGGTGATCACCATTGCCGTGAGTAGTCCTTCAACAAGGGCTGACACAGAGGACAATTATATTTATTGGGCATATTTACCTTATCCACCACTTCTACTGCCTGTAACTTGGCTGGACCCCCCAGTGGAGGTATACACTAATGATAGCTCTTGGATGCTCAGTCCTACAGATGATGGAGGCCCATCTCACCCACATGAGGAAGGAACTGTTATGAATATTTCTTTAGGATTTGAACATTTGCCTATCTGTTTGGGAAAGGCCACTAGTTGCCCACTCCCTCGCTATCAGTCTTGGCTGGCAATAATGCCTGGATGTAATCACTCTACGACACAGTTACACTTGCTTTCTGGTCTCAGTATTTACCACAATAAATCTGCTCCTATAATTGAGGCATACCGCCCTCAAAACCTATTTGTAAACAGGATTGGACCTGGTCAGAAAAATAAACGTGCTTGTGTGGGAAGACTGTACCTGCAGAACAGGCAGAGGTGCTGCACAATGATTCCCATGGAATCATTACTGATTGATCCCCTAAGGGGATGTGTAGCTTGAATCGCACGTCTCAGTCTGCATACTATGGCCACACTATGTTCAGCTGGTCTGAACCAAACAATCAGATGTTAGAAATGGTAAGAAGTACAGCAAGAGTTCCTATTATCTGGACACATGATGGTATAGTGGTACCTCAACCTCAAATGATATGGATCACTCTAGCAGTTAAACATAAGGATTTGTGGAAACTATTAATGGCTCCTAATAAGATCAAAATTTGGGAAATATTGAAAAAGCATCTAGAAGGACACTCTACAAACTTGCCTTTGGATATTGCAAAATTAAAAGAACAAATATTTAAAGCATCCCAGACACACCTGACCTTAGTGTCAGGGACTAGAGTGCTTGAAGGAGCTGCAGACGGATTAGCAGCTACTAACCCATTAAAATGGATAAAAACACTTGGAGGCTCTGTGATTTCAATGATGATTGTGCTTTTAATTTGTGTTGTTTGTCTTTATATAGCGTACAGATGTGGATCCTGATTCCTGTGAGACGCAGCTCACAGGAATAAAGCTGCCTTTGCTTGTATCGTCTTGCAAAAACAAAAGGGGGGGCATGTTGGGAACAGGCCCCCAAATCTGGCCATAAGCAGGCCCCAAAACTGGCCATAAACAAAATATCTGCAGCACTGTGACCTGCTCATGATGGCTATGACACCCATGCTGAAGGTTGTTGGTTTAACAGAATGAGAGCAAGGAACACCTGGCCCCACCCAGGGCAGAAAACCACTTAAGGCGTTTCTGAACCACAAACAATAACATAAGTAATCTGTGTCTTAAGGACATGTTCCTGCTGCAGATAACTAGCCAGAGCCCATCCCTTTGCTTTCCATTTTAGTTAATCTATAATCTATAGAAACAATGCTTATCACTGGCTTGCTGTCAATAAAATATATGGGTAAAACTCTGTTCCTGGCTCTCAGCTCTGAAGGTTGTTAACCCCCTGATTCCCACTCTGCACTCTATATTTCTCTGTGTGTGTGTCTTTAATTCCTGTAACACCGCTGGGTTAGGGTCTCCATGACTGAGCTGGTCTGAGCATTAGTGAGAAAAGATGGTACCACTGCACTCCAGCCTGGGCAACAGAGCTAGACTCCATCAAACAAACAAACAAACAAACAAAAAAACAAAAAACAAAAAAACAACAAAAAAAACACTTTCCTTTCAAACCTGTACTGTTGGTAAATTCCTCTTATTACCCATGAGCCAATCACTTGCCATGGCAGTGGCTCTGATACCTCACCTGGCACTTACCCCTCAACTGGCACTTACTGTTCACCTGGCACTTACTTCAGAAATATGTGGAGGAAGGAGGTTGGGGGACTTTCTTCTGACACTGCATAGTATGGGAGCTTGAGACATTTATTTGGATTTTAAAAATAGGCTTGGCCTAGTGCGGTGGCTCACACCTGTAATCCCAGCACGTTGGGAGGCCAATGCATGTGAATCACCTGAGGTCAGGAGTTTGAGACCAGCCTGACCAACATGATGAAACCCTGTCTCTACTAAAAATAAAAAAAATTATCTGTGTGTGGTGGCAGGCTTCTGTAATCCCAGCTACTCAGGAGGCTGAGGCAGGAGAATCACTTGAACCCAGGAGGCAGAGGTTGCAGTGAGCCAAGGTTGTGCTATTGTATTCCAGCCTGGGCAAGAAGAGTGAAACTCTGCCAGAAAACAAAAAAAAAGGAAGAAAGGAAGAAAGAGAAGAGAAAGAAAAGAAAGAGGAAGGAAGGAAGTAAGGAAGGAAGGAAGGAAGGCAGGCAGGCAGGCGGGGTGGGGAGGGGAGGGGAGGGAAGGGAAAAGAAGCGAAAGAAAGAAAGAAATAAAAAAGAAAGAAAAAAAGAAAGAAAGAAAGAAGGAAGGAAGGAAAGAAAAAGAAAGAAAGAAAGAAAGAAAAGAAAGAAAGAAAGAAAGAAAGAAAGAAAGAAAGAAAGAAAAAGGAAGGAAGGAAGGAAGGAAGGAAGGAAGGAAGGAAGGAAGGGGAGGAAGGGAGAAGGAAAGAAAGGAAGGAAGGAAGTAAAGAAGGAAGGAAGGGGCAAGGAGAGGCGAGGAGAGAAGAGAAGAGAAGAGAAGGCAAGAGAAGCTTTATCTCAAAATATTAGGAGAGTTAGGCACACAAGACCAAAGTAAAAAGAAAATGAAATTGAGATTTTAACAACAATAGAAAAAACATTAGTCTTCTTAAAACTATAAATTTGGCTGGGGTCAGTGGCTCATGGCTGTAATCCCAGAACTTTTGGAGGCCAAGGCAGGTGGATCACCTGAGGTCAGGAGTTCAAGACAAGCCTGGCCAACGTGGTGAAACTCTGTCTCTACTAAAAAATACAAAAATTAGCCAGGCTTGGTGGCGGGCACCTGTAATCCCAGCTACACAGGAGGTGGAGGCAGGAGAATTGCTTGAACCCAAGAGGCGGAGGTTGAAGTGAGTCAAGGTCACACCACAGCACTCCATCCGGGGTGATAGAGTAAGACTTCGTCTCAAAATACAAAAACAAAACACCCATAAGTTAATGATTCTTCTCTTATTCAGACATTCAGCCTTTCTAAATTCAATATATGGAAGATGGGAATATTTTTGAGAAATAAAATAATAAGGCAATTAAAAAACCATGAGCATTAATATTAGAAATGGTATTATTTTGAATAACTGCCTTCCCAAAGTGTCAGATTTTATTTCTATATAAACAAATATTGTCTTCCATGTGTCACACAATACATTAAACATTATGGAAGATACAAAAATGAGTAATGCAAGGTCTCAATGAGCTTGCATTTAAGAGATTTATGTTTTAATTATGTACATACAAAACATGTTGTTTTAGTTTCTCAGAAATAGTTTACTTTGTAAACTTGTAAATCAATAATTATTTTATTTATCATGTTTCCAAAAATATTTAGTCTTCTAAGAGCTCTGAAATACTACTGTTTTGGCAATCATTTGGGAAAAACCCTAAACTAGAATATTACATGATTGATAGAAGTAATAAAATAAAAACTGTTTACAGAAGATCAGAGATGTGACAAATGTTATGTAAAATACAAATATTACTAATATTTATTTAAAAATAATAATCCACAAGTAATTTCTTCCACAAAACTTTTATAAACTTAGTTTTGTAGTTAAACTTAGATAATGTAGGCCTTCAGTAAAGATAATGATGCATAATTTGAAGTCAAATAATATGATGCTTTCAGTTTGGTTCTTCATACAAGGCTATCATAACCAAACAGCATGGTACTAACATAAAACTAGACATATAGATTGATAAAATATAATACAGAATTCAGAAATGAAGCCACATACCTAAGGTCAACTGATCCTTGACAAAGCCAACAAAAACATACACTGAGGAAAGAACACTCTATTCAATGAACACTTCTGGGAAAATTACATTGTCATATGCAGAAGAATGAAACTGGACACCTATTTCTCATTATATATAAAAATTCACTCAAGGTGGATTAAGAGTTAATATCTGAATCTATAAAAGTACTAGAAGAAAACCTGGGACAAACTCATCTAGACATTGGTCTAGGCAAATAATTCATGATTAAAACCTCAAAAGGAAATGCAACAAAAACAAAAATAGATGATAAGACTATATTAAACTAAAAAGCTTCTGCACAGCAAATGCAACAAATCAACCAAGTGAACAACTTTCAGAATGGGAGAAAATGCATACAAACTATGCATCTGATAAGAGACTAATATCCAGAATCTACAACAAATGCAAACAACTCATAAACAACAACAACAAAATAACCATTTTCAAAGTGGGCAAAAGACATAACAGACATTTCTCAAAAGGAGGCATGCAAAAGACTGCAAAGGGCCATCGTGCACATGAAAGATATTTCTCAAAAGGAGACACAAATGGCTATCAAGCATATGAAAAAAATGCTCAACATCAGAGAAAGGTAAGTTGAAACCACAATGAAATAACAGCTTACACAAGTCAGAATGGCTGTTAGTATAAAGAAAAACAAACAAACAAACAAAAAAACAAATGTTGGAAACACTGCAGAGAAAAAGAATTATTATACACTGTTACTAGGAATGTAAATTAGTACAACCTCTGAGAAACAGCATGGAGAATTCTCAAAAAACCCAAAATAGAACTACCATTTGATCCAGCAAACCCACTACTACTGCTACCCAAAGAAAAAGAAATCATTGCCTCAAAAGCATATCTATACCCATATATTTATTGAGGACTATTCAAAATAGCAAATATACAGTAAGTATCCATCAATGGATGACTGGATAAACAAAATGTGCTATATATACACTGTGGAATATTACTCCTCCATTAAAAAGAAGGAAATCATATCTTTTGCAGGAACATAAGATGGAACTGGAGGTCATTATCTTAAGTAAAATAATGCAGAACTAGAAAGTCAAATCTTACTTGTTTTCTCTTATAAGTGAAAGCTAAATATGTGTATACAGGGACATAGATATCGGAGACTCTGAAGAGTGGGAGGGAACGAGGAATGGAAAATTACTTAATGAGTACAAAGTACATTTTCTGGGTGCTTATTATACCAAAAGTCCAAACTTCACCACTATAGATCCATGTAACTAAACTGTACTTGTATCCCTCAAATTTATAGAAATAAAAGAAAATACAGATAATTAAAAACTTGCTACTGCATGTAAAGCACTCAGGGAGGCCTGTTGTGGAAAGCAACAATAGCATCTATGGTATTTAAACCTATGGAGCTCTCAGAGTAGAGAAGAAACACCATATGAACAAAAGGGCTACTGCCGTTTTAGGAGGAATGTAAAAACGTTACTCAAAGATCAGAGGTTAGTTCCCAGAGTTCAGGGAATCAACCATTGAAGTGTAAATTTGCCTGGGAAAGGCATGCCAGGAAGAGGAATAGCCTAAGTGAAAAAATAACACAGAAGCAGTGCTTGGTTGAAATACAGAAGTAGGTATGAGCATAAAATTTTTTATATATAATATATATAATAGGAAAAGTATATATGTGTATTTTCTATATATATGTATGTATGTATAGTGGTAAAAATTGTGGAACATTAATAATATTCTAGTGCTTTCTAGATTTCATTGTAGATATCTAAGATACTGGGTTAGTGAATAATCTAAGGAAATCAGTGGTAATGCAATACATTTAATCCTGTGGCAGTAGGATAAATGACCTCAGAATAAATTTAAAGTAATGAAAGAAAAATTAAATTGCTTGGTAATTATATAACACAAATTATGTTTAATCAGGATTAAAGACTAAAGAACACAATTGCAATGTTTCCTATTATCTATTGATTTAATATTTGACAATAAATTAACTAGTATTAATAGCTAATACATTTGCCAGGCTATTGGCTAAACAATTATTCCCAGTATTTTTTTTTTTCTCAATAGTTACTATTGAGATGCAGGAGGTATAGAGGGAGGTCACACACAAAAAAAGAAGATTAAATAAATTTATATTTTATTAGGAAGAAATAGTATAAGACATGCTACAATTGACCAACACTGATGCTTATCTTTTTGATATGTAAAGGTGTACCTACAATTTTACAGTGAATTAGATGATTTTTTTTACCCTACTGGTAGCAGCTGGTCAGTTTTTTGACAAACAATTGATATTTTTGAAGGAGCAGATTCAATTGGTTTCCTTACCCTGTTTGCTTAACAGCTTTATGTAAGTTTAATTTATATACTATAAAATTTACTTGTGTTCAAGTCAACCTAATTCCGTCTTAATTGTTTCATCTAGTGCTACAATGAATAGTTTGACTAGCATAGATCACTGATCTAGAATTGTGTTTTGTTAGAACTATATGCATAGGAATTAAATTTGATAAATATTATTCTGTTGATGTCAAAAAGACACTATGATCTTGCCACAGAGTAGGAGAATTATCTGATATCTATAGTGTCTACAAAGTACTTTGGTACTTTGTGATGGGAATAAAATTATTTACCAAATATGCATTATCAGTGGAATATCAGAGAAAAATGCATTTAGTTTCGTTTTGATTCCCCCAAATAGCAAACCTAATATAACTTTTGATATTTCAACCAGTGTGAAAAATGTCTTTTTGCAGTTTGATATTGCTACTGTAACTGTAAAGTGGTTACTCATGGAGAGAGAGCAGCGTGCTCTCTCTGGTTCATAGATTTCAGGTTGAAAGTAATGAAAAGTATTCTCAGGAAGCCAGCTCAACACCTGCCTGGGCAGTGCACTGTACTATGAAGGTGATTCATATGCCTGCAAAGCGCATTTCACAAAGGTCCCAGGTATCAGTTAGTGGAGGGTATGAGTCTGAACATAAACATAATGTAATCGGAGTGACTTCATTGAGGTCCTTTTCTTCAGCAATCTCCATATAACTTTCTCTTTGTGTGCCTGTTGTCATATGATCACAAATGCATGTTTAAATCCAGAAGATGATAAAGCCAATTGAGGGAGCATTGTCAACTTTATAAAGATTTCAAAATTTTCCTAAAATATCTCAGTGGCCTGACTGGCCAGAGCAGTGTCGATAGATACAGGGAGGTTGGAAAAATCTAGATTTTTAACTGCATATGTTGCTACCCTGAGGAAATCAGAGTTACGATATGACAGGCAAAATGAGAAACCAATATTAAATAGACAACCACTCATGTCCACTGGAGTTTAATAACTCTTTATTTCTTAAATGCTGTCTAAAGTTGACATTTTTTTTCTTGTGTTATCCTTACACAATCTGCTGCAGTTCAGGAACTACTTGGAATTCTTTCCTAAAGCAGACAAAGTGAGATTTTTTTTTTTTTTTTCAGTAAATGGAACCTATTTATTTTTTTCCAAGAGGAACAAATTACTTAGCTTTGATGATGACTACCTAACTCTTTCTCCTTGTTAGTCAACTATAACAGAATTATTTTTACGTTTCTACAATAAATTCTCAATGTCCTTGATAGGTTCTTTAAAATGGTGATTACAAGAGAAGGGACGTACAGCAGGTCCTTAAATTATGTGGTTTCCATTACTTCGTTTCCTTAAAACACTGACGGAAACAATATATGGTGTCATTATACTTTATCTTGCTTAAAATTTGCAGTTTCCAAGAACCTATGAATGATAAATGAGGACTTATTGCATAATCATTTGTGTGAGCAATTATTATTGTTGTAATTATTATTATCAATAGGAATGGGCTATAAAAAGATAAATTGACAAAGCATATTCTATTGTGAAATTTTCTTTATCTTCTGCAGGTATTGTAAACCACAATTTAAATATTTTATCTTCTTAGCTTTTAATAAATATACTGACTTCAGAAAGTGAAAACTATCGTCAAATAGATTTTCATATGAAATTATATAAAATTAAAAATAAAATCTATAGGACTTCTAAAGATGTTTTATATAGCTTTTTTAAAGCATATAGAGAAATCATTCCTAAACTTATTATTTTTGCTCACGGAGCAAAAATGAAATGAAAGAAATTTGGGGAGGTAATAGAGAACCAAAAAATGTTGATGAATTTAATTATTTTATGCAGACTGGAGAAATAATGTAGAAAAACCTTGTTTTCAATTACATCCTATGAAATTCATTGATGTCTTCAACTGAGTTCATTTTTATACCTGATTGAATTCTGCTACAAAATGTTAAGAAAAGGTCATCTTGAAGAATCGCAGTTAATGTCGGTCAAGAGCTCTGCATTAGTGACTGTTGTTTCACAAAGAGCATGGCATCTAGAGACACTATTCTGAGTCAAGACTGTCAATTCTGAAGATAAAAGGTTGGTTATTTTATTGCCTAACTTTTGTCTCCTTATAGATTATCATTCACAATTTTCTAATGGTATATTTCTCTTATTTATCATGTTTGTAAAATATTTCTTGAAAATGTTTGGAAAGAATTTAATTGCATGTAACTTCATAACGTATCTTACCTTTATAAATTTTATGTAACTATTTTGACTAAAAAATTCTTTCAAACAAAATAATCATTTTTTTTTCTACTTCAGATAAGACTATTTCAAATTCTCATAATCATTCAAAATGTAGTAATTTTGGAAATTCTGGTCAATCTTTTTTTTTTTTTTTTTTTTTTTTTTTTGAGACGGAGTCTCACTCTACCACCTAGGCTGGAGTGCAGTTGCACAATCTTGGCTCACTGCAACCTCTGCCTCCCGGGTTCAAGTGATTCTCTCTGCCTCAGCCTCCTGAGTAGTTGGGATTACAGGCGTGCACTACCACGCCTGACTAATTTTTGTATTTTTCAGTAGAGACAAGATTTCACCATGTTGACCAGGCTAGTCTTGAACTCCTGACCTCACGTGATCCACCCACCTCGGTCTCCCAAAGTGCTAGGATTACAGGTGTGAGCCATCACTCCCCGACTCTTGTCAATCTTAAAGAAGGGACAAGACAACTTGAGTCCTGTATTTTTCAAGGACTGGGCTAAGAGCAGTGCCCTCATTTTCCCATAGGATTTAGGCATTACCATTCTAAGTTCATACACATGGAAACAGAAGCAAAAAACTTAAGTAATTTGATCAATTTATTAGGCAACTAAATAGTGTTCTAGGATTTTAACACAAAGCATCCCCAACTTCTTTTGCAATAAGCCTTACTATTTCAGAAAAAAATATTTACAATTTATGCTATATTTATATCAGATTAATTAAACTATAATGTGACTTAAAATAGTATATTAATCTTTGGAAGAAAGGCCAAGTAAGCAGTTTCTTCATTGTATTTATAATAATGCCACGTCAAATAAATAATAATCTGACTGCATCTTTGAAACTGGTAGTCATTATTAGGTGTAGGGAATTTTACTTGATGCTGAATGTTCTGTCCCTGTGAGATAGATGTTATTAATGCAAAAGAATCTGACTGATGAAATATTTGAAGTTCAATGTCTACTCCTTTTTAATATCATGTAACACAAAAAATTAAAATAATGAAATACATTAGGAGTGTTGATGAAAGAATATGTGGTATGCTCTTTGTATATAAATGAAGATAGCCTGTCTGATCTTGCTATTTTTATGTACCTGACAATTAAATGTAGAATGTATCAATATAAATGTTTTCAGCTGCTATATTTTCTAAGTAAATATTCTTACATTAATTAAGATATGTAAACATTACATGAAAACTGATACATGAGTTTAAAACATAAACACACAAATATGAAAATAAATAAATGGCTTAGTAGTATTTACTGGGCACGTGAAAAAAAACCCACTATGAGAACCATTTACACAAATATATGAACTCCATTATTGACATTTCATGTTAATTATGGTCAAAAGAGCTGATACTGACTACTATCAACAATTGTAAGGGAGGTTTAACTAGGATTTTGTAAAACAGTATACTCCTCTATTTTTCCTGACATCAGGTTTTAATTCAAGTTTTCAGGCTTCCTGAATTGGTCATCAGGAAGATTCAATATATGTGTATGAAATAGGCACAGACATGGCTTAAATTATATGCACTAACAAAAATAATATGAAGTAGTTCATAAGTTGTTAATTATGAAACAGCAATCAGAGAATCATCAAATGGACATTTGATGCTCAGGTAATGAGCATTACGAGATTTTCGTGTCCAATTAAAAACTACACACTGGTCTTCCATTCTGTAATGAAATGGAACGTTTCCATTCTGTTTCTAAGGCCCTGGAATGATACCTGGTAGATTTCTGGCTCTGGCTCTGACCTATGTTATGGGAACTAAGCCCTTTGTGTAGGAATTTGATCATTCAGTTTTTGTAGTCATCACCTGTCAAAAATTTTGTGATTTCTGAAGAGGCACAGAAACCTTGAAATAATGATTTCTTTTTAACTCAGTTTACACTATATTAACTGAAGTAGGACTGAGATTTGAGTGGTGCTAATAAAGAACCATCATCCTAGATTTCTCTTGAATTTCATTTTCTGATCACTTAAAATGACCTTCTCACTCACTGGCCTTCCTCAAAATACATTGCTTAGGTTTAGCTCTTTCCTTAGATAGTAAAATGTTTTCTTTAATAACTGTAAAAAAATGTTTTCTTCCAATGAATCTAGCCAGAAATAGCACGTTTTTTATATTTTATCATCGTAGTCCCCTGCACCTTTTAAATGGTAGTTAATGTTAAACCATCACTTTTTAATGCACATTCATCCTTTGTTGGTATACATTGAGCACAAATCATAAAATAATTATCTTAACAAAAGTCATTAAAAACAATAAATTTTTTCACAAGATGTTTCACCATACTGATAAATAAGATTTCAGTGTTAAAAAAACATCATATATTATTAATTTAAATTCTGTATCACATAGTAACTCAACAGCCACACAATTCATTTTCTGGATACAGCTATTCAGAGACGGTTTACAAAATAGGAAGCCAAGGTCTCTGGAAGATCAAAATGGTTAATAAAATTTATCTTTCAGGGAAACAAGCCAATCCAAACACTGATTTTATTCATAAGCACTCATAAGTCTACGTTTTGAGGTGTCAAAAGTTATGTTTTAGTATGATTGGTCTTCAGTGAAAATAACTGGAAACATGCTGAGATGGAGTCATGCTAATTAGGGGAATGGAATTAGAGTGATACTATTAATATACACCATTATAAGTGACTACTATTTCCATACTTCTTATATAACATGCCATCCAACATAACTGATTCTTTGGTTTTCAGCATGTTGGTAGTTTATTCCAGTCATTTTTTTTGCACAATTTCAACTAAATTCATTAGTTCTGAGGATGTTTAATAGCATTGTAATCGGGTTTTTAAGCACAAATTGCCAAATTTGTTGTTTGTGAAGACTAATGAACATTTTATTTTATATCCCACTTAGCACTTTCTACAGAAAACTGTCTAACTCTAAGATATTTGCATATTTAAAAGATCTTTAAAAACACTTTTGCCCCTTAATGACCTAGTAGGACAGATAATCGTAGGTTCCCATGATGCATTAGTCAGTATAATACTGATATTAACACATATTAAAGTGGAAGTATGCACTTTATTCAATACACTAAAGCTCTGAAGAAAGGAACAAAGAAATGCAAGAGCAAAGAAAATTGTGTAGAGCAGCATTTGAATAGCAGCCTATTTATACTTGAGATAAACTTACTTTTGTTGTTTAATGAAGTACTCACTTAAACTGTAATATGTGTACATAAATGAATGCACATTGTATTTACATATTATGTTACTGATATATTTGCTTCCCCCAAATCACAAGCTATAGCAGTCCAATGCTATTAGAACATCACTCTCAGTGACCTGATTTATGCATCCAAGTGCATACACATACATGTATTTACTCACAAAACATATGCAAACATTCACATTCAGGCACATGGGCACACAAAATTGATGTTTGTTAGCCAATTGTATGCATAAAACGTGTAAAAGAATTTTTAAAAAAATTCATAAAGGATGTTTATATCACGGCAATATGCTATTAGGTAACTAACATTCTTTATAAATAAATGTTTGGCTTTGTATGATATCGTTAATGGACTAATATCATATATTTGTGTGCGTGTGTCTTTATGCATGCATGCCTGTGTGACATGTGCATGCATGTGTGTTAGTATAATTCCAAACAAGGCAGTTGAAATAGTATCCCTGTTTCTTTCCTCTAGGGAGATAAGTATTTTAAGGTAGGAATTATACTTATTTTATATTTGAAGCAAACATCATTATTGAGAAAATAGAACAAGATGTGAAATATCACCATCAAAGAATGTCAAACTTTTTCAACTAATTCTAAGCTCTTCTAATGGAATAATAATGTGTAATCATAAATATGTACATTTTTGTGCCACCAGTTAGATTACTGGATTAATAAGCATGTTTTCCTAAATATTAAGTGATACCTTGGAACTAACAGAAACTGCAGGTCTCATACTCATTGTAAGTTGCATTATGTTATTTATTTTATTATATCCCTATTTCTATTTTTCACTTTAACTACATATTACAGTCTATTCTATAATTATAATGCATATAAGGATATATATACATATTCATGTGTATATTCTTCATTTCTATATCTATATCTATATATGTTCTATGTTGTTTTCTTTTTAAAGTACAGAAAAGAAAGAAAGAGTTAAGCAAGTATGTCTGAGATCTATTCATGCCAGTGTATTTCCATGTTGGAGCACTCCAGGGAAAGAAAGAAGGCAAGGGACCCAATCAAATCCTCTTATAAACATGATAATGACAAAACTTTTGGTAAACAATCTTGTGGTATTAGCTAGAGAGAAAGTGCTTATCTATAACATCTTTTTAGTTGGATGTGTCTCACATAACACATTGGTAAACAAATCTATAATCTGTAGACTTATGGAGCAGGGTTCCCTGAAAAATGGGTTATATGCTATGTAGTTATAGAAGTATAAAGAGATATTTATGATAAAAAATAGCTCCTTTCTGCATTAGTTATGTGGCTATGCCATTTACTTGGAGATGTCACATGTTGATCTGATTCAGAGTGCATCTCGTGGTCAGGAAGGACATAGGGTGCTGCTGGAATATCCTTGATCTATCTCTACTTCATCCATCTCATAAATATGCATATCCTCAAAATTTCAGAAAAACTTGAGATTTGTTACTGAACACTTGTCTAAATTAAAAATGAGTTTTACTTAACTCAATTTTTAGCAAAAAATTGATTGTCAATAGGGACATTTGCTTTTTTATGGTTTTTGGATTATGCTGCTGTAGCAAATCCTGTAATACATTATTAAGCAGCCTTCATTACCATTTTGGCCTGATATGACAGGATATAATTGATGTGATATAATGTCTTATGATATGATTGATATAATGTCTTATGATATGATTGATATAATATGTTCTGGCCAGTAAAAAATAAAAGGAGAGCAGATTTATATTTTTTCCTAAAAAAAATTTATGTCTTTGGCATTATTTTATTTTATTTTTTTACATAACACAGTATTTGAGGGGTGAATAATTTACTCATTAGAAAAAATTGCCAACTCAAGAAATATAAATCCCCCAGTGCAATACGATTATATATATGTGTGTGTGTATGTATATCTGACAATTTATGTGACAAGCAAAATCTATACAGGAAAATTTCAAAGAACTATTTACTCTCTTCAGCAAATAATTAAAACTAACATATAAGCAGAGCAAATAATATATTTGAAAATCTCATTCAACTTTTGTAATATGCCATATTTGTTTTAAACAGAGAGTATTTATTTAAGTGTTACAGAAATATTGAAGGATATGTAACATTTTCTTGCATGGGTATAAATAATGGATAATCAACATAATAGGGAAAGTGGTTAATTTATTTTCAATTATTTCATTACATTGTTTTAGAAAAAGTGAGGATACGTTTAAAATGTGTTTAAATCACATTATCTGATGGAAAAGAGCATCTAGAAATAAAAACCATTGCTTTTTAATTTACTGTAGCAAACGCTTGCATGCAAGTTATGTGTAAACACACTAACCTGTTTTAGGATCGACGGAGAAGTAGGGTTGTCCCTGGAGAATGCTGTAAACCACCCGAGCACTGTTTCCATAGGTAGGGTCATCTGCATCAGTAGCTGTCACCTGTAGAACAGAGGTACCTGTGCATTCAGGAAAACAAATTTTAGTGTGTGATGGCATTTAGCATATGATTAATTTGAACACAGAAAATGGGTATGGTGAAATGTCTATGGAGATCAGTAATGGTTGTGTCCTAGTAAATTTAATTAAATGTATGTATAAAACATATTACTTGCTTTCTTTCCCTGCCATCAACTGTAATCAAAGAGAGTCTAAAATATAATATTGGTCTCAAACCTTTTAACATGGTTCTTTATGTGCTGGTAACATTGTGAATAGTCTCTTTTGATTTTCATTAAAAAAAGCAATAAAACATAACCAAGGTTTGGTCGGCTTGCGCTAATAAATCAAATTGGTACTAACTGTGCAGTTAAATCAGAGGTATGATAAAGCTGTATATAACATGTTTCATGACTGTTTTGAAAAGTGGAGGTGGAATGATTTGTGATTAAGTCGGGAAGGTGGGTGAGTTGACATTCAATTATCAATGACATCACAACACTCCATTCAACTCATTTTCTGTGTTACACATTCTTTTTGTTTATTACCTGCATAATTAATGAGTCACATAACTGGTCTCCTTTTTTTGTTTGTTTTTTTGTTTGTTCGTTTTTGAGACATGAGATGGAGTCTTGCTCTGTCATTCTGTATGGAGTGCAGTGGCACGATCTCGGCTTACTGCAACCTTTGCCTCCCAGATTCAAGCGATTCTCCTGCCTCAGATTCCTGAGTAGCTAGGACTACAGGCGCCCTCCACCATGCCCAGATAATTTTTTTATTTTTAGTAGAGACAGGGTTTTGCCATGTTGGTCAGGTTGGTCTTGAGCTCCTGATCTCTGGTTATCTGCCCCCCTCAACCTCCCAAAGTGCTGGAATTAAAAGCATGAGCCACTGTGTGCAGCCAACTGGTCTACTAAGTTCAAATCTCATTCCTTCAGTGTCTCGTACACAGTGCCAACATTGCACTGGATTTTTTATAATGAAAATGAATTATAAATTCATTTATAACATTACAAATACTATATTTTGAGGTAATAAAATTATTGAATGTAGTATGCTCATGCCTTTATGCTTACTTTTTAAAACCCAATTTGTATAATTAGATACACCTATATGATATTTCAATTGTTTCTAAACGAAAACTTAATCTAAGTATAACATGACAACCATATATTAAGGGATATACAACTTCATTGCAGAATTAGTAGGTAAGAATGCTCATCTAAGAATTCACATCTATTCATAAAATGTACCTGATGAATCATCTAATAGTGCACACTTGATATTTTATTCCACGTCACTAGAAAAATGCTACCTACTAATTTGGGTTATCTATCAAGTAAAAATATTTTTACAATCAAATGATCTTGTATGGAATTTTGTATTCATTTTGGTATTTGAATATGGAAGCACTGACAAGAGTTTTTTATTTTAGTAATGATATCAATGATTCAGGACCTAATGTCTGTTCAACTAGAAAATGTGTACTTCTAGGCCTGGGCGTGGTGGCTCACGCCTGTAATCCCAGCACTTTGGGAGGCTGAGGCTGGGGGGATCACCTGAGGTCAGGAGTTCGAGATCAGCCTGGCAAATATGGTAAAACCCTGTCTCTATTAAAAATAGAAAAATTAGCTGGGCTTGGTGGTGCATGCCTGTAATCCCAGCTAGTTGGGAAGCTGAGATAGGAGAATTGCTTGAACTCGGGAAGTGGAAATTGCAGTGAACCGAGATTGTGCCATCGCACTCCAGCCTGTTCAACAAGAGCGAAACTCCGTCAAAAAAAAAAAAAAAAAAAAAAAAGAAGAGAAAACTTGTACTTCTTTGTTGAACTTCAGACACAACTTTAGGGAAAGCTTGTTCTGTGTCTTCAAGTGATTCTACAAAATAGAATTAATATGCCAAGTTCACCTAACAATCCTTATTAGCAGATCATAAATATTTATAATATATTAAGGATTCTGGCCCCTAAAAAGTATTTTAACAATGAGACTCTAAGAAGAAATATGACTTGCAATTATCCATCCTCAGAGGATGAGAGCTGTGTTATGTCTAAAAGAGATTTCAAATTATAGACCAATAAAATAGTATGGTGACAGTAACTGCTGTTTAGAATGCTGAGAAACTGGGTCACTCATACACTGTGGGTAGAAATGTGATTGTTTGGCAATTTCTTATAAAACTAAACACACATTTACCCAGTAAATTGAATAGGGAATTTTTTTATTTTTAATTTTTATTTTATTATTATTATTTTTTGAGACAGAGTTTTGTTCATGCTGCCCAGGCTGGAGTACAATGGCACAATCTTGGCTCATTACAACCTCCACCTCCTGGGTTCAAGTGATTCTCCTGTCTCAGCCTCTTGAGAAGTTGGGATTACAGGCGCCTGCCACCATGCCCAGCTAATTTTTTCTATTTGTAGTAGAGATGGGGTTTCACCATGTTGGCCAGGCTGTGAACTCCTGACCTTAGGTGATTCGCCCGGCTCAGCCTCCCAAAGTTCTGGGATTACAGGTGTGAGCCACCGCATCCAGCCCTAGCATTTTAACAAATAAATAAAAACTGATGTTCATAGAAAACCCTGCTTACAAATATTCATAGTGGCATTGTTCATGATAGCCCCACACTGGAAACCATCCTGACGTCCTTCAATGAGAGACTTGTTAAACGAACTGGTACATTCATAGTATGAAACATTACTCAACAATAAAAATGAATAGACTAAGGCCGGGCGCGGTGGCTCAAGCCTGTAATCCCAGCACTTTGGGAGGCCGAGGCGGGCGGATCACAAGGTCAGGAGATCGAGACCACAGTGAAACCCCGTCTCTACTAAAAATACAAAAAATTGGCCGGGCGCGGTGGCGGGCGCCTGTAGTCCCAGCTACTCAGGAGGCTGAGGCAGGAGAATGGCGGGAACCCGGGAGGCGGAGCTTGCAGTGAGCCGAGATCGTGCCACTGCACTACAGCCTGGGCAACAGCGTGAGACTCCGTCTCAAAAAAAAAAAAAAAAAAAAAAAAAAAAAAAAAAAAAAAATGAATAGACTATGGATACATGCAACAACTTGTATGAATCTTCAGGGAATCAACTAAATGAAAATTAAGTAAATCCCAAAAGGTTGTATACTATGATCCCATTTATATAGCATTTTTGAAATGAAAAAAAAAATTAGAAATGAATAACAAGTTATTATTTTCTGGAGATTTTGGGAGACAGACTAGAGCAATGAAGTTTGGTATAGAAGGGAGGCATAAGGGATCCTTATGATATTGGAACTGTTCCATATTTTAATTATGATAATTGACATACAAATAGGCACAGCTGATAAAATTCTGTAGAACTAAGCTCACTCGTACACACAGACATACACACACACACAAATGTATACAAGTAAATCTAGGGAAACCTAATGACAATCAGTAGATTTTACTATTTCAATAACCTGGTTATGATATTGCTTTATAGTTTTGCATGATCTTACCATTGTGAAAAAAAAAAAAAAAGATTTGCAAAATGTTACCATTACACATGAATCTACAACGGTCTCAAAATTACAAGTATTAAAGACAAAGATGAGTTCTTGCCTCTGTGCTACTCCATTATTAGAGAGGTAGTTTGGGTTTGTGTGTCCTGTGAGTTTTCTCAATATACCACTAACCTTTCTGGCTTGATTAAATCAATTCCCACCACAAACTGTCCTGAGCTGGTCACATACAGACTATCTCTTCCACTATAAAGTATAACTAGTTATTAATATAGCATATTAGGGACTTTTTATGTGATGGCACAACACTTGATCCATAACCAATATTTAACCCTCCAACTTATTCAGAGAATACCACTAGGTAGGCATCTACAACTAAAAGTTGATTTTGAAGACATTTTCATTGGTACCTCACTGAAAAAAATAAAATAAAATAAAGTCTGTTGTTAGGTACCCAGATTAGGCTTTAAATGTGCAGCAAGCTTAAAATATGATTAAAAATGGTCTAAAATTATTTCAATTAAATCTTTCTTTGAAGGTCAGGCACAGTGGCTCACGTCTGTAATCCCAACAATTTGGGAGGCCAAGGCAGGCAGATCACCTGAGGTTGGTGGTTTGAGACCAGCCTGACCAACATGGAGAAATCTCATCTCTACTAAAAATACAAAATTAGCTGGACATGGTGGTGCATGCCTGTAATCCCAGCTACTTGGGAGGCTGAGGCAGGTGAATTGCTTGAACTAGGGAGGCAGAGGTTGAAGTGAGCCGAGATCATGCCATTGCACTACGAACTGGGCAATGAGAGTGAAACTCCATCTCACCACCACCACTACCACCACCAACAAAAATCTTTCTTTGATCTGATAAGAGAAGTGTTAATAGTTCTAGGCACATAGGGATTACTGGGACTCGGGAGATGGAAAACTACAGAAAACAGTAGAATAATGGCCATTGAAAAACTAGGCTTATACACTCCTCAGGTTTTGAAATTAGCTCTGGCCCGGAAATAGCAATTTAAGCCTAAATAGTTTTTAATATCTAAATAGCAGTCCCTGGGTAACCATTTCATGCAAAAAGCTGAGAAGTACAAACAGTGCAAGATCACTCCTCATTTGCTATAATAGGCTGAATTGCCACATGAAAGAAAGAGAGTTGCTCTGTTTAGCTTGAGGTGTCTATAAAAGTCTAGCCTTGTTAAGTGAGAGTCGAGATACATGAAGGCAGTGACAAGTTAAATAAGGAAAAACAAGAAAAGGAGATGAAAAAGGAAGAAGGGTAGCATGGTGATATTGTCTAAGTGATTGTTTAAAGTAACAAAGGAAAGTTAGTAGAGCAGACAAAAAAATATATATAGTAACTCTCTGCCCTGATCCAAAAGAATGGTCATTAATAGCTACATACATTTCTGCACAGGAAGTCTCACACAATTCTCTTTGTGTGTGAAGCAAAGAGCAACAAATTGCCTCTTGTACTATGTGTACTGTACTTCGGTGGTGCCTGAAGGCATCAGGTTACCACTTTGAGTATCAGATTGCTGACTGAAGGGAACACACACACTTATGAATAGCAGAACCCAACTAAATGCCAACCCATCAGAGAACAGAACAGGGTTGGACATAAATAGCAGGGATGGAAAAGAAATCTCTTGCCCCATTGTTCAAGGATCTTTTACTAGGTAGGACTGGAAAGAAAGCTTAGAGCTGAAAGAAAAATATATTCATATCTTAAATTCTTATTTATTTGAAATCTAGATGGAAAATTGTAAGACTTGGTATATTCAGTGATTCTTTATACTAGAAAAAAAGTGTGTGCTTTTAGTAATGCTATAGGCTAAATGTTCATGTGCCCCTCAAATTCCTATGTTGAAATCCTAACTTCTAGTGTGATGGTATTTGGGGGCAGGGTTTTTGCAAATACCACGTGAGAGCAGATCCCTCTTTATTAAGAGATTAGTGACTTTATTAAGAAGGCCCCAAAGAGCTTCCTCATTCCTTCTGCCATATGATGACACAGCAAGAAGATGGCCTTCTGTGAACCAGGAAGTGTGCCATCATCATGGAATCTGCTTGCACCTTGATCTTGCACGTCCCATTCTTCAGAATTGTCACAAACAAATGTTGTTTAAGCCACCTACACTATGACTTTCTGTTATATGAGTCCAAATAAACTAAGACAATCAAAAAATCAATCAATAAACAAAAAGGAAATGAATAAGTAAGCTAATCAAGGTATATCTTATGGGTTAAATCACATCCTCCAAAATGGATATATTGAAGTCCTAATCCCCCTTACCTCAGAATGTGACCTTCTTTAGAAATAGTACTTTTTTAAATTAATTAATTATTAATTATTATTATACTTTAAGTTGTAGGGTACATGTGCATAAAGTGCAGGTTTGTTACATATGTATGCTTGTGCCATGTTGGTGTGCTGCACCCATCAACTCGTCATTTACATCAGGTATAACTCCCAATGCAATCCCTCCCCCCTCCCCCCTCCCCCCTCCCTATGATAGGCCCCGGTGTGTGATGTTCCCCTTCCTGAGTCCAAGTGATCTCATTGTTCAGTTCCCACCTATGAGTGAGAACATGCAGTGTTTGGTAAACGAAATTAGTTAAGAGAAGATCATGCCAGAGTAGTGTTGGCCCTAATCTACATTGACTGGCATCCTTATAAAAATGAAAAATGTGGAGAAAGGTACATATACACAGGGATAACACCATGTGAAGATGAATGTAAATATTAGAGCAATGTGGCTACAAGCCAAAAACACCAAAGATGGTCAGCGAACCACTAGACACTATGGGAGAGCTGTGAAACAGGTCCCTTCTCTGAGAGAATAAACTGCTGACACCTTGTTCTCAGGCATCTAGCTTCCAGACTGTGAGATAATACATTTCTGTTGTGTCAGTCACCCAGTCTGTGGCACTTTTGTAGGGTCACACTCTAGCAAATGAAGATGGTGTGCTAGAGTTTCAGTGGGAAAAACTGACATTTATTCTCATAATTTTTAGTTGCTTTTTAATCTGGGCAAAACTATGAAGTTATAAGTCAAGAAAAAAATTGTGTATTATATTTGAAACCAGATCCATCATAAGAAAGATAAAAAGTTATTGTTACAAATAGATTAAAGTAAATAAAGATGAATATCTGATATTTTTGATCAGACACTTCTAATGATCTGTCTGTTGACATTTTTAAAGTTAGTTAATGTATTGTATTGGGCATTTTAATGAATTTTATCACTCATTAAAAGTTCAAGTGAAACAGATTCTCAGTATTTACATCTCTGTCTGAGAAAAGTCTCCTATTTGAATAATTCAATTTCTTTATTCATACTGTGTGCCCAAATTTTCTGCATAGAAAAGAAAAAAAAATTCTCTACAGTGCAAGACTTCAAAATGGAAACATATAATGTCTAAAATTCCATTATTCTACCAGAATATTAAAATAGGAATCTAATTTTCTCTGGGAATTATTATATAGGTTTGATGAATAGATATTAAACCAACAGTTCCTCTCTCTAGATAACTGGTTTCTCAATTAAAGAAATATCTTTCAAAAGTGCTTTAGAAACATTCTTATATTTTGAAACTGTTTCCCTTAAAAACCATAATTACAAAAATGTTGTATTTCAAGTTTCATTGGTTATTTGGTATATAATATTTTCATGTTAAATATTTCCTGTGGCACAGTTAGCTGTTCCCATGCTGAGGATTAGTTTCTCTCAGCTGATGTTTTACACAAATCTGAGGAAGATTTAAGTATATGAGAATGCTTTCAAGATATCTTTTCTACAATAAAACTTAAGTCTTATTTTCTTTAGGGACTGCCCTGTGTCATTCTCGTTCTTTTCATTTGTTTTTTGGTACTACTGCTTTATAAATAGCACGCATTTTGCACAGATGCACATCAATAAGAAACAGAAAGAGTAGACTTCCTGGAAAGTTTCTAAAAACCAATTTGAAATATTTAATAAGGCATTTTTATACCAAGCAAATACTCTCTGAGACTACAAATTGTTATGCATGACTCATCAGGGTTCACAGCTCTGTTAAAATCTCAAGAGATTCAATGTTGAATAAGATCTTTGAGTAAAAATAAGCTGGAGATTTACAAAGGCTCAGAGTACCTCTCTGAAGGAATCTCTTAGGGCTTAATTCTCAGAAGAATTTCCCAGGAAATGTGAAAAAGCAATAGTCGTCAAGACACAACTTAAATTTCATTCTATACAGGAGAACTGTAATTTCACCAACGACCAATAACACTGAATTCTAGTCATTGTGTAATTTTATAAAGTTTTGAGTATTCACTCAAGCCATTGGATTGAAAAGAAAAACATTTCTGCAAGTACACATATGAAACATCTGGGCTGAGTACCAAAACAAAATTCACTATTTTGTGTACTAACTATAAAACCACAGCAATTGTTAATTTCTGTGCACTTTCAATAAGATCTTATTTATGGAACTAACTAATGTGAAATTTCACATTCACATGTACAACTTATATTCTGCTCCATAAATGGAAAAAATAAAAATCAGGGAAATAATATGTATTAAGTGCCAATGATGTGGTAGCCCTCTGTTATAAGCCATTGAATTTAATAAAATAATTAAATTAACATTAATATTGAGAAAATGACATTTAATACTGTTTTACCCACAGAGAAGTTGAGGTTCAAAAAAGTTGTTTAGTTGACAATTGGAGAAGGCAGAACTCAAGTCCAGCCCTATCTATTTTGATATGTAGCAGTCTTTCTCATATACGCTATTACTCGACCCAGTCAAGATCTGTTGAATCTTGTTTAATACTTACAATATTTTCTGCAATTGTTTTGTGTGGTCCTTGATGGTGTATAAGGACACTGTGGATGCATCTACTTGGGCAGAAGAAGCTTTCTATCACATTTCCTATAGTGAAAGGCCGAGGCAGTAACTCCATTTTGTCAAATAAGAGTATGTGGCAGAATACTTAGAAGGGAGTAATATCCAGGTACTAACAACACTGTTGTGCTCCTCTGCAGTCTTGTAGAATGTTCATAATTCTCTTCATAGTTGTACAGAGTAAATGGCTGTGGTGAAAACTGACTGGACTGATCATATGCCCACTAGTCTTACATATCTTACAAGTATATTTGTATATCATCTCAAATTAATTTCCTACCCTGTCCTGCTCTGCTCTGCTTGCAGAAACTTAATAGCTGTCATTGATATTGATTAGCTTTTCTTACCAACAGAATAAGGGGAAGTAATAGACGGAAATTGAAAAACAATAATAAGTCAATCTCTCTGTCTCTGCCTTTCTGTCTCTGTCTCCCTCCCACCTTCTTTCTGCTTCGGATGATTTCTCTGACTAAGATTGCAGTACTTCAGTGGTTCCATCTCCCTTTCAGCTGTGCCCTACCATGGTCCATTCTATAAGATCCAGGTTCCGGGCTTAGGTAACACTACTCCTCTCAGCCTTAAAGGAGCCCTACTGTTGCAGTGATTGTTTCATAGGGTACTATTTGACTTTTCAGTCCCTCCATTTTTGTAACTTGTTCTCAATTTTTCCTATTTGTCTAACCACCAGTTGATGTGTTTTTCTGCTGGAACTTTGACTGATACAGAAGGTATTAACAGATTTCTCCCCAATGGTCCTTTACCCATTTTGAAGAGTAATGACTACACACTATGAAACACAAAGGTTAGATTCTATATTTGATGCTAATATAGTGAGTACAAGTTAAGTATCTCTTACGCTTGGGACCAACATTTCAGATTTCAGATTCTTTTCAGTTTCAAATATTTGCATATACATAATGAGACACTTTGGGGATGGGACCCAAGTTTAAATATGAAATTCATTTAAATTTCATATGCATCTTATTTCTATAGACTGAAAGTAAGTTATGCTTTTAATAATTTTGTGAATGAAACAATATTTGTGTACATTTAACCATCAGAAAGCATTATCTCAGCCACCTATGTGGACAATCTCTGGCTGTTTGGCATCACCACTATTTCTGACTCTGAATTTATATGCTACTGATAAACAATCATTTTCACACAGAAGTACTAAATGGTAAAATAAATAAATAAATAAATAAAAAGCATACAATTAATGCAGTGAAAAAGTAATGCATTTGTAGTAGCTAAGTAGAAGAACGGCATCACCAGAATACATATATGAGCCATTAAACAATAAACTAAAAGATTACTGTCTACTGTACTTTTTAAGGACAGAATAAAAATCAGAAGCAATTGAGGGACCAGGAAATGGTTCCTCTGGAGATGGCTATTTAAAATTTTTTCTCTAGAGTCACTTGCCTTATTAGCAATTGTTTACATCTTTGATTTTACAGATGGACAAGATTTTTTGTTCTGTTACAAATGCACACTACTCTATTCCTACAATGACCCTATCACATATTTTCATCACATAGGAACTTTTCTTCAGTGTTAAACAATGTCATCTTCATCATCACGTGAGCATTCAGAAAGTTTTGGATATTGAAGCATTTTGGATTTCAGATTTTGGAATTAGGGATACTCAATCTGTACTTTAAAATGAGAATCTGGATGCCCTTTGCATTCAAAAACGTGAATTACTCAGCATATTAGAACCTGACAAATACATCATCTGGAGAGTTGTTTATTGCATGTGAAATGAAATGATGAATTTCTTAGGAGAGAATGTTATATATATATATATATATATAGAGAGAGAGAGAGAGAGAGAGAGAGAGAGAGAGAGAGACAGAGAGAGAGAGAGAGAATGTTTAAGAACTCAAATACTTGTTGTCAAAGTAGCCTATAAATTATCTCTCTTATGTGTGATATGTTTTAGAAATGATTTCTTGAGATTAGCTTCCATTTTACTTAATTAATGAAGTGGAAAGTAACGGTGTCACCATCAAGAATTAATTCATGAGCCTGCATGGTGGCTCACACTTGCAATCCCAGCATTCTGGGAGGCTGAGGCTGGTGGATTGCTTAAACTCAGTAGTTTAAGACCAGCCTGGGCAACATGGCAAAACCCTGTTTCTGCAAAAAATACAAAAATTAGCCAGACTTGGTAGTGCACACTTGTGGTCCTAGCTACTCAGGAGTGTGAGGTAGGAGAATCAGTTGACCATCAGAGGGCAAGGCTGCAGTGAGCCCTGATTGTGCCACTGCACTCCAGCCGGGGTAACAGAGTGAGATCTTATCTCAAAAAATTTAAAAAAAAATGCATTTTTTAAAACTATGAGAAAGGCCTAGTGCAGTGGCTCAGACGTATAATAACAGAACTGTGGGAGGCCAAGTTGAGCTCAGGAGTTTGAGCCCAGGTGTTCAAGATCAGCCTGGGCAACATAGAGATACCATGTTTCTACCAAAAAAAAAAAATTTTTTTTTTTTTTTTTTTTTTTTTTTTTGAGATGGAGTCTCACTCTGTCACCCGGGCTGGAGTGCAGTGGTGCGATCTCGACTCACTGCAAGCTCTGCCTCCCAGGTTTGCACCATTCTCCTGCCTCAGCCTCCTGAGTAGCTGGGACTACAGGTACCCGCCACTGCACCTGGCTAAGTTTTTGTATTTTTAGTAGAGTCGGGGATTCACCGTGTTAGCCAGGATGGTCTCGATCTCCTGACCTCACGATCCACCCGCCTCGGCCTCCCAAAGTGCTGTGATTACAGGTGTGAACCACTGTACCCAGCCAAAAAAAGAAAGTTTTTAAAATAAAAAATTATACAGATGTGGTGGTACACACCTGTAGTACCAGTTAATCAGGAGGCTGAGGCAGGAGGGTTTTGAGCCCAGGATTTCAAGGTTGCAGTGGGCTATGATCACGCCACTGCACTCCAGTCTAGGTGACAGAGTGAGACACCGTCTCAAAAAAAAAATAAATAAATAAAAAATTAAAAAAAACCTGTGACACAGCTATATCATCAAAATCAAGCATTTCTTGTTTAGCCTTTATCGTAATTAAGCCCGTAAGGTATCTTTATGAAGGACTCCTTAATCCTGAACACCAATGGGAATATCTACTTCCTTAAACAATTATCTCTCTTGTAAAGTTTAATGCTCCTATCTAAGATTTAATTTCTTTCACCAGGGTAAAACAGCTTGGGGCACAATATTGTTTTCAGGATGATTAGTATATTTAATCTCTTATATCTGTTATCTTCGGCACTAGATTCTTTCCTTTTAACTCCCTTTTGTGTGAGGAGTTAATATTTGATCCATGCATACTTAACCTTGTAAAACTTGTTCTTCTCACCTACAGGCTGTCAAACTTTAAGTGGTCACACAACTGGAGCCTCGGATGATAGCTCCCTTTAACCAGGAACCCTCAGATAGGCCTCTGAGGGGAATCTGAGTTCCGTTTTCCCAAAACAGCATACCCTGTCAGCAGGAAGTAGCTAATATCGGTCATGATCCCTATTCTAACAGAAGTTAGATGCACCTCTTCTGCTGTTAGAGGAAATGATAGAGGCAGCAGGCAGAGAAATCCTAGGCAGACCAGGGGCGGGTATCCCATGAAACCTCATCTTCAAGCCAAAGACAGTTTAAAGCATGAAGACCAAACTACAAGTCAAATTCACAGACCAGATTAAGAATCTGTCTTCCTCTTTGTAGTGCTTTCCTTTGATTGAGCTTCACCCTTCACCTATTTTACATATATCTACCCTTTCCTAATTGTTTTTACACTGTTCTCACCTTTGACTGGTCCCTTTGTTTTAACCTTTTTTCCAAACCCATGAATGGATCAGTACACACTTCTTTAACCTATGCCTATAAAAACTGTGGACTCAGCCACACAGAGAGATGACCTGACTTCAGGAGAGACAAGCCAAGCCTCCCATCCCCTCTCTGCCGAGAGCTGTTTGGTCACTCAATAAAATTCTCTGCTTTCACTACCCTTCAACTCTCAGTGTGACCTCAGCGGGACAAGAGCACGAGACCCACTGAATGAAGGTGCCCAGAAAGTCTATAGCACTGGCCCTCTGACCTTGCCAATGGAGGGCAGCTGCCTCACATGACAGAAGCAATGGCAAGTCCAAGTCAGTCCCGGAGTCGTGAGAGTCCTGGAGTCATGGGCCAGAGCAGGGCAAAAGGCTAACTGAGATGCTAACATGCCTCTTTCCTTTGGACAGCAGGCAGCTAATTTTGTCCTTTGGACAAAACACTATGCATTTTTACCCCACCCAATAATTTGTCATGTATATCTACATGACAATTATGTAAAATACTATTTTTTTTTGAAAATTCAGGTAACTTAATTGGAGGGAAGAATTAAAAGAATTTTAGAAATAATCAGATGAGACATTTACAATTTGAGTATTTATGACAACTATGAAAATTAAGTGAACAATTTATGTTGGTATCTCTGAATAAAGCACTTGAAATAATGGACCAGAAAATTTACATTAAGATACAACACAAGAATTCAAAATCCACTGTAACATCCCCTCTGGGGTTTGGTGGTCACAGGCACCACTGCCTGGGCATCATCAAATTCCCCTCAGGGTGACACACCTGATCTGACTGCAGCCTCACACAGAGTTTGCTCCTGTGTTGATGCTCAAAGCAGTTGGCCAGACCCCACACTTCCTCGCTTACATGCTCCCTCCTGCCAGGGGCTGAGTGCAGTGGGCTAAGTAGATGGAGTGACCCCGGCTCCAAGTCCAGCAAAGGGGGCGAGAAAAGTCCTGCATCAACTTCATGCTGTTCTTGTTTAATGAATGCAACAAAATTTCACAGTGTTCTCCACAGCGAATCATTATTCTGTTCATTTTAATCCTTGTCTTTTATGTTGTTGCTTTATTTCCAAAAAAATGAAAGGAAAAAAAAAACAGCTGGTTGATTGAAAGATAATAGCACATTATCATTTAAAAACTGAGTTGATGTTTTCCCCTCTCAACTGGAATGCTACCTCTTAGTAAGTGTGGCTGGAATGCATTGATATTCTTTCCAAGCTGGTTGAGTACTCTTCTGTTTCCAAAGCAGGAGTAACTTGCATCAGAAGAGGGGACTTGTGATATTTGTCTATTGATAAGAGCTGTTTTATTTTATTTTGTTTTTGTTCCCCTGTGATGTGGACGTTTTGGTTTACTGGAAGTTAATTCTTGTGTCACAATATTCCTTTTTTGATCCATCCTCAGAAAAATTCACCAAAGGCCTTATGGTAGAATAAAAATATAGTTTCTTGGATTGCACAGAAGAGATTAAAAAAAAAAAAAAAAAAAAAAAAAAAAACAAATAAAACCTCTTTCTTGTTTTGAAAGCTTCAATTTAATAAGTTGTCCGGGTGACTTTCCCAGTTTCTTCTCCGTATCTTGTATTTACAAGGACTTTCTTGGACAAGATAATGTTCTCCTTTAATGTTTAGGGCTATACATTTGATCTATCTCCCCACGCCGCCCACCTCCTGCCCATTAATCCAATTTCAGTGTCTTCAGTGCTCTAGGAATTTTTGGAATCTCTTATCCACTCTTGGTACCCTATCTTATTATTATGGTTTCTTTTTGAAATATTTATGGTTTCTTTTTGGTATACGGTCTCTGACATGTCAAAGGGGTGATATATCAGAAAGATAAATCTAAGAGTAAGTTATATTGTAATAACAAACAAACACTAAATTTTAAAGTCTTTAAGCAATAAAAGTTGATTTCTCACTCACATACTCTGAAATGTGGTTGGGCTGGTGTGGCTTTGTTGCAAGCTGTCCTCCCTCGGAAGCAAATGTTGCTGAGTCACTACCCTCCATAACACAGGTGAGTGTTTGCAAAGCATCTAACCAGGTAAATAAAAGTATAGACAGTAGAATATCATTGGCTCACTACATTATATAAATGTATATTTAAGACAGAAAATTAAATATGGTGGAACAGAGTTCATGAAATGTCGCTTGGAATCACCAGGTTCTTTATGTCGCTGTCAACTGCAGTCTCAGTGGTTGCTTTAATCACATGGAATCTGATTCCAAGTGTATTTTTAGTTATAAAGCAGGTACAACCTAAGTGCTGCTACTATATCTCTTTGCTGAAAAGACAGTAGAGAACAACTCCCATCAATCTCTTTTTGTTAAATGTATTGATTATATCGGATATTTTAAGTTAGAGAAGTCATACCTATACTTGGTAAGAAAAATAAACACAAGTCCAGTGCTATTTCTCTTAAGGAAAGCAACCTTAACATTGTCTTGTATACATTTCTATAACTCTATCTCTGTTCATTCAAAGGGCTATAATTTTATACATATATACATACAGTAAACAAAACACTATGCATTTTTACCTCACCCAATAATTTGTCATGTATATCTACATGACAATTACGTAAAATACTATTTTTTTTTGAAAATTCAGGTAACTTAATTGGAGGGAAGAATTAAAAGAATTTTAGAAATAATCAGATGAGACATTTACAATTTGAGTATTTATGACAACTATGAAAATTAAGTGAACAATTTATGTTGGTATCTCTGAATAAAGCACTTGAAATAATGGACCAGAAAATTTACATTAAGATACAACACAAGAATTCAAAATCCACTAATAAAGAACACTTGAATGTAACAATTAAAATTTTGTTCACTGTGGGCAACACTGTGAAACCCTGTCTCTAATAAAAATACAACAATTAGCTGGGCATGATAGTACACGCCTTTAGGTGGGAGGCTGGGGTGGGAGGATCACTTGAGTCTGGGAGATTAAGGCTGCAGTGAGTCAGAATCATGCCACTGCACTCTAGCTAACCTGGGGGACAGAGTAAGATATTGTCTCAAAAAAATTAAAAAATATAGACAGCTTCACATATGAGGGAGACATAACACAGAAGAATCACTACAGAGTAATAATCTAGTAAATTATTGATCTTGAAAGACAAAGAACAAATACTTTGATCTCTTCTTTTATAATATATACTTATATAATAAATATAATTAAAATAATAGATGTTTAATATAATTTCTGTAGCTAGCTTACATTCCACATTGCTTATTATTGCATATTTAGATTTTTGTGTTTTTGTGTGTGCTTGTTTTCCATACTACATAATAAATTACCACAAACAGTTGCATATAACAAAAGCCATCACATTTGCTTCTATGTGTAAGGGTGCTTGTTTCTTGGTATCTACATGGACTGTTGTGATAAACTTGGAGAGTAGCACCCCCTTTATGAAAGGTCGCAACTTCCACAATATTCCATGTTATTTCCGTGTGGCACAGTAGTGGAAGCTTTAAATTGGCCATTTAGCTTGTACAGGACAAAAATATCCAAACAGGATTTCAAAGTTTTCTCCTTGCCAGAGTATGAGTACAAGAAAATTTTTCTATATATTAAAAGGGGAAGTGAAATTGGCTGAGAGAAACTCAGAGGATTTCAAGAAGATGTGCAATTATGACAAAGAGAATGAATTCATGATGATCAAGGACTGATCACTGAAAACCATTGGGAAAATGGAAGTCTGGTAGAAAGCAGTAGAGACCCGTGATGGCACTGCCAGTCTTCTTCCACACTGGGCTTTCTCTCTAAGTGATGTGCCCTCACCTTCTACCTTCACAGTGTTTTGTTTCTACATCCAATTTCTGTGTCTCCCCTCTATACCTGACCATTGTGCATTTACTCTCTATCTGATCATGATGACTTTCTCTACACCCAATCACTGTGCATTCATTCTATACCCAATTGCTGTATATTCTCACTATATCTGATGCTGTACTTTCTCTCTAACCTTGATCATTTTGCCTTCTATCTATATCTGACCATTGCACCTTCCAACTATACCTGACTGCAATGTTTATATCTGACTGCTGTGTCATTTTCACTCTATGCCTGGTCACTATGCCCTCACACTAAACCTAGTCATTTTGTATGTGTGTGTTATTTTCAGATATGATCTTGATGCCTTCTAATCACTGGGCCTACTCCACATCTCTGACGTTGAGCTTTCTCTCTGTGCCTGATCACTGAACATTCACTGAACACCTGACTCCTAGGAAATGGACATAACTATCCAAAATTATGTGCCCCCCCCCAAAAAAATTATCCAAACAGAATTGGAAATCAGGTTCAATTAAAAGTGAGAGTGATTATCATATATCCTGATTGTTTAAATAAAATAAAATTTCAGTATATGTCCTAATACCATAATTTCAGCTTTTGCTTAAAATATTTTTCAACTTATAAAATGATACAAACAATTTTAATTCATATGCTTTTATTAAAATATTGGGACAACAACATAGACTGATTAGTATTTTTAGTGATACTTGAATTATGACAAGTGTCAATTTTGAGATTATTGCTTTATTCTAGTAAGAAGGAAACAACATAAATTGTTATTATTAGGATCTATATGTGTGACATTCCAGTCAATTTATATAATTAATAAGAATGATTCTAATGAGAAAATTGATTCATGAATGAATATGATAAATATAGGAAAAAGTCACATTTAATAATAGCTCTCAGTCTCTGTGAAAATGTATATAATCTGTGTTTACTCATTCTATACATATTTTATTTATTACCTGTTTAGTTTTAGACACTGTGTTATGTGTACATGATACTGAGATTTTTAAAATATACTTTTAAGGGACCTACAGACCAGTATGATATCAGATGATTTCAAAGTAACTTATAATCAAAGGTGAGAGTTGCTAAAATAATAAGCCAAGGTTGCTCTAAGATCAATTGTAGTAAATATTTTGTTATGTATATTTTCTCAAAAAAAGACATTCTCTACTTCAAGAGAAGTGCTACATTCAAAAGCCAAATTATATACCTCAATGATCCATTGACCACTGTAATAATTTCACTTATTCTATTTTTTAGAATTACCTACACATAACCTGCTTCTTTAAACTGCCAAGAACCTCCGACGGGTTTGTTTTGTGTTTCGGTTTTCTACATCGAGGCCTATAAACAAGAAAGTCATTCTTTGGCTATCATATTTTTTAAAACATGATGTGCCAATTAAATCTATATGAATGTGGTCCAATTTATGCAGAAAAATAGATATCTTCTAGTCAAGTATTTTATCTTGTGAAACGACCAGTTTTATTAGGGAATTCCAAGTCTGGTCTACATTTACATTCATAAAAAGTAAGTGGTAAGAGGGTAACCGTGTACTCTGGGGCCTACCAATGGGCAGAGGATAGGAAGAGGGAGAGGATCAGGAAAAATAACTAATGGATACCAGGTTTGATACCTGGGTGATGAAATGATCTATACAACAAGCCCCATGACACATGTTTACCTATGTAACAAACCTGCACATCCTGTACATATATTGCTGAACTTAACATATAAGTTAAAAAAAAAGTAAATGGAAAGGCTCAGGAATCACTTGAAGTGTAAAACACAATCTAGTAAATCACATCAATCACTGAATAAGAGTTAAAAACTATGTTGGTTTATTGGGCCTGTCTTTAATTTACAACAGCACAGTTAAGGAGATATATATATATATATATATATATATGTGGATATTATATATATATAATCTTTACCCAATGAAACAATAATGCAATTTTACCAGATATTGGAACAATTATGTTCCAAAAATTAAGAGTCAGTATTTCCACAAAATCTTTCCTCTAGATGTAATTGTAGGTGGAAAGGAACATCATGTACTTGTTCGATAAATATTTACGGAATCTCTTCCTTCAACTGAGGGGATACAACAACAGAATGCAGGAAAAGTGGAAAAACAGAACTTCTGAGCCTCCTCTCTAAAACCCTTAATATTTTGGTTCTTATCCTCTTGAACTACCGACGTAAGAATGCACACGAAGCAGGCCCCTAACTGGAGGATAAGATACCATGGATCAGAGACAAGCCACCCAGCTGAGACCCCAGAAAAACCAGCTGATAACCAGCATCCACCACTGCAGATGAGGGAGGCACCAGCTCCACTTGAGCTTCTAGATGACTACAGCGCAATGTATGACCCTAGCAGAGGAGTAGCCTGGCTCACCGAATTATGAGCAAATAAAACAAACATTGTTTGTGGCCACTAAATTGTGGATAGGTTGATTTGTACGAAACAAAAGCTAACTTACACGGAAGAATACTTATGCAAATAAAGAAGAAAATTATGAAACTTGCACAATTTTGTCCACTTTCTGATTTGTCAGTTGTCCAATGTGTCTCTTCACGAGTACTGCAATGTTCCATGTAGAATTAGAGAGCTGGCTGTACTTTCTGGAAATGATCCCATTCCGAACATTATGCCCCAGGGTAATGATTTTTAAATGGCTACTAGAATCTTGGCAGGTGTCCAGGGTGAACATCCCAAGATATTTGGGCAGAACTAAATCAGCTCTCCAACAAGAAGCACAATAAAGTCAGCACAGCTGGTGTTTCTTCTTGTTGCTCTGCAACAAGAAACACAGCTGCAAATGGAACAGCCTGGGGCCTTAGAGATTGGAGGTGAAAAAAGAAGACATGAAAAAGATTAGAGATGTTTCAGTGCATTTCCAAGAAAAAGGAACTTTGCAGTAAAACAATCTCCTTTTTGTAGCTGCAAAAATAAGTTTATTATATTGAACCTAAAATTTATCAAATGTATACTTATAATTCTGTTAAAATACAATATTTTATTCTCTCTCATACATTAAAAATTACTAGTTCCATAACCTATTACAACCTGTTAAATGCATTTACATGGTATTTAATGATGTCTATTTTACTAATATACAGAAGAGCTAAAAGTTTGTACATTTTCATACAGAAATGTATATTTGAAAAAGAAAATAGTAAAGTTTATGTTCTGCCAAACTACATTGTGATCTGGTATAAGATTTTTTTTGAAACAACTTCTAGATTTAAAACATTTAAAAAAAATAATGACTGCAATAGAAACAAATTTCAGTTAATACAATTATAGAAACTCATTCTAGGTGAAAGCAGTACTGTAATTGCAGAAACTTTAGGATGTCTCCATAAAAAGAGAAGAGATAAAAATTATTCCTGTTTTAAATAAAAGAGATATGATATGCACAATTAAGACAAACACCTTTACCAGCTTTTTATTGCCAATTTTATGTCTTTGTATTATTGTTAAATTTCTTAGTCAGTTATGATATGCTTTTCATTTGAAAGTGTAATGCCATTTACAAATACAATTTTATTCATCTTAATTTCTAAAAACATTCACTTGACTCCTGACTCGAAAACCAGCTATCATTTCATCTCATGGTCATTTTCATCTCCATGTTGTGATAAACACATTAACTCATTATCTCATATTTTAATTGTCAATTCTGAAGACTATATAACTTAGACATGTAATGTAACTGTAGAGAAAGGAATTAAAGAAATAATTCCATAAAATAATTGATAGAAGGTGGTAAAGATCAAGGCTGAAGTGATAATGTACTGTATATCACAAAAAAAGGAAAATTTAAAGTCTCAAATTTGCATTGATCAAATATGTACATCTATTATGGATTAATCCAGGTTACATTTGCCCTCGATAATATTATAATGCCATTCTGTTCACATGTGTTTACTCTGTTGAAATTATTTAGATAAGTATATACAGTGGATGTATATATGCTTATCTAAATATTTAGTGTTTGTATACATGTATATGTATGTCATATATGTATATATGTACATGTCACATATGTGTATATGTCACATATGTGTATAGGTCATATATATGTATATATACATGTATATATCACACACACATATGACAGCCAGTACCTTACTAGGAACCAAACATAATTCAAGGGGTCTTCTAAATGAAGGCTATACTGTGTGTGTGTGTGTATGTGTGTGTGTGTGTGTGTGTGTGTGTGTGTGTGTATATTTTTTTTTATTTTTATTTTTTAATGAGAACCTCATGGTTCCCAAGTAGCCATGCCATTACTCTTCCTTCTGTGGGTGCAAATAACCTCATTTTATTCCACGACTTTCCTCAGTGTTTTCATAATACTGTGCACTTCAAGATGACAATTAATATTTAAACACTGTTATTGCTTACTTAGCCAGATAGAACATATTTTTGTTTTAAAGTACATGGCATGAGCATTCTGGCACTACGAAAGTCTCTCTGGACAGGATCATCCATTTAATAAATATATTATTTAATTTGTGTTTCTACTTTGACATTTTTAATTCTTTATATTGCACGTTCCCTAGGGCAGTAGTTTTTAACTCAGAGCAATTTTGTCATCCAGAGGACATTTGGCAACGTCTGAAGACATCACCACTTTGTGGTAGTGGGAGGAAGACTGCCACATTTACTGGGGAGAGGCCAGCAGTGTTACTAAACATCCTACAAGGCACAGGGAAGACCCTCACAACAAAGAATTATCCAGTCCAAAATGTCAATAGTGGAAAGATTGAAAAACCTGTTCCTAGGAGAATATGATTCCTTAGATAATTGGTGAAGTTATATTGTGTAGATCAAAAAGATACATACAAATCTTACATTAAAACATGCTTTAGAATGCAGTTTATTTTTGCATCTTTCTGTATTGAGCCATCCAAAATGTCTCAGACTTTGCCGGCACATTATTGCCCACCAATAAGAAATATACAACAACATTACGCTTTTCTCACTGGCAATATAGCGCACTGCAATTACTTCGGCTCCATAATCATTACTTAGCGAGAGATGCAAGAAACAATAATCTGATAAAATCTTGCACACCAAGGAAGTCTCTGGTACTGCCTTTTCTGTATTCTCGTAACATATTTGCAAAGCTATATAGAAAATCTATTATTTGAATGATTTCCTCTTTATTTCCCCAAAACACACAAATGCACACACGGGTACACATACACACACACACACACACACAGACACACACAGCCCAAGATGGACTATAAACTCACCAGGAAGAAAATAGTATTTTTTAAAATCATTTTATCCTGTACGTCAAATGTCTATTTATTTTTCCTTTTCTACCTGATAAACCATTATGCATTATTTAAGATTCTCTGAGGACGTCTTCTGTCATCCACAAGTGGGGCTCCCTGTCCAACTCTATGGTTCCCCTATTTTGGTGCTTATCAGACATCATATTGGAATTTTCTATTTGTAAGTCTGCAGTTTGCTCAAAGGTAGTGGTCTTGTTTTATTAACCATTATATTACTAGCCAGTATCACAGCTCTCAGCACATAAAATGCATTTACTCTCTCTCACTCAAGAAAGAATTGAATAAATATATGGAGAGAGTTTTTTTAATGATTCAAAACTGAATTAATGAGTATATGGTAAAAAAAAAAAAAGTAATTTTATCAGGCACCATATGTTGATAAAAATTTTGTTGTCACCTACTTATGTTATTATTCGTCATTAGTTAGCATTAGAAACCAGTATATTTTAGGTGTTAGTGTTATAAAAAGGATTTTTATTAAAAATTTAGAACCACTTTTTCATTTCATACCAAATAAAGCCACAATATAGTGTTTAGAAGTAAACTTTCAACAACATGTCTGTGTCTATTTCCTTCAGATGTTTTCTGTGCATGTACATGCGTGTTTTGCAACACATCTGTATTCTCTAACAAAACTGGGCTATCTTAGTATCACAGAAGGGAAGCCTGGATATTCATTAGATAACTAACAGTATCCACCCAAAGGGAATAAGCATGATCCCATATATTTGTAACAACTGCCATATTTCTGTGTATACATATATAGTCCAGTAGGGCTGGCAGAACACTAACTGCTATAGATCAGCAGATACCTTGTGTATCAGAACTATGACACCATCCTCTAATTGTTCCTTGCCTCTGATCTCCCTATAATAGCTTACAATGAAGACTGGCAAACTCATTTTTTTTTTTAATAAAAGAAAACACTGTAAATATTTTGGGCATTGTGGGCCAGTGATATGACCACCCAGCTCTGCCACTGCAGTGCCAAAACTACCACGGACAATCTTCAAGTAAACGAGTGTAGCTGTGTTTCAGTAAACGCACAAAAACAGGGAGCAGGACAGATTTGTTCCCCCTACCATTGTCTGCAGATCTTTGCCCTATAATATCATCAACTTTTGGTTTCTAAAATCAGAGTTGGTCAGGCACAGTGGCTCACACCTCAAATCCCAGCACTTTGGGAGGCCCAGAAGGGCGGATCATTTTAGACCAAGAGTTCAAGATCATTCTGACCAACATGGCAAGACCCCGCCTCTACTAAAATTACAAACTTTAGCTGGGCCTGGGGGAACATGCCTGTAATCCCAGCTACTTGGGAGGCTGACACTTGAGAATTGCTTGAACGTGGGAGGCAGAGGTTGAAGTGAGCCAAGATCATGCCACTGCACTCCAGCCTGGGTGGTGGAGCGAGACTCTGACTCAAAAAAAAAAAAAAAAAAATCAGAGTTAGACTTAATGAAAATATTACCCATTCTTAAGAATACAATGTAAAGTGAATTTTTCCCTCCACTTTCGTATCATGTTCTATGCATTCATGTTACACTATGTATTATATGTTATTATCATGAATTGTATGAATTTGTTTTCCTAGAGTAATGTGTGTATATACACACGCACACAAAAACTTACTGACCAAATATAATTTCCAATATTCAGCTTAAGGTTTCCCATAAAATAACTCAATAGAATCTTGCCTGAAACCACAGTAGTACAGAGAGTTGAAACTTACTCTATCTTGTCCTTTTTCTATACTACTTTCAGATATTAAATTTTTGTCCCTCAACCATACTCATCTCAGTAAGAGAACTTAAGAATATTAACTTTTCACCATTCCCATCTTTCTTCCCAAACCCCAGATGAGGACTTTGACTTGTTCCCGAGTCCTCAACTCAGTCTTTTCTGCAAAAATTACTTTATGCCTCATGATTCTCACATAGATTATGTGGCATCCTTTGACAGTATTTCAAAAATATCCATTCGTATTAACTCAGTGTACACACACACACACACACACGCACACACACACACCTATTCCAGAGTTCAAAAAGCTGATAACATTTTTCCTCTTTGTAATTTTCCTTGACTTTTAGATCGCTGTTCTGATTTATTTCAACTATTTTTAATTTCAACTATTTTCTCAAATGTTTTTCTAAATTAGGTAGGAGAATAATAGATGTTCCAGATCTTTCTCCAAATATTTATTTTGCCCTAGCTGATGGATCATATTTCTCTGAACAATAGATTTGGGGCTTCGGTGTTTTCTCTGTAGGCTGTAAACGGGACTCAACTCTCTATCAGATTCCTCTATTTCATGTAATAAATGTGAGGGTAGCATCTTCATTTTTATTCATAGCTAATTTTTAAAAATCTGAATGTTTTTAAAATTTTCTCTTTTTTATTAGGCTTTAAAACTTTAACAGGATTTTCTACTATGTTTGATTCTTATTTTATTAAGTCTTCCTGGAACTTGGAAAGTCAACTAAACTTATAAAGTCAGTATATTATTCACTTCAAGAAAAATTATGATTGCTCCTTTCCTCCACTTGCTCTTTATTTTTCTCCAAGAACACATGCTATTCACATGATAGGTCTAATGAATATGTTCTCTACATCTGCTTTCTTTTTCCCACAATATCCACAATTTTATGTTTGTTTCCATGGCTATTAGCTACTTCTTCTAGTCAGTTATGATTTTAGGTACCAGGACAATAATTGAGGTCTAATTAGTTACCATTCATACCTTCAATCCATATATTGATTTTCTTTATTGTTGTTATTTACTTATTTGTTTAAAGCAAAAGGCTTTGGGTTACAGAAATCTGTTTGTGGTGTCTGTAAAAACCCTCCAATGCTCGTATTGACTACTGTTTAGTATACTGTCTTTCTGGGTAATTCCTGCTCTGCCTGTTTTTCTCTCTAGAGTTTTACCACCTGTGGTTATGACAGTTTCCTTTGTGCTCCTGGGGACCCTTACTTGTCTTGGAAATAGTTCACCAGGAGCACTCTCACAGGTGGGAGCCTTCGCCTTCCTAAGGCAGAGGAGATCAGTTTTGTGGGCATCAGTTCCTTGATGTGGCAGAGAGAATTCTGTCCTTGAGTTCCCATGCAAACTCTCACCCACCAGAGTTAATCATACTGAAGCCTTTAATTCCCCCTCGACTCTCCTTGGAGATCAACATTCTGGGCCTCTCTTAGGCTCCTGCAGGCTGGTTCCTGTTTTCTGCTGTGGTCCAGAGGGAACGAGTTTGGCAATTGCTTTCTCCCCTGAGACTTCAGCTATGAAGAAGAATTCGCAGTGTCTTCCTTACCTGCTCCTACAGTGACTGCAGGAGCTACCTGCCTAGCTCAAGAAGACTAACATATGCTGGAATCTGGAGTTGAGAGGAAAGATGCTGCCATCTTCCACTGAAATACACACACACACACACACACGCACATATATATATATCAAATTCACAGACTGATTTGATTAGTGACTAAGTGACTATAAGAACATTAATCTAAAACAATACTCATACATATGCAGTAAAATTAAATATATGGAATCTTTACTCAATAAATGTGTTACAAAGCTTAGAGTCTCATAAAGATAGTCAAAAAGTATTATCACAGAAGAACCATTTTAAACTTAAAAAAAAATCATCCCATGAAATGAAAAATAAACAAAAATAAATTCAAATAGCTACACCACAGAAACCAGTGAGTGGTGAAAAAGCCCCAGATCATTAGGGTGACTCAAGCCCTGGATCATGATTACACTGGCTGCAGTGTAGGCTCTGCATTCAGCTGAACCTGGAATAATGCCTACTTGGCTATTTCTAAATATGTGAATTTTCAAAAGTGACTTAAATACTTTATGCCAGTTTGCACGTCTTGAAAATGATTTTCAAAATACTTCACAGGGCTGTCATATATTTTTAAATAAATAAGGCATGTCAATGCTTAGGAATATTTGAAAAGTTTTATTGATTAATGTAGCAACAACTATTAATGGTATTATAATTTGGTCATACACTGAAAGCTTAAAAGACCTGGAGACAAAAATTTCAGACATTCTAGAATCTTTCTTCTGCGCAAATAATCAAATTGAATATGCTGGTATGTTCTTAACAATATACATATAGAATTCACGTCATAGAAAAGACATATCAAAAAACACGTATTCCACGTGTTTTCAAATGTATGTTTCTCTCCCCTTGAGATCCAACTACTACCTACACTTACATTATTAGAAATCAACTTCAATGAATATTATAATTGGCAGACCCAATAGTCTTTAACACTTTATGCCTCAAAAAATACTAAAATGTTTTGAAACTTCATATTTATATGAAGTTTATGTATATGTATCCCCTCTAGATACATATACAAGTAAAAATTGGTGTTCTAAAGATGACTTTTTTATTTTTAAAAATATGTTAATTGCATAATAATAAAAATGATTTTTCTTACCCATGTCTGACATTTCAGGCACAGTAACAATGTATGGTCCATCTGTGAATTTTGGAGCATTGTCATTGATGTCTTGCACTTTGATGATAAACTCAGATTCAGGTTCAAGAGGTTTGTTTGTACGTCTGTCAATGGCTTGAGCGTGAAGCACATAGTGGGTCTTCTGCTCTCTGTCTAGGCTTTTTGTTGAGTGGATATCACCCGTGGTATCGTCAATGATAAATATAGTCCCAGCACCCTCTCCAGTAAGGATGTACTTGACAGATCCATCACCTTTGTCAGAATTGGAGTGAAGCTGTGAAATACACATGGAATAATTTAGCATGTATTTATATTCCGACCTCACATTATATTCTCTGAAAATTCCCTACCTATAATTACTTTGTTTGACTATGACTTTTCTTCCCTTTATAGTGCGCTGTGTGTTACTACTATCATTTACTTTTCTGCAGTATTTTTCTTTTTTTCACTTGGTTAATAATAAGGATATTGCTATCATGGTTTGTCTAAGAGATCCAGTTATTGAGCTAAGAAAAAACCAATATACAATATTTATTAAAACAAAAATGGCCCTGTAATTTTACTAAATCCACATTCCACTAACTGCCATAAAGTTGGGAAAATAAATTCCCAGATTATTGTTGACTTCCGTACTTGTGAAAATAATATATTTTGTTTCATTTTGTTTTAATTATTTGACATTGATTTCAACTTTACAACTAGAAAAAAATATATATCGTATGACAAATTGAGGTTCAAATTAATTATTAAAATTTTCACAAAAGAGGCACATATTTAAGTCATAGTCACAGTCATGTGTTTAATAATTAGAAAAAAAATAAATGAAATCACTTCTAATATGAAGGGCTTTGATGTAGAATATTAAAAAATAGAGTATTTTTGGCCTGGTGTGGTGGCTCACGCCTGTAATCCCAGCACTTTGGGAGGCCGAGGCAGGAGGATCACGAGGTCAGGAGATTGAGACCATCCTGGCTAACACGGTGAAACACTGTCTCTACTAAAAATACAAAAAGTTAGCCAGGTGTGGTGGCGGGCACCCGTAGTCCCAGCTACTCAGGAGGCTGAGGCAGGAGAATGGCGTGAACCTGGGAGGCAGAGTTTGCAGTGAGCTGAGATGGTGCCACTGCACTCCAGCCTGGGTGACAGAGTGAGACTCCGTCTCAAAAATAATAATATTAAATAAATAAATAAATAAAATACTTTTTTAGGGATAGAGTATTTTTTTAGTTAGGGATTATAAAACTTTAACTCAAAATTTAAATAGTAGTTGATATTTAGTTGATAAATAGGTCCTCATTTTAATTAACTGAAATATAGTAACAAATCTACACTTACTAAAATTAAAATTATCAAATATATTTGAATAGATATTATTAAAGTAAAAATAAATTAGAGAAGAGATCTTCAATAAGAAAAATACCTGAAATATTAAGATAATACACTTTGTTGTCATTTAAACTGCATGTAGTTTTTGCTAAAGATTGTGCTATAACACCGAATTCACTTAAATAGTTCCATGAGTGCCAGTGCTATATTTCTAGCTAGAAATAACAGCAGTATTTCCTCAGTTCACAAATATATTTTTAAGGATTGTTTCTCCCAAGAGGTCTGAACAGTTATCCTTTATATTAAACCCTTTTGGTCACATAACCTCAATGACTTACCTTTTTCTCATTTCTGACACGTAGGAACATTGAAAAAACACAACCTTGTTCACATAGCATTTCAGTTTTCTTGCCATAGTAACATGAACATTTTTGAGTTTTAAAGTCTCTGAACTCTCAGAAGACATTTGGAAAAGACAAAATACAGAAAAAGACTATGCAATATGAGAAAAAGACTTTTTCTGGGAAAATTAGGGCAACTGAAACATAAATGATAGTATGGGAATAATTTTGCTTCTTTCTTGAAAACATGTACAAAATTACCAGGGCAAAATTTTGACAGGAATCACAGAGTAAGATTCAACAAATGAAACCATTTAAAAATGTTTATTTAGATCTTGCATAAAAATGAGCAAAAATACACAACTTTCAACGATTCACACTTCATTAGTAAACTGGATACTAAAAGAAGAATGCAGAATGAATTGGGTGATACAATTGTATCCATGTATGAAAATGTGTTTATTTATTTATGTCTCTTAACATATCATTTTAGTTACTAGAAGAAAAGATTCATCTCTCATGAAGCAGACACCCACAAATTATCAGTAGAGCAACCTATTTCATATTCTCTCACTTCACATCAATCTGTGACCAAAACGGAGCAAAGGAAATCAACAAATTCATTTACCAAATGTTTTTAAAACCTTTTCTAGAATACTTGTCATTAAACTATAAAAGGTGAGATAGTTTGGTAATTATTATGTTGTTATATATAAATTATAAATCTATATTTTGTACTTATAACTATATAAAACATTTCTGCATAATGTGTTATGCCTTTTAACAATTTCTAAAAGTTTAACAATGATGAAAATTGGCATTCATCTTCAGGATAGGTATATGTGTGTGTGTGTGTGTGTGTGTGTGTGTATATATATATATACATGAAAAACATTTTTAGTGAACTTTATTTGATATCACCTAGTCTTTTTATTACTAACAAAATGTAGTAATATAAAATTATACTAAGTGTACAGTTAGGTTCGTATTACAGATACTTAAGTATATTTAAAGAAGAATAGGCTTAAATATATAAGAGAAATAGTAAAGTTCTTAAACTACAGCATCTACTAAAATATATATACTATACACTCTATATAAATTCTAGTAATTCATATATAAAATAAAAATTTCAGTAATTTTAGGGCTATCAGTTTTAAGACTTGAATATGACTCCACATGTGTACCATTATCATAATTCACATATACTTTCTATAATTAATGAAGTTTTTATAATACCTAATAAACAGCATAAATGCTTCTGAAGACATGACTAATTTGAACCTATATTGCAATAAGATCAGTGAATTATAATTCAATAATATTTATATTGTTGGATAACCTTATACCAAATATTATGAAACTTACACCAAAATATCATGAAAATGTATTTAGATTACATTGCTTTCTGAGAATATTTAGCATGAGTTTTTAAATAATGTAGATGATCATTTTATTAATGAAATTTTAGTTTCTTGGCCAGCCTGGTTAAATCTTGAAATAATCACATTCCCATAAATAACACTAATGGGAAACCATTGTAGTAGTTATTTAGTAGATTGACTAATACTTTATATGATTATGATGATAACCACTTGTGAAGTAGCAAAGTGGTTTATTCTCAAGATTCCCTCTCCTCCACCCCATCTATTCTCAAATCTCAGTTCTGTTTATAACATACACTTTGCAACAGGAATGGAGCCTGAAAGAAACCTTGACTATTTTGTCTTGAATTTTTTAATAAATGAGTTTTAACACTCTAGAGAGGTATTTTATTAATTTTTGAAAGCCAAAAAATGATGAATGAATGAAATATGTGAATAGTAAGGGTAGTTGCAGACATAGAAAACTTGAGAAATGGAGAAAAAGCTCTTGAATAGAGATTAGGAATATATAATAATAACCAGATTAGAAATCTGGTTAGGAATATTATGATGATAGAAATATGTCATCTCTGAGTGGGGTCACCAATGAGACATCAAATGAAAGAATTTGAAAAGAGCATGGAAATTAGAAATACTCCATATATACACATGGTAGTGACTCAGTAACCAGTTAAATATAGGTTACAAGCTTAGCTAGTCACTATACTACTTAAGAGAGATGTCCATGATTTTTTTACAGTGAAATAAGAAAAGATATTTGGAAGATAAATTTGATTTCAGTTATATACAGTGGAGTTCTTTTTTTTTTTTTTTTTAATCAGTTTAGTAATACCAAGTAGCAGGGTCTGAATGTAACACCTTATTTATACTTTTAGAGCCATGGGATTTTGCAAACTAGGCTGTATTTTCATGCTGAAAGACAGACATTTTATTGTGCTAAAGCAAGAACAGATAGTCTTTGGGTATCTCATCACATAATAAAGTAGGGTTAATTAACTGCTCTTTAGAGAACAGCAAAGGAATGAGGGGTGAAAAAAAAAAAAAGAAAATGCAGTCACCCTAGTGAAGCAAAAATGCTAGTAATCTCTAGCATTACTTTAATAAACTCACTTTCTTAGCATTAAGTAGTAACCTATGGCACTTAGAAAGTCAATGTGACTCACATGAGTTCACTCTAGAAAACTATTTATTCACCCTGGACTACATTAGGATCAGGACCTGAAAATGTATAGCTTTCACTCTAATGCAAAGTTGCTCAATACAATCATATTCTATCCCTTGGGGAAGAATAACTTTAAAAGGTTAAGAAGATGGTGGTGGAGCCATTCATTTAGAAAGTTGAGTTTAATTAGGACTTTAAGCTATGTTAAAAAGATAGGTCATTGACTTAAAACTGTAATATTTTGGGCTACATAATTTATACACTTGTTTATAAGTATAAAACATATTTATAATATTTCAGTGGAAGCCAAAAATAAAGGCAGAAATATAGTAATTCCACTATGATTGATCATTATCTCCAAAACTTGCATAAAATTATGTGACACAATGTGAAAGAAATGTGAAAACATAGGGGATACATGTCATTGAGAGGTATTATGTATCCTTCATTCCAGAATGTATTATATTCTTAAAGTATAAGCAAATGAAACAAAAATCAATCGAAATCTTAATAAGTAACTGATGTGAAATAAAACACATTAAGCAGTTACAATCTCATGCTAACTGATAATATATTAGTCTCTGTGAAAAAGGGACCTGCATTAACCATAATTTTTATTTAAACACCAATAAATGTGTAAAAAGTTATGTTAAACAGTTAAATAAAGTTTTATTTTCAAAAATTTAATCCATCAAGGTGGATGGGAGCCAGGACTAGATCGCAGCTATAACTCAGATGGACAGAGCAGGATGTGGAGGCTCGCATCGTGAATTTCGCCCCAGAATGACTGCAGGAATATCTGGAATCCTGAGAGTACCCACAGACCCTCTGAAGGAAGCAGATGGTTCCTGCAGGGCCCGCAAGACAGCCCAAATACTGGAAGTGCCCACGCTGTGAAAGAGGGAAAGGGAGATCCTCGCCCCTGAATACACACCCCGCTGGGGAAACTGAAGGTCTGGTTTATGGGAGAAGATTTCTGATCTCACCTGGAACTGTGTGAATTTAGAAAGCCAAGCAAAATACAGAGGTAGAGGAAGCAGTATCCATTCCTGCTTGGACTAAGGGGAGGATGCAAATCCTGCAGGTAGAATCCACGGGCTGGGGAAGCACTAAAGCCCTACTTTCTTTTGCAGCTGGGAAGCGCGTTAGCCAGGAGTAAGTTCTCAGGCCTGCTTGCCCATTGCCTGGAAACAGACTCGGTGCTATTATGGGACCATGGTAGGAGTGAGACCAGCACTTCAGATTACGTGGGAGCTGGGTGAAGCCTGTGACTCCCGGCTCTCCCCCACTTTCTTGACAACCTGCACAACTCGGCAGAGGCAGCCATAATCCTGCTAGGTACATAACTGCATTGACCTGGAAATTTTGCCCTCATCCCCCACAGCAGCGGCAGCAAGACCCGCCCAAGAAAAGTCTGAGCTGACACGCCTAGCCCTGCCCCCACCCAGTGGTACTTCCCTACCCATCCTGGTAACTGAAGACAAAGGTCATATACTTTTGGGAGTTGTAGGGCCCCACCCACCATGGGTTCCTCTCCATACTACCACAGCTGGTGCTCTCTGGAAAGCACCATCTCCTGGCAGGAGGCCAACCAGCACACAAAAAAGAGCATTAAAATTCTGTCCTTAATTTAGCTGTAATTACTAGGCCATTTCATCAAGTTTTCTAGATATTTCCAGTTAATATTTTCTCAAATGACTGCATGGCTTTCTGAAGTCTTTCTTAATTTTTTGCTGGATTTGTATCCCTGACTATCTCTCATTTCTCCCACCTAAGCCCTGTCATTTCTATACCTTTATTCAGCCATAGTTCTGGCCTGTATCAATATGTTCTCATGTGTATTCTCAGCTAAAATCCAATTCAATGTAACTGAATGGAAGAAAGAATTAATTGCATCCCCACTATGTATCAAGTGATGTGCTAAGGTGAATCAAACAGGGGCCATTGTCCTCAAGAAGTTTTTAGCTCAGTGAGCAAGAAAGAGTGAGATCCACAGAATAGTTGATATTCCAATAAAGGCATTAAGAGAAACTCACTTTCTCTTCAGGGAAAATTCTCCCAGAAAAAAAGACAATCTCAATCTATAGTCCTGTTTCTTTTTTTTTTTTTTTTCCCTAAATAAAAAAGCTAAAAGTTATTCAAAAATTATTTGTGTGGGGATTTCTCATCACATTTTTTCTCTTAATTATCCACCTTGTGAATTAAACCATATTATTTGACAGAAACTGATCTAATGTCACTGAACATCTTCTGGTTATTGAATAACATAATTTTATAAAGAGGGAGAAATTTAAAAACACGATGAAGTTAATTCAACACACCAAAAAAAACAAAATGCAAAACTCTGACCTACTGAGTCCTCACTCTGTGAATTCAGGGAATGGGGAGAAGCTGTAGGTTGAGGCAAACTAAGGAAGACAGTTAAGAGTGTCTTTTTAAAGTTTTCCTGTGCTGGAGAATGGGGTTACTCAACCCATGGTTGAGCCCATATAACTCTCCACATTGAAATAAAAATCCTGCAAAGTCTGCTGCTGTGCACAAATTCTTTTCACAGTTAAGTTTATTAAAAATGGAAATTTTATTCAAATTTTTTTATTTTTCATTTTTATTTTTTTTTTTGTGAGACGGAGTCTCCCTCTGCCACCCAGGCTGGAGTGCAATGGAGCAATCTTGGCTCACTGCAACCTCCGGCTCCCAGGTTCAAGCAATTCTCCTGCCTCAGCCTCCCGAGTAGCTGGGATTACAGGCACCCATCACCATGCCCGGCTAATTTTTATATATTTAGTAGAGACAGGGTTTCACCATGTTGGTCAGGCAGGTCTCAAACTCCTGATCTCAGGTGATCCACCCGCCTCCATCTCCCAAAGTGCTGGGATCACAGGCATGAGCCATCATGCCCGGCCCAGAACTTTTCCAATCATAAAGTCCAAAGTATTCATTTTACGAGTCAGAACTCCTATATCTTCTCTTGTGTGTATCAAAGTAAGAAGCTGGAGCTTTCTTACTCTTCTCTCAGTAACCCAAGATTGAAATTTTATGGTTAATATCGATTTTGCTTTCACCATTTCTCCTCACTATAATCTTTCAAAGGTTTTGTGATTCTTTCTTCTTAAAAGTCTCCCCAATTCACCCCTTCTCTCCATCACAGTTACCACTGGGTTCATTCATACATCATACTTTCTTACTTAGATTTTTGTAGTTATCCTGTAAGTCCTCATTACCTCTGTTGCTGTTTGTCTCTCCATCCAGTCCATTCACACTGCTTGTCAATGTGTTATTTCAGAAATTTGAGTTTGATCCTTTTCGGCGTAAAATATTTGAGAGTTTCCCCACAGTTTCAGAAGGACTACATCTTGATCTGATGCCTGTCTAGGCTTCTCACTGAATCATTTGGCTCTTCAATCACTCTAAATTTCAGCAAACTAAACTGTATAAGCTGGCTTTAAAAGTGCCAACCCATCCGCATCTAATCCCCTTTAAACTAGATATTTTCTATTTATCTGTCCAGAGTTTAGTGGTTTCCCATCCTCTGTGAAGTTGCTTCTGAACTTCTCATCGTAATAAGCTGCCACTCCATTCTGATGCCAAAGAATGCCTTGTCATTCAATACGTCCATATTGTACTATCTTTTCTATTAAAAGTTTCATCTTTCCAACTTTACTTTCATTGAGGGGAGGAGCCAAATTTTATTCATTTTCATAGCTCCAGTAACCATGCACATTAGATTTTAATAAATATTATCAAATAATAAAATATGATAATTGAAATTTTTATTATTGATTTAAATAAGGCATATCAAATAAGTAAACAACAATTTTAAAATAACAAAAAGGTGTAAAAATATTAAAATAATACCAGGAGAAAACATGGCATAGTGGAAAGGAATAAGGAATTCTAAAGCGGTCAGTCAAGAGATCAATATAAAAAATGTTTTTATTTTAAATCTCAATTTAAACAGACAACTGACTATTAAAAGCAAAAATAATAACATTATAAGCGGGGTTTTATAAGGTAACAAATAATAGGTAGAAAGTAGAAAAAATGGGATAGGTAATTGCTATTATATTGTCATAAAAGCAGAGCATTTGTGAAAAAGGAGGCTTGAAGGGTGAAGTAAAAATTAGTAAAAAATGTCATGAAGGAAATAAGCAAAGGAAATAGCCTAGCAAATATAAACTATCCGATAAGAAGTGGTACAATATTTACTCCAAATAAACTTCAACATATTATTTTATTAATGAATATTATTAGCATTTGAATAAATGCTAAAATTAATAAAGTGATACATAACTGAGAAAGTCATAGAGAAATTAAAACAAAATAGTAAAAGTATTTGAATAAACCAAGATAAAGCAGAAAGAAACACTGGAAAACAAAAACAGAAGGGGCAAAATTAAAATAAAAACAATATTGTAGACATCTACCAAGCCTTATAAATCATCTATATATATATATTTATATATATATTTATATAAAATATATATTTTATATATGTGTGTGTATATATATACACAAATGTATTGTATTGTATAAATGTATATATACATTTGTATATGTATATATTGTATAAATGTATATATACATTTGTATATGTATATATTGTATAAATGTATATATACAAAATGTGTATATATATACACACACACATATATATACACACACATATATAAATTATATATAACTGTACGGAGACTTCAGTAGAAATGGTGGAAAAACAACCTCCAAATTATTTCCTCCATTAAAGCAATGAAAATACTGCCAAAAATTATAATAACTAACTTTTTCCAAACTTGGGAAATTGACCAAAGTCTTGCAGCATTCCAGGGATGTACAGAAGAAAAATGTATATAAAAAGTAAAAATGTATATAAGAAAAATGTCTGAATCTTCATATCTTCAAAAATGAACTTTGAGGTATGTTAATTTGCTCTATTCCCATCCCTCTACCTCCACTGCAGCCTTGAAAACCAAGATCCCCAAATCAAGGTCAAAATCAGCAGCCTGGTAGCCACTGGAGGGAGCAGAATTGAGCTGGAGTTCCTTCAGGCTACATGCGCCTAAAATTCTAATTATGTGAACTCTGTGATGATTCCTTGGAAGACCCCACTCTCAAGTTTGTTGTTCTTTGATCTGACTCAGAATTTACCTAATGCAAATAGCTTTCACCAAAGAGTTTTTCAAAAACAATCAGAGGAAATTCTTGAAAAGCAAAACTTCCTGAAATGATGAATAACAACACAAACAATAGAATAACAAAATGCTTAAAAGGAAAACTAGGGAATTAGTTTATAAGGAACTTTTAAAAGCTCTGACATATTTCAGAAAATCTAGAAGTCACAGGTGTGTGTATACTTTGCAAATATCTGGAGAAGGAATTAAAGGTTAGAAAAGACATACAAGGAACATAGATCTAACTTCTAGTTAAACTTGAGGTCTTTGCAAGCAGAAATGTATGGCAAAGGAGGAGTTATAAACTTTCCAACTGAGTGTCGAAGGCATACCTCAACATATACAACACTGCCCCACAGTAAATATTAGTATATATATTGGTTCCAGATATTTAAAAATCTCTGTCAAACCATTAACTCACTGATAATTAAGGCAAGCTGAGACTTCCACGAGCAAACACAACCAGAAATAAAGATTTTACAAAACGATTTTAGAAAACTCATTAAACAAACAACAACGAATGCAGCAACAACAAACACCATAGAGAAGGGAGAATCTGATTTCCAGATTTGCCACATTATAATATTTAATATGCCTAGTTCTTAGCAAGACATATTAAAGAAAGGAAAACCTATAACACATACAATGGAATAAAAGTGATTAATAGAAATTAACTGCATATGAGGAAGTCTGAGAATAAAACTTACTAGATAAAGACATCAAAGGGACTACTATAAATTTGTTTAAAGAACTAAAGAAGACAATGTATAAAGAATTAAAGTATAAAGACAATATCATGAAATAGAAAAAATCAATAACAAAATAAAAATTATAAGACACAACTAACATATCTGAAATAGAAAAGCATAATAATGGAAATTGAAAACTTACTAGTGAGGCACAACAACGGATTTAAGAAGACAGAAGAAAGAAACAGCAACATTGATAAGAGGTCAACTGAGATTATTCACCCTAATAAACAGAAAGGAAAAAGAATGATGAAAAAATAAACAGCATAAAAGACACCACTAAACCTAAGAACGTATGGATAATGGATAATGGGAGTCACAGAAATAGAGGAGAGAGAAAAGGAGACAGAAAGAACATTTGAAGATATAAAGCCCCAAAACTTTCTCTATTTGATAAAAACCACAAATCTACATTCCAGTAGCTCAATGAACCTCAGTAGCATGAACTAAAAGGGATTCATAATGATACACATTGCTATCAAACACCTAGAAGAGAAAACAAAGCCAGAATCCTGAAAGTAGCAAGAGAAAAGAATCTTGTTACAGGCAAGACATTGTCAATAAAATCAACAGCTGATTTCTAATAAGAAACCAGAGAAGCTAGGAGCAAGTTGAATTATATATCCGACATGCTGAAAGAAAAATATTATCAACTAAAAGTTCAATATCTAGCAAACTAGCTGTTAAAAATGATGGAAAAATTACAATGTTCCTAGATAAACAAAATCAGAAATTTTTTTGCTAGATTTGTCCTCCAAGAAATACTAAAGAGAGTTTTATAGGCGGAAAGGTTGTATTCCAACACCTTACAAGCAAAAGTTAACTGAAAGTAAAGCAAAAGCCTAAATGTAATAGATAAAATAATAAAAATCTTAAAATGAAACACAAATGTAAATCTTTACAACATTAGAATAAGCAATGCTTTGTAACTATGATGTCACAAACACAGGCAAATACAAATATAGATAAAATATATATATTAAAACTGATGTGCTTCAAAATGTGCTACGAGAAAAGTGAAAGTATGACTCACAGAGTGGGAGACAATATGTACAAATTATTATATCTGATAAGGATCTAGTATCTAGAATTTATAAATAGCACAACTCAACAATAAGGCAAATAGCCTAATTAAAAAGGAATGCAGAATTTGAGTACACACTTCTCAAAAGAAGATACGTAAACAACAAATAAAGATAATCAACATCATTAGTCATTACAGAAATGTAAATGAAAACTACAATCGGTTGCCACTTCACAGTCATTAGGAGAGCTAACATTTTTAAAAGATGTAAGTATTGGCAAGGGTAAGGAATATTTAAAACATTATACATTGCAGATAGAATTGTAAAGTGGTGTAGCCATTTTGATAAGTATTTGTCAATTTCTCAAAATATTACACATACATTTTCCCTGAAATTTACTCATAAAGTATGTGAAATTCCAAATTATATACCTATGGACTTTTTAAAGAAATTAACAAGCTGATACATGAAAATGGGAATGACCTATAATTGTCAAATAGTTTGGAAAAAAAAAAAACATAATCAGCAGATTAACAGTACTTGATTTCAGGTCTCACAAGAAAATCACATTAGGATAAAATATAGATATTGCAGATTAAAGGGACAGATTAGAGAGTCCAAAAATATATCCCTACACATGTAACTGTAACTTGAATTTTAACATAGTTTTCTAATGTAATTTACAATTTAATTTAATGTGCCAATGTAATTTAACAGAAACAAAGAGATTATTCTATCCCCAAAATTCTAATGGCAGTATGCCAGCTAAGAAAAGCACTCAGTTGCAAATCCATCCAAACTTTCCAAAAAAAAAAAAAAAAAGAAGAAGAAAAGGAAGACCGAGACAGACTGCAGGAAAAAAAAAAAAAAAAAGTCCATAGAGTGTAGTCATGAAAATTATTCCTAGGCCTTGAGCCCTAATCAATGAACTTCTAATATTTCTCTGGCTGAATTTCAGAATTGCTATGTACTCTTTTGTGTCTGCCATTTTGCTGTTTTTGAAAAGGAATAGCTGTATTCATTTTTCTACGCTTGTCCCAGCATTGCATTTTGTATTTTGGGGGGCAAATAACATTTCTTTGTAGCTTCACAGAACTACAGATGAAGAGAAACTATATACAAGGACATGTGCTTAAATATCTAGAATGTATGAACAGCACAACTCAACAAAAAGGCAATTAGTCCAATTAAAAATGGACACATCAACACCTAGGCTTGAAATAGATTATGAGATTCTGGACTTTGAGATAACACTATAATGGGATGACACTTTTGAGGTACTTGGGTGAAGAGAAGTATATTTTGTGAGAGAAACATGAATCACTGAGGTGTCAGAGGGCAGGCTCTGGTAGGCAGCTATTGGAATTACCTCTAATGTGTATTGTCTCCTGTCATTTACGCCCTTGTGCAATGTTGTCTTTTTGAGTTTGGGTGGGACATAGTGACTCCTTGAAATAAGATAAAAGTGATGGATGTCACTTTGAAATATAGGTTATAAAATGATATTGGCTTCTGTCATGCTTACTCCCTCTTATCATCTATCACTCTCTGTTGCTCTCTATCTCGGAGCCCTCACTCAGGGCAGAAAGCTGCCATGCATGAGAAGCCTTAAGGAGAGGCTCACATGGCAAGAAAACTGATGACTCCAGCCCACAGTCAACATGAACCTGCCCAGAGACTTAGGGGTATCTTGGAAGGAGATTTTCTGCAAATTTTATTCTTGAAATGATTGCAACCCCAGCTAACACCTTGATCACAGCCATGAGAGATCCTGAAACAGAGGCACTCAGCTAAGCCATGACTGAATTCCTGATTCACAGAAACTGTGAGATAAGAAATATTTGTTGTTTTAAGCCACTGAGTATTGGGGAAATAATGAATTCACCAGCAAGGTGTTAGGATCTATCTCAAAATAGTATGCTGAATTAAATAAGCTGAACTCAAAAAAGCACATTTACTTTAGTTCTATTTGTATTCATTTATAGGCCAAACGAAACTAAGGTGTAGTTAGAGAAATCAAATCAGCAGTTGTCAGGGGCAGGAGTGCACCAATTAACTGCAGTGTATTCTTTCCTTCATTTGGTACAGTTTATAAAGTTTTCAAATGTCTCCACATTATATACTTATTCATGCAAAATGTATCTCTATAAAATCAAGATGAAGAAATTTACATTAAAAAAGGGATTATGATATTTTTATAGCTTACTGATAAAGAAATGTGCAAATTATTTTCCCTTCTGTATGTTTTTGGGAACTACTGACAGAATTTTTCTCTAACATGATCAAACACTTTTTACTCTCCTGTCCTTAGAAAGTTATTAATTAATATCTCATACAAACTTTAGAGCCTGATTGTCACTCTTTTTCCTACCCCCCTAAAATACTTATTTTGCATTTACAATATTACCCCCTCCTCAAAAATGTCTATATCTTAATCTACAGTACTTGTCCATATGTTATTTTGCATGGAGAATAGGCTTTGCTGATGTGAATAATTTAAGGAGAGTTAATCTGGATTATCCAGATATGTTCAATAAAATCCCAAGAGTTGTTATAAGAGAAAAGGGGAGGCAGGAGAGTCAGAAGAAACCTGTGAAGACATAAGTAGGCGTCAGTGAGAGAGAGAGAGAGTTAAAGATGCTGTACTACTTGCCTTAACGCTTGAAGAATAGGTTACAAGGCAAGGAATTCGGGCTTCTAAAAGTTGACAAGAAACAGAATCTCCCCTGCAGTCTCCAAAAGAAACGCAGCCCTGTTCACACCTTGATTTTAGAAATTGTGGCCTCCAGGACTGTCAGATGATAAGATTATGTGGTTTTCATTGTGTCATATATCCTGCTAAAACATTAACATATTTTAGTGCTACTTTGAAGTACTATCATACTCTATTTTTAAATTAAGAAACTGAATCTTATTGTTGTCAGTAAATTTGCCCAAGATTACAAAGCTGTTAAGTAATAGAATGTAGATTTGAACCTTGTTAACTTCAGAGCCTGGGCTCTTATAATTTAGCCAAATAACATTATTGTGTATGTACAGACAAAATTACTGAAAAGTCTAAATGTACAATACTTTAAATACATTTTTGCATCTTCTGCATTGGTTATATATTAAATGACCAAAATTAAGATTAAACATTATTTATATAACCCTTCTTAAGTAAACATCAAAAATTAAGAGCTGGTGAATTACTGTGTGATATTTATATGTGTCTTATATTTATCTTCTGATATTCATATTCATAGTGTTTCTGATATAATTTTATATGGATATTACCTACATACATGATCATAGGATAAATAAAAGGATTCTTATCTCTGTTTCATATTTTAGCAACTATAAAGTGAACAGTTACTAAGAACCAACTAACTGCAAATACTATTTAGGACTCTACCATATAAAAACATGTGGAAATCCAAAGACAAACGAAATATCATTCAGAACAAGATCAGATGAGAAGTCTGAAAAGGTAAGTAGAGCTCAGTCCCTCGAATGGCATGCTTTATAGTTTAAAGTTTTTATGTAAAAAAGATATATCCATGCAATTATTTTAATCTAAAAAAAAAAGGACGAAAAAAGAGGGAAATAGCAGAAGGAAAATTGAATTTTAGAAAGGTAAAACACATTGTAATTTGACTTACAAGGGGCAAGCATGGAAAAAACCTCACAGTTCAGAAGAGACTCTGAAGAAAAGTGAATCCTGTTCAGGAGCACATTAAAGAGACAATAAATAGACATTTTATTTAAAAAGTTAGAAATATTGATTTTAGGACATAAGGAAGTAGTTGAGTCACAGAAGTATCAAGAATGGCAATTTGTTTACTATCTGAGAGACTCAGGAGGTGATATCTTTCATAGGTTAAAAGTAATATAGGAGACAATAAAATGTAGGTGGGAGTTTAAAAATAGAAGATGATATAAATATAATGATAGTTGGGGAAAACTGAGTTTTGAGCTACCTGTAAATTCAGTGTATGTGTGCAGTTGACAGATAAATGGGACATCAGAAAATAAAAGACATGAACTATAAAACCTAAAAGGATTCATACATTGTAGTTCAAGTTAAAAAAAAAAAAAAAAAAAAAAAAAACAGGTGGGAACACCAAGAACACATTTAAAAACTTGGAATCATAAACATTTATGAAAAGAGAAGATAAACAAGCACACACACACCTATGAAAAGGAAAGAACGGGAAAAACAAAGAGAGCACCTTCTGGAGAATTTTGAGGGACTCTGCTATTTCTCTGTAAAGCTAGATCCAGGGTGTTAATCACTTTTGGACATATTACTGGTCTTTGAGATTTACTCCAAAATAACATGGGTTTGGTGCACTGAAGAGGTGTTGAAAACGCTAACATAGATAAACACCTACATTTTAGACTTCAGAAGCTAGGGCTCACAAATTTTAGAGCCTGGGCAGAAATGCCTGGGTGGCAGGGTGACAACTATTATGGACTGAATATTTGTGTCCCCTTAAAATTTATACTAAGGGGAGCTGGGCATGGTGACTCATGCCTGTAGTCCCGGCTATTCAGAAGGCAGAGGTAGGAGGATAACTTGAGCCCCAGAGGTGGAGACTGAAGTGAGTGTAACTGTGCCACTGCACTCCAGCCTGGGCAAAAAAGTAAAACCTTGTCAAAAAAAAAAAAAAAAAGAAAAAAAAGAAAAGAAAATCATATTAAGGGGAAATACTGATATTAGGTAGAAATGGAGCCTTCATGAATGGGATACACACTCTTATGAAAGGGACCCCAGTCTGGGCGCAGTGGCTCACGCCTGTAATCTCAGCACTTTGTGAGGTCATGGTGGGTGGATCACCTGAGGTCAGGAATTCGATACCAGCCTGATCAATATGGTGAAACCCCATCTCCACTAAAAATACAAAAATTAGCCATGCGTGGTGGTGTGCACCTGTACTCCCAGCTACTAGGGAGGCTGAGACAGGATAATTGAAGTGAAGTTGAAGGGAGCCAAGATCATGCCATTGCACTACAGCCTGGGTGACACAGCAAGACTCTGCCTCCAAAAAAAAAAAAAAAAAGAAAGAAAGAAAGAAAGAAAGAAAGAAAGACTGCCATGGGAGAGTATGCAAGTGAAGTTGGCAGTCTACAATTCAGAAAAGGACCCACAACAGAACCCAATGGACCATGCAATACCCTGATGTTGGATTTTCAACCTCCAGAACTATGAGAAATAATTTTTTCTCTTGATAAACCACTCAGTCTATGGTACTTTATTATAAGATCTCAAATTGACCAAGAGAGGAACCCAGAGCCAAAGCTGCAGAAGCTGGAAGTCCCAGCAGGGGCAGCAGTGAATGGGAGAAGCAAATAGCCAGTGAGGGCAACGCACCAGATTGGAAAAACAGGTGGTTTTCCATGACAAGCCATGGTGAAGATGAGGAGGCTTGGAATGTTTACGCTACTAGCTCACTACCAACATTGGAGAGAGAGTTGAATGAAAGTAGTCCAGAGACAGGAACATGTCCTTTACCAGCTGTCTTAGGCCATTCTTGCATCGCTATAAAGAAATACCTGAGACAGGGTAATTTACAGGAAAATATATTTAATTGGTTCACAGTTCCATAGACTGTACAGGAAGCATAGAGGAATCTGCTTCTGTGGATGCTGAATCTGTTTCTGTGGCTGCGGAATCTGCTTCTGTGGCTGCCTCGAGAGGCTTACAGTTGTGGCGGAAGGTGAGGCAGGAGCAGGCACCTCACATAGTAAAAGCAGGAGCAGGAGAAAGAGAGTCAGGGGGAGGTGCCACACACTTGTAAATGACCAGATCTCAGGAGAACTCACTATCAGGAAGACAGCACTAAGCTATGAGGGATCTGTCCTGTGATCCAAACACCACCTACCAGGCACCACTTCCATCACTGAGGATTACAATTCAACATGAGATTTAGATGGAGACAAATATCCAAACTCTATCAGTAGCTGAGGCAGATGTACATCAGCAATATAAGATCAATAAGGCCCACAGGACTACTACACATGGAAATTCAGGCTGTCTTCACAATACAACAGATTAGAAACAAATGAAAAGGAGGGCCATGTAAGGGAGAATGAAGTTGAGTACCCATAAGCTAGGGCTCACAAATTGTGGCGCATGGAGAGGAATATCTGGAAGGGAGGATGGTAATTATTATGATAAGGGAGAACGAAGTTGAGAAACCACTGATTTTGATCACCAAAAATGCAGATGTACAATAAGACTAAGGAATAATTATACTGTACACAAAATTATCAGAGAAATAATGGATGCAATTAACAAGATGTTCAAACAATAGGAAATCATCAAGAATGAGCAAAAATTTGAAAAAAATACTATCTGGGAATAAAAAATATTAAAGGGATCAAAATTCTAGTGAATGGATTAAACAGTGGATTTGACACAGTAAAGAAAATTAGAGTAAACTTAAACATTATGGTCATAATTGTTAGGATCAAAGGAGGACAAATGCAAATTTTCTACCTACTCAAAAGGTTTCTTACTTTGGGCAGTCCCTACAACATTATATTTCAGATTTTAAGAAACACATTCTTTATGCAAGGAGGACGATTGGCTAGAGTGGGAATACAGGAAGAGATGCAAAGCATTGATAATGGTCTGTCTAATTCTTTATGCAAATTATGTATTTATAGGCACCCAACATTGAAGAAAGAAGGAGAAAGGGGATGGAAAGAAAGAGGGATGAATGTAGGGAGGCAGTAAAAGAGGAGAAAATAAATTCATAGAGGGAGCAATGATAGTACTATGATCAAATTCAAATGGAAGGAAAAAAGGGTTAATGACAGTGTCATATTTTGTCAGTGGGTGGTTTTAGAAAATGAGTAGATATAAAACCATTGGATTGTATTACCAAAAGTAAGCCCATAGACTTCTCTTATTCAAATGACTGTTATACACATTTTTTTTTTTAGTTGAGTGACACCATAGTGAAATAAGACTCTATAAGTGGGAGCTTTGGAGTGTGATATCTTTGTAGCACTGAACAATGTAAATGTGCTAAAAGTTTTGGTTTTCTCATTTGAAAAGTAGAAAGAGTAAAACTAATAGTCAAAATACCAACAGGAATAAAATGAAATGCCAATAAATCACTCATCATTATGTCCAGTAACAAAAACAAGTGTTTTACCATGAAGTATTACACAACATAACGCTTGAGTCTCATGTTTTTATTCAAGTGTTGAGAAAGAAAATGCAAATATATGGCTCACACCTGTAATCCCAGCACTTTGGGAGGCCGAGGTAGGTGGATCACTTGAGGTCAGGAGTTCAACATCAGCCTGTCCAACATGTAAAACCCCAGGTCTACTAAAAATACAAAAATTAGCCAGGCATGATGGCACATGCCTGTATCCCAGTTATGCAGGAGAATTGCTTGAACCCAGGAGGCAGAGGTTGCAGTGAGCTAAGATTGCATCATTGCACTCCAGGCTGGGCAATAAGAGCGAAACTCCATCTCAAAAATAAAAGAAAAAAGAAAATGCAAATACAAAGCAAAGACAAGTTTATATGTATAGATGAATTTTGTTTCTCTCTCTCTCTCCAATGCATGTTAACAATGACACAAGATAACAGATGGAAGGTAATGCAGTTTGGGTAGGTTAGCAATTATACACAGAGCTCAGATGGATTGCTATGCCAGTACAACAAGCAGTGTCTAAACAACCCGAGCCAACCAACAGAAGACAGATTCACACGGGTTGGCCGGCCACACTGTGCTTGTGAAGAATCAGTCACTGTGTTTGAACGAGAATTAGGGCCTGAATTGTTGGCATTCTTGCAGATGAATTAGAACAAACTAGCCTTGAGATGAAAGTTCCATTCATCCTTGATCCAAGAAGAAGTAGGTAAAGAATTGCCTAAATAAATATCTTACAGCCTTTAGTTGTCATGGAGATTGATCTTAAGTTTCTCTGAGATTTTCAAAGTAAGTTAGTTTTATATCTGAAATGTTTCAGAATGCGTGGGTCCTTTTATGAAGCCTATTTGAGAAAAAAAATTAAAATTAGTAAAATTAATAGAACTCTTGCTAGACAGATCAGGAGAAACAAAGAAGAGAAATTATCACTATTAGGAATGGGAGAGAGGGAAGATCATTAAATTTCTTCAAGTAGTAAAAAGGCAGTAAGAGAATAATACGAATAGCTTTATACTAATAAATTCAACAAATCAAATGAATGAAACAAATTCCTTGAAAGATCCAAATTATTAAACTTTAATCAAGAAGAAAAAGATAACCTGAATAGCCCTGTAAGAAATTAATTTATAGTGTAAACATCCCCCCCAAAAATCTCAATAGACAGGAAACACCTTTGCCAAACCCAACTCCATTTGTCACAAAAACTACAAACTGGAAACAAAACAGAACATATTTAATCTGAAAAAGGGCGGCAATGAAAAAACTACATTGAACTTACATGATTAAATATGCGAGACTGAACTTCCCCCTCCCCACCAATATCTGAAACACGACAAAGATAACTGCTTTCACCTCCTGTATTTCACATTTTGATGGAAGTTTTAGCCAAGGAATTAAAACAAAAGATTAATTAACAGCGTCTTTATCAGACAAGAAGAAACAGAACTACCTGAATTCACACATACTATTGCCTGTGTAAAAATTGTATTCAATCTACAAAAATACTATAGAACTTATAAATGACCTTAGTCAGGTGACAGAATACATGATCAAGATAAAAAAGTGATTTTTTATTGTTTTATGTATTTATTTATTTTGAGATGGAGTCTCGCTTTGTCGCCCAGGCTGGAATGCAGGGGCCCGGATCTGGGCTCACTGCAAGCTCCGCCTCGCTGATTCACGCCATTCTCCTGCCTCAGGCTCCCGCTCCCGAGTAGCTGGGACTGCAGGCGCCCGCCACCACGCCCGGCTAACTTTTTGTATTTTTAGTAGAGTTGGGGTCTCACTGTATTAACCAGGATGTTCTCATCTCCCAACCTCGGGATCCGCCCGCCTCGGCCTCCTTAAGTGCTGGGATTACAGGGGTGAGCCACCGCGCCTGGCAAAAAATGATTTTATCTCTGTACCCTAGTAACAAATAAACAAAATTAGAAAGATAGACAGACTACATAAATAATCTCCGGTTTTCCTCTTTACCAGCCTCAAAACAAGGAAACTGTCACCACGTGGTATGGACTCTTGTTATTGTGCAAAGTCAAACTAATGAACAATTTTGGATGGTGACCCAAAAAATACAGTGGACACCACAAAACCATAAAAAAAAAAAAAAAGTAAGGCTTTCCCTGTTCCTTCATGAATTGGATAGCCAATAGAAGCCCACCTCCTCATGCTGATATCTCATTCCTGGACAGAAGAATGTGAGGAAATTTAGCCTAGCTCTGCAGCTCCTGTTTCCTTTTTCTATATGTGTTACGCTCAGATACCTCCTCCTTGCACTGGATCTGATGTTGGCTTCATTTGCTGGCAAGGACGCATATTCAAAACTCACTTTCACAAATTATGTCTCTGCACACACACAAGATTTCACCCACCTGGCTAGGAATAAAATACAGTTTGCATTATATAAAATAAGTTTCATAATATATGTGGGAATACTTTAACAATTCATATATTAATTCATGAGGTTGATACTATATCATTTAATAGAGGGAAAACTGAGACTATGGAAAGTTCGAAAATCTGATCCAGGTAGGACAACAAATTAATAGCAGAGAGAGACTCACATGAAGGATTCTACAACATACACATCTATAATATTAATTTTTATAGAATGATATCACTGAATATAAGTTGAATAATGTCACAGATTGACTATCGCAACACTGTAAATTTGGTTTTATCTTTATTTTTTTAATGAAGAAACGTAATAGCAGAGACATTAAGAAAATGGAGTTAGTTTATTGTTTTAAGTGGAGAATAAATTATTGTAACAAATAGACAGTAAAATACAATCGAAGCTGAATTCTTTCTCTCATTAGAAAGCAACAGTAAGCAATCTATTGTTACCAAAGCAGATCTGCTATCTTCGAATCATGGCTTCCATGTTTGGATATAAGACTTTCTCTCCTGATTTTGCTCTGTTCCAGCCAAGAGGGAGAAAAAACAAACAGGGACAAACTGGCAGGAATTCAGAATTTGCCACAGTTTTCTTCTTAATGTCCTGTACCAAAGTTGCACATCTTACTTACATCAACATCCCAGGGGGTAAAATTTAGCCATGGTTATACACAGCTACATAGAAGGCTCCACAGGGCTTCATTACAGACCAGTGTGTGGAGGATGGCATTACTAAAATGTTCAACAGTTGGCAATGAGACTTTGGGTACAACAAGCAGTCTCTCATCAGGGTCATATAGCCAGTAACAAGTGGCTCATATTTGAACCTATGTTCATTTGGCCTCAAAATAAGACACAGACTAACAAGTTTAGTCCATTTTGTATGAGTAATATATCAATTAATACAGGCTTCCATATAACAATGGGAATTTTAAAATTATATATCATGCTAAGAATTCAGGCATTCTTGGCAAGGATATAGGAAGGGCCTGCTAATGTCTTTCCTTAGCTTAATGTGCCCTTCATTATAACCTTCTTAGAATAGAACAGTATCTGTTTATTCCATATAGTGAGCTCTATCCGCAGAATAATGCATAACTTCAAGTGTAGTCATTCATGTATTTATACACCACCTCCACTTTCACAAATACAGAAGATATTCATCATTTAACTAAACATGGATATGGATACAAACTTACCTGCTGTATTAGATGTTGAACCTAACTGTATAAATCTAATTATCTATGTATTTCCTTGTCAATAGGAGACAGCAAAGAGTCCTTATTGTGCCAGTATTTTTCCTGACACCATTTTCCTAATCTTTGTAAATCAGCATCTCACTTTCACAGGTCACTTTTATGTTTTGATTTTATCAATAAATTGTATCCTGCTGTCACTTTCTTCTACATTATTGTTCACAAATATTTAAATGTATATGTTTAGTCTGCATTAGGAGTAAAAAAAAGACAAGAGAAAAATATTTTGGAAATCCTTTATATTGCTTCAAATACTTTTTATTCTCCCTGGGTTATCTAATCTCCCGAACAGCAGAACATCTCAACCTGGTTCATGTTGATTCTTTTTTCATTTCTGCTTCAATACCTTCCCTGAGAGCAAAATGATTTTCCATAACCAGCTGCAAATTCACTAGACACAAAGTGTATTTATATTTTTCCTCTAGTTTTATTGTAATTTCTTCCCGTCTTTAACTTTTACATATGGCCACAATTTTCAGATTTTTAATAATGCCTCCTTACTTTCAAGTCACATTTTCTATTAGCTTTGGACAAAGGTTTGGTAATGGAAACTGTTATAACACTAAGAAAGGAGCCTATACTTATTAGCAAAGAATAATGCCACAGGTGATCAAATAAGGCCTGGCTGAGGTGGTTTAATATAGAATAATATGAAATTAAATACAGTAAGTCAAAGATTTAAAACGCCTGTAGAAGCAAAGAAAAACTCACAAATAAATGTGTTATTCCAATGCATCTTATATGCATATGGCTAGATTTATTTCCATAACCAATTTAAAACTACAATTAAAATTTTGCTCACTAATATTTTTCACAATGTTAATTATGGCTAAATATAGACCCATAGTTCAAAATTAAATGATGTATCATTCATTAGCATATGTAAAGTGAATATTGTTATTGCAAAGAAAAACATTAGTAAATTATTTTCAATCATCAAAGATGAATGCAATTATAAGAATATTGACATTTTTAATTTCCTCAATTCCTGTGTGAAATAAAATCACGTAGAAAAAAACACTCATTTAAAATTTACATGTAAGTGCAAAAATACGTACCACTAGCCCTACAAAAGATATTAGAAAATGGAAATATGTGTATTACTTAAAAGTGTACTCCTTGAAGGATTATTACCACAACAAAAGAGGAAATGACAAAGAGCAGGTGTAAGCAGTATTGCAATTTTCACAAAACCAGGCACTATGTAAGAAAGAATCAAAATTATTGAGGAATAAGTTCTAACTAATTTTGTGGGTTTTTTTTATTACATAAATCTATATTTTACTGAAACCACTTTAACATAAGGTTTTATTACTGAGTAAAGAATGATGATTAAATGATTTGGTACCTTCATACTTTTTTTTTCTTTCTCAGTGTTAGAATTCCTAGCATACAAATTAAACACTCACAATAGTCTGAGTCCAGAGAGAATTTCAGGTGAAAATGGAAAACACAATGATAACAACAGAGAAGGGAAGATTGGTGGCAGTCCCCTTGTCTTGAATGAAAAGTGAGAGAAAACATTAAGTTTTTGACATCCATAATTTTTGGATAATTTCTGCTGTGTCAAAGTCATCCTTAATGAACATATACAGATATGATATTTCTATTATCCAGTAAATCAATTTCCTCTTTGACTTTATAATCATTTATTTTCTGGAATGAAAAATATATATTCTGGCCAAAAAGTCTATTTTCAATTTAGGTGTTAGACTAACATGGGATATAATAGGGACATATGGATGCAAAAAGAAAAAAAGCAAACACACCTGTATTAATTTGTTTTCACACTTTTATACAACACTGCCAGATACTGAGTAACTTATAAAGGAAAGACGTTTAATTGACTCACAGTTCCACATGGCTGGGGAGGTCTCAGGAAACTTACAATCATGGTGGAAGGCACAGGGCGACAGGAGAGAGAATGAGCGCAAGCAGGGGAAATGCCAGACACTTATAAAACCATCAGATCTCCTAAGACTCACTCATTATCATGAGATGAGCATGGGAGAAACCATCCCCATGTTTCAATTACCTCCACTGGTTCTGCCCTTGACACATAGGGATTATGGAGATTAAAAATCACGGTGAGATTTGGGTGGGAACACAGAGCCAAACCATATCACACTTTCTACAAAGATGAGTAAGGCAAAAGGGATTTTCCTGTGTGGTGTAGTGTGGCTTGGTGGATTGTGATATGGAGAAAAGCAAATTCAAATTTATGTAATGAAAAGATGTATCCTTAAGGAAAAATTCGTCTACAATGGAGGCAGGGCAGCATGATGGGAACTGGGAGCCTAACTCTGGTGGTAGAATTTCTGCATTTACATGAGCGCACTTAGACTTATTTATGCTGTGATTTGGAACAAGTTGCTTAGACAGACTCTGATTTGTCTCCTGCACTGTAAAATGAGAATGATAGCAATACTCCCTAATTCATAGGTATGCTTGGCCAAATTCCACTGCTCATTATGTAAATGTTTCTTCTTGTTTTGATAAAAATTCTGCATGGAGAAGACATTCTAAATCTTTCTACAACTTAAGACATTGCTCAGTGTGTCAGAAAAGCTAATGAGGACTAGATTTTTATTTTGTGTGATCTACACAGAGCAATAACATATCAATATTTGTGGATATAAAGTATTCGATTTCACCCAATGTCTCTCCACCCTTGGGAGAAGTTTAATACTTTGTATAGTCTGAGACTTTTAAATATGACATCTGTTTCACAGATGTAAAATGTATTTGAATGAAAGTTCTTTGCTGCTCTAAGCTGCATTAACTTTGTTTCTGCCTAATTAACACGAACAAATCCTGATAAAGCCTTTTTGTTGGTCCATGTGTCACAATTAGAAATTAATCTGCTGCACTATTATGTAACACGAGGCAGGATACAGCAGTAGAAAGAACATGAACTTGAGATTGTGATAGGCTTCTTTTCACATCCCAATTCCACCAAATATTAATAAGGTACAATTAGATAAGAAGTCTCTTAACCTCTCTGAAATGGGTTCTGCAGAGAGCTTGGATGTAGAAAGAATGGATCAAACAGAATAAAATAATGAAAGACATGAATTAACATTTATAAAACTCATATATTTCCATATTAATATATTTGATATTTCTGCTTTCAAAGCATCAAGAGTGATAAAAATATGCCTGATAGGATGTTAAATAACTGCCTCTCATAGTCACCTGAGCACACTAGTGGTTGCTCTTATATTCTAAACTTATTTCAACCAGGAATTCCTGGATGATAAAGCCAAACATTCCTTCCCTCAAGGAAAGCTCTGTCACCAGATGGGGACATATGTAGTTTGTAGTTTCTACCCTCTTCCCTCCCTATGGTTTTTTAGGAACAATTTGTCTCCTTTGTTGGGGCCTGCTATGAGGTGGACTCTCATCTCCATGTGTTATGATTATTCTGAAACATTAATACAATGTCTGATATTGAGTACTATTAATTCTCATTTATATTCTATAAGACAGGAAAACATTTGCTATAGGAACGTGGGACTCATACAAACTCTTCATGAGTAGTAGTGGCTACTACACATTGTAAATTATATTACCAACAATAAAATGCCCTGTATTATTTACTGAATGCCTACTCTGTACCTGATACATTCCTCTGCCCTTTACATACAAAAATCCCATAGTAGATATTACTTTCTTCATTTTATAGATGAATAAAAACATTTTATTTTAAAATTTTGTACAAAAAAGTAAATTCATTTCTTCATTCAATAATTCTTTTAATACATTTTAGTTATATGCCTTGTGCAAAAAACTGGATAACTTTTTGAGCAAAATTGTGCTTTTAGAAATATATAGCCTATGTTTTTTAAGGATTACAATATAGGTAAATGAATAAAAATATACACAAAAATAAGTTAAGAAGCGGGACAAATTCAAACAGTTTATGAGTATGTTCAAAACTTGTAGAACAGATAACTTGGAAACATCTAGAAAAGTTAGATTCTTATATTCTAGAACACAAGAAATCCTCTTACCATGATCTGGCAAAGTAACTCATTCTGCAACTTGAAATTTTTAGTTAACACTATCTTTCTGATATTGGTCAAGTTGAGACATGAAACTTAGACTCTTGGATATGACCTTTGCTATAACAAGACTATTACATAACATTCTGTTACATAGGCATGTCACTTTTAAAAAATTCCATCTCCTTTTCTTTGATTGTTTCAATTTTTTGGCTATAAAACAATGCTTGAACTTTTTTATGCATTCCTTCTTGTGCACGTGATTTTTTTCTCACGAGTACATTATAGAACATGAGAACCTGTACCTTTATTAAGTACTGCAAAATTGCTCTCTCAAGTAATTCCCAATTTATATTCCACATTTACAACCTAGCAAAGTAATCTTCATTTTTTAGAGCCTTCAAATACTCACAATTTATCCTATGATTCAGTGGTAAATATGAAAAAGAACGTCAAGGACTTCAGACAGATTGTAGTTTCACACACATCTCCCCAACCACCATGGCCACCACCCATTTAATAAATGTGACTTCTTTTCTTCAGTTTTTAACTAAGTCTTTCACTTTATTGTTCCCCTCTAGTACCTTTCTCTTCCTCAGAATACCAATCTCTTTCTTCAGCTGTTACAGATTTAAGCTATACATTATATGAAGGTATACAAAGGTAGATGTTAAACTGTGAAATTAATGGACTTAAGAATGAAAGATCTCAGCAAAGTTAGAGTCCAAGCGGGTGTAGCTTCTTTCAATAACTTTCAATGCGGACTTATATTAGCTGATTCTGCACAGCCTCTCTAACCTAATTTTGTCTCAATTCACATTTCTCTAATCAGAGCCCAGCCTCTGGGCTTTTGAACTTTCTGTTTCATATGCCTGCAGTGCCTTCATGGCAAATATATGCTTGGCTCCTTCCCTTCAAATCTGTGTAAAGATCATGCATTAGTGGATTCTTCTCTGAACATCCTATTAAAAATAGCATCTCTGGCTCCAGAAGCCCTTATCTCTCTCCCTTGTTTAATATTTTCCACATATGTTACCACCTTTTGTTATACTATATGCTGCTTTTTATTTGTTTCTTATCTGTTTCCTACTGGAATACAAGTTTCCTAAAGATATCCTGTATTTTCTTTACTGCTATAACCATTGCAGAAAGTATAAACTAAAAAGGAAATCCCAAGTCCCTGAACCAACTGAATGGATCCTTTCTTGATCAACAGGATCCCAGAGTAACCTAAAAAAACTAAATTCCAGGCCACGAAGGAAAGGGAAAACAAATACATCTTTTTATACCCCCTCTTTTTTGGGAGTTCGGGCACAACTGACCCATATTAACATTATAACAGCGATCATAAGACTGAGAAGACAGACTCTTTATGGCAATATGATACCAAATTCCAACCTGACTCTGGTATGACATCACATGATAGATAGAAGACTCTGAAGGAAATACAGATATTTTACTCCAAAATATATTATTTTGACCTACTTTTAAATGGCTTTGCACAGCCATCGTTTATGGGGAAAATTTGCATCTGTGGAGAATCTTCATTAATACAGCAGGCCTTTCTTGGATCTAGGAGAGACTAACTAGGAGCCTGACACCTTTTAAAATCTAGAAAGATACATTTACCACCTATTCACTCTGAAGTCTGCTACCTGGAGGCTTCATCTACATAAGAAGAACCTTGGTTTCCACAACACACCTTATCTTACCTCAAGCAATTTTTTTCTACGGACTTCAAGTCTTTACACAAATCTTAACTCATTCAACCAATTAACAATGAGAAAATCTTAGAATCCACCAATGACCTGTAAGTTTTTGTCCCCCAGTCCTGGAGCTTGGAGATGTCATGACTTTCTTCTTCCTCTCTAAAATATATAAAACCAAATTGTAATACAACCACCTCAGGCACACATTCTCAGCACTTCTTGAGACTATTCCTGGGGTATATAGTCACTCACATTGGCTGAACGTAAACCTCTTTAATTATTTTACAGAGCTTGAGTTTTTAGTCTATAAAAGAATGGTATCTGTCATAGAATATGAGATAATAAATATTTGTTAAATGAATACATATTTCCAGCTTTCAGGACTGAGCAATCACATAATATTTTTCAGGTTGAGGGACATAAAGCTAATTACACAATTAGTGCACTGCCCAGCATATAGTAGCCACTCAATATATGCATCTGTAGTCCAGATGCGGTGGCTCACACCTATAATCCCAGCAATTTGTGAGGCTGAGGTGGGCATACCACCTGAGGTCGGGAGTTTGAGATCAGCCTGACCAACATGGAGAAACCCTGTCTGTATTAAAAATACAAAAAATTAGCCAGGCGTGGTGGTGCATGCCTGTAATTCCAGCTACTTGGGAGGCTGAGGCAGGAGAATCGCTTGAACTCAGGAGGTGGAAGTTGAGGTGAGTTGAGATCGTGCCATTAAACTCCAGCCTGGGCAACAAAAGCGAAACTCTGTCTCAAAAAAAAAAAAAAAAAAAAAAAAAAAAAAATATATATATATATATATATATATATATATATATATATATATCTGTAAAATGCAGAATAAAATAGGTAGATGATCATGGAGGTTTCATGAAGATTAAATGAGTTAATATATAAAATAAAATGTATATAATATATAAAAAACACTTATCTTAGGCTATAGTAGACATTGAATAAATGGTGGTTATTGTTAAAATCTTGAAAGACTAAAACTAATTTAATTTACATGTTCAGTGTTTATTAAATTGAATGACTGATTAAAAAGAGACAAGGGAAGTGATGGTAAAAATAAAATTAGGCCGGCCGGGCGTGGTGGCTCACGCCCATAATCCCAGCACTTTGGGAGGCCGAGGCGGGTGGATCAGGAGGTCAGGAGATCGAGACCATCCTGGCTAACACGGTGAAACCCCATCTCTACTAAAAATACAAAAAATTAGCCGGGCGAGGTGGCGGGCACTTGTAGTCCCAGCTACTCGGGAGGCTGAGGCAGGAGAATGGCAGGAAACCGGGAGGCGGAGCTTGCAGTGAACGGAGATTGTGCCCCTGCACTCCGGCCTGGGTGACAGAGCGAGACTCTGTCTCAAAATAAATAAATAAATAAATAAATAAATAAATAAATAAATAAAATAAAAATAAAAATAAAAATAAAATTAGGCCAACTATTGAACTTTGAAGGAGCAGTAGGAGGACAGTAATGAGACTATTTCTGAAATGGTACAAAAGGCGATTTACAAATTATTTCATTTTATGCCTGCATTTTAAAAACATTCCTGCAATGAATACATATATTACTTATGATATTAAAATGAATAGCATAAATATAAATCTTTATATTGAAGCATGCCATCACTAACATAGTTCTCACATTTATATTCAGCAATAATGAATAATTTTATATTTAAATCCAGAAACTCAGCAATAACGCTACTCAATTTCTGGTTTTGCATTTCAGTAAAGTCCAATAACTCAACAGTAATGAATATTCAATTTTTTAATTTCTAAAAGCAGTACACCCCAAACTTGCTATTTGATATGTTAGTTTACTTTGTATTTGGTTTTAGAGAAATAAAGTAATTGCTTCACCTCCATTTTTAGGCTAATCTACTGAAGTGAAAATACTATTTTCTAATTTGTTAATGAGCTTTAAGGCTGCTATCCCAATATGGATAAATTAGATCTACAAGATATTGATCTATATCTTCAATCAGCTTCCTTGAATATACAGAGTACTGGACCTAAAAGATAAAAATAATATAATGGAATAGGCTTTTACTAGTTCTAAAGTATCATTCTTCAATGTTCCTGATAATATATACTTGAACTCTAATTCTTCCACGTCTTCACCACACTCTTCATTGATATGACACTTAAACACACATTTTACATTGGACACAGCATTAATGTGCACCTAGAGAAAATCCTACAATCTTAGTGGGTTACCACTAGAAAGCCATTCTTTAGTTCTTCTAACTTACAAAAAGTCCAGTGTCTGTGTGCTGGCATGGCTAGTGGGTGTGTGTTGGGGTAGGGGCACTGCAGTTGTACAGTAATGGATTATGTTCCAACTCCCTCCGTGTTGGCAACTTTGCTAACCTCTGGGATCTCCAGACCCTTAGCTGGAAACTAAATTTCACAAGCCAAAGAAAGACATGAGAGAGGACAAGATCCTCTGCAGATGGGTCATTTGAGAGAAACTGATACAACTGGAAGTAGGACTGGGAAATGCTGGCTGAGAAGGTACCTCTACAGAAAGGATTTGTGGAGAGCTAGCTGTGTCTTCACAACTATTCCACAACTCCGAGATATCTTTGCCTTGGCCTGAACTCAGAGTCATTTTATTATTGTGTATATCAAATTAGCACAGTGCCTGGCAGAGCTGAGGCAGGTGGATCACGAGGTCAGGAGTTCGAGACCAGCGTGGTCAACATAGTGAAACCCCGTCTCTACTAATAATACACAAATTAACCCAGACATGGTGGCATGTGCCTGTAGTTCCAGCTACTTAGGAGGCTGAGGCAGGAGAATCACTTGAACCTGGGAGGCAGAGGTTGCAGTGAGCCTAGACCACGCCATTGCACTCTAGCCTTGGTGACAGAGTGAGACTCTGTCTCAAAAAACAACAACAATAAAAAAAAATGTTTAACGAATGAGCAAGTCTTTTAATCTTTTAATATAAGACAGCATTATTTTTATAGCTATCTGAAACTATAAGCATGTGTTTCCATAGGAAGATACATGTGAATATAAGAAGACTAAGTCATTGTGACCCAAGCTTGGATCTAAGACCACATAACAAACAGAAAAGATAAAAGTTAATCATGAGACATAAACAAACAACTAAATAAAGTAAACAAATCAAGCAAGAAGACAGAAAGAGAGAGAGAGAAACCAAGTACAAAAGCAAAATCAGATGATAATCCAAGAAAAATTTGAAAAAAAATTGGATGTAAGATGCCACCACCAAGTGTCCAATGAATACCAGTAACTTACAGTAAAATATATATATGTTTACATGTATACATATATGTATGTTTACATGTGTATATAAGTATACACGTCTATATATACTTATAAAATGACTGAATAAAGAATAATTAACTCCTTCAGAAGTGTATCAGATAAGTAATATTTATTTTTATTGAATAAAGCACCTATTAATATTTACCAGATTGTGGAAAGTGTTCTCATCCTTTTCTTTCTCTTTCTCTTTCTTACTCTGTTGGATCTATAAAAATCACTGCCTAAAATTAACTAATGCCAATGGGAAAACCTGTTGCATGTGTTTGCCATTTTGCTTATAATAGGATGTGAAGTAAGCAGCTGAAAAATTAGACATTGTTGTTATTTTCAAACCCTCAAATGTCCTGTTATTATTAGGGTGCTGAGAACTGGTAATTAAGCAATTACAGTAAATGTTGGAATTTTTCTACATTAAACACACATAGACTGACTTTTCAAGATGGTAATAATGGAGACAACTTGAAACAAAAAAAAAGAGAATTCATTCATGCAAAAGATTTGTTGAAATTTATGTCAGCTAATTCATTTATATCATTAGTTTCCACATGATAAAGAGACTTCAACTGTTTAATGAGAAAGGACTTTAAAAATACGTGTAGTTGGTGGAATGTGTGGTTCTTATAACATTTTAATCTAAGAATATATTCTGGGCTAGTTTCACATTTCACTTGGGTATGAAATGGATGCTGTTAATTTGCCATAATTTATATCCACTCAAACTTACCCTTAGCATGTCTGCCTATGAGATCCATCTCACATGTCCTGTTGGCTTTCATAAGGTGGGCTTCTTACCAGATTATATATTAGTGTTCTAACATTGATAAGATTGATGTCCAGTACTCAAGTTATAGAAGACACATCATTTTGTATAATGAAAATATCCAAAACATTCAATGGTATTAATGAAGGATTATGTCCTCCTTCACATGAATGGCATTAAATACCAATATATTATAGTAACAATTTGAAATGGTGATTTGTTGTTAAAGGAGGTTTAAACCTTTAGGAATTGCTTTTTTAAATATATTCATATCCCAGCGTTCACCATGGCCTTTCTCTTCTATTTTCCCTAACTCTGGTTTTAGCAGTTTCTGCCTTATTAGTTAGCGATACGGGATTGTTTTTGGGGTATCAGTACATTTGCATTCAAGGGCAAAGAGTTTGTTTTTGAAACATGCATGCCATCTTCTCCACCTTTCTGTATTCTCACTGGAGTTCAAACATCTAAGGGAATAGTCTGGACTGTTGTAAAGTTGAAATGATGATTGTTTGTTCCCCACTAATTTTCACAGGGCAATTGCCTTTTCAAAATGTTAATCTCCTAGGGCTGTGAAGCCACACCATGCCTGTAAAGGTTGACTGTTTTCTTTGTAAGTTGCACGACATTAGGCAAGTTACTTAACCTGACTGGGTTTCAGTTATTTTATCTGTAAAGTAAAAATAATAGTACGACATTCCTCAAAGTGTTTCAATGAGGTAGATGTGAATTAATGCATATGAAGGAATTAGAATAATGCCTTGCGTATGATAATCACTTAGCAAATGTTAGACCAGAAGTGACTGTTAATAATTTATAACTGAAATAACAACTGAAATTTATAATTTCTGTTCTATGTTCCGCAGCCATTAATCAAGTAGAAACCAAAAGTCAAGGGAACAGAAAAATAAGTCAGTAGAACTTGGCTACATCTTATAGACAAAACACAGTAAAAATTGTTTGCAATATCCCTTTGATGACAACAAAAATACGTCAATTATTAAGAATATAAAATTGACAAATAGGCAAGAAGACAATATGAACTTCTATTCCAAATAAATATATGTAAAAATTATAGAAAAAGCACAAGCTCGCTGTCCTTTTCCCAGTTTTTGAACTGCTAAAGTTATTGTCTTAGAATTAATGTTTGCCAATAGTAGTACTTGTTTCAAAGCTCCATCTAGAGTTATAAATTAGCAATGTCAGTAAAAACAATAAGCAATAGTAGTAATTACATATATGAATAACAAATGAATATACAGTATATAGTACAGGTGTATATATTGTATACATTTTATATATAATATAATGTGTTTATAAATAATATATACAATTTGATATATCACAAGTAAACATAATTACCATTATTGTTATTATTCATTTGTACATGTAATACACATATATAAATATACCATAAATGTCTCCATCACCAGGGCTCATCGCACTGATTTGGTTTTGACTATTTCAAGCTCTTTCATGGGTTGATTATATGCTCATAATACCTCTGCTATCAAGAGACTTTTTTATGCTTCTCTCTAACCCTTTCCAGTTTTTCAAAAATCTAATCTTCTTAAACTTTCCTGGTCAATATACTATAAGGGATGACATCACAAACAATGGAGACAAGGATGCACTTTCGATTCTGATTTTTTATTACTGTATGTATAAATTTTGAAATTCTGTTTCATTCCTTCCTTCCTTTATATATTTAATGATTTTTACATTATATACTATGTGCGAGTGCTTGGCTACTTGCTGTCTATACAGGGGCACGATGGTGAACGAAAGGTATATTGTATGTGCATTTAAGCAATTTAGAATCTAGTGATGAATCCAGCTGCTGACACATAGATCATTAAAATATTAATTTGGTAAATTCTATAAAGTAACAATAGGAGTGTCTATGAGAAGAGATAAAAAGCAAGTAGAGCTGTAAAAGCTAAAGGGAGTAGTAGTTCATGTTGCTTCATCTGTGTTGAGGATTTGGAGTTTAATCTAGACACACTTGGAAGCCTCTGAAGGATTTTAAGTGCTAGAATGACTTGACCAGGTATCTGTTTATAAAGGATCAATCTGGATGCTGGATAAGGTAGAGTTTATACGATGCATAGGGGAAAGGGGGATAGCAATTAAGAGCCGACTGCAGTGTCTCAGGTGAAAAATGATGGCAAATAAATTAGAGTGGAGAAGGTTGAAAAGAAAAGAACCAGACAGACTTGAGATACATTTCAGATGAGGAGCTGACAAGACTCACTAACAGAGTGGGTTTAGGGACAGGTGAGCGTGAAGGTGTCAAGAATGATTCTCAGGTGTGTTACTTGAACACCTGGTGGATGGAGGGATAATTACTGAAAAGAATAGGCTGTGGGGAAACCAGATATGAGTCACTGGGAGGGAAGAGACTTAGACTCTAGTTTTGTTCAGGTTAATTTTGAGATTGCAGCAAAGCCTCCAAGTGTGTATACTGTCTATTTTAACTACAGGAATCAGAAGTTCATAAAAGAGTTTGGGATTAGAAACATAAATCTTTCAATCTGCACCAGACAGAGCACATCTAAAGAGCTGGTTTCCTCAGCTGAAAATGAGAGTAGCAATGAATGTGGTAGTAAATATTAATATGTATAAAATTCCAGAGACATGACACTGAGCAGGTACTCACTGAACACAGACGTGTAGGCTCCTAGGAAACCTAATGATATTCTTGCAATTCAACTTTTAAACACACACACACACACACACACACACACACACACACACACACAGAGGCACATCTGTTCAGCACATATTTAGTAGGGGCAGAAAGAAAAAAAATGATTTCTTTTGATAAAGTTGTGCGCTGTACATATATTCAAAATAAGAAATGTATTACATATATAATTGTATTATGTAAGGATATGTTAACTTTCTGGAAATATCTTTCCTTTAGCAGCTTTCTCATCACTTGTAACTGGATGAACTAGTCACTCATGCTCGCTGAGTGGAAAGGTAAGTTCTAGCAATATCAGTCAAATCCTGTACCTGCACATGACAGAATTTCTGTTTCACAGGAACAAAAACACAGTTCCAGTCCCAATTGGCTTTCAGTTACAGAATTTCGAAAGTAATTATCTGACACAGCAGAAGCCAAACAGTGCTCTATTTTTATTTTCCATTTCAAACTCCGAATGTGAATCAGATTCTCACCAGAAATGTGACAGAAATAGGAGGAAAAGAAATGGATTTACTTATTCATTTACACTAGCTGAAGTAAGTCAATACTCTGAAACATTCAGTAAGATATATTCCACCTTTCCACAGCTCTTATTCCATTTTTGCTTTATTATGCTGTGTTCCACAACAGACTACTTTGTAGAAGATCGTCACCAAATTTAAAATGTATGTATTTCTTTTTACTACATATGATAGGTGAGCAGTAATCTGTTAGGTTTCTGAGTTTTAATTGATTGATATAATGGTTAATTTTACATGTCAACTTGAGCGGTCTAATGAAGGCCCACAGAGCTGGTATTTCTAGATGTGTCTATGAGAAGGTTTCTTTGAATAAGTACATAGAGTAAAAAAGATCCTCCCTCCCCAGTGTGGACAGGCACTATCCCATCTTTTGAGGGTCCAGAGAGAACAATGAAAGCAAAGGAAGGGTGAACTTGTTCTCTCTCTTCTAGAGCTGGGGCATTCATCTTCTCCTGCCCTCAGACATCAGAGCTCCCGGTTGTTGAGCCTTCAGGCTTCGTGACTTATTCCAGTAGCTTTCCTGGTTCTCAAGTCTTTGGCCTTGGACTAGGAGTTATGTTTTTGGCCGGCTTAGTTGCCAGGCCTTCAGACTAGGTTTAAATGACACCACTGGCTTTCTTGGTTCTCTAGCCTGCAGACAACACATGGTAGGACTGCTGAGTCTCCATAATCATGTGACCAAATTCCTACAGTAAATCTCCTCTTACCTACCTATCCATCTTTCTATCAATCTATCTGTTTATCCATATATACTTTGGTTCAGTTTCCCTGGAGAATCCTAATTCAATGAGAAATAAAGGTAATTTTATGTTACAGGCCTTTTAGAAGTATCGTCATTGCACCAGAGTAATCTGATCCATTAATGAATGATAACAATTTTATTTGTTAAACAACTGCAAAAAGCATAAAAACGTATCAGAATATAGAGTCATAAATAACATACAAAAAAAACTGTACATTAGTGCAGACCAACATTTTTTATACTCCTCCATAAAGATACACCAGCCGTGGTAGAACTTTACTTCTACTTTAACAGAAGGACAAGTTATTTAGACAACTAGGCATGGAGGCATTTGTGATTATGTTAGATAGCAAGCATGATTCTTCCAAATGTATTACTGTTGTTGTCATAGACTTTATAGCTTGGCATTTGGGACAGTGAAACAATTTGATGTATTAGAGTCTGACCCCAGGTAATCAATGAATGATAATGCCCATCTTCTAGAGCTAGTACTCCTCTTCCTCCACCTACTATGACAGAAAACCCTATGATTCTATAAATCTTCACCTACCCTACTACCAATATTTTGCTGTTTTCTTCTAAAGACAAAGTACATAATTTGGATAAAGGAGTCTAAGTTCAGATAGCGATTCAGGGCTGTTATTTTTTTGGTACAATTATTTCACTTATTACCCACCTTAAGCCTAGAGCCAAACTAATGTAGTCACCAGTAATTAACATTTTCTAATTTCAAAATAAGTAGTACAACTATTAAAGCAGTTGTATAGAACAATCTGTAATCTATTAAGAGGTGTTTTAAGTCATTTTATAAATATTCCTGGAACTGCATCAGAAGCAAATATTTGTCACCCCAGAGCTAAGGTGATCATAAGGTTCATTATTAAATATATACTGTACTTTATTATGGGAAATCAGATATACTCCAGGGATGCCAGGAGTGAAACATACCATGGCTGACTCACACCAATTTTTGAACACAATCTTTCTAGTTGCCTTTTACACTGTAAAATTCATTGTGGAGTTTGTTGCTATTAGAAACAACAAAATGAAGAGTTTAATGAGTGAAACTTAGAAGGACAAGAGAACAGATATATGTACAGCTTTGCCTTTAGAAAGATAGAGAATAAAACAAATAAAAACCAGTGTCCTTGTACTGTACTCCTGAAAGGTAAGAGAGGGTCTGAGAATAAGGAGTTATGGAAGGAGGGTAGATAACCTGACTCCAGCTTCAATATATTCTGGGAGGGGATTAATCTCTATAGCTATACAATTTGAAGAGAAGGATTGGATAAACTTCTGTACATGTGCGAAGGAATCGTGTATAAAAATGATAAGTTTGGTAATATAATTTTTCATATCTTAAGTTTCAAGATGTTACAAGTAAAAAAGTGGCTCAAGTTGAAATACTCTCTCGAAAAATATTTGATTATTTATGAATTAAATAATTAATATCCTCTAAAACTTCAAGTTAAATTATCAAGATTCAACTACAATCTAGTGAATTCTGTTTTATTTGAAATAGTGCTACAAATAGCATTGCATCATTAAATATAACTAACTATGTGGTGACTAATTTTATGTATCATCCATACTGGGCTAAGGGATGTCCAGAGAGGTAGTAAAATGTTATTTTCGAATGTGTCTGTTAAAGTATTTCCAGAAGATATTAGTATTTAAATCAGTATTGGGGATTAGCATTTAACTCAACATGGGAGGACTCCATGCAATCAATTGAGAAACCAAATAAAAGAAAAAGATGGAGAAAGGGTAAGTTCTTTATGTCATAGATGGGACATCCATCAGTCTTGCTCTCCAAAATTGGCACTGCTGGTTCTCAGGTCTTTTTACTTGCATTGAATGACGTCGCAAGCTGTCCTCATTTTCCAATGTTGAGACAGAAGATAATGGAATTTCTTGGCCTCCAATAACAATGTAAATGAATTCCCATAAATCAATCACTTTTTTCTCTCCCTCTCTCTCTTTCTCTCTTCCCCTAATATTCTATAGGTTCTGCTTTTCTGTAGAACCCTAATATAAACTATAACTGACCTATAAATTTTTAATAGCATATGTAAGTAACATTTATTTTTTAAAAGCCACGCATGAAATATACAGGTATAAATCCCCTTCAGTGATGTAATTTGATAAATAAGATCTTCACACTGTTAAATATGATAATTCAACGTGTGAAATATGTTCTAGACTTCTAGTTCAGATAAAATGATATACACTAATTTTTCCCTATTCCTTCCTGACTAGTACAATTATAAACCCTGGAAGTCACACAAGGGACAAATGTAAGTGATTTCTGAAAGGTATGAAAAAGAAGACAAGCGCCGGGCGCGGTGGCTCAAGCCTGTAATCCCAGCACTTTGGGAGGCTGAGATGGGCGGATCACGAGGTCAGGAGATCGAGAACATCCTGGCAAACACGGTGAAACCCCGTCTCTACTAAAAAATACAAAAAACTAGCCGGGCGCGGTGGCGGGCGCCTGTAGTCCCAGCTGCTCGGGAGGCTGAGGCAGGAGAATGGCGTGAACCCGGGAGGCGGAGCTTGCAGTGAGCTGAGATCCGGCCACTGCACTCCAGCCTGGGCGACAGAGCGAGACTCCGTCTCAAAAAAAAAAAAAAAAAAAAAAGAAAAAGAAGACAAGCTTGTTTGCAGCCTTAGTTCTAGAGAAATGTCAGCAGCAGGATATCTTGTATCCCCTGAACCAACAGAAAAAGGCTATCCAGGCCTAGTGCTCCCTGTTCCACAACCTGATAGCAAAAGGCAGCTCAGCTTCTTGCAGAGAAATGAGCTTACTCATTTCAAACGGAAGTGTCTCTGGAAACATCAGGTAAACATGACAACTCTGACAAGGGACATTGCTTGGGAGCCCCCCCAAGAATAAGCAGTCAGTAGAAGCATTCTGCTTCTTCATCAATTATGAGACTTCCTTTATCACTAAGAACTACTGAGGCAGGTTGACTGGAAAGAGTTGACAACAGTTAACCTTGTCTAGGAGGATGTTTGACTTCATGGTGTCATGATTCCCCATCCTTGTCCAAGGACTGTCCAAGGACACCAGGAAGACCCTGTCCAAATACAGCAGGAAATCTGAAGTTCAGCAGTAATGGAATTGCTCCACATGATGGCTCCACCAAGCAACATCCACAGAATGGCCTAAGGGAAACTCATTTTGTGCCATCAAGCAGCACCAGTGGCTCCAGATAAACTTAGTAAGACTGAAATAACACCACATAGGCACTGAAAATACCCTGCCATTTAAATCACAGTCCACAAAAATTAGGCCAAGCCCCACATGCTAAACCTAAACTTGGTGAGTGACTTAAAATAGACTTTAACAAGACTCATTTAAACAAGACTCTGAATCTTCTATCATAATAAGAAAAATGTCTGGGAACTAAAAAGAAAATCACCTACTATACCAAGAACCAAGAACATTGTAACTGAAATTAAAAAAAAAAAATCAATTGATGCCAACACCAGAATGAATCAATTACTGGAAATATCTGACAAGGGTTTAAAAGTAGCTTTTTATAAAAATGCTTCCTTAATACATTAAGAACTTATTTTGAACTAAGTGAAATATATATAATCTCAGCAAAAAAAAAAGTTATTTTAAAAATAAGTAGAAATTATAGAACAAGGAAGAAAACAAAATAACAGTAATGAAAACATTGCTGGATAGGTTGAGTAGTAGAGTGGAGATGACAGAATAGAATCAGTTAACTTGAGAACAGAACAATAAAGTTCACCTAATCTGCAAAACAGAGAGAAAAACTGTCTCAAGGACACAAAGGACAATAAAGAAGGTACAATATTTCTATTACTAAAATTCTGGGATAAAATGGAAAAATGACTGAGGCTAGAAGAATTTTAAAGATATAATGACTGAAAACTTTTTCCCAGATTTGGTGAAAATCAAAATCTACAGATCCAAGAAGTTGAGACAATGCCAAACAGGTTAAATTCAACAAAATCCACAACAAGATTTGACATAATTAATCTTTTGAAAACTAAAAATATAAAAGAACATTTTTTTGAAAGCAGCCAGAGTAAAATGATGCATTACCTGAAAGGAAAGGCAATTCAAATGACAGTAGATTTTGCATGTAAAACCACGGAGACTTAAAAAACGTGGTGCAATGTTTTGCAAGTTTTGAAAGAGTAGAACTGTCAACTACAAATTCTGTATCTGGCAGAAATGCTCTTCAAGAATGAAGGAAAATAAAACTATTCTCAGATAAAGGCAAACTAAAAGAATCTGTTGATATCAGACATACCTTATTGGTTGGCTAAAGGGAGATCTTCAAATACAAAGGAAATGGCAAATGAAAGAATACTGAAACTGAAGCAACAAGGGGAAGAGCAGAAAAGTGAAAAAATAGGCTGTTCTTTCCTTCATGAGTTTTATCAATCATATTTAAATATTGAAACAAAAATTAAAACACCATATGATATCCAAGGCTATAAGTGAAGAAAGTTACAGAACCAAAATGGAAGTGAAGCTTTCATACTTCCTTCAAAATGGTAAAATGTTGATACCTGTAGATGGTTAAAAGTCACCTATGTATGTGGTAACCCCTAAAGCAACCACAGTGAGAAATATACAAAGAAGTACACTCAAAAACAGAGTAAATTATTTAGGACATAATCTTTAATAATGTTTGCATAACACACAGAATAGCATAAAAAAGAAACAAAGAAATGAGAAACAGAGAAAACAAATGTAAGATATATAATAAAACAGTACTCCTCATTAACATATCACTAATTATCTTAAATATAAATGATTTAAATAAAATAATTAGAGAAGGCATACTGAACACACAAATTACTATCCAACTATATGCTGCTTTTAAAAAATTACTTCAAATTCAATGACACAGGTAGATTTTGAAAGTAAAATAATGGAAAATACTATACCATGCAAATATTATTTTTTATGAAACTAGGAATGATTGAATTAATATCAGACAAAATACAATTTGGAGCAAGGAAAAACACGTCTGCTCTAGTAACTCTTATCCAATGTAGTAACTTCTAGCCAGTGCAACTATAAGGCAGAAAAAGAAAATAAAATACTTAAAGATCATGGAGGTCAGAATAAAATTATTTCTATTTTTAGAAAATGTTATTTTCCATGTAGCAAATCCCAGTGAATCTACAAACAAACAAAACAAAACAAAGAAATAAACTAAAACTCATACAACTAAGTGAGTTCACAAGTTGGTAGGGTAGAAGATCATCAAACACAAATCAATACTAACAATGAATATTCAGAAACCGAAATTAAAACAATTGCATTTACAATCACTACAAAGAACTACTGACACATGCAATAAAACATGCACATAATGTTTCATGTACTGAATGCTGAAAATTACAAAATACTAATGAAAGAAATCAAAGACCAACAAAATAAATTAAGATATTATATTTATTAATTGAGAGACACAACAGAGTAAAATGTCAGTTCTTCCTAAATCTGTAGGTTGAATGCAATGCCTTTCAAAATCCCAGCTTGAATTGTTTTTTTGTAAACATAGGCAAGCCTATTCTAAAACTTCTATGGAAAGACACAGGCCTTAAATTAATTCAAACACTCTTGATGAAGAAGAAAATCATAAGAATTACTCTTTGATATTAATGCTGGTGATACAGCTACAGTGAACAAGACAGTGTGGTGTGGGAGGGAGAAACAGATTAATGGGACAGAATAGATGACCCAAAATAGAACTTCACAAATATGTTTAGCTGACTTTTGACAAAGGTGCTAGTGGGTATGGTTATAAAATGCCAGTGAAATATCCTTGTTGTGTTGAAACTGTTCAGTATCATAACCATAATGTTGGTGATACATGGACCTAGGCAGTAGATAACATTGTTGTACAATTTAATACCCACATATACACATAAAATGGGACAAGCAGACATGGGGGAATCTGAATAAGGTTGCTGGATTTTATCAAGGATAACATCCTGGTTGTAATATCAAACTCTTAAAATCTAGTTTTGTAAAATATTACCAATGAGGGGTATTGGGAAAATTTGCAACGGATGTCTCTGTATTCCATTTTACAAATAAATGTGAAACTGCAATTATCTCAATAAAAATCTTCATTAAAAATTACGTTCAGTTGAAACAACGTAAATAATCTGTGATGAATTTCCAGACCTTTGGAAATACTCATACCTGATAAGCATTTTTATCTTTGAGTTGGACTTGGATAGCGGAGTGTGGGGGGTATGAATACAATCAGGCTCTGCTTACTAGCAAAAATAAATCATTTTTTTTCCCTCATATTTCATATCATGAAGAAAGTTTTAGAAAAAAATCCCAAAAAGTTACCATTTATCTCCATGATTTTAACAGAATTAATTTTAAATTATATTAGATGTTGAAAATCAATTTCCACTCATTCTAAAAGTACAAGATAAATCTTAGTGTTTTAAAGCTTAGTGTTTTTATTCTGGTAATTATTTAATTCAAATATTGATTAAAATGTTATTGGATATTTAGATAAATAGATTATAAAGCATACCTGATATGATAACATATCTTTGGAAATTAGGGAAATTCAGTGGAATATTTAATTATTATATGGCATATGTAAACACAATTATACTGATATTAACATAAATTAAGATACTTTTTTAAAGGCTAAACAATACATTTATTATATATTAATACTACATTTTCTTTATCCATTTATCTGTCAATGGACATTTGGGTGTTTCTATATTTTAGGTATTACAAATAATGCCAAAATGGACACAGGTGTGCAGGTTATCTCTTCATGATGCTGATGTCACCACTAGCAACAATATGGATGAACGTAGAAGACATTACGCTTAGCAAAATGAACTAGTCACAGAAGAGCAAATACTACATGATTTTACTTATATGGGATATCTAAAATAATCTCATAGAAGCATACAATAGAATTGTGGCTGCAATGGGCTAGAGGAAGGGAGAAATCTGAAGTTTTGGTTCCATGGGTGTGAAGTGTTTTGTTCAATGGATATAAAGTTTTCATTATGTAAGATAAATAAGTTTTGGAGATCTATTGTACAACATAGTCTCTATATTTAACAACATGGTATTGTTCACCTTAAAACATGTTAATAGGAATGTTCCCATGTTAAATATTCTCCATACACACACACACACACACACACACACACACACACAAAGTATATAAGGAAAATTTTGAGGGTGATGAATGTGTTCAGTAACTTTATGGCTGTTTACTGTGGTGATGTTATTGTTATAAGCATGTGTCTAAATTTATTAAAATGTATACACTAGGAGTAATTTTTGTATAGCTATTATACCTCAATAAATCTTTAAAAAGATAACTTTGCTGCTGCACTACTATTCCAGAGGATTATTTTTTCCTATTGTCTAATATATAACACAATGAAAACCAATGAAGTCTAATATGTTAGCTAAAATTGGTGACTAGTTGACACGGAAAATGATGTTCGGATATGCATTATCTTTTATGTGCTTGATAGACCCAATGCTTAGCACATGCAAACTTTGCAAATCAACTGCCATTTTCAAGAAGCATTATAACACAAACAGATACATTCGTCTTTATGTGAGTTTCCCCAAAGTTTTTCTGTTCAAGATGGAAGATGGAGCACAAGCTTTATATTTTTTCTTCTTTCTGAAGTCCCATTAGATTATTAAAAGGATTTAAAAGATTGAAACATTCCCTAGAGTAAAGTTTGTAGGGTTTGCTCTCAACACAATAGATAGTTCAATAAGTTCCTCAAAGACAAATTGGAAATAAAGTAATACATGATTGATACAGATACAGAAGGACAAAAGAAACCATATCCTTAAAAACACTATTGAAAGGCTTCTGCTGTGCAACTGTTTGACCTGTTTTGCATTTTTTCTGAGAAGCTTAGGAGTCAAACATTCCAAGCATAATGGCAGGTGGGGGCGAGATTTAGCTCTAAAAAAGGTTAATGGAAAATATTTATAGAAAAAATACTTAATGTCTCCAACCAGAGCATTTAGCAGGTAGTCATAAACATCTGTCAACAATTGTGTCTATTCTTGGAAAAAAATTACATAATTTTTTAAAGAACAATATTAATTAAGATGTCTAGGATAATGGAGGGAGTCAGTGATGAAGAGAACTTAAACTTTCCTCATTTATCTGAATGTCTTATGAACCCAAAGAGAGGTTTTCTGTATCTCATGCTAAAAAATGGAAAGTAATTATGACCTATTAGTTAATGAGGACAAGAATAAATGTGTCAGTATTTTACATACATATATATATATATATATATATACCTTTCCTATATATATATAGGAAAGGTAATCAAAAAAAGAACTATAAAATTAAAGATAAAACGACATGACGACAAAGAAGAAAGAGGTAGGATTCGTGTAAACCATTAGATTCTCATATACCATAGCAGAAAATCAAGATAAAATAGACTCCGGTTAAAACAAAAATACTAAACTATCATAGGTTGGTTTTTAATCTGTAAGGAAGGGCTCTGAGTAGACAATGGAAGGAAAAAAAAAAAGGACAGTACTTCTGTACTATTTTATTTTTCCACGACATGCATGCTTTACATTCATAAGAATAGAAATTAACATAATCCCAGCACTTTGTGAGGCCGAGTCTGGCAGATGGCCTGAGCTCAGGAGTTCGCCTGCCCAACACGGTGAAACCCAGTCTCTACTAAAATACAAAAAATTAGCCGGGTGTGGCAGTGTGCACATGCAGTCCCAGCTACACAGGAGGCTGAGGCAGAAGAATTGCTTGAACCTGGGAGGTGGAGGCTGCAGTGAGCCGAGACTGTGCCACTGCACTTTAGCCTGGGTGACAAAATGAGACTGTCTCAAAACAACAACAACAACAACAAAAAATAAATTAACATAATACAATAATAAAGGTAGCATGAAGATGTGTCGAGAAAAAAATCCTTGGTTTCCTTTAACAGTATCTTTTTTTAAAATAATATTTTCATTTAAAACTTCTTCCTCAGCTTACTGAAAGCCAGGCAAAAAGACTAAGTACAGGTATGTTTCATTACGTTAATCACTATTTTACAGATATCAGTCATTGAAACAATGCACTAAAGTCTAACACTGTCAAAGGTCTACATCACTTTATTCAAGGTATCTTATATATCATACTGTTTAATAAAATGAGTCTAAAGACCACTGGCTCTCAAAGTTAGATACTAATTCAGGATAATTTCAGTAGCATTAGAAAATATTGATATCTAAGTGCTATTTTCAGATTGGCTGACTTAATTGATCTGAATGTACAATTTGGGCATCAGGATTTTTAAACATCTCCTGATGTGATTCTAACATCCAAACAAGGTTGAAAACAACAGACACATACTTTACTCATATTTCTGCCAAGGGAATATACACCAGATCAGAGCTTTGTTTTTAATATATCAGCCCACATTTAGCATATTCTTATTTCTTTGTTTTCAACATTCTTTACAGACACTAAGAAAACTGCAGCTGCAAAGTGTAGAATAAAAAACAACTTAAATGCAAATTAACAGCTCCCCAGAAAGAGCTTTTGGTCTCCCACAGCTGCACTGCATATTGACAGTTCCCCCTGAACAACATACAAATATTTACTTACTTAATGTTGTTTGTGCCAATAATTGATATGTAGTTAGATATTATTTTGCAATTCTCTATCTAAATGTTTACTAAAATAGCAACAAATTTGAAAACTCCCCCTCATCAATTTAATTCAATGGAACACTAATAACAGGGTTCAAAGAACAAGCATAACAATGAGAACCCTACATTAAAAAATTAAAAAAAGCATAAACTCATAACATAAATCATATGTAAAAGAGAAACGTAATCCTCAGCGAAATATCTATGACTCTCTTATAGCATTTTCTTTCTGCTTGGTGTTCTTTTTTTTTTAATTAAAAACAGTTTATGCTGCCTCAAATACTATAAATGTGTTTAATACTTCTCATAATTTTGATATAACAATAGAAAGAACCCAAGCATGCAAAGTAGCTAATGAACTGAACAAGCAATTACCGAGCAGACAAGATGTTCCAGAACAAGTTTATGAATCATTGCTTTTAGTTTTATATATATATATAACCCGACAAGTAAAATCTCTTTTTCAAAACAGGTTGGTGGACACTGAGGTAAGTTTAAAAAAGAAAGGTAGTGACCTCTAATTCTTCTGAGATTCTGCTTACTTTAAAATAAAATGAATTATATTTAATATATCTTGATGGCATAAAGGATAAGATAAAATAACAAAGTAAAATTCAAATATGTTAAAATTTCCCATAGACTTTAAGCATTGTATTAGGTATATGCTGGGCATATGTGTTTGTGTGTGTGTGGATGTATGTGTGCCTTTCATGTACACCCACCCATCTTACTTTTGAAAAATCAATACTCTACTGTGAAACTTTTGGGTATGAAACCTTCAAGAGGCAGATTTTGCCCCTTCCTTACTTAATGCTGCCAGATCACTGGCTCATGACTTAGGCTGGGCCAAAACATGCTCTTGTCTGGAGCTTTGAAATTTGACCAAGTGACACAAAGACCAAGGGAAAAACATGATTTACGGTTGTGTTATCAAGAACAAAGTAGTAGCAGTGATAATAGTTTAAGTCTGGTGACAGAAGTGTCATGGGCAATGGTCTGGCCCAGTCGTTCCTAAGGTATCAGCGTGGCTGCGCTTTCAGCTATGCAGCCTCCCTTGGTTTCAGTTGTATTTTCACCCTTCCTCATTGGCCTTTCTGCCAATTGTGAAAACTATTCAAAATCTGCCCAAAAAGTCACTTTTATGCTTAAATTACTCAGAGCCGGATCCTGTTACAGTCAAGAAGGTGATCTACTAAACCATGCCTTTGGGCACAGATATTCCACAAACTCGCACATTTATAAATACAGCCAACAATAACAATGCGTGCTATCTGAAACCAAGATGAAGTGAGTCTGGCTTAACTCTCCCAGTCTTCATAACGTTTTCACATACTAGAGTTAGGTATTAGATTCATAATGTCCCACACGCCTATGAGTTTATATGACCTTTACAGACTCATAGCTTTAGATCCATGTTGCAAATGTGGCTACATTTTCTTCCTAATTAGTCTAAACAACTACTGTCTGATATTGTAACTGATAGCTTAGATGCATATTTAAATTTAAAGTAATAAAATGTAAATGTTCAGCCTCTCGGTTGCACTAACCAACCACATTTCAAATGTGCCTCAGTATTAAGCTTGTTTCAGACGGTTTATTCTAGAGCCAGCAGGAAATTACTAACCAATATAAACATCATTAAAACAGATAAGAGATCAGACTGATTAACATGTTGAGAAACATGTAAATTTTCACATGCCCTGGATTACTGATGAAGGCGATGACTAAAACAGTTGAAGAAGATACATATGTCTACTACAAATAAGTAAATAATCCATGGATTCCCATTAATTTATAGTCTTCCTCTATCACTAGTCAATACTCTTGAATATGGCTCAGCCCCTGAAGATTTCTAAGGCTCCTCAGGAGAAAATAGCCTCCTAGGCATAAAATCAACTATGGGAAAAAAAAAAAAAATCTTTTTTTTTTTTTTTTTTTTTGACAAGGTGTGGCTCTGTCGCCTAGGTTGAAGTGTCATAGCACACAATCTCAACTCACTGCAGTCTCTGCCTACTGGGCTCAAATGATCCTCCCACCTCAGCCTCCCAAGTACTGGGACTACAGGTGTGCACCACCACACCTGGCTAATTTTTGCATTTTTTTGAGGAGATGAGATTTTGCCCTGTTGCTCAGGCTAGTCTCAAACTCCTGGGCTCACGAGATCCACCTGCCTCAGCCTTCCAAAGTGCTGGCATCACAGATATGAGCCACCATTTCTAGCCAAAAATATATCATTCTTATATTATTCTCACTGGAGCATCAGATTTTGTTATCTGCTTCCTTCTTGAAACTTTCTCCTTTGTCTACTATGATTTCACTTCCTTGATTCTACTCCCTCTGCAGAATTCTAACTTCAAACTCTCTGTGAAGTCCTAGTTTTCTCTTTCCCCTTCAACTTTTTGTTCTTCAGAATTCCTTTCTGAATCAGGTATTTGTATGTGTTTTCCTAAATCTTTCTCCATGGCTTCAATTACCATCTAAACCCCAGTGTCTCCCAATGCTACTCTTTAGCCTACATCTCTCTGTAATACTCTGCATCTTTCTATACCTGCCTATCTGCAGGCGCATTAAGCACCCAGATGAAGCTTGTCCAAATAACTTCATCACTCTCAGTCCTTTACTCACCAGCCCTTTAATACAAGCGGGAGCCTGCCAACCACCTTCGAATAGTCCTGCAGACCTTTTCTTCCCTTTCAACAAACACAAAATCTTGTCAATTCTACATCTTAAAAATATTTAGTCAATCTATTTACTTCTCTCAATTTCTTCTACAACTGCCAAATTCCTGTCTAGATTTGTGCAACAACAAGCCATCCTCTCTGCCACCAAGCTTGTTCTTAACGTCACAATTTCATTTCCCACTTGGCAATCTCCCAGTGGATTCCCAAATACGTCTGGATAAACTACACAGCTATATTCTTCTTTGAATCTTCTACCAGAATTGTACTCCATGGCCCATCAACATTCTCTAGCATTATTCTCAGGCCCACTTCTAACACATGCACTGTGCTCCAATTGTTATCCCTGTTTGTCCTTGCATATGACACATTTAACCTTTGGATATATAATTCCTAAAATTTCACTGGCGTTCTTTCGTAACAAACACATTTTACCAGTCTTGCTTCCTATTAAGAGCAAAATATTAGTGCAAGTTTTTTTCTTCCAATGAGCCTTCCCCAAATTGATCTCAGTCAAATGTATCTCTCCTCCTCGTGCACCGCTGCCTCCATGTTCAGCACTGCTGTTGCACTATCAGCACTGTGATACAATCATTTCTTCACAAAACTGCCTCTGCTTCTTGTCTTAATTTCACTAATCATTAGGCTGAGGCTGCCTATTTTATTAATGTAATCTCCAAATCTAACACAGTAAATGGCATGTTGTTAGTCAAATTCATGTTGAAGCCACAATTTTTGAAGTGAAATAGGGTTTTAGCATTTGTCTTGTTCTTCCGCCTTACTAGTATGCATAATAAAACTCAGCTCTAGGAGGCTGGATTTACCAATATCAAAGATTTATATAGTAGAAACTGAAGGATACCAGTTCAATATTCCTTCCTCGGTTTCTTGGTACTCACATACATGTTACGAGTATGTCTCAGCAGAGTTGTACTGAATTCATAATGCATTATACAGCCCATACGTGTATTGTCCCTTCAATCATTATGGAAAAGTAAGCAAACTTTTCTCTGCTACCCTCTTTCTTTTTGCCTATTAAATCTTTACAGAAATGAACTTACATTTTATTTTCTGAAAATGTTTCTTCCCTGAAACCAGTTGCTCACAGAGAAGCAAGACTGATTGTATAAAACACATATATGTCAATAAATACAGTAATTCATTGCTTAATGTGTGTCATTAGTCTATTTTCTCATTGGGGAAATACTGTAAAGTGTGGTTAAACTAGATGGTACAATCTATGACACACCAAGACTATGTAATATGCTCTATTCCTCATAGGCTACAAACCTGTACAACTTGTTACCGTACTGATTAATATAGACAATTATAACACAATGGTGTGTGTATCTAAATACATCTAAACATAGAAAAGGTACAGTAGCTCTCTAGTTTCATGAAATCGCATTTGTCAAGAACACATGGACACAGGGAGGGGAACAAAACATAGGGGCCTGTTGGGATTGGGGTGGGGATAGCGAGAGCATTAGGGAAAATAGCTAATGTATGCTGGGCTTAACAGGTGATGGGTTGATAGGTGCAGTAAACCATGGCACATGTTTACCTATGTAACAAACCTGCAGACCCTGCACATAATACTTTCAATAAAAATAAAAATTAAAAAAGAAAAGGTACAGTAAAAACACAGTGTTATAATTTTATGGAACCATCATCATTGACTGAAACACCATTAACGTGGCACACGACTGTATATTGATACTACATACTTTCCTTCGTAAAAGTAAACAATGTCTTCAGGTTTCTCAAAATATTAAGTCCTCAATTATTTCCTTAAGGGGCCCTGTAATGTCGAGGCCCTACTGAGGAGTGTAGCTTTCTCTCCTCACTACATCTTCTTTCCTGAACCATAGGTACCTGAGTCTTTGAGCTTTCACTACATAAACTTCCTTCCATCTCAGGATTTTTACATATGTTAATTCTCCACCAGGAACACTTATCCATTCCCAGTGACCACACAAAACACATTATCATTTTGGCCCTGATTGGCTCATTTTCATTTTTAGATGTCAGCCTGACTATTCCTTCCCCAGAGAGTTCTTCCCTTATCCTCCATCTAGGTTTTACTCTATTTATGTAGTACATTTTTTTCACAATTCTCATCATTGTTTATACTTGAATACTTATTTGTGTGAATGTCAATTTAATGTTAACCTCTCCCAATATATCTGCTTTGTTCACTACTATATAAACAATGTGTAACATAGTGACCAGAACATAGGTCACTGTGCATTTTAAATAAATGCATTTTGAGTAAATGAATATATCCTATATAGTAATCAACCTTTATCAAAATAAACTCAATTATAGTCAAGCTAAAGAGACTAAACAATAGAAAACAAGGAAAAGGCCATGACTAAGTTAGTATACTATTATATTTAATATTATTCTTTTGTTTTTAACGTAGAAAAATATTTTACAGCATATATTGTTAAATCTCTCTGAATATAATGACAAGTATGTTGCATAAGAAACAGAATTCTAGCTGAATATGATTGATTATATTTAACTTTGTACGTTTTGTAATGAATGCCTAGAATTTTTTTTTACAAAAGAAAAAATAATACAAAACAACAAACAAAAACAAAAATAAAACTGAATGTATTTGAAGGCCCACTAGGCTCAACTTCTAAATTAAATGTCTTTGTTATGTGAGGTCCAGTGCAATTAAATGTTCATACATTCATTGGATAAAAATCAATAAAATAATGGAACACACATTCTTAGAATAATGTAATACCAATGTTAAAAACAATTCATTTCCTTAAAGTAAATACATGTTGAAATACATCAGTCTAAGTCTGGGGGCAGTGGCTCACACTTGAAATCACAGCACTTTGGGAGGCCGAGGTGGTTGAATCACCTGAGGTCAGGAGTTCCAGGCCAGCCTGGCCAACATGGTGAAACCCTGTCTCTACTAAAAAAAAATACAAAAATTAGCCAGGCATGGTGGCATATGCCTGTAATGCCAGCTACTTGGGAGTCTGAGGCAGAAGAATCGCTGGAACCCAGGAGGCAGAGTTTGTAGTGAGCCACGAGAGTGCCACTGCACTCCAGCCTGGGTGACTAGAGCAAAACTCTGTCTCAGAAAAAAAAAAAAAAAGAAGAAAAAAGAGAAAAAGAAATAGAAAATCAGTCTACAATTAGTTATAAAGGAAAAGAATTTTCGGAATATATGTTTCTACTTTATATTTGGGAATATTTTAGAATTTTATCTCTATATCTGCATGAAAGTATCAAAGCATGATAAAAGAATACTGTATGTATATCCAGAAAAGATATTAAAAATATTATTTAATACAAATCTTGCTTTTGTACAAAACAAAACCTGAGGAAAGATGTGGCCATAAAAATGGCAGACAAAGCTGATCTAGGCATTTCCCTTACTATGAACAATTAGAAATGGTATAAAAAATTCAAACTAAAATACAATACAAGTAATCTAGAAACAGTAAGAGATAATCCCCCAGGAGAGAAAGAAGGGAGGGGGGACTTAGGGACATGGAGGTCATTTCCAACTGTCAGATAGCCCAGTGCCTCTAGGGGAAATTAACTGAGTACATGCTCTAGGCACCAATAATTTGATTTTTACACCTCCTGAAGACTAGAAAAAATAGACTTTTAGTCTCCTTAAGGTATAGAATTAGAATGGAGCTAGCTGAAGAAAGCCAGAACCCTTAAAAATAACTCCACGGTAGCAAAGAAGTTTGTGATTATTAGGAATTCTTGGTAGAAAAATAGTTTCATGTGAGAAATTGAAACTCAAACCTATAGCCCAGATAAAAGGAAATATATGTTTTATATTTTAGTGGCGGTGTTGTTTACATTAAATGTATAGATAAGAATCAGTAGTTGAGAATTAAATCCATCTTTATGAAACCATTTGTTGGAAGCAGACAGAAAGATAAGTGGATCTCTATGAATATTTCTCAAGTTAAAGTTTAAAAGGATTCCACTAAGACCCCCATTTTTCCCCATCATAAACCACTGGATACTAGTGAATATAAAAATGTTAAAGATGTATCAGGATCAAATCTCCATGACCGATAGTGAATAGACAAAGGAAATATGAGAATGGGAACATTGAAAACACACACGGAACATAGAAAATTTGAAAAAGACTGTTATTTATGTGGTTTGCAAGAATTTAAGTAACAAAAATTAGATGGCAAAATGAGACCCGGTGAGGTGGCTCCTGCCTGTAATCCCAGCACTTCGGGATGCCAAGGCGCGCGGATCAGTTGAGGTCAGGAGTTTGAGACCAGCCTGGCCAACGTGGTGAAAGCCCGTCTCTACTAAAAATACAAAAATTAGCCGGACACAATGGCACACACCTGTAATCCCAGCTACTCAGGAGGACTGAGGCACGAGAATCACTTGAACCTGGGAGGCAGAGGTTGCAGTGACTCAAGATCACACCACTGCACCTCAGCCTGGGAGACAGAGTGAGACTCTGTCTCAAAAAAATAAAATAAAATAAAAATAAAATAAAATAAAATAGGAGAAAATAAAGCAAAAGGAAATAGAAATTTTAAGACATATTCAAGTTAATATCCATATTTAATTCAAACAGCGTATGAATAATGATTTAATTTCGTTCAAGACAACATTAATAAATTAGAGATAAAACTTAAGAAATTATATCAGAGGTTTCAGAATGAAATAATGAGGATGAAACAAGTACAAATAATTGTTCAAATAAACAAGAACAAATCAAATCAATATATTTAAGTAAATATATTTGATTAAGTAATTCAGTAAATATAATATACTTAATTATATTTTTCTAATTAGGTGTAAAAATTCTAATCAATTAAAAAGTACTGATATTAGACTGTCTTGGGCTCAATAGTGCATATGAAAAATGCATATGTTGGCTGGACGCAGTGGCTCATGCTTGTAATCCCAGCACTTTGAGAGTCCGAGGCTGGTGGATCACCTGAGGTCAGGAGTTTGAGACTAGTCTGGCCTACCTGGTGAAACCCTGTCTCTACTAAAAATACAAAAATTAGCCAGGTATGGTGGTGCACACCTGTAATCTCAGCTACTTGGGAGGCTGAGGCAGGAGAATCACTTGAATCCAGGAGGTGAAATTTGCAGTGAGCTGAGATCCGGACACTGCACTCCAGCCTGGATGACAGAGCGAGACTCTGTCTCAAAAAGGGAAGGGAAGGGGAAGGGGAAAAGGAAAGGGAAAAAGGGAAAGAGAAGAGGGAGAGAGGGAGGGAGGGGAAAAGAAAGACAGAGAGAGGGAGGAGAGGAGGGGGGAGAGAAAGAAAGAGAGAAAGAGAGAAAGGGAAAGAGAGAGAAAGAAAAAAGAAAGAAAGAAAGAAAGAGAGAGAGAGAAAGAAAGAAAAAGAAAGAAAGAAAGAAAGAAGGAAAGAAAGAAAGAGAGAAAGAAAGAAAGAAAGAAAGAAAGAAAGAAAGAAAGAAAGAAAGAAAGAAAGAAAGAAAGAAAGAAAGGGAATATGTTAAAGCTCTGAACCCCATTACTTCAAAATGTGACCTTATTAAGATACAGGGTCCTTACAGGGCTAATCAATTTAAGGTAGGGTCACTAAGGCGGTCCCTAATCCAACATCAGTGATGTTCGTATAAAATGGAGGGCTTTGGACAGTAGATGCATGTATAGGAAAAACAAAAAACAAAAAACAATAAAAAAACTGTGTGAACCTGAGATGGCTGTCTAGGAGAGAGACCTAGAACAGATTCCTTCCTCCGAAGGAACCAACCCTGCCCACCTCATGATTTCAGACTTCCAGCTTCCCAAACCCTGAGACAATAATAAATGTGCTATTTTAGTCACCCAGTTTGTGCTACTTTGTTTCAGCAGTTCTAGGAAATAAATACACAGACCAAAAAATACAAAAAGAAAAAAAAAATAATCTGAGCCAAGGTATATTAGTGAATCCAGAGAACACAAGGGACATAGTGGCAATCCTGAAATAAGCCTAAGAAAAAGAAAGAAAATTTAAATGAAATTACAGCAGGCTTATCGGCAAAAATAGAATCCAATATACAATATATCTTCAACAAAACGAGAGTGGAAAAACTCATCCTAGAATTCTTCACACACACACAGGGAAAAAATGGTAATTCAATAAAGAAAAAAAAATTACCATTCAAGATCAAATAGAAAAATAAAGTAGTAAAGGTTCTGCATAAACAATAAGGAAATCAAACTGGGAGGAAGAAGGGGATAGAAGCAATCAACAAAAAAGATATTGATATATGTGTGGAAGTCTAAGCAAGACTGAACGTTTAAATGATTTTAGTAATAAGGACCCATCTAGAAAGTACTTTATAAAACAAAGAAGCAAAATGCTAGACAAAAATAGTGTGAAAAAAGAGAAAGTAATTAGAGTTTAAATATACTAAGGTTTTTGTATTGTTTAGGACAATTGTAAAGGTATCAGCTTTAAACTTTAAGAAGTATATCTATTAAAAATAAATAGGGTATAGTCATAGGTCAGTAAAAAGAAAATTGAAGCCAAGAAGAAGAAACTGGATATAGAAGTAGAGAGAAACAAAGAAAGTGTTAAATATATTAGAAATATAAGTATATACTTTATACATTAATACTACTACTAATTATTATTATTTGGAGACTTAAAAATAACTTGGCATATTAGGAAAGTGCATGTAGAAAGTAGAAAACATACTATGTAACTGAAATTTGAACATTCTATGTCCTTGTTGTTGGAGACGTAGAAGGAGACATTATGTTTTGACATGGAAGTAATGAATACATGCAAAAAATTAAGAGCAATCACAACTGCAAAAAGCATAAAACATAAAACCACCAAACAAATAGATAGACCCTCCAGTAGAAGTCATTACAGGAGAACAAAAGAACAACAAACAAAACAAGAAACAAACTAATAAATGAAAATTTGTTAAGCAGAAAATACAAGATAAATCTGTAATGGGTCCAAATGTATTAAAAATTACAGTAGAAACGCTTTTACACTGTTAGTGGGAATGTAAATCAGTTCAACCATTTTGGAAGACAGTGTGACAATTCCTCAAGGATCTAGAACCAGAAATAGCATTCCCAAAGGATTATAAATCATTCTACTATAAAGACACATGCACACATATGTTTATTGCAGCACTATTCACAATAACAAAGACTTGGAACCAACCCAAATGTCCATCAATGATAAACTGGATAAAGAAAATGTGGCACATGTATGTCATGGAATACTATGCAGCCATGAAAAAGGATGAGTTCATTTCCTTTGCAGGAACATGGATGAAGCTGGAAACCATCATTCTCAGGAAACTAACACAGGAACAGAAAAGCAAACACCGCATGTTCCCACTCATGGGAGTTGAACAATGAGAACACATGGACACAAGGAGGGGAACGTCACACACTGGGGCCTGTTGGGGGGTGGGGGGCTAGGGGAGTGATAGTATTCGGATAAATACCTAATGTAGATGATGGGTTGATGGATGCAGCAAACCACAATGGCACGTGTATATTTATGTAACAAACCTGCATGTTCTGCATATGTATCCCAGAACTTAAAGTATAATTAAAAAATTGCAATAGGCACAATGGAATAAAATCATTACTTAAAAAAAGAACTGTCAGATTCTATAAACAAACAAAAAGTTAAAACTCATTTCTATGTGGATAATAAAAAATGACAAATAGGATATATATCATTATAATGATATAATTGCATGAACAAAATATTTAAGAGCATTTTTACCAAGAGAATCTTGTTATCAGAATTTTAATATCTGATTAGAGAGACTCTTCAGAAAAAAGACATTAGAACTATATATTATTTAATGATAAACTAAATCATTTATCTGCGACCTATAATTCTGTACTAATAAGTATTTCAGAAGTTAGTCTCAGAATGTGAAATTATAAAATTACAAGAATATTGACACCTGTAGTCATAGTAAAAAATTTTATCACCTGGAAAGCCAGGATATTTAAACACATTTGAATTGAGAGTGCCATAAACCATTAAAATATACTGAATATACATATTTTGAACATTTAATTCTATTTCAAAACTACATTGTAATGATAATTATTAACACTAATGTGCCAAAATATAATTTTCATATTATCAAATGTGGAAAAATCTATAATTTCTTTGGAAGTTTTCATTTACATGTGTGTTAAGTCTATTGAGAACACGTAAAATAAGCCAAAATAAGTCAAAACCAGCTTATGGTAGTATAACCAGATGTATTATCCAGAAGATGTAACAACCTTAGGGGTCAGGAGGACAAGAGAATATTGTCTTTTTTCGTGTGTGCAGATTAAAAAAAATAAATTTAATATGGGAGAAGAAAGAGGCTCTCTTGCTAGCATGACTTTAACATTCAACTCTCAATAGACTTTATTTATTTATGTTCCAAAAATTATTTTATTATTAAAGTAATATAACAAATGAACTCTTATTGTAAAAATACCCAATACTGTAAGCAAATCACATGTTTCCCTTGTTGTTTAATGAATATTACTCCCACACCCATAGAAACAATAAATAATACTATTGGTTTTGGTTTGGCCTTCCAGGCATGAATTATGCCCTAAAAAAACACTCTTGCATATGCACACAAATTGCATATACATACAAATGCAGTATACGCATAATTCCTCAACCCTGGCACTACTGCAATTTTGGGCTGGATGATTATTTGTTGGGTGGTTGTTCTATGTGTTATAGAATACTTAGCAGCATCCCTGGACTCTACAAACTAAATACCAGGAGCACTACACCTTTAGTCATTTAAAACCAAATCCAAGTAAGGCATTAAAATTTTCACAAACCCAACACCCTTTTGCATTTGTAGGTTCTTTTATCAATTAAAAAATAAATTTGATTTACAAAGAAAACTGATATAAAGAGTAATATAATGCAGGTTGAATAATATTCATTTTCATTTTTTATTCTGATGAAAATGCATTAAAACATTTTCCTAGGCCAATTGTAACTAATAGACAAGTAAGCCCTGGGAAAAAAGTTTTCAAATATTGCCAAATGCCCTCTAGCATCAAAGTCACCTCTGGTTTAGCAAAACTGATAGACACAAACACACACACGCACACACATGCACACACACACACACACACACAGGTAGATTAGTATGTTTGTATGATAATATAAAGTTCCCAATGTGAATAAATATATACACTGTGCCCATAAGTACATTATTGAGCTCTAAAAATTTGTCATTGTAGACTTGGGAAATGCATTCATTAAACATTTGCTAAATTATTCAAATAAAATATCATTTATTCTCTAAAAACATAATTAACCTTAATTAAATCTGACTTATTAAAAAACTCCTAAGTTACTACAAACCAAATATAATATACATCAAATAAAATTCATTTTCTCTGCATCCAGTTTGTTGGAGGACTGTATCTAAATAGATAAATTTTGATGATGACTACTGGAAAAGTTATATATTCACATAGAATTGTGTGCTATAATTAATTTTACCTGACATCATGTCATCATGTTGTCATTTGTATAACATTCAGATGTCATGTTTTGATATAAAAGCTTTCCCATTTCATGGAAGCTATGAAAAAATGTTTATATAGCTATCATCTTGACAATATTGGATGACACTTGGGATCTTTTCTTGTTATACATTTAATTTTTATTTCAGAGTTTATGATGACATAAAAGCTATCTTTTTTTCTAAAAAGCTTGAAACTTTCTATTTCCTTTTATGTGATTTATTCTTTTAACTAAAAATTAATTTCTTTAATTTGAAAACTCATATTAAATATCTTAATATTTAAAAAAATAAAGGTTATCTTCTAAGTAATGAAAAATATGGAATAAGGGCAGTGATAGTGATGATAAGAGAGGAATTTCATGCCCTATATATTGGAAAGTGATTTTCATTTAAGAATTGGATATCTCAATTTTTTTGACACCTCCATAACTAATCCTATGAACACCAAGAGGCCTCTTAACTGTTTTGAGCATCGTTCCTTTCTATTACTTGAGAAATTCAGCAAAATAGTTTCTCAGTTTTTTTTATTTCACTGGAATTTTTTCCTTACCCTCTGTTTCTTGTAGTTGTTTTTGTTTAATAAAGAAATCTATACCTATTTATTCACACATGATAGGACACAGGTAAAGAGAGGAGCGAGTGAGAGAATTTTAGTAACCAAGTTCTTAACAGATGTAAGCAAAATCTTCAACATATGATTTATATCTAGAGAAAATTCTAAAAGTTATAAACGGATATACGATAAATACAGTGAAGATAGAGAACGTCATTCTTTTGTTTATTCAGAAAACAATGTTTTTATTAAGTTTTATTAGTAAACTATTTTTAAGGTCAATATAGCCAAGATTCTAAGGCAACATTGGTAATAGATTAGAATATTTTAGCCTAAACAATGTGGCATATTATTTGGTCTCTTACCTATTCTTTTTAATTTTTATTCCTATCCTCTTTAATGATCAAATAGTGCAATATGGACAAGATCAATTTACAAATACTTTGAGATAAACGTAGAGTTTCTTAATTTTCTTAAGAAAGACTGTTTAGTCAGTTAAAAACATCATCTATGGTGTTTTAAAACTGAAAATAATACGTATTTATGGAGCACAACATCTAGCTAATCACAAGGACTTAGCACTTGAAATTTATGAAGCATATTGCCAGTAGTTTTGCTTTAGCAAAATAGACATGATTTTAAATGTCTCCTTGGTTAAATTATATCAATTACAGATGTTTAAATATTCCTAACATATGACATTAATAATCCACACACTTCACAATAACAACCTTCACCTCTAGAATATTTCATTGGTAAATATGAAACATAAATCCAATCTAGTCAATAGCTAATGACTAAAAATAGGAAGTCAGGTGCATTTTAAATTATAATTTCTGGTCCCTAACATAAGCAATTTCACTATTGCATTATTCTTGTTTATTTAATAAAAAAATTTCTAATACAGGTGTTAAACTGAAGATAAAAAGGGCTAAGGAATTCTTTTTTCTCAACTGCTATTAACTCTGAAGACCAGTAGTCTCATGTCTTAGAAAGTTCTAGATCAAACAAAATATAATTTCAGTCAAAGAGTGCAAAGAATTACTATATTAAAATGATAATTTTATTAAACAAAGCACCATGAACAAAGTTAAAAGTCAAATGGCAACTGTAAAAAATTATTGATAGCTTATATCACTGACAAAGAACTACTGCACCTATTATGTAAAGGATTAATAGGGTTGGTAAGTTAAACAGACTAGAAATATAATGTAAAATAAAGGCCATAAATAGGCAGTTAATAAAAAAGAAATAATTGCATCTCCTCAAAATTGGAAAAGGTCATCAATTTTACTCATAATACAAGAAATATACATTTAAAGTACATGGGGATATCTTGTTTTCACCTATCATAGTTGCAAAATTCCAAGTTTTAAAAACAACCCTATGTGTTGTTATCTCTGCAGAGAAACAGACACTCTTACACATTATTGGCAAAGGGAGATACTACAGAGTCTATGGAGGAGGCTCTAGTGAGAGCTATCAAAATTAAACTTACTTATCTTTGAATCAGAATCCCACTTACAGAAATCCCTCCTACACATATACTGGTATGTGTGCTACCTGATATGCGTACAAGGACATTCATTACATTATTACATGTAATAGCAAAGAAGTAACAAGAGACAATAAATACTCATGAAGTTAACAATGGGAGAGGGGTGAGTACATCAGTGAAATTAGTGAGGTAAAGACTTCCAAAAACTCATCAATAAAAGTACTGATTAATAAGAGATAATTTGTTTAATCATTTTAATAATCACTGCAATCATTAACATGGCTACCAAAGTTTATAGTTTGTGGCAAACTTTCCAGTGAATTACGACATTTGATCATTCTACTAGGCAGACACCATGATAGGTACTGTGTATATAAAGATACGATAATTCCAGAACCTGATTCCAAGACATTTATGGTATATTTTTTGAGGTAAACGTCTTACCCAGGAGCTCAAAACATTTCCTGTGAATGGTCAATACTGAATATTTATGAATTTGTGAGTCTTACTCTCTCTGTTGCAACTACTCAGTTCTGCCGTCATGGCATTAAATTAGCCATAGATAATACATTACTAAATTTGTGTGTCTATGTCCCCATACCATGTTATTTATGGACTCGAAAATATAAATTTTATATAAATTCCAGGTATCACAAAATATTATTTTCTTTCCATTTTTTCCAAAAATTTAAAAAGGAAACAGAATTGTGTGTAGGCAACACAAAAACAGACAATGGGCTAGCTTTGACACACAGACTGTAGCTTAACTGAACCCTGATCTAAACCATAAACCAAACTTCATAATATACTTCAATTAGTAATCAAAATGTCAACAGTATTTTTCAATTTTACAAAGATGCAAGGAATTAGAGACTTGTCAATTGTAGTACAGGAAGTAAATGTAGGAGTTATAACTCAAGCTTAGCTCCTCACTCAGTAATTATTATTATCTCCTGAAGACAACAAGTCTATTATAATGATCATTATGATGTATGACATGAATTGTAGGATGTGTGTAATATCTTGAGTAAAATTATACTCTTATTTACAACATGAATCATTCAGCACTATTCAACTTTTGAAAAACGAAAAATAGACGAGCGAGTCTGTTAGTTTTTACATGATTTTTTAAAAAGAACGAAGAAATTGTTTTAAAATTATAGTGACTAATTATTATATACAGTCGTGCTTCATTTAATGATGGAAATACATTCTGAGAAGTGCATCATTAAGCAGTTCTGTGTTTTTGTGAACATGATAGGGTATATTTATACAAACCAAGATACAATAGCCCACAGGCACAGAGGCTATATGGTGCAGCCTATTGCTCCCAGGCTAGAAACCTGTATAGCATGTTACTGTACTTAATACTGTAGATAACTGTAACACAATAATAAGTTTATGCATATCTAAACATAAAAACAGTACAATAAAATATGCACTACAATCTGTCATATATGCTGTCCATAGTTGACTGAAGGTCATTATGTGGCACATGGCTATAATTCGTTTCAGGAGAAAATCAGTTACTTTTTACCAAATTTGCTACTATTATTTTCTTATCTTAGTCCTTCAATTATTTTAAAAGATCTTTAACAAGTAATCAGATCTATGAGATATATCCCCCTGCTAGTTTGAATACTTGAACTCTAAAGGCAATTACATTTTGGAAAAAAAGCTGACTTATGGATTATCATATATATTTATATAAGTAATACATGTATATATACATATATGTGTTTGTACTTCTGTGTACGATTTATCATTTGTTATTATGAAGTGCTCTAAAATCATGGCCTTAGCCACATGTACATATATTAGTAAAGAAGAATAGACTAATGTCAATAGAATAAATTCTATCATAACAAATCTAATCATTGAGAAAATGTTTAAAAATTATTATAAGAAACATAAGAGAAGCTAATACATATCAAAATACTTGGGCTTGAACTCTTACTAAAAATTTAGTAAAGTAGAATAAGATGGCCAACCAGACACAGCCAAGAGATGTCTCTTCCAAAAAGAGAAGCTAAAATGTCAAGTAAACTGTCACATTCTGAAGAGATCTTTTGAGAAAAAACACCCAAAGTCAATGGAGAAGTGATGCAGACACCAAGGGTGAATAGGGACGAAGCTAGGAAGCCTATATGGAGTCTACAAGTGTCACGAATGGCTCCCAGTCCTGACCAGGTCCTAAGGAAGGGGTGACTGAAGGAACTGTGAGGCACCACACTTCCATTGAAGACCTCTGGGATCTAAGCTAAAAGAGATCCCATGACCCCCACGACATTTGAATTGGCAAGGGGAACTTTCCAGAGAGGAGGCAGAGACTGAGCTCAAGCTTGCACAGTGCCCAGAAGGTTTTGTCTGTGGGGAAGCTGCTGCAAAACACAACCATAGGTGCTCATCCTCCAAGGCTCTCCATCCTGCTCCGAGTGGCTCTAGCCCCTCTGAATGGCCAGGTTGGGAGAACAGGGCTGCTTTTCCCACAGGATCATGGTGCATCTGATTTGCAAAACCCCTTTTTAGCTGGCCACTCCCGTGACCCCTGCCTGGCCACTCTCATAAGAGGAGGCACACAGCACAGCCTCCATTGCCCCAGCTGAGTGTTTTTCCATTGGCCTGAGAGCAGTTTGCCCCTCTGCAGTAGAGTCAGGGGGCCCAGAAGACAAAGCTTTCAAAGCTTTGGGCTTAGTTCCAACCCTCCAGGGTTTGAGCAAAACACCCAGGAGTATGAGGTAAGATCTGGGGCTTGTGCTTAAGCCGGAGATGAGCCCCCACTCTCAGAACATCGAAACCAATGTCTGATGTTCGGGTTTGTGTGCTGGCGTGGGAGTTGGTCATCCATCTCTCCACAAAACCAGACAAGAGTAAGTGTAGCAAGTTGGCCAGGGACAATTTCTCCTGAGGCAGCCCAGAACACCTAGAATGACCTATCAATCTGGGCACCGAAGGTTTGGCACAAAACTAGCTGTTCAGATCTGCTCCTGGAGTAGACAACAGAGGGAGAAACTGACAGGGGAGTAAGAGCGAGCCGTTCCCACAGCCATCTGTTGGGTAAAATATCCTGGGCCTTGGGTGTTGCAGCAGCTACAAACCAATGGCACCACTTCCTTGTCTGGGGATCCTCCATCCTGAGCCCACTGCATAAACAGACCACTTGTAGACATACCCCACAACCCACTTCGACTCTGCCAAACTCAGAGGACCAAAAGGGCCCCAGGGAATGGCAGGTCCCCTGGTGGCCCCACCTTTGACTCAAATAGCTCCTGGGAGAGAGTGCAGCCTGCCAAGAACCTGTTTGAGCCTAAAGAAATGGGGACCTAGCACCAGTGTTTGCAAGGGGCTCTCCCAAGGCCCAGGAATGGAGTTGGTGAGGTCTCATCTACTGGAGCTCACCCTGAATTGTACCACCAAATAAAAATAAATTTGTCTACCATGAATCACCTGTGAAACCCAAGGCAGAAAAGCAGCTATAGCTAAGGAACCCATACAGAGCCTTGGGTCTCTAAAAGCACGAAGAAACAAAACCAATCCATAATACACAATATGCATCTCAATGAAACCCTCAACAGGAAAAAAGAAATAAAACCAAAAAGCCTCATCGAAATGACAGTAACTTCAAAAAAAATAAAGAAACATTACACATCTCAGATGAGAAGACATTGGCACAAAAATTCCATTAATCTTCGGAGTACTCTCTTACTTAGGAAGATTGCACTAGCTCCCCAGCAATGGATCCTAAGCAGATTGAGATGGCAGAAGTGACAGACATAGAATTCAGAGTTCGGATGGCAAGGAAGCTCAACAAGGTTCAAGAGAAAGTTGAAACCCAATCCAAGGAAGTCAGTACAATGATCCTAGAGTACAATGACGTAGCCACTTTAAGAAAGAAACAAATTTGAACTTCTGGCATTGAAAAATGTACTGCAGGGAATTTCAAAACACAGTCTGAAGCTATAACAATAGACTAGACCAAGCTTAGAAAAGAATTTTTGAACTCAGAGACTGGCCCTTCAAATCAACTCAGTTTAAAAAAAAAAAAAAGGAAAAATAATTTTTAAAATGAACAATAACTCTGAGAAACATGTGATTATGTAAAGAGAACAAACACACAATTCCTGAGAGATGGAGAGACAGTACGCAACTTGGAAAACATATTTGAGGATATAGTTAACAGAAATGTTTCCAATTTTGCTAGAGAGGTAGACAAGCAAATGTAAAAAAAAAAAAAAAAAACACAAACAAAAAAAAAAAACTAGAAAATCTCTGTGAGACACTATACAAGATGACTACCCACAAGGCACATAGTCATCAGGGTTTCCAATGTCAAAGTGAAAGAAGAAATCTTAAAGGAAGCTAGGGAAAAGTGTCAAATCACAAAAAAGAGAACCCCATCAGGCTAACAGTGGACTTCTCAGCAGAAACCTTACATGCCTGAAGAGATCAGGGCCCTATGTACAGCATCCTTAAAGAAAATAAATTCCAAACAAGAATTTTGTATCCCAGCAAACTAAGCTTCATAAGTAAAGAAGAAAAAATCTTTTCTAGACAAGCAACTGCTATGGGAATTTCTTACCACTAGACCAGTCTTACAAGAGATCCTGCAGAGAGTTCTAAAGATCAAGATGAAACAATGATACCTGCTTCCACAAAAACACACTTAAGTACATAGTAACAGACCCTTAAAAGCAACTATACAATTGAGACTACAATGTAAACAGCTAACAACATCACAACAGGATCAAAACTTCACTTTGAATGTAGTATCGAAATTAACCTTGAATATAAATGCTCTAAACACTCTCACTTAAAAGACACAGAGTGGCAATTTGGATGACTAACCAAGACCATCCATCTTTTGGCTTCAAAAGATCCAGCTCACATGTAACAACACCCATAGGATCAAAGTAAAGGGATCGATAGGATCAAAGTAAAGGGATAGAGAAAAATCTGTCACGTAAATGGAAACAAGAGCAGGTGTTGTTATTCTTAAATCGGACAAAGCAGACTAAACCAACAACAATAAGAAAGGACAAAAAGGGGCATTACATAATCAAAAAAGGTTCAATTCAACAAGAAGACATAACTCACCTAAATATACATGCACTCAATATTGGAGCATTGAGATTTATAAAACAAGTACTTCTAGACCTAAGAGAAGACTTAGCCACAATAAAATAGTGAATGACTTATTACCCCACTGACAGCTTTAGACAGAAAACTAACAAAGAAATTCTGAACATAAATTTGACACTGAACCAATTAGACATAATAGACACCTATAAAATATTTTACCCAACAACCACAGAATACACATTCTTCTAGTCTACACACAGAACACACTCTAAGATCAACCACATGCTTGGTCATAAAGCAAGTCTCAATAAATTAAAAAATATCAGCAGTGTATTAAACATACTTTCAGATCACAGAGGAATGAAAATAGAAATCAAAACCAGATGATCTCCCAAAACCACACAATTACATGAAAGGTAAACAACTTGCTCCTGAATGACTTTTGACTAAATAACATTATTTAATAACCTTAACATCACAACTAGGGGAAACAGAAATACCAGAAAAGAAAGAAAAAAGAAAAGAATCCCAAAAGTAACAGAAGTAAAAAAATAGCTAACATGAAAAGTTTCTGCAGTGTGTTGAATTCACATTTGAGGTAGACGCTGAGGCACAATGGACCAATATACATGGTCCAATAATTGGATAGAAGATGGCAGACTAGAAGATCATGTGTGCTCCTCTCACAGAGCGGGAGCAAAACAGGCTAGTGAATACTGAACCTGCAATCTGATCATCTGAGAAATCACGTCGGGACCCATCAAGGCAGCAGAGTGACACAGAATGCAGAGAGGGGTAGAGCTGGACACCAGCCTGTCTGGGCTCACCATGGAGACAGGAGAACCTCCCCAGTATGGGAAAGGGTGAGTGAACAAGAGCTTCCAGGGGATTCGTATTCTCCACAGAGTATGAATGCAAGCCTGGAAATGAGAGAATCCTCCCAGGTTCCCCATGCCTTCCCCACTACCACGCTTCTAGACAGGCAGAGAGCCACCCGGACATTTTGAAGTGGCAACTTTTGGAATCCAAGGAAACTTTTACAAGCCTTGGGTCCCAAAGCAGATGAGCATCGGCACCATATCCCCAGTAGAGGCCAAAGTTTTGGTGCCTGGGAGCAGTTGCTTCACTTCTCCTTGCTGGATGGGGCATCACACCAGCTTCAGACCCAGCAGTCTCACTTCTGTGTGAATTCAGCCAGAGGACACAACCTCCTGTTGTCTTGGATGATAGGGTGGGTTACCCCATCCAACCCTGCAACTGGTAGCCAGGTGGGCAACACTTGCTAGAGCTTCTGGCCCAGTGGTTCTTGCATCTGTATGGATTCAGCCAGTGGGCACAACCTTCTATTGTCCCAGAAAGCACCTCGACAGCAAGGCAGATAATCACACCCACCCCTGGCACTGGTAACCAGGTGGGCAGCACCTGCTAGACCTTTTGACCCAGTGGTGTTACTTTCTTGTGAACTCAGCTGGACTGCACAGTTTCCGGTTGTCCTAGGAAGCACCCAGAGAGCAGGGCAGGTGACTTCACCTACCCCTGCCACTGGTAGCCAGGTAGACAGCGCCTGCCAGAGTTTCCAGTACAGCATTCCCACTTCTGTATGAAGTCAGCAAGTGGGCACAGACTCATGTTGTTCCAGAAAGCATCCAGATGGCCCGGTGGGTGACTCAACCCACCCCTGCCTCTTGGAGCAAGGCAAGCAATGCCAGCTAGAGCTTACAGCACACTGGTCTTACTTCTGCTTGTATTTGCAAAGGGACACAGCCTCCTGTTGCCTCAAAAACACACAGACAGCAAGATGGATAGTTCTACCCACTCCTGCTTCTCAAAGCTAGATGGGCTGCACCCACTAGAGCTTCCAGCCCAGTAGTCCCACCTCTGCCTGAACTCTGCAGGCAGGTGCAACCCCATGTTCCCCTGGGAAGACCTGGACAGCAGATTAGGGCTGACACCGCAAGGATACAGCCTGTCTTCCAACTGTTGCCCCTGTCCAAGGGAGCTACTTAGGCCAGAACACCTAACAAAAGAAACATGGACACAGAGACAGTAATTGGAAGGAATACATTAAAGACCCAGGGGCAAACTAGATTCAAAGCTTGTCAATAGAACCCACCTTATACAACAATCAAACTCTGAAGGGTATCAAAGAAGACAAAAGCAAAAAAAAAAAATTTATCCAAAGGACAGCAACTTCAAAGATTGAAAGAACAGTAGCCAACACAGATAAGAAAAACACTAGCACAAGAACTCTAGCAACTCAAAAAGCCAAAGTATCTTCTTGCTTCAAATGACCGTGATAGTTCCTGGCAAGAGTTTTTAACCAGGACAAAATAGCTGAAATGTCAGAAATGCAATTTAGAACATGGATAGGAATGAAGATCATCAATGTTCAGGAGAAAGTTGAAACCCAATCCAAGGAATCTAAGGAATACAATAAAATGATACTGGAGATAAAAAGATGAAATGCCATTTTAAGAAACAACCAAATGGAACTAACAGAGCTGAAAAACTGTAAGAATCTCATAATACAATCCCAAGTATTAACAGCAAAATTGGCCAAGCTGAGGAAATAATCTCAGAGCTCAGAGACTAGTTCTCTGAAGTAATAGGCATAAAAAAATAAAGAAAAAGCAATATAAGAAAAAAGAGCAAAACCTCCAAGAAATATGAGATTATGTAAAGAGACCAAATGACTCTTTGGCTCGCTGAAAGTCAGGAAGAGAAATCAAGCAACTTGGAAAACAAATTTGAAGATACCATCCACAAACACTTCCCGAACCTTGTTAAGGAGGCCAATGCTCAAATCCAAGAAAGGCAGAGAATCCTTGTGAGGTACTATAAAGATGACCATTCTCTAAGACACAGTCATCACATTCTCCAAGTTTGAAATGAAAGAAAAAATGTTAAAGGCAACTAGAAAGAGGAGGCAGGTCACCTACAAAGGGAAACTCATCAGGCTAACAGCGAACCTTTCAGCAGAAATCCTACAGGTAAGAAGTGACTGGGGGACTATATTCAGCATTCTTAAAGAAAAGAAACTACAACCAAGAATTTCATATCCAGCCAATCTAAGCTTCATAAGCAAAAGAGAAATAAGGTTCTTTTCAGACAAGCAAATGCTAAGAGAATTTCTTACCACCAGAGTTGCCTTACAGGAGGTCCTTATAGGAGTGCCATAGATGGAAAGGAAATACCATTACCAGCCAGAACAAAAACACACTAAGTGCATAGATCACTGACACTAGAAAGCAACTACACAATCAAATCTGCATAATAACCGGCTAACATCAAAATGACAGGATGAAACCTGCACATGTCGATATTAACCTCAAACGTAAATGGGCTAAATGTCCCAGTTAAAAGGCACAGAGTGGTAAGTGGGATGGAGAAGTAAGACTCAACCCCAGTCAAGAAGAGACCCTTCTCACATGCAATGATATCCATAGGCTCAAAGTAAAGGGATGGAGAAAAATCTACCAAGAAAATGGCAAACAAAAAAATGAGGGTTGTTATTCTAATTTCAGACAAAACAGACTTTAAACCAATGAACAAAAAAGGCAAAAAGAAAAAAATGTTACATAATGGGAAAGGGTTCAGTTCAACAAGCAGACTTAACTATCTTAAATATAAATACACCAACACAGGAGGTCCCAAGTTCATAAAGCAAGTTCGCAGAAACTTACAAAGAGAATTGGATAACACCACAGTAATAGTAAGAGACTTCAACACCACACTGACAGTATCAGACAAGTTATCAAGGAAAAAAAAAAAAAAAAAACTGTTAAAAAACTTGGGACCCAATTTTGACATTTGACCAACTGAGTTTAACAAGTATCTACAGAACTCTCCACCCCCCTGAAAAACAGATTGTAAATTCTTCTCATCTACAAATGACACAAACTGTAAAATCACACACACAATAAAAAATAAAACAACCCTCAGCAAATTCAAGAAAGCCGAAATCATACCAAACATACTCTTGGACCATTGTACAATAAAAATAGAAACCAATACTAAGAAAATTGCCCAAAATCATACAAAGATGTGGAAAGTAAACAGGCTGTTCCTGAACAACTTTTGAGTAAACAATGAAATTAAATCAGAGTCAAGAAATTGTTTGATATTCATAAGAAAAAAGATATATCATACTAGAATATCTGAGACACATCTAAAGCAGTATTAGGAGAGAAGTTTATAGTACTAAGTGCCCACTTCAAAATGTTAGAAAGATATCAAATTAAGAATCTGACACCGAAATAAGAGCAAACCAACCACAAAGCCTGCAGAAGATGAGAAATAACCAAAAACAGAGCTGAACTGAAGGAAACTGATACGTGACACCCCATGCAAAAGATCAGCATATCCAGAAGTTGGTTCATTGAAAGAATTAGATTGACAGAATTCTAGCTAGACTAATAAAGTAAAACAGAGAAAAGATCCATATAAACACAATTAGAAATTACAAAGGGTACATTCCCAATGACCCCACAGAAATTAAAAAAAAAAAAAAAAACCCTCAGAAACTACTATTAACACCCCTATGTACATAAGTTAGACAACCTGGAAATATACAACCTCCCAAATTTGAATGAGGAAGATATTGAATCCCTGAATACAATGATAATGCAATCTGAAATTGAATCAGTAATGAGTCCTACCAACCAGAAAAACTCCATGACCACACAGACTCACAGCTGAATTTCACACAGACTCACAACTGAAAAGATGTATAAGGAAGAGCTGGGACCATTCCTATAGAAACTATTTCAAAACAATTGAGGATGACGGACTTCTCCCTAACTCAGTCTATGAGGCCAGCATCATCCTGATACCAAAATCTGTCAGATACAAAACAACAACAACAGGCTGGGCGCGGTGGCTCAAGCCTGTAATCCCAGCACTTTGGGAGGCCGAGGCGGGCGGATCACGAGGTCAGGAGATCGAGACCATCCTGGCTAACACGGTGAAACCTCGTCTGTACTAAATATACAAAAAACTAGCGGGGCGCGGTGGCGGGCGCCTGTAGTCCCAGCTACTCGGGAGGCTGAGGCAGGAGAATGGCGTAAACCCGGGAGGCGGAGCTTGCAGTGAGCTGAGATCCGGCCACTGCACTCCAGCCTGGGTGACAGAGCAAGACTCCGTCTCAAAAAAAAAAAAAAAAAAAAAAAAAAAAAAAAAAAAAAAAAAAAAAAAACAACAACAACAACAACGACAAAACTGCAGGCCAATATTTTTGAAAAATTTATATTTGGAAACTTTTTATATTCAAAAAATACTAGCAAACCAAATCCAGCAGCACATCAAAAAAGGTACTCCACCCATGATCAAGTAGGCTTTATCCCTGGGATGCAAAATTGGTTCAACACTGCAAATCAATAAGTGTGATTCATCACTAAAAACAGAAGTAAATACAAAACCAAATGATCATCTCAATAGATACAGAAAAGTTTTCTGGTAAAATACAACATCCCTTCATGTTAAAGAAACCTCAACAAACTAGGCACTGAAGGAACTTACTTCAAAATAACCGGAGCCAGCTGGGTGCTGTGGCTCACGCCTGTAACCCCAGTACTTTGGGAGGCCAAGACGGGAGGATCACCTAAGGTCAGGAGTTCGAGACCACCCTGACCAATATGGTGAAACCCTGTCTCTAACAAAAATACAAAAATTAGCCGGGCGTGGTGGCACATGCCTGTAATCCCAGCTACTCAGCAGGCTGAGATAGGAGAATCGCTTGAACCCAGGAGACAGAATTTGCAGTGAGCCAAGATCATGTCACTGCACTCCAGCCTGGGTGACACAGTAAGAATCCCTCAAAAAAAAATAATTAATTACTAAGTAAATAATAGGAGCCATCTATGAAAAACCCATAGTGATCAATATACTGAATGAGCAAAAGCTAGAAGTATTCCCCTTCAGAAATATACCAAAACAAAGATGACCACTCACACCACTGCTGTTCAATATAGCACTGCAAGTCCTAGCCAGAGCATTCAGGCAAGAGAAAGAAATAAAAACCACTCAAATAGAAAGAGAGGAAATCAAACTATTTCTGTTTGCAAATGATATAATCCTATACCTATAAAACCCCATAGTCTCTGCCTAAACACTCCTAGGTCTGAAAAACAACTTAAGCAAAATCTCAGGATAAAAAATCGTTGTACATAAGTCAGTAGCACTTATATACAAGAACAACGTCCAAGCTAAGAGCCAAAACAATAATGCAATTTCATTCACAATAGTCACAAAAACATAAATTTTAAAGGAATATACCGAATCAGGGAGGTGAAAGGTATTGACAATGAGAATTTCAACACAATATTCAAATAAATCAGAGATGACATAAACAAATGGAAAAATATTCCATGTTCATGGATAGGAATACTCAATATTGTTAAAATGGCCATACTGCCCAAAGCAGTTTACAGATTCAATGCTATTGCTATCAAACTGTCAATGTCATTCTTCACAGAATTTGCAAAAACTATCTGAAAATTCATATGAAACCAAAAAGAGCTTAAATAGCTTGATGCAGGCATCATGTCACTCAACTTCAAACTATACTACAAGTCTATAGTAACCAAAACAACATAGTACAGGTACAAAAAATGGACAAAAAGATCAATGGAAAAGAATAGAGAGGCCATAAATAAAGCCACATACCTACCACCATCTGACCTTTGACAAAGTCGACAAAAAACAAGCAATGGGGAAAAGGCTCGCTATTCAATAAATAGTGCTAGGATAGCTGTATAGCCATATGAAGAAGGTTGAAGTTAGACCCCTTCCTTACATCCTTTACAACAATGAAATTAAAATCAATTAAGGATTTAAATATAAAATCTAAAACTATAAAAACCCTGGAAGGTGACCTAAGAAATATCATTCCGGACAAAGGTCTGTGCAAAGATTTTATGACAAAGCTGCCAAAAGCAATTGCAAATAAACAGAAAATGACAAATGGGACCTAGTTAAACTAAAGTGCTTCAGCACAGTAAAAGAAACTATGAACAGATTTAACAGACAACTTATGGAATGGGAGAAAATATTTCGAAACTATGCATCACACAAAAGTCTAATATCCAGAATCCATATGAAAATTAAACAAATTAGAAAGAAAAAACATCAAATAATTCCATTAAAAAAAAAAAAGTGGACAAAAGACATAGACATTTTTCAAAAGAAGACATACACCCAGCCAACAAGCATATGAAAAAACACACAACATCATTAATCATGAGATAAATGCAAATTAAAAACACAGTTTGATACCATCTTACTGCAGTCAGAATAGCTATTACTAAAGTCAAAAAATAGAAAAAAAATGATGACAAGGTCAAAAAGGAACGGGAGAACTTATACACTGCTGGTGGGAATGTAAATAAGTTTAGTCACTGTGGAAATCAGTGTGGCAATTTTTCTAAAACCCTAAAGCAATGTGCCATTTCACCCAGCCATTTCCTGTACCCAATCCAAGTATTCGGTAAATGCCCAAAGGAATATAAATCATCCTACCATAAAGACGCATATAAAGATATGTTTATCGCTGCACCATTAACAATAGCAAAGGTATTAAATCAATGTAAATGCCCATTAACAGTAGCCTGGATAAAGACAATGTGGCACATATACACCATGGAATACTACATAGCCATGAAAATGTATGAGATCACGTCCTTTTCAGGAACATGGATAGAGGTGGAGGCCATAACCTGACACAAACAAATGTAGGAAGAGAAAACCAAATACTGCATGTTCTCATTTATAAGTGATAGCTGAACTTTGAATACATATAAACACAAAGAAAGAAACAATGGACACTGGAGTATTTTCAAGAGTGAAGGGTGAAAGGAGCATGAGGATAAGTACCTATCAGGTACTATGCTTATTACCTGGGTAACGAAATAATCTGTACACTAAACCCATGTGACACACAATTTACCTATATAACAAACCTAAAATAAAAATTACAAATAACAAAATAAAATCAGAGCAGGACTGAATGAAATTAAGAACCAAAATCTATAAAAAGAATCAATAAAACCAAATGTTACTCCTTTGAAAGGATAAACAAAACTGATAGATCTCTATCTAGATTAAGAAAGAAAAAAAGAGAGATGATCCGAAGAAGCACAAGCAGAGATGACAAAGGTGACATTACAACCAATCCCACAGAAATGCTAAAGAACCTCAGAGACTATTATGAACAGTTTTATGTAAATAAAATAGAAAATCAATGGGAAATTGATAAATTCCTGGAAACACAACCTCCCGAGAAATTTTAACCCCAAACAGACCAATAATAAGTCCCAAAATTGAGTTAGTAATTAAAAACCAATCAACCAAAAAGAGATGGATTCACAGCCAAATTCTAGTAGATGTATAAAGAAGAGCTTTAAGCTACCAATTTTACAAAAATTATCCCAAAAGATCAAAGAGGAGATACTTCTTGCTAGCTCATTCTACTATGTCAGCATTATCCAGACACGAACAGATGGCAAAGATACAATTAAAAAATAAAACTACAGGCCAAAGCCCTGATGAACCTACATGCAAAAATCTTTTACAAAATACTAGCAAACTTCATCCAGCCCCACATCAAAAAGTTAATTCACCACACTCAAGTAAGCTTTATTCCTAAGATGCAAGATTGGTTCAACATACACAAATCAATAAATGTGAGTCAGTACATTAACAGAATTCAAAGCAAAAGACGTGATTATTTCAATAGACACAAGACAAGCTTTTGATAAAATCCAACATCCTCTCATGATAAAAACCCTCATAAAACTATACCTTAAGGGAATATACCTTGAAATAATACAGAGTTGTCTATGACAAATCCATAGTCAACGTCTTACTGAATAGACAAAAGCCGGAAGCATTCCCCTTGAGATCTGGAACAAGACAGGGCTACCCACTTGCATCACTGTTATTCAACATAGTACTAGAAGTCCTAGCCAGAAAAATCAGGCAAGAGAAAGAAATAAAAGGTATCCAAATAGGAAAAGAAGTCAAATCATCTCTCTTCAATAATCATATGACTGTATACCTAGAAAATCTAAAGATTCTACCAAAAGGTGCCTACCACTGATGAATGGCTTCAATTAAGTTTTGAGATATAAGTACAAAAAGCAGTAGTATTTCTAAATACCAATAATGTTCAAGCTGAAAATCAAAATAATTAAAAAATCCCATTTGCAATGGCTGCAACAAAAATAATGAAAAACATAGAGAAATATCTGTTCAATGAGGTGAATGACCTCTACAAGGATAACTACAAACCACTGCTGAAAGAAATAAGAGATGACGCATAATAAATGGAAAAACATTCCACATTCAGGGATTTAAAGGATCGTTATCATTAAAGTGGCCATACTGCTCCCGAGCAATCTACAGATTTAACATAAATTATTTCAAGCCACCAATGTTATTTTTCACAGAACTAGGAAAGAACTACTAGACAATGTATATGGAAAAACAACATCAAACAAAAGCCCAAATAGCCAAAGCAATCCTTACCAAAAAGAGCAAAGCCCAAGGCATCACATTATTCTACTTCAATCTATGCTATACTACAAAGCTACAGTAACTGAAACAGCATGGTAATGGTACAACAACAGACACAGAAGCTAATGGAACAGAATACAAAACACAAAAATAGAGCCACACACTCACAACCATCTGATCTTTGACAAAGTCAACAAAAACAATCAATGGGGAAAGGATTTCCTATTTAACAAATGGTGCTGAGATAATTTGCAATCTATACACACAAGAAGGAAACTGGATCCCTATCTCTTCTCATCTACAAAAATTACCTTAAGATAAAGTAAATAATTAAATGCAGACCTCAAATTATACAAATCCTAGAAGAAAATCACAGACATTTATTTCTCGACATAAGTCTTGGCAAATAATTTATGGCTAAGTCCTGAAAAGCAATCGCAAAAAAAAAAAAAAAAAAAAAAAAAAAAAAAAAAATTGACAAGTAAAATCTAATTATACTAAAGAGCTTCTGCACAACCAAAGAAACTATCAACAAAGTAAAAAGACAAACTACAGAACAGGAGAAAAATTTTGCAAACTGTGCATCTCACAAAGGTATAATATCTAGAATCTGTAAGGAACACAAAAAATGAAAAAGAAAAAAAAAACATTAAAATTGGCATAAACAGACATTTTTCAAAGGAAGACACACAAATAGCCAACAAGCATGTGAAAAATATTCCTCATCACTAATTAACAAAGAAATGTAAATCAAAACCACAATAAGATACCATCTCACACTAGTCAGAATAGCTACCATTAAAAAGTTAACAAATAATAGATGCTATCAGGACTGTGGAGAAAAGGGAACACACACACTCTTGGTGGGAATGTAAATTAGTACATCCAATATGGAAAGCAGGTTAGAGATTTCTCGAAGAACAAGAAATAGAACTGCTGTTCAAACCATCCAACCCACTACTGGATATGCACCCCCCTTTCCCCAAAAAAGTTGTTCTAACAAAAAGACAAATGCACCCATATGTTCATTGCAGCACTATTCACAAGAGCAAAGATACGGATTCAATAACCTAGGTGTCCCTCTCAATGGTGGATTAAATAAAGAAAATGTGATACGTATGCATCATGAAGTACTACACAGCCACAAAAAAGAACAAAATCATGTCCTTTGCAGCAATGTGGAATACAACTGGATGCCATTATCCCAAGTAAGCTAACACAGAAACAGAAATTCAAATATGTATTTTCACTTATAAGGGGAAGCTGAACACAGGTACACATGGACATAAAGATAGGAACATTAGACAGGGGACTACAAGTGGGGGTGAAGTAGAAAGAGGAGGAAGGGTTGAAAAACTACCTACTGATTACTGTGCTTACTACCTGGGTAATGGGTTTGATCACACTCCAAACCTCAGCATCACACAATATACACATGAAACAAACATGCACATGTGCCCTTTGAATCTAAAATAAAAGTAAAAATTGTTTCAAGTCTACTTAATTGTTTCAAGTCTACTTAATGTAAAATATAACTATAGATGCAAAAATTTCAATCAAGTTCAAAGATAATTTGGAATAATCTTACCTAATTCATCTGTTAAAAAACATTCTTTTAATACCAGAACTGCATTTTATGAGTATTATTTTATGTCTGTTGACAAAACATTTGCTGGCATTTCTGTGACGGAGGAAGACAAAAGATACTTTTCAGCTTTTTGGAGTTATCCCTTCTCATGTTCACAGTAGTCACAATAATTCTATATTTTATACAAGAGTGCTACGAAATTTCTTTTGGTGGTTTTGTCATGAAGTTTTAGCACATGCCTATGTCCTGAATGGTATTGCTTAGGTTTTCTTCTAGGGTTTTTATGGTTTAGGGTTTTATATTTAAGGCTTTAGTCTATCTTGTGTTAATGTTTGTATAAGGTGTAAGGAAGGGGTCCAGTTTCAGTTCCCTGCATATGGCTGGCCAGTTTTCCCAGCATCATTTACTGAATAGGAGATCTTGTCCCTATTGCTTGTTTTTGTCAGGTTTGTCCAAGATCAGACAGCTGCAGATGTGTGGTGGTATTTCTGAGGTCTCTGTTCCGCTCCATTACTCTATATGTCATTTGGGTACCAGTACCCTGCTGTTTTGGTTACTGTCGGTTTATAGTATACTTTGAAGTTAGGTAATGTGAGGCCTCTAGCTTTGCTTTTTTGCTTAGGATTCTCTTGGCTATACGGGGTCTTCTTTGATTCCATATGAAATTTAGAATCTTTTTTTTTTTTTTTCTAATTGTGTGAAGAATGTCAATGTAGTTTGATGGGAAGAGCATTGAATCTATAAATTACTTTGGGCAATATGGCAATTTTCACAATATTGATTCTTCCTATCCATGAGGATGGAATGCTTTTTCATTTGTTTGTATCCTCTCTCATTTCCTTGAGCAGTGGTTTGTAGTTCTTGAATAGGTCCTTCACAACCCTTGTTGTGAAGTATTCCTAGGTTAGCTGTATTCCTAGGTATTTCATTCCCTTTGTAGCAATCATGAATGGGAGTACATTCATGATTTGGCTCTCTTTTTGCCTGCTGTTCGTGTAAAGGAATGCTTGTGATTTTTGCACACTGGTTTTTGTATCCTGAGACTTTGCTTACCAGCTTAATGAAATTTTGGGCTGAGATGATGGGGTTTTCTAAATATAAAATCATGTTGTCTGCAAACAGAGACAACTTCACTTCCACTCTTCCTATCTGAATACCCTTTATGTCTTTGTCTTGCCTGATTGCCCTGGCCAGAACTTCCAATACTATTTTGAATAGGAGTGGCGAGAGAGGGCATCCTTGTATTAGTTTTCAAAGGAAATGCTTCCAGCTTTTGCTCATTCAATATGATATTGGTTGTGGGTTTGTCATGAATAGCTCTTATTATTTTGACATATGTTCCATCAATACCTAGTTTTTTGAGAGTTTTTAACATGAATGAATGTTAAATTTTATCAAAAGCCTTTTCTCTATCTATTGAGATAATCTTGTGGTGTTTGTCTTTGGTTCTGTTTATGTGATGGATTATATTTATTGATTTGCATATGTTGACCCAGTCTTGCATCCCAGGGATGAAGCTAACTTGATCTGGGTGGATAAGTTTTTTGACGTGCTGCTGGTTCGGTTTGTCAGGATTTTACTGAGGATTTTTGCATTGATGTTCATCAGGGATATTGGCCTGAAGATTTTTTTTTGGTTGTGTCTCTTCCTGGTTTTGGTATCAGGATGATGCTGGCTTCATAAAATGAGCTAGGGAGGAGTCCCTCCTTTTCAATTGTTTGGAATAGTTTCAGAAGGAATGGTACCAGTTCCTTTTTATATTTCTGGTAGAATTCAGCTGTGAATCCATCCAGTCCTGGGATATTTTCTTTTTTTTTTTTTTAATTGGTAGGCTATTAATTACTGACTCAATTTCACAGCTTGTTATTGGTCTATTCAGGGACTTGACTTATTCCTGGTTTAGTCTTGGTAGGGTGTATATAACCAGGAATTTATCCATTTCTTTTAGATTTTCTAGTTTATTTGCGTAGAGGTGTTTATAGTATTCTTTGATGGTAGTTTGTATTTCTGTGGGGTCAGTGGTGATATTCCTTTTATCATTTTTTATTATATCCATTTGATTCTTCTCTCTCTTCTTCTTTATTAGTCTAGCTAAGAGTCTATCTATTTTGCTAATTAAAAAAAAAAAAAAAAAAAAAAAAAAGAAAAAAAACCAGCTCCTGGATTCATTGATTTTTTGGAGGGTTTTCGTGTCCCTATCTCCTTCAATTCTTCTCTGATCTTAGTTATTTCTTGTCTTCTGCTAGCTTTTGGATTAGTTTGTTCTTGCCACTTTAATTCTTTAAATTGTGATGTTAGGATGTCAATTTGAAATCTTTCTAGCTTTCCGATGTGTGCAGTTAGTGCTATACATTTCCCTCTTAACACTGCTTTAGCTGTGTCCCAGAGATTCTGGTGTGTTGTCTCACGGTTCTCATTGGTTTCAAATACCTTCTTGATTTCTCCCTTAATTTCATTATTTACTCAGGAGTCATTCAGGGGCAGATTGCATGAAATTGTAATTCCATGATTTTGTGTGTTTCTGAATTCTGAGTTCCAATCTGATTGTAATAGATGCTGGCAAGGCCCTAGAGAAATAGGAACAGGTTTACACTGATGATGGGAATGTAAATTGGTTCAACCATTGTGGAAAACAGTGTGGGAATTCCTCAAGGATCTAGAATCAGAAATATCATTTGACCCAGCAATCCCATTATTGGCTATATACCCAAAGGACTATAAATCATTCTACTATAAAGACATGTGCACATGTATGTTAATTGCAGCACTATTTACAATAGCAAAGACATGGAACCAACCCAAATGCCTATCAATAATAGACTAAATTAAGAAAATGTGGTACATATATACCATGGAATAATATGCAGCCATAAAAAGGAATGAGATCATGTCCTTTGCAGGGACATGGATGAAGCTGAAAGTCATCATCCTCAGCAAACCGACACAGGAACAGAAAACCGAACACCACATGTTCTTACTCATAAGTGGGTGTTGAACATTGAGAACACATGGACACAGAGAGGGAAGAAACACACACCAGGGCCTGTTGGGGGGTGGGAGTGAGGGGAAGGAACATAGAAGACAGGTCAATAGATGCAGCAAACTGCCATGACACACATATACCTATGTAACAACCCTGAACGTTTTGCACATGTATCCCTTTTTTGTTGTTGTTGTTGTTTGCTTGTTTTTGTTTTTTAGAGGAAATGAAGAAAAAAAGAGTACTTTGAAAATAAAGAATTGGTTCACTATGAATGTATTTATAAATGTGAGGTTAAATTAATTTTCTAAGCAAGTTAAAATAATGGCACAGAAGATAATTATTTTAAGCACATAGTAATTGCCAAGCTTTGCAGTTTTTATTTTTTTATTTTTAGTTATGCATTTATGTTACAGGGGGTGTGTGGGAGTGAGAAAAAAAATCTGTACAATTAAGTTAGAATTGCCCATAAAGGCAAATTAGAAAAAAGTAGAAAGACTAAGAGTGAGGTGTCCCTGGGTCAGATGAGGAATAAGAGGACTCACTTTCATGTTTGACCTTTTATACCTGTGCGTTTGTCCATCCATACTACAGACAACAGAATGGAAAATAGTTTTACAGAACTTCTACAAACCTGAACAGCATCACAAACCTCCATCGCCTCCTGATATGTGAGGAGCTCTCAACCATATGTTCATTGGCACCATATGTTCATTCGATTCCAGAAAGATTGTTTAGAACTGATCTTCCTATTGAGGCTTCATCTTTTACTAAAACTAGGCGAGCCCAAAAAACAAGTTGCCTGAATTTCCCTCCCTTTTCCAAAAAGTTTTGTTTCTGTTTCTTAGTTAGATTAAAATTTTAAGAAATATGCATCATAAAATATTTTTAATAATAAAATAGTTTTCCTCTTGGTTTATTCCAAAATGAGCAATTTTAATGATACTTTTCTTGTGCTACTTTCAAGGATGGAAAGCATACAGAAAAAGGATATGACTGAACTAATTTACACTCCCATCTACCATGGAAAAGTGTTCCTATTTCTCTGCATCCTCTTCTGCATCTGTTGTTTCCTGACTTTTTAATGACTGCCATTCTACCTGGCGTCAGATGGTATTTCACTGTGGTTTTGATTTGCATTTCTCCAATGACCAGTGATGATGTGCTTTTCTTCATATGTTTGTTGCCTGCATAAATTTCTTCCTTTGAGAAATGTGTTCATATCCTTTGCCCACTTTTTGATGGGGTTGTTTTTTTCTGGCAAATTTGTTAAAGTTCTTTGTACATTCTGCATACTAACCCTTTGTCAGATGGATAGATAGCAAACATTTTCTCCCATTCTGTAGGTGGACTGTTCACTCTGATGATAGTTTCTTTTGCTGTGCAGAAGCCCTTTAGTTTAATTAGATCACATTTGTCAATTTTGGCTTTTATTGTCATTGCTTTTGGTGTTTTAGTCATGAAGTCTTTGCCCATGCCTATGTTCTGAATGGTATTGCACAGGTTTTCTTCTAGGGTTTTTATGGTTATAGGTCTTACATTTAAGTCTTTAATCCATCTTGAGTTAATATTGTATAAGGTGTAAGGTGATTCCTCAAGGATCTAGAACCAGAAATACCATTTGACCCAGCAATCCCATTATTGGGTATATACCCAAAGGATTATAAATCATTCTACTATAAAGACACTTGCACACGCATGCTTACTGCAGCACTGTTCACAATAGCAAAGACTTGGAGCCATTCCAAATGCCCATCAATGATAAATTGGATAAAGAAAATGTGGCACATTTATACCAGGGAATGCTATGCAGCCATAAAAGAAGGATGAGTTCATGCCCTTTGCAAGGACATGGATGAAGCTGGAAACCATCATTCTCAGCAAACTAACACAGGAACAGAAAACCAAACACCACATGTTCTCACTCGTAAGTAGGGGTTGAATAAAGAGAACACATGGACACAGGGAGGGGAATATCACACACCGGGGCCTGTCTGGGGGTCATGGGGTAGGGGAGGAATAGCATTAGGAGAAATATACCTAATGTAGATGATGGGTTGATGGGTGCAGCAAACCACCATGGCACGTGTATACCTATGTAACAAACCCGCATGTTCTGCACATGTATCCCAAAACTTAAAGGTACAATTTTTTTAATAAAAAGGATTTTGAAGTTCATAACCCAAATAAATTTCTACTAATCTATTATGTTTTGATGTTATTACATTTTTAAAAATGTATTTTATGAAATACTTGGTAGGAAAAAAAGCATACGATGAAGACAGAGCTTTTGTCTCATTTTAATATGCATATGAGAATATGATACAATTGTTTTAGATCTTTTTTTTATGTTCTATATTCTAACTCCACAGCTCCTGCCTTGTATAGAAAATGCAGCTGTAACCCAGTCCCTGTTGGACAAGGGGTGGAACAGATGGCTTGTGATCCTGTACTGCCTACACATTAGGGAAGCACCAAGGCTTAGATGGAATACTATTTTTTTTAGTACTAACAGTGCTAAAGTGAGAATAAATCATCAATCAGGGGGATGGAAGCCACTGAGCCTACAGTCACAGAGATTCTACTGCTGTGCTTGCTGTTTCTCCCATAGGTCCTGAATAAACTGAAGTGCGGCCGCTTCCAAAGACCAGTAATTAATCAGAAGGTCTCTCCAATTTCCAGTTTGTTCTCAACCCTAGAGCCTAGATGACACACGTTTAAACTCTTCCATGCTACTGACCACATAATTTCCTGAACAGTATGATCAGCCATTAAATTTTCTTGTCTGCATTTTTGAGAGAAAGGGAATTTGACCTGAAATTACTGATCATTTTGTCAACTTCATTCCATTGTGATTTTTTTTTCAAAGCCTATATATCCAGTGCATACTTAATCTATATTTAAAAGATATCAATATTTTTATGAAATTTAACGTTGGGGGTTGGAAAAATATTCATATGCTATTAAAGGTTAACTTAAATAAGAGTACATCTCTAAAAATTAATAGAAAATATTAGATATTTTCTACTATTTAATTATGATATTAGAAAATGTGTATGATATTTTCTTGATAGAGCATCTTCTTTTTAGCCACATGTGCAGGAGCAATATATGAAAATAGCAGTAAATATCAGTGTACCAATAAGTGACATGTGAATTCCAATATACCTTCAAGGTAATAAAGGAAAAATTACTACTTAATTGTGTGTTCCATTAAGTCTTTCCAATTTACAAGAGAGAAAAGAAAAAGTAATATACTTGTTATGAATATTCAGTCTTGTATGTATGGGCCAATGTTTAGAGAGGTATAATATGATGAATAATGTTTCCTTTTTACAATTATTATTTTGAGCTCTCTAGTATAAGTCGTAGTTTCTATAGCATAATTTGCTCTACAACATCATTTGCTTCATATGTCTATCTCTTCAAATATTTCTCCAACATCAGCTCATCTTACCCCACAATTTCTCAGGATAGGAAAAACAGCAAAACAACCAAAAACTTACCTTTCCAACATACTGAGGATCTGGTCCCATATGTTCTTCTAAAACAAAGAACTGATTCCATACCCATCCCCTTTTGGGACGATGGTGGACTTCGGTCTCACCTTCAATGTGTTTGGTTTGGTTTCTCGTCACCTTGATGGAGCTGTGGTGAGCGGTTCCATAACACCTCTGCACAAAACAGAGACACACCAGGACTGGACAGATGCAAGATGTGCTCGTAATTTTCATTGTAAGGTAACTTTCCAGTTCACCGTTTTCCTTCTTTTCCTTGTCAGCCACCAATGCTTAGTGGGCATTCAAGAAAGAAGCCAGAGCATCTTTAGGAAGGACAGTCCAAAGTAAATTGTTTAGCGTGTCCATGATTTAACTGTCCATCAGGGAAAGGTCAGATCACATTTACATTCTGAACCCCTTGGAAAATCAAAGCTGTAGTTGTCTGATTCCAACTCTTCACAGTAGTTGAACACAAGCAACCATTTTCAACCTAATGGAAAGAGAAAATTATCTGTGTTACAAAACATGTTTTTTTTAACTATTTGCTCTGAATACAAACGATACTATTTTGCAATGTGATACTGATAGGCAAAGAACATACACCAATTCTTTAGGACACATCCAGAAACCTATACACCTATATGTCTACATGCATTTTTACATGAACCTTCCTATTTGTTCCATTAATTCTCAATTATAAATGTATGTATAATTCTTGTTTTTGTTAGACATAATACAATGTGTTATATATAATACACATTAATTACCTACTGTATGAGACTCATCAAACTTTGACAAAATATCCCAAGGCCTGAAAAATTGTCACAGACCATAACAGCAATCAAATAGGTACTGAAAGTGCTCAGTAAGTAAAATGGAAGAAAATAAAAGAACAATGAAAAAGGTGGCTGAAAAAAAAAATGAATGCAAGTGAAAATTACTCCAGGCTTGGGGAACAGATTGGACGAGTTGAGTGTGAGTAAGAATGCCAATTTGGCTGAATTATAAATTGTGTAAATTTTGATAGGTCCTGCATATCTACCCAGGGTATGGACTTCACACACTGACAAGGCAGATTTTCAAGCTAGGAAATTACATTACTAGGCTTGATTTCTAGTACACATGATTCTAGCAATTATCTAAAGACAGGATTTAAAAAAGGAAAAAAATAGTGGCAAATAAACAGAGGAAAAATGTTTCGATTTTTAAAATAAAAATAAATAAATAAACGTTGAAGACATGAGTGTAGGTTATACTATGATTGGGAAACAAAGTAAAACATGAAAAATATTTCTGCAAAACTAATGACAGGATTTGGGAGAGACACGAATGACTGAAATTTGGGCCAGGCACAGTAGCTCACAACTGTAATCCAAGCACTTTGGAAAGTTGAGCCAGGCAGATTACTTGAGGTCAGGAGTTTGAGGCCAGACTGGCCAACATGGTGAAACCTCGTCGCTACTAAAAATACAAAACTAGGTGGGCGTGGTGGTGCATGCCTGTAATCCCAGCTACTCGAGAGGCTGAGGCAGGAGAATCACTTGAACCCAGGAGATGGGTGTTGCAGTGAGCGGAGATTGTACCATTGTACTCCTGCCTGGGTAACAAGAATGAAACTCTGTCTCAAAAAAACTACAATAAAATAAAAAGAATGACTGAAATTATAAGCTTATTTAAAGCATATAAATTTTGCATCAAGTTTTGCTGTACTGTTATATATGTGTGTTTGAATATGTGTTTAGGAAGGTTACATTGTTTCAAGAATATGGCTATTTCATTTAGTAAAAAATATTAAATAAATCACTTTCTCATTGCATGCAATTCATCCCTGTACATCAGCACAAACTGAAATGTAGATCTGAATAAATAACAAATTGACATGACAGTATAATTAATTTATAATACTGAAAACAAATAATCAGTTACAGCATGATTCTCTTACACAGTCGAGGACAGATTTGGTCACGAAGGAAAAAAGTCGCATGAGACTCAAGAGCAGGGCATTTTTCTCTGAGTATTTCTTTCCATAAATGAGGGTTAATAATAGCACTTACTTCACCTTTGTGCTAGAATTGTATAGGATTAGAAGAATTGGAATTTCATTTTTATCATTTGACAAATATAAAATTTACCTTTTAAAATATTTTCTGAAAGCAAAGGTATTCTTCCCTCTAGCTTAAATCAAAACAACTTCAAAACTCTCCTAAAATATAAGAGAGAGCAATACTATTCTAGCTCCAACATGGCAAGAGCACTGGAAAGAGAGTCAGAAATCACAGGTTTTATTTTCTGACAGTTTACTTACTATATGAATTTATGTGAACCATCTCATTTTTTTCAGTCTCACTGTCCTCATTTATTAAAATTTGTGGCTGGAATAACTGTATTTAATATTCTTTCCAGCATTTGTAATAAATTATTTGAATAAGTTTATATTAAACTTTTTATTTCCCAAGAGATTCTTAATTTTCAAATCATGACTTTCCCCCAAAAAAAAAAAAAAAAGAAACTTTATCTAGTTTTTCTTCTTAGAAGCCAAGTTGTTGAAGATATAGAAGGTGTTGTATTTTAATACTTTCACACCATTTGGTGTGATTTTCAAATAAAATTAACATCTTTGCCCTTCATGCAAAGTTGTTTAACAAAGCATAATTTATGAGTACAAGGTGAAGAAAGTGGCTTTTGTAATGAATTACAGATATGTAAAATGAGTGTTTTCTTTACAATACTGATTGTGAGTCATTCCGAAAATACATAAATGCATTTTGATCTACATATGCTTTATATGTTTATGAATCTCTATTATGACAATTATGAAAAGAGATAGATATATACTGTGCTATGGAATAAAAGAACAAATGTAAACATCCCTACAGTGCTTATGGAGATAATTTTATTTACTATATAATAAGAGGACAAAACTTCAAATATAAATTTTTTTGCATTACTGCAAGAAATCCACCTCTGCATAGGTTAGAAAAAATTGAAATGCAAATAGTAAGAAAATAAACCACTGATTGAGACCAATACAATAGAAATATGTGGTAGACATTTTCCATTTTATGACTGAGCAGTGTTCAAAGACCCTTCTGTTTTCATGGAAGATTCCAATATGTGAATTCTGATAAACCGAGCCCTAACTTTCACCACTAATCACTTAGGCACAGATATGGTCTGGCTCTGTGTCCCCACCTAATTCTCCTCTTGAATCGTAATCTGAATTGTAATCTGAATTGTAATTCCCATTTTGGCAAAGGGATCTCATGAGAGGTGATTGTATCATGGGGGCTGTTCCCTCATGCTGTTCTCTTGATAGTGAGTGAGTTATCACAAGATCTGATGGTTGTATAAGGGGATCTTCCCCCTTCACTCTGCACTTCTCTCTCCTGTTGCCTTGTGGAGAAGAACATGTTTGCTTCCCCTTTTGCCATGACTGTAAGTTTCCTGAGGCCTCCCCAGCCATGTGGAACTGTGAGTCAATTAAACCTCCTCGCTTTATAAATTACCCAGTCTTGGGTATTTCTTTACAGCAGCATGCAAATGAACTAATACCTTTTTACCAGTAGAGTGGGGTTCTGCTATAAAGATACCCAAAAATGTGGAAGTGACTTTGGAACTGGATAACAGGAAGAAGTGGGAACAGTTTGGAGGGCTCAGAAGAAACTAGGAAGATGTGGGAAAGTTTGGAACTTCCTAGACACTTGTTGAATGGTTTTGACCCACATACTGATAATGGATAATGATGTGGATAACAAAGTCCAGATTGAGGTGGTCTCAGATAGACATCAGGAATTTTTTGGGAACTGGAGAAAAGATCACTCTTGCTATGTTTTAACAAAGAGACTGGTACCATTTTGTCTGTGTACTAGAGATCTGTGGAACTCTGAACTTGAGAGAGATGGTCTGACATTGGAACTTATGTTTAAAAGGGAAGCAGAGCATAAAACTTTGGAAAATTTGCAGCCTGATAATGTGATAGAAAAGAAAAACTCATTTTATGGAGAGAAATTCAAGCCAGCTGCAGAAATTTGCATAAGTAACAAGGAGCCAAATGTAATTCACCAAGACAATGGGGAAAACGTCTCCAGGGCATGTCGGAGACCTTCATGGCAGCCCCTCCGATCAGAGGCCCAGAGTCCTAGAAGGGAAAAAACAGTTTCCTGGGGCAGGCCCAGCGCCTTGCTGTTATGTGCAGTCTTGAGACTTGGTGCCCTGCGTCCCAGCCATGGGTAAAAGAGACCACGGTACAGCTCAGCTTGTTGCTTCAGAGGGTGCAGGCACCAAGCCTTCCACCAAGTGCTTGGAAGCACCAAGTGGCTTCTACATGGTGTTGGGCTTGCGGATACACAGAAATGAAGAACTGAGGTTTGGGAATCTCCACCTAGATTTCAGAGGATGTATAGAAACACCTGGATGGCTAGCAGACTCCCACATAGAGTCCCCACTGGGGCATTGCCTAGTGGAGCTGTGAGATGAGAGCCACCGTCTTCCAGAACCCAGAATTGTAGATCCACTAACAGCTTGCACTGTGCATCTGAAAAAGCTGAAGACTTTCAATGTCAGCTGTGAAAGCAGCCAGAGCAGGGGCTTGCATCCTAAAAAGCCACAGGTGTGGACTGCCCTAGGCCATGGGAGCCTACCCTTTGCATCAGTCTGCCCTGCATGTGAGAAATGGAGTCAAAGGAGATTATTTTGGAGCTTTAAGATTTAATGACTATCACACTTGAGTTTGGACTTGCATGGGGCCTGTAGCTCCTTTGTTTTGGCTAGTTTCTCTCATTGGAGAAGAATTCTAAGATTAATTCTTATTCAAAAATGTTCCCATTTCAGGGAGCATTTATCCAATGCCTGAATCCCCATTGTATCTATGATGTAACTAACTTGTTTTTGATTTTTATAGGCTCCTAGGTGGAAGTGACTTGCCTTGTCTCAGATGAGACTTTGGACCTGGAGTTTTGAGTTAATTCTGGGAAGAATTAAGAATTTTGAGGGACTGTAGGGAAGGCACATTTGTGCTTTGAAATGCGAGAAAGACAAGATTTGTGAGGGGTCAAGAGTGGAATAATATGGTCTGGCTCTGTGTTCTCACCCAAATCTCATCTTGAATTCTAATCCGAATTGTAATCCCCATTTTGGGGGAGGGACCCCATGGGAGGTGATTGGATCCTGGGGGCTAGTACCCCACGCTCTTCTCACGACAAGAGTTGTCATGAGATCTGATGATTTTATAAGGGGCTCTTTCCCCTTTGTTCTGCAATTCTCTCTCCTGTAGCCTTGTGAAAAGGGGCATGTTTGTTTCCCCTTCCACCATGATTGTAAGTTTCCTGAGGCCTCCTTAGCTTTGTGGAACAGTGAGTCAAATAAAGCTCTCTCTTTTATAAAATACCCAGTCTTGAGTATTGTGTGAAAATGGACTAATACAGGCACCAAATACTCTTTCTACATCCTTTCATTAGAAATTTCATCAATGACATATGCACATAAATGATATGCTCAAATGATGGAAAGATGTAGGAACAGTTGAGAAATTTTCCACAGCAGTGGCAATTATTTCAAGACCCAAGTATAGCGGTGGTGAGTTCTGCAGAAATGACAGACAGAATACAGTGGCATAAATTAAAAGAGTCCTAGCTACATTGTTCTCGTGCCAAGTACTTGACATTCTGTCTAAATTCCATTGTTTCCTACTTCTCCCTAAACCTGATTCGTAAATACCCTCAACAATTCAATTGCTATCCAATACAATTCAAACAAATTTATTTGCTGTTTTTTATGTCCACAGTTGACTTCTGGTGTTTGAAGAAAAGAACCTTCTCTAATAAAAAGCATTACTATTGTAATAATCCAAAAAATAAGTTGTTTCCAAATAATGCATTATGTGAAATAATTTATAATATAGACCTCTGCTTTCTGCTAAGTACTGAATGTAAGTGATTCAACACTGCTTTCTGAGACTCATCGCTTTCCTATGTAACTATTCTCTTTCATTAGTAAAGTTAATAAAACTGTACTGCAAAATAAAGAGATGTGACCTCAACTGTTCATTTATTGGAACACTGTCACACTTGTATTGGCACTTTATTTTCTAAGTTTCACATTTCTCATTTATAAATCAAGGGCTTTCAGTTGGGTGCAGTGGCTCATGCCTGTAATCCCAGCACTTTGGGAAGGTGAGCCAGACATATCAGTTGAAGTCAGGAGTTCAAGATGAGCCTGGCCAACATGGCAAAATCCCGTCTCTACTAAAATTACAAAACTTAGCTGGGCATGGTGATGCATGCCTGTAATCCCAGCTATTTGGGAGGCTGAGGCAGGAGAAACCCTTGAACCCGGGAGGAAGAGGTTGCAGTGAGCCGAAATTGCTTCCCTGCTCTCCAGCCTGGGGGGCAGAGCAAGACTCTGTCTCTAAATAAATAAATGATAGCTAGCTAGATGATAGATAGATAGAGTAAATCAAGGGTTTTTGTTGAATTATGTTTAAGCCTGTTCACTTTCCTAAATCTTTGTATTTATTATTTAATAACTGTATCACTTTCAAATGACTTTCTTTAGTTTGCTGAATTACTCAAATCACTGAAGATTACATCATCAGCTATACATAGCTCTTCAGTACAGTCATTCCTTCAGAGAGTTCTGAGGAAATACCATTCTCAACAATAAAAATAATTCTCATATGTACCCCAAATGTTATTGCTTGTCCCTAGGGTCTTTGACTGAATTTTGTTACCTAGTTGGTTCTTAATTCATAAACCCTACACTCCAAGGAGGTCTAAAGAATATTTTCTACTAGCTTTTAAAAACAGTTTTCTTTTGTTCTTTTCGTTGATTTAAAAATTGTCAGTGTAAAACATATTCTGGCTACATTACTTCATGAATGGATCATTTCATTCTCCATATGGGTGGGATGACATAAAATATCATTTCTCATGTTCAACATAGAATTATAACTGCCATTAAAAATCTAAAATGTAGTATTATGTGTTGTTGGTAGGGATATTACCTGGTTTTGTGTAGAGCAAGCCTAGCTTAAATAGAAAATGTCAAAGAATATACACTTTGATAGAAAGATCTTATTTTTTGAAATGACTTTCATTATGGGATATATAAGGACCTCTTACGTGGAGAAGAACATGCCAAAGAGATCACGAGGCTCATACACAGAAACTAACTTGCCAACTGTCAAAATGTAGATCTATCAGATGATAAGGCTGTTTTTCTGGAGAAGATGACTAACTTTGAAAATAATGGAACTTACTTTCTCCAGGATGAATTATTTAAAGTCATCACACTGTCAGACAGATTTAGATATATAAAATTTTCATTATTATTGATTGCTGGGGTACTTACATAAGGTGAAAGTTACAGGTATTGAATAAAAGCTCAGGGTTTTTTTTTTTTCCAGGTTTAACAAATAATTAACTATTTGCTACCTAACTATATATATTTTTCATCCTTAGAATGTTAACCTATATACCTGTCCTCTAAATGCTTAAAATTATCTTTGAATTGGTGGTTACAGGCATAACTGCCATTGATGGCAAGACACATCCTCAGGTATAGGTCTGACCTTGAGGCTATGGTTTCCATTATTTTGGTATCTAATGATTAGCAGTGATAGCATCATTCTATCATTCTAAGATTAATTCTTATTGAATTTCCAATGGCATTGGCTTCTGAATTTTTGTTTTGCCTTATTGTCTTTTACTCTCAAATTTTACAATTTTTCTCTATAGCTTTGTTTAATCTCAATCAACAATTTATCAGTTTAATAATTAATTTTATTCTTCTCCATCTGTGTCCCTTAGCTTAAGTATCTCTGGCTTACTGTTAAAATGCAGATATCCATAAACCACAGGGAATTGTAGAGAGTCTCATCTAAATTAGTTGCAAGCATTATTTCCAGACTGATTTCCAAATCTGTATGTTCAATTTCATTTTGACCATTTCAAGATACTCTTATCACCTTAGGGTTTTGATTAATTTGGGTAAAACAAATTACATTTGCTGAAAGCAGATATATATATACACACACATATGCATGCATACATATATATAAAACAGCTAAATATATTTAAAATTATATCAAGATATAGTTTATCTGAAAGATAAAATGTTAAAACAATAAATAAATCACAAAGCATGAACTTTTGCATATTGTGTTTTCCTGTTGGAAATATTCATTTAAGTTTTATGGAGACAGCAATGAAAAGAATGCATGTGTATGTGCAGGCATTACTTTCTGGCATGGTTAATTCAACTATGTTTTCCTTGAAAACTGTAGTCTCCAAACTCCATTTAATTTTTAATTTAATATATCCTCCAAGGTCTACAAAGGATTCTCAGTTTGGGGAGATAATTCTCTTTGGGTCTTTTGCATTTCTGCACATCTTCTGGACAAGAGGTATTGACAGTTTTATTGCATAATTTTTTTTTGTACAACAAACAGCCTTGGAAGACAAAGATAGAACATTTTTTGGGGACAGAGGGCAGATTTGTTTTCTGGCTAGATTATAAAGATAACGTCTTCCTCCAAGACAAAGCTGGGGAAAGTTTGCTAGCAGATCCTGTAAATACTTAGGATTCTAAAGCTCAGAGTTCCTCAGATGTCACCTACGTAGACTGTGTGTGTGACATATCTCTGGGCTGCTTTATGCTACTTCATAGGATGTGAGAAGAAAGGAGAATTTATGCTGTCTGTTGTGCTATGGGGAATAAAATCTTCTGTCTGTGACCCAGGAGTCTCGTATTTTTTGCCAGAATCTATAAAACTATGGCAGCCTAACTTGTTAGCTTGCAGCTAGGGTAAAATCTCAAATTCTGCACTTGAAAGTTCAGGTAACACAATTCAGTGTAACTGGTTTTTTCCTCTAAATTACATTAGCATGTATCTAATCCTTTCTCACTATTGCAGATCACCATTCTGATTATTTCTATAGGTAATATTTTATTTTTCTTTTGTATCAGAATTTTTTTTGAGTTCTCACACCATGTCTGGTGTATTTTCCATCTCATGCATTGGCCATTAAAGTGTCTTCTATATTGTAGCCAATAAGTAAACACTTGTTGAATGAAAGAGTAAGTAAATGGGAAACAGACAAATCAATTTAAGATTTGTGTAGCTAGAGTGGTGTTAGGATACAAAATTTTAACTCTCCCTTTTAAATCTATTCTTGAGCTACATATAATATTACCACCTCCCTGCTTGAAGTTTCCCAATTTTTTAAATAATTTCCAAGATAGAACTCTAAATCTTTTATATGAAATTCACAGCCTTTCAATATTTGACTCCTTTCTACTTCCCCACACATCAGTGTTTATCCAGGAAATATCATGGCCTGCGCTTAACTTTCTATGCTTACTGTTTCCTGACTATGCCTTCATCTCCAGCCCTCTATGCACTTGAATAAGCTCTTTTTTCTAAGTAAAAAGTTCATGTATCTCTTGTAATGACTAGCCATTACATTACCATTCCCCAAGCGAATCTTCAGAGCTCATCCAATCTGTTTCCATGGTTCCTGTTCTCTATCTATGGTCCCATGAATCACATGATATGGCACTAATTCATTTACTTGTTTGTCTTTCAAACTAGACTGTAACTCTCTGTCAAAGTTTAACTCTAATGTCAATATGTTCAGTGATTAGCACAGACTGGTGTTCGTGGTCAAGACTAAATTGAATGAGCAAAGAAACTCATGTTTGTATTGGTATAAGTTTTGAATTTCCCATTTATTACTTAAGTGACTTTGGGTAAATTTTCTCATATGTAAAAATGGGTCTAATAACCTCACGAAATCTTTGGAACAATTAATCAAAATTAATTAGAGGGGTCAAGAATACCTGGATGGCTCAGTCAAAATATACCACAAGTCCTGGAAAAATAAAAGTCAAAGTACCTCCCTTAAGTAAGTGATATGGTTTGGATCTGTGTCCCCACCCAAATCTCATATTGAATTGTAATCCCCAGTGTTGGAGGTGGGTCCTGGTGGGAGGTGATTTGGTCATGGGAGTGGTTTCTCACAAATGGTTTAGTATCAACTTCTTGGAACCACCCTCACAAAAATAAGTGAGTTCTCCTGAGATCTGATTGTTTAAAAGCATGCAGCACACCTCCCCGCCTCTCTCTTGCTCCTGCTTTTTCCATGTGATGTGCCTACTCCTTGTTTACCTTCCACCATGATTGGAAGTTTCCTAAGACAGTTTCAGAAACAGATGGTGCCATGCTCCCTGTATAGCCTGAAGAGCCATGAGTCAATTAAACCCATTATTTTTATAAGTAATCCAGTCTTGGGCATTTCTTCATAGCAATGCAAGAATGACCTATTACCATAAGTGTAGCCTGCTCTTTGCAAGATATGTAATGTTACATGCATCATTTATGTGTGTGTGTTATTTTTTTTTTTAATTCTTTGAATTATTCCATGACCTGGATACAAAGAAACTATCTTAACTATAATTTAGATGTATATTTTTTTAAAGAAACTAAAAATGATTAAGAGACATTCATTAACATCTTGGTAATATTTAACACTGTACATTTCTTCTTAGTAAGGGCTAATGGTTTGTATTCATGTAATGTCCAGTATATATATAATTTTAAAATGTTTATCATATAAGTTTTGAAAACATTTTTGGAAACACACATTTTACAAAGTAACCACATTAATGCAGGCCTCAAATCGATGTATACCCACAAATAAATTCAATATTAGGTATAATAAGAAACTGACAATGAAATTGAAATAATTTAGTTTTTCTCTAGAGTGTATTCTTTAATAATGTATACAGTATACTAGCTTAACTTTCCTATAAAACTAGGAATATGATTCCCCTCTTTTGGGATATATCATTTTTCTTAATTTATAAAGAAACTTGATGGCTTCCTTAAAATATAATACTTAATATCATTATTCATATTTGTAAGAAAATTGTGTTAAATTTTTCAGCATGCCATACATATCCCAGAGTTACACATGAAATACTGAGTGAGACCAACTTAGAAGTTAAAAGTATGTTATAAGTAGTTTTTCTTAAAAATGTAACTCCACAGGAGTCACATGCAGTGTAACTCTGAGACATTGCACTCCTACATTTCAACTAATGGGTACGTTTGATAAAATGTTCCAAAAGGAAAAAGACTTGGGTGGTGTTTTTATAAATACATGTAAAATAATAGCTTTAAATGGTCTGATTATTCATTGTTCTTTATATTTCTATTCAGGTTCAACTTTACCTTCCACCATTACACTCACACACTTGTTAATATTGTCCACTGTGAGACCACACTGTAAGCCTATTTTATCGACTCGACAACACTTCTAACCTAGGACTATGCCATTATATGCCATCTACATGATGAAGAGAGTGAAACACATCTAAACTGGTACCACCACAATTTCACAATCTCTAACCTTGAATTGTTCTCAGTGTTCTTTTATCCTATTGTACCACATAAACTACATCGTCCATGCCATATTTTCAATTAGAACCCATTTCTCAATTTTAATAAACCACACTTAAACATCTTATCATGAAAAACAAAACATTTTATCAAAAGTTATATCCTCTTAAAATCTCATAATCCATAAGCTGAATAATTATAGCACTTAGAACACATAATGTCTGATCACATGCCACTGCATATTATTTGCTTCTTCCAAGATGCCTCTCACAAGTTTAACGCCTGAAAATTTTACTTATTCTTCAAGCAAAATACCATTTTTTTATTTCCTCAAATTTGAATCCTTACCATGATACGTGTGTTAAATACTCCCTTTTCTGTGCACCCATAACACATTGTAAACACTTGATTTTGTCTTCCAAAATTTCATCAAATTTTTTTCTCAAACTACACTATGTGCAGGTTCACTAATAATCAATCCCAAAGGGGGATTTCCACTGTGCATGGGATAGCAAAGACCGTCTCTATGCCAACCACCAGAAACAGGAGTCTGAACGTTTCCAACGCTAGTATCCTGGGCTGCAGTTTTACCAATTGCCTGAGTCCCGTGAGACAGAACATACTCACACACAATAAGTTATATGAAATGGATTTATTACTTGGAGATACTCAGCAGGAAGCAACAGAACTCTGGGATTCATTGTGAGCTGGTCCACAAAGGCTCAGGAAAGCTGTCTGGGGTGGATGGAGTCTTGACTCCCTTGTGCTCCATCGCAACTGAGGGACTTTGAAGGAAGTCAGACCCTCTTGGGTTGAATGCCTCAGGGGGCCATGTGACACACTGGACTAAACTTTGAAGGGCATTCGGCTTCCAGGGGAAAGAAGAACAAAGACTGTGCTGCCCAAAGCAGGTCCTTTTTCACTCAAGATGTTACATTATCTAGGAGGGACAGAAGCAGAGCCCATTAGGCAGCTTCTCCCTCTCAAGGTACTACATTCCAACCACATTCTACAGTTATTCTGAAAACTAAACGCAAGAGAGGGGGTAGTGACTGAGTCAGTCAGGGCTACCCAGGGACCATCCAGCAGACTGTGAACTTTCTAAAAAGCAAGACTTATATACACTGTTGTTTCTCACATACTTGGAGTAGAGTGGGCATAAAAGCTGTCATTTGAATGAATTTCTGAATTGTCTAATAACATACATAAACTTAATCTAATAAACAAACAGTTAAAAATAAGAGCCTAAGTGAACTAAACTGTAATTGAGGCTTTCAATAAAAATTAAATTTTAATATGGCTTGATGATTTTTAATAACATCCAATAATGCCGACATAAACCAAACTATTGCAAATCCAATATTGCAGGCAAATTTGCTGTCTCTCTGTTATGTTTTTAATAAGCGTTCTTTATCATATTCTGTTACGTGCAAATTACTGTACTATGGTCTTTCAGGATTCCAAGAGAAAAGTCAAATGAAGGCAACCCATAATATAACTCTAAACTGAAAACAGAAATATATATATAAAACAAAAATTCCACATTGCTGTTAAATTTGTATACTTTATTAAAATGTGAAAGTTCTTTTTATATTATATATCATTTTATCTTCACTGTATGGTAACTGGAAGATGATAAGATATATGCTAGTCACACACAAAAATATTTGAGATGAGAAGTAGTATTCCTGCACACTTGAAAGTGTTCAATTTTAAGAAGAGGACACCATTTTATGTGAGTTTCAAAGTTTTTACTTAAGGATTTTGATTTTCTATAATAATAATAATAATTATTATTATTTTGAGGTAGAGTCATCCAGGCTGGAGTGCCATGGCACAGTTATAGCTGACTTTAGCCTCAATCTCCCAGGCCCAAACAATCCTTCCACTTCAGTCTCCTGAGTAGCTGGGACTTCAGTCATGCACCACCATGCTCAGTTAACTTTTAAATTTTTTGTAGAAATGGCATCTCCTTAGGCTGGTCTCGTACAAACCTCCTTTCTTGGCATCCCAAAGTACTGGATCAAATATTATTAAACCCATGTAATCAATACTTCTTTCATCTTTCAGCAAAGATTTATTGAGCATCCATTATAGACTAGTCACTAATGCTAGACATTACTGATTAATTATACAAAGGATGTCCTTGCTGTTATGTGAGAATTCATAAAAATGTAAACAAATAAATAGAACAATATTTTTAAGCAACAGCATGTGTGATGGCAGAAAAGAAGACAAAATAAAATAAATAAAACACAAATAAGACATTTGTGTTTCAAAGATAAGTGAATTTAGAACATTTCAAAATGAGTGGTCAGAGAGAAGGAATCTCTAAAATGCCTGATATTTGAAAAGGCATGAATCATAGAGAAGCCAAACATGAAGATGTGAAGTAAAATATTTCCAGACAGGGAAAACAACAATTGAAAAAGATCCCTTATTTCAAGATGAGCTTATCATGAGCAAGAAAATAAAACCCAGCTGTGCTCAAAAACAGTGGAGCTGGCAGTGGTAAATGATGAGAGATAGCATCAGAGACAGGCAGGATTCAGAACACCAAAAGCCTTTGAGGATATTGGGTTTTATTTTAATTTTTTGTTGTACAAGATGCATACCATGCAATCTACCTACTTAAAATTTTAAGTAGAAACTATAGTATTGTTCGGTATAAGTGCAAGGTTGTACAGCAGATCTCTAGAAGCATTTTATTTTGCATGATGGAAACTTTTTTCCCACTAAGTAGCAACTCCCCATTTCTCCCTCCCACAACCACTGGCAATCACTATTTCACTTTCAGCTTCAGTGGGTTTGATTACATCTGATATCTCATAGAAGTGGAAACATGTAGTATTTGTCATTCTGTGACTAGCTTATTTCACTTACCCTGAAGACTTGAAGTTTAATCCATATTATAATACAGGATAGGATTTTCTTCTTTTGTAAGGCTGAATAATATTCCATTGTGTGTACATAACAAAATTCCTTTACTATTCGTCTGTCCGTGGACACTTAGGCTGTTTCCACCTCTCTTTTGCTTACTGTGAACAATGCTGCAATGAACATGAGAGTATGGATACCTCTTTAAAATCTTGATTTAATTTCTTTTGAATAAATAAAAATAAGATTGTTGGATCATATAGTAGTTCTATTTTTAATTTTTAAAGGGAATTTCATAATGTTTACATTGGAGCTGCACCATTTAACATTCCCATCAAGAATGCACAAGGGTGCCAGTTTGTCCATATCTTTGCCAATAATTGCTATTTCCTGGGTTTCTTTCTTTTTTTGTTTTGTTTTTTAAATATATAATGACTATTTCGACAGGTATGAAATTATATATCATTGTGTTTTTACCTGCATTGCCTTGATGATTAGTGGTGTTGAGCATGTAATATACCTTTTGGTCATTTTTATTATGTGTTTGTTGGAGAAATGTCTACTCGAGTATTTTCCCCCATTTTTATTTCTACAATTCAAATTTATACTCAAATAAAAATATTGGCCAGGCACGGTGGCTCACGCCTGTAATCCCAGCACTTTGGGAGGCTGAGGTAAGTGGATCACCTGAGGTCAGGCATTCGAGACCAGCCTGGCCAATATGGCGAAACCCCGTGTCTACTAAAAATACAAAAAAATTAGTTGGGTGTGGTGGCACGTGCCTGTAATGCCAGCTACTCAGGAGGCTGAGGCAGGAGAATCACTTGAATCTGGGAAGTGGAGGTTGCAGTGAACCCAGATTGTGCCATTGCATTCCAGCCTGGACAACAAGAACAAAACTCTGTCTCAAAAAAAAAAAAAAAAAAAAAAAAAGTGTGTGTGTGTGTGTGTGTGTGTGTGTGTGTGTGTATATATATATGTATAGTTTTATAAATTATATATATATGTATAATTTTATTTTTTGTGTTCCAGTTGTAGAAATTCCTTACATGTTTTAGATATTAACTCTTTAACAGGTATATGGTTTGCAAATATTTTCTTCCATTCTGTAGTTTGTCTTTTCACTCTGTTGATTGTTTCCTCTGCTGTGCAGAAGCTTCTTAGTATGATGTAGTCCCACTTGTCTATTTTTACTTTTGTTGCCTGTGCATTCATATCCAAAGAATTATTGCAAAGAGCAATGTTATAAAGCTTTTCCTCTATGCTTTCTTCTGGAAGTAGCACACTTTCATGTTTTATGTTTCAACCTTTAATCCATGTGAGTTTGTTTGTATGAATAGTGCAAAACAACAATCCAATTTCATTCTTTTGCATGTGGAAATCCAGTTTTCTCAACATAACATGTTGAAGAGATATACCATCTATTTTCCTTGGCATATAGAGGTATATTCTTGGCATTCTTGTCAGCTCCTACATGTATGGCTTTACTTCAGGGCTCTTTGCTCTCCTTTACTGGTTTGTATGTCCATTCATACATCAGTGTTACAGTGTTTTGATTATTGTAGGTTTCTAATACATTTTGAAGGAAGTGTGAAGCCTTCAGCTTTGTTTTTTCTCAAGATTTTGTCTTATTTATGTAAAAAAAAAAAAAAAGAAAAAAAAAGTCACTGGGATTTTGATAGAGGTTCACCGAAATCACAGATAGCTTTGGACAGTATCAACAGTTTAACAATTAAGTCTTTCATTCCATGAACCTGAGATGCCTTTCCATTTATTTGTGTTTTCATTACTTCAGCGATGTTTTGGAGTTTTTAGTTTACAAGTCTTTTGTACATTGGTTAAATTTATTTCTAAGTGTATTATCTTTTTTGATGCTTTTGATCATAAATGGTATTCTTTTCTTAATTTCCTTTTTTGATTACTCATTATTCAGTCCATAGTAACACAACTGATTTTTGAATGTTTATTTTGTACCCTGCAACTTTTCTGAATTTATTCGTTCTAACATTTCCATGTGGAATCTTGAGGTTTATCTACATATAAGATCATGCCATCTGTGAATACAGATAATTTTACTTCTTCCTTTCCAATATGGATTTATTTGATTTACTTTCCTTGCCTAATTGCTCTGACTAGAACTTCAAGTGCTATATCAAATAGAAGTGGTGATAGTAGGTATCCTTGCCTAGATCCTGATTGTAAGAAAATATAATTTCAGTTTTTCACCATTGACTATGTGTTAATTGTAGGTTTTCAATACATGCCTTTTTTGATGTTGAGGTAATTTCCTTCTATTTATAGTTTCTTAAGTGTTTGTATAATAAACTTTTCAACTGCCTTTCTGCATCTTTGAGATAGGCATGTGTTGCTGTTGTTGCTGCTGTTGTTTGTCAATCTGTTACTGTGGTATATTACATTGATTTATTTTTACATATTGAACAATTATTGTGTGCAAAGAAATAAGTCCCACTTGGTAACGAAGTATCTCTTAATATGCTGCTGAATTTAGCTTGCTAGTATTTTGTTGAGTGTTTTTGCATTTATGTCCATTGGAAATACTGGACTGTAGTTTTCTTTTATTTTAGCATCCTTGTTAGTTGCTTTCATATCAGAGATGGTGGTTTCAATGCAATTAGTTTAAAAGTGTTCCTTTCTTTTCATCTTTTTGGAAGAATTTGAGAAGAATTGGCATTAATTCTTCTTTAAATATTGGAAGAACTAAAGTTCACCAGGGAAGCCATCAGATCCTGACCATTATTTGTTGTTGTTCTGAGGTTTTTGATTACAGATTTCATTTTCTTACCAGTTGTAGGTTTGTTCAGATTGTTTATTTCTTGGGAATTCAGTCTTAGTAGGTTGTATGATTCTAGATATGTATTCATTTATTCTAGATTATCCAATTTGTTGGCATACATGTATAAATGTTGATAGTAGCCTCTTATAATCATTTATTATTTCTGTGACATCAGTTGTAATATTCCTCTTTCATATCTGATTTTGTTTAGTTGATCCTCTCTCTTTTTTTTCTTAGCCTAACTAAAGGTGTGTCTATTTGTTTATCTTTAAAGAATAAGAAAATTCTTTTTTTCTGTTCTTTATTACACTTACTTCAAATTTAACTTTATTATTTCTTTTTTCCACTACTGCTGATTTTTAGCTTAGTTTGTTCTTTATTCAATTTCTTGAGGTATAAAAATAGGTTAAGATATGTATTTTTAAAATTTATGCTTTTACTAGTATAAACTTCTCTTTTAGAACTGCTTTTGCTGTATCACGTATACTTTGGTAGATTCTGTTTCCGTTTTGGTTGGCCCCAAGATATTTCCTAATTTCTCTTGATTTTTTTCTTTGACCTTTTGGTTATTAGAGAATGTGCAGTGTAATTTCTACATATTTACAAATGTTCTGTTTTTATTTTGCTATTTATTTCTACCTAACATCCATGTAGTTGGAAAATACACCAGCTATCACTTTATACTTCTTGAAACTGTAAAACTTGTTTTGTGGCCCAAAATGTGATCTATCCTAGAAAATGGTTCATTTCTACTAGAGAAGAATGTGTGTTTTGATGTAGTTGGGTGTAATGTTGCGTATATGTCTTTTAAAGCTAGTTGGTTCATAGTGTTGTTCAAGTTCTCTGTTTCTTTAGTGACTTTCTCTCTGCATGTTCTACACATTATCAAAAGTTTAGTATTGAAAAGTTCTACTATTATTGGGTTATTCTCTATTCAATTCTGTCAATATTTGTTTTCTATATCTAGGTGCTCTGATGTTGGATGCATATATATTTATAATTGTTTTTCTCTGCAGAGTTAATACATTTATAATTATATAATGTCCTTATTTGTCTCTTCCTACAGTTTTTAACTCAAATAATATTTTGTATGATGTAAGTATAGCTTTCCCTTGCTCTCTTATGGTTAACATTTGCATGGAATACATATATTAATATATGTATATTATATGTATTATCCTTTCTCTCTCAACTGCTATGTGTCCAGAAATCTAAAGTGAGTCTATTGTAGAAAGCATATAATGTGAGCTTGTTTTTATTCATTCAGCCACTATTTTTTGATTGGAAAATTTAATCCATTTATATTTAAAGTAATGATTGAGAGGGAAGAATTTGCTATAGCCATTTTGTTATTGTTTTCTATCTATCTTGTAGCTATTTTTATCCCTGTTTTCCTCTCTTGCTATCTTGCTTTGTGTTTTTTAAATTTCTTTTAGTGGCATCCTTTGATTTTTTCTCCTTTTAATTTATGTATCTAACACAGTATTATTTTTTGTGCATACAATGGGACTTACAGAAACCTTCTTATAGTTATAACAATCTATTTTAAGCTGATAACAACTTATATTCAATTGAATACAAAAACTCTACACTTTTACTTCTCCCACACAAACATGCCTTATATTAACGATGTCACAAATACATTTTTATGTTGTATGCCCATTAATATATTTGTTATTTTTATACTTTTGTCGTTTACTTTCATACCAGAACTTAAAGTGATTTATACACCACTGTTACATCATTCCAGCATTCTGCTTTTGCCTATATATTTACCTTTACTATCAAGCTTAATACAGTTGATCCTTGAACAGCATAGATTTTTAACTATAAAGTTCTATTTATTAGTGGACTTTTTTTCAGCCCAATGTGGAGCTAAAATAAAGTATTGAGGAGATGTGAACCCTATATATAGGGAGGGCCATCTTTTCATGTATGTGGGCTCCACATGACCAGCTGCTGGACTTGATTACATACAGATTTTGGTATAAACATGGGGTCCTGAAACTGAACTTCCATATATACTGAGGGGTAGCTGTACTTTCATATATTTTCAAATTGCTGTTTAGCATGCTTTCACTTCAAATCAAGGACTCCTTTTGGCATCTTTTGTAAGGCAGGTCTTGTGGTAATGAACTCCCTCAGTATTTAGTCTATGAAAGTCTTCATCTCTTCACTTTGAAAGGTCAGATTTGCTGGATATAATATTTTTTGTCAGCAAGTTTTTTTTTTTTCTTTTTCTTTTATCTTTAGCACTTTGAATATATTATCCTGCCCCTTCTGGCCTTCATGGTTTCTGCTGAGAAATCTGTTCATAGTCTTGTGGAAGTTCTCTTTCATGTGATGAGTCACTTTTCTTTGTTTCTTTCCAAAATCTCTTGTCTTTGACTTTTAGCAGTTTAATTATAATGTATCTTAGCAAGTATTGTGTTTAAGCTATTTCAAATTCACTGGGCTACTTGCATCTATTATATCTATTTATTTTCCAATATTTTGGAAGTTTTCTGCCATCATTTCTTTAAGTAAACTCATTGATATTTTCTCAACTTATTCTTTTTATTGGAATCTTAGAATGTGCATACTGATCTACTTGATGTTGTTCCATATTTTTTTTCTTTCAGTGTTTTTTCTCTTTTCTTTTCCTCCATAGATGGAATAATTTCAAATGGCCTGTCTTTAAGTTATCTGATTCTTCATTCTTGTTCAGATCTGCTATAGAACATTTGTACTAATATTTTCAGTTTAGTTGTATTATTCAGATCCCAAATTCTTGGTTCTTTTTATATATTTAATCTCTTTGTTGATATTCTCATTTTGTTTATGCATTGTTTTCCTGAGCTTCTTTAAGCATTTTTAAGATGGTTATTTTGAATTCTTTGTTATATATTTCATATACTTCCATATTTAGGGTCAGTATCTAGAGATTTACATGTCTCTTTTGATTGAGTCCTGTTTTCCTGTTTGTTCATTTTCCTTTTAACTTTGTGTTGGTGTCTACGTATGTGAAAGTTAGCCACCTCTTCCAGTCTTCACAAAATGGTTTCCAACAGAGAAAGACTTTCTCCAACTAAACTGAGATTCTTCAGATCACTCAAACTTTCTCTGTGGACATGTCTTCTTTTGACTTATGTGTGTATATTCCGAATTAGAGGAATCTTCTGATTTCCCCTTTTTTGAGATCTCATAATTTCTTGCTCTTTCTGACTTCTGTATGGTGTACCACACATCTGCTGAAGAAGCTGCACAATGCTTGACTCTCTTTTGCTCTCAGTGGTTCCCATGCATCTAGATTATGGTGGGCCCATCAGTGTTTTCATGGGGCTATACAAAAGGCAGGTCCTCAGGCAGCCCCTTGGTAAGACCAGAATATTTGACATACTCTTCACTCTTTTTGTCCCTTGAGGGAGAGGCCACTGAGCTGTATCAGACTCTGTGTTCTGTGGCACAAGTCTTCCGGAGCAGGCAGGAAACTGTCTGGCTATTTTTTGTTTTTTCCTCAGGTGCATTAGGCATGAAGAGTACATCCAGTTCTATCAGCGCTCTGAGACAAGTGAGACAAAAATCAGTCTCTCAGTAGCTTCCATGAAAAACTAGAATGTTGGACACATGCTCCAGTATCTCTCCTTCCTTAACTGGTGTGAAATCAGGAGGTTAAAGTTTCCTTCTGATCACATGATGCTTTACCAGGGTGAGGTATTATGATGAGAGGGTGACACACTTTCCTATCAGCTTCGATTCAGCTTGTTTCACACTCACCTGATACGGAGGAGGAGCCTCTTAACCAGTTTCCAAATTATCCGAAACAGAAGTGGTCCGTGTATTGTTGAAATAATGTCTCCATGAGAAGGAAGAAGAGCCTGGGGCTTTCTATTCTACCATATTGTTAATATAACTCAAGATATTGGATTTTATGCTAATTGAAACAGGAAGACACTATAGTGTTTTGAGGAGTGTATCACATAAAATGATTTTAAAAGTCATTCTAGCTTCCATGGGGAGAATGCAATATAGGGCACCGAGAAGATTAAAAGAAGTAATGTAGGACTGGTTTGAGAACTACTGCAGAAGTGCAGGTGAGAAATGATGGTAGTGAAGATAAAGATGATAGCATATAAAATGCTATACATATGTATCATATAAAATGCTATATATATAGACGATAGGTATGTATATATTTTATATATAATATACCTATATGCATACAATGTGTATATATACATTTTATATAGGCTATATTATATACATACATATATAATATATGTATATGTATATAATATAGCCTATATAAAAACTAAGGCTATGTGTTAAACTTTATGATAGATGAATTAAAAGAAGAATACAACTCAAAAGAATCAGAAAAGGTAGGGAGTAACAAATCAATCTACTATTTACAAATAAATAGTTGTGTTTTCAAATTTAGTAAATGTTTGCTATTCATAAGGGATTTGAAAGGAAATGTGGAGTTTGCAGCCAATTAAGCTAGTCTTAGCTCAGTGGAAAGGTCAGGACTAAAGGTATTAGCATGAGAGTCAGCAGGATTCCTTGCAAAGTTAAATTCATGGAGTATATGATTAACGTAGAGAAGAGTATAGGGCATAGGGCACAGTTCTGGGCATTAAATATCTAGAGTTAATAGTAGAGGATCAGGAACCTATAAATAAAAAGAAGAAATGTGCAGTGAAGTGGGTTGAGAAAGATGGGGTAGCATAGAAGCCTAGAGAACAATGCGTTTTAAGGTGGAAAGGATTGAACCACCAATTAAATCAATATATTTATTCATACAATACCCAGATACCATAAATGTACACTTTGTGTTGAATGTATGTTAATATTTATGTACAGAATGAAGTATACAAATTAGCATTTCAAATATATATATGTGTGTGTGTGTGTATATATATATGTGTATATATCTATATACATGGACACATACAGGTCCTCTATATTGCATATACTCCACTAGATGCTTAAAATCATTATCTTATTAAAGTAAGTTGTTTTATGACTATTTTCTAGTTGAAAATACTAAGATATATCATTGAAGTCATTTGTCTGAGATGAATTTTGAGTACAGCTCTGTTTTAGTCCAGCATCATTTTCTAACACAGGATTTAAATTGACATGGATTTGAATTATCATGCTTTTGTAACTTTGTGTCATGGTCTTTGAGACATAAGTTAATATCAAAAAATTTCAATTCCCTGAGAGCTGAATGAATATGATAATAGTATTTAAGTCATAGATAGAATTACATGAAGTGAAAGAAGATAAAAGACTGATAAATCTTACTGATTAATAATAAGCCCTTAAAATGTATGTAATATCGTTTTTGTTATATAGGTATACCATTTCAACATTTGACTCATATTTATTTTTATTACATGGTACTTTTTGTCCCATTCATAAAATTTAAAGATAAAAATTAGGCATGAAATGTAATATCTTTTATTATAACTAGTATACAATCTTAAAATTATAAAGTAAATGTATGCATGATTATAATCAACTACAAATAATGTTTAGGGTAGACGTGATTTTTATTTCTACTACATTATCATTATCTTTCCACCAGCTTAGAAAAATCAAAGTCATGCATATTCAAATGTCTTCTAATACCCTCAATGAGATAAGAAGCTTACAGTTTAAATAAGTCTGATTCTCCTGTCCTTGCAAACTAAGATAAACTCTAGGAACAACCTCCGTATAGTGAAGTTTTTTATACGACTAAGAAATTGTATTTTGATAAATTGTTTTGTGGCAAACGGAAAGAAAGTAGGGAGACTGTAGAGGACCTTAGTCATCTATTTTGCTATCACTCTCCCAGACCTATAAAAGGAAAAGTGACCTTAATTTTTTTAAAGTGTTACTAAATTTTGAGATATTGATAGAATGGCACACATTAACTATCTAATTTTCTGAGACGGCTTAAAAAAGTAACAGGTTTTTACATTTACTATCTGAAAACTCATTGAGATTTTATTTGCAATTGGCTGTACATATATCCAGTTCTTACATCACCCCATTTATGCTACTTTACAACTTCTAACAATTAGGGAACAAATAAGGCAACATATTTGCATAATATAGTCATTCAAAAGACTGAATATATCTCCTGGTTGCAAAAAGGTCCTAGTGGATATTCCAATGAATTTTTATTGGGTATTAAGGTATAACTTTGTTGAATATTAGTGAAAAATAATAATAAGATTCATAAAAACAACAAAACAGTATAATGTCCTCGAGAGTATCATTAGATAATTTGAAGATCCATTTATATGTGGAATTTGCCATGTTGTTAATATAACTGCTGCACTGTGGTCCTATAAAAATAAAGGCTTTTCAGCTGATATAACTTTGTCGGGAATATTTATAAGGCTTTTATATCCGCTTTTCCAGAGAATTAAAAGCATATTCTCTAGGTCTATATTTTTGTTCTTAAAATGTTTATCATTATGTTTCTATTATTTGCTCTTATTATAAAAATTTTACCAGTTTATGCAATAAAATAAATAAATAAATAAATAACAATAAAATTGGGTATAAAAAGAAAAACCAAAAAAACCAAAAACCCGAAACTTCCCTTCTTCCCTTCTACCTTCCAAATGAATGTACATATATAGTCCTGGAGATAAATAAATAAAATAAATAACAGTTATATCAACAAGCAGAATAAATGAAAGAAGAAAGCTAAATTGATCATTATTTATACTGAGTCATGTTATATTAATATTTTCTAATTGCTTTTGTCACAATTATAAATGCATTTTATGCCTCTTATATACCTATTTTTTTTTACTACCCCATACCACATATTGTAGAATGCAAAATAATTTAATATTCAATATCTTCCTGAAGAATATATATGTGTGAATAGATATATATTCCCCTTGGAAAACATATACAGTGTCAAGTAGACAATAATCTCTTTTGGTTCAAAAGATTAACTTAAAATCTCTGTGTTTAAACTCCAGAGAAAGTCAGCCTTTTAGTTCATTAGCTGATAAAATAGAGTTTTCTATGTTACACAAGAAACAAAGGGAATGTATGTATAGAATGTATTTCTAATAGCATTGTTTTGTATACGTAGATAATTAAATGCATCTCAGAAAAGGTCAAATAGGAATAAAATGGATTATTTGCAATATGTCACCCGTATCATGTCAACCTCATAAATTACCAAAATAGAAAAATTCTTCATTACACGATTTGTCCTTCCTGGAGAGACTATCTAGATTGACCAGGTGGTAGATTAACCAGGTAGTAAGGGCTTTGGGGTCAAGCTGATTTCAGTTTTAGTTTTGGTTCACCACTCATTATTATTTGACTGGTGTTACCTAAGCAAGTCAAAACTTCTGCTAGACTCTTGGGTTCTCATGCTGGAAAAGAGCATAATGACAACTGCTCAGTATGAATAACTAAATTGTTATATGAGATATCTCCAAGAGCCTATCTTGCATCAGTCCCTGAAGTGTACTTAGTAATAATATTATTATTAGCATCATCAGTAAAACAGTAACCATTCTCATTGTTTACTTTTGGGGAGGGCACTCAGACATTTGTGAAGCATTTGCTTGTAGGTCTGGGCCTTGAGAAATTATATGTGTGCACATACATCCAAATAGAAAGTAATGAGGTTTCTAAAGTCCTTCTGTTTCACACCCACTGGATAGCTTTATTGAAACTCTTACCAAATATTCTCTACTTTTTATTATCTGTCTTAGAATTCAACCTTTATATATTCATCATAGATAGTAAAAGCCATGACATACCATGATGCCACTGTTTTGGTGATAAATTAGGGAGGTTACAAATATTCCCTTTTTATTTTCTCACTGAAAAACTTACTGAGTTGCCCTGTTCGCTTTTATGAAAACCCATACTCTACCTACTCTTCCTCCAATAACTGATTTTTAAAAGTGAGAATTTGAATGCTGGTTTCTAGGAATCCATTTGGCCAAACAGAACACATGTATTCTTCCTGTATAATCCAGAGCAACCAGTGGCCTTCAGGACTATTGAAAACTGCACTTATAAACGGAATTATCCCAGAAACATCTGGTATGAAATTGGATGTGTACATCAGCATTAATTCCATATCCCATTGAATTTTACTAAAAAGCAATGAGTACAACAAGATTGTGAAAAATAAAGAATAAAAAAAAGAAATACTTGCAATGCATCCCCCAATAAAACTGAGAGGCATGTGTATTAGTCTTTTGGGGATGCCATAACAAAACACCATAGAGTACATGGCTTAAATAACAGAAATATATTTTCTCACTGTTCTGGAGACTAAAAGTCCTGTATCAAGGTTCTGGCTGACTTGGTTTCTGATAAGTTCTCTTTTCCTTGTTTGCAGATGGCCACTTGTTCCCTATGCCCCATGTGGCCTTTCCTCAATGTATGCTCTTGGGCAGAGAGAGAGGAAGCTCTCTGCTGTATCTCTAATAAGGACACCAATTCTGTTAGAGCAGACTGACCTTATGACCTCATTTAACCATAATTACTTGCTTAGAGGCCCCGTTGCAAGTATAGCCACACTGGGGGTTCGGCCTTCAGCATATACATTTGTGGAAAACACAAACACTCAGTCCATAATGAGACTTATTCTTACAATCTAAGTTACACGTAAGGGCTTCCAAAAGCTACGGAAATGAACTACAGTAGATTTTATTGTGCCACATGGAACGAAACGAGGGCAAGAAAGCACTGAAAGAGACTTCAGAAGCAACTGAAGTTACTAGGAGTAAATCACAGCAAAAATACACTTTCTAAAGGTGAGAGTGCATGCTCAGGTCTGAAACCTTGCGTGCAGTTGGAAATGAGGTGAGTGGAGGAGATATAAGTTTGGCTGCAAACCTTTCTGGACCTAGTGTCGTTCACCAGAGGAGGCAAGATTGCACCCACAAGAACAGAAACACAGCAGCTTCACTGAAAGCAGTCTCTCTCTGACAAGACAGAAAACGCTTACATTGTGTAAACCAACTGATCTGGACAACTATAAATATATGAGGGTGGAACGTGGGAGAAATCCTTTTTTAGCCTATGAAATCATAAAAGAGAAGACTGTTAAAACCACTTCATAAAAACGGAAAATGTCTACGTGGCACAAATTTCATAAGCAAAGTAGGCAAAGTGCTTCATAATACCATCCTACAAAATCCGGCAGTGACCACCCAGCAACTCACAGAGAAGAAGACAGGCAGGGCTTTTAAACATATTACAAATACCATCAACTTTGCTCATGAGACATGGACATTAGGATAATTTTGGAAGGGCTTTTAAACATATTATGAACACCATCAACCTTACTCATGAGACATGGACGTTAGGGTAATTTTGGCATTCCATTTCTCACTCAACATATTATAAAACATCTAAAGGTCTGATACCCGATTTGGCAAGACTGTGATTGGATCTTACCTGGGGCTTATAGTTCTGCAAAACAGGCCAATCACTTGGAGGGAAATCTGTCTATTTCTATCAAAATTATGAACTTTATATTTGATGACTAAAAAATTCTACTTCTAGGAATCTGATCTACAGATTGCTAAAGTATATAATTTCAGTAGAAAACAAGAATAAAAGGTAGTCAGCATGTTCTTTTCATGTCTCCTGAAGAACTATTTTTATAATATTTAATTATATTCATGGAAAATGACATATGCAATTATGTATGTAATACTTAGCACTATGTTAAATGGAAATGTCATGCTACCATAAAAGTTCACCTGTTAACATTTACAGATGACTAGTAGAAAGGATTACAGTGGGTCCATATAATAGGATACTAGACAGCTTCTTATGAATATGGGAAAGAGCTCCAAGACATTGTTTAAAGATAACAAGTTTCATCAGAGTGTATATAGTGGGCTACTATTTTTATTTATTTATTTTAACTTTTTAAATGTTTAGCACCCTAATACGCTACTTAATACTAGATCGTATTTATTCTAACTGTATTTTTGTATCCATTAACCACTCTACCTTTATCCCCCTCTCCCCACTATCCTTTCCAGCCTCTGTTAACCATCATGCTACTCCTTATTTCCATGAGTTCAGTTTTGTTTTTGTTTGTTTATTTGTTTGTTTTTTTTTTTTTTTTGCTTCCCTAAATAAATGAGAACATGAGATATTTGTCTGTCTATGCCTGGCTATTACAACTAGCATAATGTCCTCCAGTTCCACTCATGCTGTTGCAAATGACAAGATTTCATTCTTTTTAATGGCTAAGTAATAACCAATATTGACTAGGTGTGTCCCAGGACTGAAGGTACCATTCATTGAATCTCTGCATTGAGCCCCGAACTTTATTTCATCTCTCTCTTTCATCTTGTTCCTCTGCTCTTCTGTTTCCTATGTGTTTATAAGAAAATGATTTAAAATGAATCACCTTTCGGGTGCCAATGATTCACAGACTTTCAGAGCTGGGAAAGCCTGCAAGGCCCATCTACTGGGCTACTATTTTTAAAATGAGATACAATAGCCATTTATATTTCCTTCTTTATGCATAACCATTTTCAAAAGAATATATGATAAATTTACAGTAGCTTCGATTTGGGGGTGGATGAAAATCAGGGAGAGTGCATTGGATAGGAAGGAGCCTTTTCTCTGCGTACATTTTATTTTTAAATTTTTTCATTGTTTTAAGCAATACATTTTTATTATCTATAAAAAATCAACAAATTTGGAATAAAAAGACTGTTTGGCACCTCCCCACCCCTCCGCTCATTCAACCATGTGTGTAAATAATTCTGAACAAATGACAGAAAATGGAGCAGCTGGTGCTTGAGGTGGTGAGAAGCTCCCAGCTGTGCTTGATCCTCAAAATGCAATATGTTTTCCAGTAGTAATGGTTTAATAATTATTACCCTTTTTAGCTACAACAGATAAAATTGCATGTTGATTTAATGCCACTAAAACAAATAAGAGCTTATCAAGTATTATGTAGATTAAGAAGTTACTATATTTGGAAAGTCAGACTTGAAACAAAGGGAAAAAAAACCTTACCTTTTTCAAACTGATAACTCATTTAAGATATTTTCAAGGTGGTTTTTAGAAAAAGGGAAGGATTTAGAAGTAAATGGCAGAAAAGGCAGTTATTATTTTCTCTATTGAGAGAAATTTCATGTGCTTAGTTAAAGCCAAAGGAATGCTCACAGCAAAAGACTTTTCCTAATAATTATCTAGAGCTTCTACTTTGTTTCAATAAACACACTAAGTGAAATCATCACATTTCTCAGAAGAAAGAGCAATAAAAAGTAACTTGAGTCCGCCTGCATGCTTTGGAACTGTGCTGCTTACATTTTGGCAAGCAGCATCAGCTTCAGCTGAGAGCTGACTGGAAATGCAAATTCCCAGGCTCAATTCAAGACCTATTAAAATTCTGAAGATAGGGCTAGGTGTCTGTGGTTTTCCAAGTTCTACAGTTGATTACGGTACTAATGTTTATGATGTACTGCCCTAAAATTTTATGCACCCGAGATGACAGTGTACCCTACCTATTTTGATGAAAAATTATGAGCAATATTCCATCAAGAAAACATAAAAGACTGGGCTCATGTACAAATTTGCATTCTAATTTCTAATGATGATGGATTGCACATCTTTCCAACATTAGATATCCTTGAATTACTCTGGCTTCAATGTTGGGGTAATGGATAAAAAGATTTTTAAAGTATCACTGTTATATGTTGAAGTCTCAATCTCCAGTACCTCCAAATGTGAATGGGTTTAAAAATAAAGCTTTCAAAGAGGCTATCAAGTTAAAATGAGGCTGCTAGCATGAACCCTACTTCAATCTGATGAGTGTTATAAAAAGAAGAAATTTGTTTTTCTATGTAAACAGGCAGAAAAAAAAAAAAAAAAAGCCAAACAGAGAAACTTCTGGAGAAAACTTCGTCAGGACCTTGATCTTGGACTTCCAGCTTCAAGCACTGTGAGAAAATAAATTTCTGTTGTTTTGTCCACCCACTCTTTGATATTTGTTATGGCAGCCCTAGCAAATGAATACGCTCACCAAGTCGATTTTTCCTTCTTTCTAAAAGTAGTACAAGAGTTCCAAATTAGAAACTTGAAGCAGGTTGGGCAAGGTCGCTCGTGGTTGTAATCCCAACATTTTGGGAGGCCGAGGCAGAAGAATCACTTGAGGCCAGGAGTTGGAGACCAGCCAGGGCAACACAGTGAGACTCCATCTCCACAAAAACTTGAAAAGAAAATGAGCCAGGTGTGGTGGCGCATGCCTGCAATGCAGTCACTTGGGACCGAAGCTGAGGTGAAGGGATGACTTGAGCCCAGGACTTAGAGGCTGCAGTAAGCCATGACTTTGCATTCCAGCCGGGGCACCAGAGAGAGACCCTGTCTCTAAAATAATAAACAAATGCCAAACAACAACAAAAAAAAAGTTGAAGCAACTATTTCTGCCACTAATCACAACTGGAAAGCATAAAATTTAAACAGGGTGATTTTGTGTGTGTGTGAGGCCAATTTACCACTTATAAAGGATGAGACCATAGGTTAGTAAGTTGACTTATCTGCATCTTTACTTCTTCAGTATAAATGATAATATATAGATGACATAGACTGGATGTTATAATCATTTAACAAATAACGCCTTTAACACACATAGCACAGTAGTTGAGACACAAACATATATATGTCTGCATGGTAGAGTGTTGAAAAAAAATAAATCAGACTACTAGAGAAGTAGCATTCGGGATCAGGTTTTTGAGTAACACTTCATTGTGAATCATGATTTTCTTTATGATAAGTATATAAATTGCTTAACTAAAGTATCAACAACAGAATATCTGTGAATCAGGAAATTTCCAAAATCCCGTAAATACCTCTTAAGCAAACTTAAGAAATTCAGACTCAATGTTACATTTTATACCTCAGTTAGATTAGGGAAATAAAAATTCTACATGAGAAATGTTATCTTCTCTGTTAAAGAAAACCAATTTTAAGTTGGAAATTATTTTTAAAATCTTGACAATTTATTTAAAGATCATAAATAGACAAATACCCAAAAATCTATCTAATATTAAGTGGTATATTTAGGTTAGTATAATACTGTCATTTGATTTCCTTGTTTGTGAGAATTCAAAATCTGCAGCAAGTTCACATTATCACTGCATAATTTTCCCAGCTTACTCATTTCTGATACATGATAATGTTAACTCAAAGCAAAGTACATTTTAGGGAAACATGGACATTTATCAATACATTTAAGATGTGTATTGGTTTGGTCCAGAAAGGCAGGACAACTGGAAATAGGGGCTTCCAGGTTCTATGCAGATTTAAAGATTTTGATTGGCAATTGGTTGAAAGAGTTATTATGCAAAGACCTGGAATCAATAGAAAGAAATGTCTGGGTTAAGATAATGAGTTGTGGAGACAGATTTCACAGGATTCAGAGCTCTTATCAGACCTAAAAAGTTGCTAGACCCAGTTAATTCTCTCCTGGATCAGGCGAAAGACCTGGAAAGGGATATTTAGGTTTGTCATAAACTATTTTAGGGGCTTTTTGATAAATTAAATAATAAATCAAGTGATGGCTAGATAGCACCAATATCATTACAGATCAGGAGCATATAAACAAACTCAGAAATTATGTTTTAACTTTTTTCCTCATGGGTATTGTATTAGGAATATCTGGTTATCAGAAATAAGTAGATTTATACAATTAGTAAAGTCCACACTGTGAGAAAGTGAAGATAAAGTTGATGAACATTTCGAAATTAATTGGTCCTGTTTTAAGTTATACTATATCAATTCATGATTCTTACCAAACTGGAAAATGTTCTTGCAATAGAACTCATTTGTTTGACTCCAAAATGAAATTATTAAAGACACACAGTGCAAACATTAAAGCCAAAGATGACTGCAATATCACAAAGTGTGGAAAAAATCATTTGTTAGATATTACTTTTTTCTATTAAGGCTACTTCAAAATGTATATAGTATATTAGACCTATTAAAGCACAATGGCCATACAGCTAGGGTTGCCTGATAAAATATAAGGTGCACAGCTAAATTTAAACTGAGCATGAAAAATGAAAAAAACAACTATTTTATTGAGATATTAATTATTTATAAAAAGAGGCTTGTATTTAATGTCTACAATTTGATGAGTTTACAGATAAGTATATACCTAAAAAAATCACCAAAATCAATGCCATTGTAAACCACAAATAAAACTTTAAGCCTCACAACTGACTGACGGATGCTCACCTCAGCCAAGGGCATTCCAAAGTTAACCTGAAAAACTAGTTCAGGCCATGATGGGAAGTGGGGGTGGGATATGCCTCATTATACTCTCCTCCCTTTGGAATTCAGGCACAGCTGGGTAGCATTAATATTAAAACAGACATCTTAAGACTGACAAAACAGACTTTTTGTAGCAATAAAACACCAAATTCCAGCTGACCCTAGTATAGCATCAGATGACAAATACCAGGTCCTGAAAGAAATCTAAGCATTTTACCCCCAAATATATTTCTACGACATATTTTGAAATAACCCTGCAAAGTCGTCCTTGTGGTGAAAATTTACACTCTGTAGAGAATCCCCTTCCCTTTCCAGGTCTTTTTCCTGATCCAGGAGAGAATTAACTGGGTCCAGCAACTTTTTAGGTCTGATAAGAGCTCTGAAGCCTATGAAACCTGTCTCCACAACTCATTATCTTAACCCAGACATTTCTTGCTATTGATTCCAGGTCTTTACATAATAACTCTTTCAATCAATTGCCAATCAAAATCTTTAAATCTGCTTAGGACCTGGAATCCCCCATTTCCAGCTGTCCTGCCTTTCTGGACCAAACCAATATACATCTTAAATGTATTGATAAATGTCCATGTTTCCCTAAAATGTATAAAACCATGCTGTAGCCTAACCACCTTGGGCACATGTTCTCAGGATGGTCTGAGACTGTGTCTTGGGCCATTGCTCATTCACGTTTGGTCGAGAATAAACCTCTTCAAATTATTTACAGTGTTTGACCCTTTGTCACACCATAAACATATCCATCACCTCCTAAAGTTTCTTTCTGTCTTCTTTGTTTGCTTTGGGGGTGTGTGTGTGTGTGTGTGTGTGTGTGTGTGTAAGAGTATTCTTAAGAATAAATGTATCCGACTAGGCATTTCTCACATTTTACTCCTAAGTGGAACTCTATAGCAATCTGTTTATTGTCATCCATTGAATAATTTTAAGTGATTCCAACCATTGGCAATTTAAATTCATTTTTGCCTGGATTTGAGAACCTTCAGAATATGACTGGACAGTGAATAGCCTTATTTTTCAATATTCATCAACCAGACCCTTTGCTCTGTTCTGTCCATTGCATCCAATGGTGCTAGTATGAGCTGTGATCACTTGGATGATCACATATTTGCCTATGTTTTATCCTTATGTTATTTTCATTCTACATCTCCAAATCCTTCCAAGTTTATCTCAAACCCATCACTTCTAAATAGTCTTCCCTTATTCTTTCTCATTGCTGCTGTCTTCTTCTTTCTCTTCTTCTCCTCCTCCTCCTTCTTTTTTTTTTTTTTTTTTTTTTCTATTATGGCACTCTTCAGGAATTTTCATGTATTTGCAGATAGTTTCATTTTAATTCATATCATTTACTTTGTGTGCGTGTGTGTGTGTGTGTGTGTGTGTGTATATATATATAATTTTTATATTGGTCTGACTTGTCCCTCAAATATATAATATACTTTAAGGTACATAGTATATTTATGCTTCAAGGTTCTATACATGAATTTTTAAGTTGAAAGTTTTTTCAATGACTTAGACCAATATTTTTCAGTATCAGTGTTATATAAACTTAACTTACTTAAACAGTGCACTGTAATTTATAAGTAAATTAGATTCTTAATAAAGATAATTGCCATTAAACATGATTCTTGTGGAAAGAGATACTGAAAAAAAAATGAACCTAAATACACATAACTGAAAATATTCTTCTGAACATTTTTTAATATACTTAGCATACAATTTAAAAGAAGACTTTTTAAAGGAACTTCTTTAGGGAGTTTTTAGGAAACAAGTTTCCTAAATTACTTGTTTTTCTTTTTCACTCATAATTCTCTCTCTAAATACCTCTAAGGTTATCTAGTAAATCTTGATGCAAACCAAAAGTTCATTCCATCTGAATGTAGGACTAAGATTTTATTCTATATCTCATGAATGCATGAGCTGAGATAACTAAAATAGTAAAGAAAACCATTTCATCATTTTTAAAAGAAACAAAGTATACAGAACGTCATTAAGTCTTCCCATTGAGGATCTAGATTCTAAGCAAGTGAAGGTCTTAGTGTCTCATGCATTTCTGCATAAACTTGCAAATTCAGTAGTAGTTAATTGCCTCCCATTGCACAGAGAGAATATTTATATAAATTAACTATCGGACTTTAATTTTTTCCTTTGGCATCAATTCAGGTGCTGTAAGAGGTACAGATGTTTTTGTTTTTGCTTTTGTTTTTGTTTTTTTTTTTTTTGTATACCTGGGAACAGGGAGATTAAGGCTGGGGACAGGAATAGGCAAAAGCCCCAAGTGGTGTACCCAGGAGCGAGGAGGAGGCTGGGCTGGAGAAACCAGAGGGGGCTGTGTAAGGAGACAAAGTCCAGAGGTAAAAGGGGTAAACAGAGAAGGATCCCAGTGTGAACTTCGCTTTGGTTTTGTGTGGGATGGATCTGAAGCAGGGAGGTGACATCATTTGCTTTTCCTCAGGAAATCTTTGGACTTTTGTTGAGAATACAGAGGGACAAAGGCAGAAATGTGTGGAAACACTTGACAGAGTAGAGAGAGTGATACCTTGGACTTGAGATAGTGAGAAGAGAAAGATTCTATATATATTCTAAAGGCCACACTAAGAGAGCTTATTGGTAAATCTAATTCAAAGATGGCTCCAATAATTGTGAGGTGAACAACTGAGAAAATTGTGCTTCCGATTATTAAGTTGTGGAAAATTTCTGAAAGCGAAGGGCTTCTTTACAGTGGGTGGGAGGAAATATGAAGAGTTCAATATTCTACATGCAAAAATGGTGCTATTTGACTAGATATTGACAATGATGAGTGAGCGGAAATCACATTTAGAACTAAGGGTTTTAAAGGAGTTCTGGCTGGAAAGACACATTGGTGCATTACCAGAAGGAAGATGATATTTGAATCTTTGAAGCTGGATAATACAGTATCAATGAATTAGCTATAGGTGGAAAATGAAGAGAAGCCCCTGAGGTCAGTAGAAACATGTATATCAGGGTAGCCCAATAGAGCAATGAAGAACACGCCTGTGGAAGAGAGCAGTCACTGTTTAAATGCTGGTATCAATCCAATAAGTTGAGAGTAAAATTGTTACTATACATTTGAAATGAAACAAATACATTACAGAAACATTCAAAATAATCTAATTAATGATCAATTTCTTTGTTTGTTTGTTTGTTTGTTTTTTTGAGACAGAGTCTCACTCTGTCTCCCAGGCTGGAGTGCACTGGCACACTCTCGGCTCACTGCAAGCTACGCCTCCCGGGTTCACGCCATTCTCCTGCCTCAGCCTCCTGAGCAGCTGGGACTATAGGTGCCTGCCACTGTACCCGGCTCATTTTTTTTTTTGTATTTTTAGTAGAGACTGGTTTTCACCGTGTTAGCCAGGATAGTCTCAATCTCCTGACCTTGTGATCCGTCTACTTCGGCCTCCCAAAGTGCTGGGATTACAGGCGTGAGCCACCGCGCTCGGCCTGTTTGAAATGTTTATATATGTTTGCAGCACTAAGGAAAGTGTTCTGTCGGGTATCTCACAATTCTTTTGCACTATATTTTATTATCTCAAAAACACACCTTTGTGTCCATAAAATAGGGAAACTGTATCAACTGTTCCTGTTCATTCAATCCCTCAAAAGCTGAGATGTATGTGAAGTTGAGCAGTGGTCTTCTGCTAGTACAAACATACGATTCAAAGCCACCAAAACAAGGTAATATACTATCCCACCAGAGGTAAAATCGTAATGTGACATTTTACTGAAGGTCATTTATGAAATTAGATGAGTCTCACCTAATGGTGAATAGCTTACGTTATTTAACTTCTTGGGTGAACATACCTTAGTACTGCAGGCAAAATGGTGGAAGCACAACAAGATCTCAGGGTTAGACAGAGTCTGAGTCCTGTCACTTAATAGAGGTGACTTTAAGCAAGAGACTTAAGTCTATCTATACTCATGTTTCCTGAATGAAGAATTTGCTACTAACCGCAGGTCCTAGTCCAAAATAAAAACAGAAACTGGCTGCAGGCAGTGGGATTTTATCTTTTAAATCAGATATGGTGAGATCAACAGATGAGGAGACACCTGACCCTGAAAAGACAGTTCGTTACGCATAGTTGCCAAGAGAAGGGGGTATGCCAGGCCATCCCTGGCAGGACCACATGAGAGAACACCAGGGTTGGTTGGTCACAGGCAGAGAAAAAGCAAGAAAAACTGTAGGAAAGATTGTACTGTGGTTTTTTTAATGGGGGAAAAATGGGATGAGAGTGTAAGCAGGCAAAGTAGATTTCGGATTCACTAGTTTGAATAAGTTCAGTGGGCTCCAGGAAATAGGGGTTGTCCCTGGTTGTCTTAGGCCTGGCCCTGAGATAATTAAGGTAGGGAAAGAGAAACTGGTGTTACCCAGTGTGAGAGCGGGATAAAGCATGTGGGTTGGGGGATTGGTTAGTTTAAGTATAAAAGGCAGAGAGTATTGTGCTATCTCTAGAATCCTCTAACCCTGGGAGGGGCGTCACTTTCTAGTCAACAATGACCATGATGTCAAAATATCAGAGACACAAACTAGGAAACAAGGTTGAAACAGTGGGGAAGTCAGCGTCCCTTTCCTATCGACCCAACACACTACAGATGAGTGAATCCCAAATGCTGGCAATCTCTTCCACACTGAGCTGTACTTGATACCTAGATTGTGAGTATTCTGAGGATCTCACTAAGCCTCCTGTCAAATTCCCTATGGCATTGACACAGGGGAGAGGACAGTCATTGCCTCATCCTCCTCCCCATGACATCATTAATTGGGCTTGACCCTGAACTTTCTTGTGCCCATGCTCAGCCCCCACTAAGAGAAAGTGCAATAATAGAACATGATCCTCCCTTCTACACCTACCAATGTAATCTGGTTATTGCCCCTGGCAGCAGGTGGCAGTGGCCCCAGGATGCAGAAGGGAGGCATAAAGCCTAATAATCAGGTAACCAGAGGAAAGAGACTGGGCAGCCACCACCCCAGGCAAGAACAACATAGGGAGTCTGTGAGAGGTGACACTCAGTGTGAAGAGATGATCCAAATCCCAGTGCAGGCTCCATTACCCCATCTGACTTTACTTATAAAATACAGATTCAAAGATAGCATTCATAAGACTGCACAGAGCATTAAACCTCAATTGTAGGACTCTTCTGATCACAGATTATCCTGTGTGATTATCCCATGTGATTATCCTGGTCACACACGTGCAAATCTTGGCCTGGATCTTGGGAAAACTTTTATGCCATACCTCATATCCTCTAGGCCTAATTTTATTCTGGCTCCTGTATGGCAACCAGCTGTGCTCAAATGTAACCCAAGCAGCATCTTTCTTTCAATGGCCAGCAAATATCTCATTTTCTAGATGACGAGTTTTTTGTCACTCTTATGTGTGACCCTATGGGAACCAGCTCAGTGATTCTGACACATGCACAAATGTGGATGTGCAAGGGACCGCACAACCAACGACCAATGAGGAAATATTAACTGATGGAAAATACTCCCTTCTTTGGGTCCCTGGACAGAGAAGTCTGAAGAATTTCTTCCACAATCTCCTAGCTCCTCACTGGATGAAACCTCCATTGCCCACAACGACCAGATGCACAGACACCTTTTTACTCACCTTTCCTTCTGCCCCAGGTCATTCTTCCTAGGGCCCTCCCAAGTTCCTTAGGATGATTTCTCTTTACAAAATAAACCATCTACCTTCAAGCCCTTAAATAAAGCCACATTTTCTGTGGGAACTCTGAATAAGACTGTAAATAAATGAGTTATTTGAAAGAATAAATGAGATAATGGATGTCAAATACCAAGCCTGAGACCTGGCAAATTATAACTGCCTCAGTTTCGTGAGTCCTTGATCCTTCCTTTCTCTTTCAACTTGAAAAGCTGCTTGATGTACATTTTACAACCAGATGTACAAAAAATTTAGCTTTTGTTACTTAAAAAAAAAAAAACCCTCAATCTCTATTTCAATATTGAATTATTCAAATGCTGGTAAATTCTATCCGGGCAAATTAAAATAGTCATTTCAGTATTTTACTCTTCTAGATGTGACAGGTGGGGGCGGTGGAGGAGTACCAAGAGTGTCAGTATCCAGGAAGTTATGTCTCCCCTACAGAGGCAACCATCCCTGCTTACTCCCACTGAGAATCCCATATGACAACTCAGTCCCAGCACCCAGGACCACCCAGGTGCTTAATGCCCATTGTCATCTCTGGGCTACTTCTTTGCCCCTTTCAGGGGTTTGGGAAATTCAGTTAATCTCTATCAGTTCTCTTGAGTTGCAGGAGACTGGGGAAGAAGGTGGTTCCCTAAACTCTCTTTGTTAATTATGCAACACTGCCATTTATTTTCTCTTGCTTATAGGGTACGGTGGTGTTTCATGGACAGAATTTGTTTCCCCAGATTCTAACTAGGGAATACATTAAGTTCTCTTTGCTTTTGACCATTACATGTATTTGATCCCTTAGCTGTATTGTCTAGACCTGATTCAGGGATCAGGAGCATTTTTCGAATTCCCACCAGTGTCTAACATGATGCCTCCACTTATGTTCTCCTCCCATCCTCAGCCAACGACATTTTTGTCAAATCTGGATAAGCAGGGAAAGAAAAACAACAAAAAAGCCCTGCTCATTGTTTAAGGCATAAACTTGTGGATTAGAGGTCACCAAGATTCCTTCTGAAAACAGAAACCAAGTCTCTTAAAACACATACAGCATTTTCTCGCTACAAAATGAAGCATGCCTTGAGGCGTTTCTATAATAAAACTCTGCGAGCAATCAGCCTGGAATGGGGATTGCGCATGAAGAACACATAATCAGTATAATCAAATTATTATCCTGTCAAGAAGAAAATGTGTCCTTACAGAATCCAGCATCTAGAAAAACCGAGCAGGCTCTTAGCGACTTTTCCATTCAGCCTCAATGCAGAAGAAAGGCAGTCTTTTGCTCAGGGGCACAAGAAAGTGAAGCATCAAGGAAGGAATTCTAAAAAAGTTTTTACAGCTTTACATGCAACTGAGTTTTGTCAGATAAAGAAGGAAGAGAACACTGCAGGTGCAAAGACAAGATGAAGAAAGCAAGAATGCATGGAGAACCTATCTGGTACAAAGTAAGTAGGGCAGCTTAATTAAAGTGCCAGGGAAAGGTGCAGAAAAAGAAATCCTTTTTCTGGGGCAAGACTTCTCAGCAGGGCACTCATGTCTCAATTCATCCAGAACAGTCTCATGTTTTCTCTATAATCCTGGCATGATGATTAATATCTCCCCTTTCCACTCTTGAAAGTAACTGGATTTGGGCAATACAGTCATTTCACTCAATAGGCAATTCAAGCATGTAGTTAGAGCATTAAAAAAATGTACTCTTGGCTGGTGTGGTGGCTCACACCTGTAATCCCAGCACTTTGGGAGGTGGCGGATCACAAGGTCAGGAGTTCAAGACCAGACTAGCCAAGATAGTGAAACCCCGTCTCTACTAAAAATACAAAATTTAGCCGGGTATGATGGTGGGTGCCTGTATTCCCAGCTACTCGGTAGGGTGAGGCAAAGAATTGCTTGAACCCGGGAGGTGGAGGTTGCAGTGAGCTGAGATCATGCCACCACACTCCAGCCTGGGTGACAGAGCAACACTCCATCTCAAACATAAATAAATAAATAAATAAATAAATAAATAAATAAATAATGCACATTTAGCCAACACCCACTCATCCTCTGCAAAAAAAAAAAAAAAAAATTCTGTAATATAATATGACATTTAATAATTATACAGACTATTGAAATTGATATCAGAAAAATATCAGATTTTATTTTACTTCTTATCACTTATTTGACAATTAAAAAATTATATGTGGGACACATTAAGAGGAACTAAATCTTGCCTTCATAATCTGACCCTGGCAGGAATATAACTGACATAAAGTTTATATTGAATCAAATAGAATTAGATATACAGATATAAAATAAATAGAAGATAAAGAACACACAATAAAGCAAAAGAGAAATATTTAATATTTATATCAATATCTATTTACCCATCTATATTTTTACATTTTATAAGTGTCGTAGAATAATTGACATTTGCTACATACCTCAAAGCTTTTATGTAAAGCAAAAACTTGAAATATAGGCTATTGAATGATGACTTACTTGCTTTTATGAATGGAATATTGCTTGATTGATGTAATTTTGTTGGAAAGGGTCTTATTTTAGAATATCAGACTCTAAATGTGTGATATACATGTAACGATAGCACCAACACAAATTTACTGATTGCAAAAAAATCAGTTTTTTAAATACACATTTTCACATTCCACATTATTATAATTATGTTACCTATTGATATGGTTTGGCTGTTTGCCCACCCAAATCTCATCTTGAGTTGTAGTTCCCATAATCCCCACATGCTGTGGGAAGGACCCTGTGGGAGGTAATTGAATCATGGAGGTGGTTACTCCCATGCTTCTGTCCTCGTAATAGTGAGTGAGTTGTCACGAGATCTGATGGTTTTACAAGGGGCCTTGCCCGCTTTGCTCAGCACTTCTCCTTCCTGCCATCACATGAAGAAGGATGTGTTTGCTTCCCCTTCTGCCATTGTAAGAATGTGGAACTGTGAGTCAATTAAACCTCTTTCTTTTATAAATTACTCAGTCTTGGGTAGTTCTTTACACCAGGGTGAGAATGGACTAATAGACATATATACAAATTATTACATTTCAAGTGAAATGGAATAATATTAGTACGTGTTAGAGGAATAAATATAATAATGCATGATTATCTGCAAAGTTTCCTCCATCCCTCTCCCAATTTCAACACCACCTCCTATCTCTGTGGGGATCCAGCTCTTCAGCTTTATTTCGGATGGTCTGGGTACTGATCCAAGTGGAACAAACTAGAGAAGCCATTATAATTAACAACCTTAGACTCAGTAAATCACTATCAAGAGATATACAATAAAAATCTGTCATACTCCAGGTCCTCAGAGAGATGCATATTACAACACACCATGAAACATATGCTTAAAATTGAATTTACTGCATTTTATTCTAGGGCTTTATCATTTACATAATGTGCATTGATTTAAAAACAAATTACGGTTTGACGTCAGACTGAAACTTACCACTTCGTGGAAAATATGCACGTCATATGAGTTAAGACCATCAGCTCCTCAGATTCCTCACATGGAAAGAGATTGAACCATAAAAATATTAGGGATATCCCTCAATATAAGAAGAAACTCATTTCTATAAAATGAACCCTATCTTCAAGGGCATTCCTCCCCAGTGCTCAATCCTGCAGTGTACAGAGTTCAGAAAATAGCATAAAAGACCATACAACTCCCCATTCAGCCAAGGAATGAGGGTCCCAGCTCATGTCTGCACTGCAAGTGTGGGGAACGTGACAGGGAAAAGAGAAGAAGAAACCAGAGGAGCAAGAATGGGCTAAGATAAAATGGACTTCATTTGATTTTTGAGCTTGATATTTTCTACTGGACTTAAAAAAAAGATTGTATAACTGAAAGTGGACAGAAACTTATGAAATGTAACCATAAAATCATTAAGGGACAAAAGAGTTAAAGCAGCAGAGTCATTATGAAGGGAATGTATGGAGAAAATAAAACTAAATAAAATAATTTTGGTTTAATTTATTGTACTATGCCACATGCATACTAGAATGCTTAGTTTCTGAAGATATGCAGAACATCAATTAATTTATTAATTAAGCACATGCATTAAAACTCAGCATTATCATCCTATGTTTAAGAAGTAAACACATTAATCATTAAGCCTGTTTTCAAAAAAATAATCTGAGATTCAAATCATGTATCTCGGGTCTTTTCCCCTATCATGTAATAATCTACCCAAAACAGATTTGGTATGCAGTTTTCAAGACAACTTGGTGTTCGTTTCATTGTACATACCCTGAGAACCAATGGCTAATTTTGAGCATCTTATAATTTCACCTGATAAAATGATCCACTAAAATGAACATAATAGGCATCTTTTAAGTATAAGTATTATATACAATGAGTTGGTTTTTATTTTCTTGATAGAGAAAATAAAAAATCTTCTTTTGTAACATGCTTATTTGTACTGATTTGAATAATAATAACTCTATCCAGAAATGCCTCAGAAAAAGTTCCAGTGTCACTTTATGACTTCTCGTTCTTAGAAGAAACTGTGAGGATTAAATGAGATTATCCATTTTTTCAACTACAAGGTTATTTTATATAAGGCATTAGTAGCTTTGCTCAATCTGTTATTACACAATGCTATATTTACATTATTGGGGCTAAAGTATTTGGGACAGTTAATGAGTAGTTCCATTGGAATTCGTAATTTGAGATAATTCTGTTATACCAACTCCCAAAATCCTAGCAAGGCAAATCTCTGCCTACTTTTCATATCAGTTCACAGTTCTTGTAGTCTTACTAGAATAACTGACATATCAACATTGAAATTTCAGAGTTATACAATTTTTAATGTTATTTATTTCTAATTTTTCATGTGGGAAATTCAAGTTTTAAACATCATATAAAATGTTCTACCATAAAGCTCCAGTATTTTAAAGGACTTTAGCTTTTCCATTTTATAAACCAAATGAATATATTATTACTAGTAGGACAAAAATAGGCCTTAGACAAATATGTGTGAGATCTTAAATAGGTAAGAGAGATGAGTTGATTCATAGCTCTTTTTGACAACCAATATATTCCATGTCCTTACTTTGAGTCAGCTGCATAACACTGTGAGGAATGTCAACATCATTTTAGTCCCTTACAGATCATGTAATTCTTGTCAAAAAAAGAGAGTGGATTCTCACTGTCTAAATACACGTCGTTAGTTACACATGGGAGGATATATTTTGTTCTACTTTGTGCCATCCTAATGCAATTTGGGGAGAAAAGATTTTCTCTAGATATTACAAAATCAGAAGGTTATATTAATTTTTTCACCGTTAAATATTTTTATGAGTGCACCTTTGATAAGATGTTTAGCTATGACTAATTTTGATATCTGTATGATATTCTCTTGTTTATCTATATAGTATCCTTGTATTATGAGACGCTGAGCCTTCCCCAAATTCTTGCAGAGAAAAAGATTTCTTCAACTGGAGCCACATCTCCCCTGAGCAAGTTTATGTTTTCTTGTGCTAGAGGTCTAGGCACCATTAAAAACCATCAATGGTTTCTATTTCAAGAGTTATTACTCAAAATGCTTAAAGGTCTAGGCAAATATAGAAAAACAAGCAGTGTGAATGTAGATGGTGGAGGATAGATGCTATATGGTCCAAGAATTCAGTGCATTGCTGCTCTGCATAAATATAGAAATTATGTTAGCTCAATAATACACACCTCTGGACCAGATATTTACCTACATGGACCACCAGTTTGTGGCCTTCACTGTGAATTCAGTCATCTTTTCTTTGTGTGCTTCTACAAAGTAGCATATATTTTAGATTTTCCATTTATTATTATTATCATCATCTTTAGCTGACATCATTTGATCACTATATCCAATGCAGGACACTAAACACTTAGCCTTTATTGTCTCATCTAAGCTTTACAATATTTCCATGAGATGAGTACTAATATTTTATTCATGGATGTGCAGAGGTCATGTAACTCATCAAAAGTTCTAAAATTTGTGAGTGAAAGAGCTGTTGTTCTATCTCAGAATTAAGTACCTCCAAAATCCAAATTCCTAAGCTTTTTCTTTTTTTTTTAATTCACTAATAGTGAGAATGATAGCATCCTTTTTGTATTTTCAGAACTTAAGGCACTGCCTGTCATAAAACCAGCACTCACCAAATATTAAAATAGCAAATAAAAAGCTGAGCCTGTTTCTACTTTGTTTTACAATTATATAGTTCAATTCATATGCTATTCTAAAGTCTATTTTATCTATTCATAAACTTATCATATTTTTTATTTCCATAAACTTCTATTCAAGATCCCTTTGATTTATTTGTCACGATGACAGCAAAGCAAAGCGAAATGAAATAGCACACAGTGTTTGACTGTAGACTCCAGAGAAAAGAAACTTTGATTCCATACTTTTTTAGGATATAGCATATTCCTAAATGTGTGCATGTTTTCCAACCTGTTAATATTTCCTAATATAAAAAGCTATTTTGGGTTTTTACAAAAATAAAATGAGATAAGGATAAGTCTGCTTCATACTGTCAATTAGAGACCAGATTCCTTCCATCTTGTGTCTCTCCCCTGTTCTGAGGCATGAATGTCCTCTGCATTCAGCCAACAGATGGGAAAAGAGAAGATGCAAGATCCTGTGGGAAGTTTTTATCGACCAGGCCTGAATGTAGTATTTACCACTTTCAGCCATGTTCCTTTGGCAAGAACATAGCAATTATAGCCACGAGGCTTGTGTGGACCTTACTAAGAGGTCCAGTAAGTATCAATACACTTTAGTTAGGATTAATGCTAATAACACTATATTTTATGCCTATCAACAAAATGGCATGTGAGTTTCTTTTTTAATTTGGTGTTAGAGAAATCTTGTCTCCCATTGGAAATTGGTGAGCCAAATCCTTTCACTTAGTGGAAATTTTTTGTTTTATACACATTTCCTTAGAGTTTACACAATTATGTCATCATTTAATTGTAATCCTATGCCATAATGTGTTCAAAGTCTTATTCAAATGCAGATAAAAAACTATGTTACATTTGGTAAACAGCCTGCTACTAAGATTCTATTGGCAGGTGAGATTAGTCATCACAGGTATTAAAATGTATTCAGGTAGAGATCAGAAGCTCCCTTGGAAGACATACCCTAAGGTGACCTTAGGGTATGTGAGCTACATACTTGTATATTCTCCTTCCTCTAAGGGTAGAACCTGTAGCTGGTTTCTAGTCCATAAGTGATGGAAAAGGTTTATTTATATAGTAAAAATGTGTAAAATTTTGCAAATTTCATTGAGGTTTCAAATCAGTTAACTGAGGCAATCAAAAGGGAGATTCTCATTCATTGGCCTGGCTTAATCATATAAAAGCCATTCAAAGAAGGATTGGGCCCTCCATGAGGTCAGGCAAGCTCTTCTACTGGCCTTGAAGATGCAAGCTGCCATGAGTTCTGCAGCCAGAAAAAAAAGAATTCTATCAATATTCTAAATGAGCTTGACAGCAGATTCTTCCCCAGTCAAGCATCCAGATGAGAACATAGCTCAGCTGGCAACTTGATTGCAGCTTTGTGAGATCCTGAGCAGAGCTTCAGTTAAGTCAGTTAAGCCTGACTCCTAATAAATAAAAACTGAGATGTAATAAATAAGTTTCAAGTGCATAAAAGCATGGTAATTTGTTACACAAAATAGAAAATTAATACATGCCCAATCCCTCAAGTATACAGGCCTAGAGCACCTCTTTGGAGATGAGAATCCCAATGTTTGTATTTAATCTTTCCCAATGATATTGATCTTCTGAGTTCCAAAGATTTGAGAGTCTATCTAAGACAATTGGATAAGTGCAAATGAAGGATAATGTTATCAAAGGACAGAAGTTCTAGAGAGAAGTATATAAATAGTGAAGGGGAATCTGGTCTGGAACTCAAAGTAAGTACTAATTTTTATGTTGCTAGAAGGAAGTGTTTATTCTGGTTACAAGTCATGGCTAGTTTTGATTGTCAACCTAGGTTCCATGGTACCTTGTGGGAAACTTGGGGAAAAGCTCATGTATATGGATGCAGAGGCCTTTGAAATTCAGGTAATTATCTTGTGAGAAGTAAAAAAAAAGAAAAAGCCTGAGCAAGCACGGCTCAGGAACAAGAGAAAGCATGGCTCAGCTTAAAGTATCATCTTTGTCCTGATCTCATATCTCATTAAAAGTCGAAAATGGGCCTGTAATAGTAACAGCTCCTCAGTGGTGGCTACAGCAAAGGGAATAAAGGCACTATCATCTGAAGAAAAACAGTCCGAGACGGAAATTCTGATTGTGTTAACCATACCATAAGATATAATATAAAAATAAGGCATGATGGAAGAGAAGAGGCATAGGAAAGGCAAGAAGTTGAAAATGAAAAGGCACATAGAATGAAATCCTTAATGACATATACATTCCCTAGTAGTTGATAAAAACTGAAGCTAAAGATTTGAAGCCTTTGGAAACCCACGTTAAAAATGATGCATTAACAACTTTATGTTTTGTACTTTCAAAATACAAAAAAAATTTTTTTTTTTTTTTTTTTTTTTTTTTTTTGAGAGAGTCTTGCTTTGTCACCCAGGCTGGAGTGGAGTGTCACGATCTTGGCTCACTGCAACCTCTGCCTCCCGGGTTCAAGCAATTCTCCTGCCTCACCCTTCTGAGTAACTGGGACTACAGGTGCATGCCGCCATGCCCAGCTACTGTTTGTATTTTAGTAGAGATGGGGTTTCACCATGTTGCCCAGGCTGGTTGCAAACTCTTGAGCTCAGGGAATCTCCCCACCTCGGCCTCCCAAAGTGCTGGGAATACAGGCGTGAGCCACTGCGCCTGGCCAAAAAAATCATTTTTGATACACAAAGCAGAAATAATTTTCCCTTCAGTTTCCACAAAGAACGTGTTGCAACATGTAATTTGTATACTGGCAGGTGCAGAAGGGTATGTATTCACTCAGAAGTATGTCATTTCTGCAAACAATGTTATAAAATATAAATTATTTTAAAATATTAAAACGTGCAGATTTTACGTAAATGTCCCAGTTTCTATCTTCTCTTGAGAAATGTGAAGATCTGGTGAAATGTGAACTATATTCTGTTTGGCATTGACCTCTCTGACCTGGGAAATGCATGATCAATTCAGAATGGCCTGTTTTCCACATCACCGCAGTCTACATAAGCCAGTCCTCATTTTATTACATCTGATTCTAATTGCTTATTTAAATTATCTGCCTGATTCCTTTAAGCTATTAAGTTGGGGATTTCTAAGATCTTTAACAATATCTTCCACAAGAACTTTATGAAAATATAACAAAGCATTTTATATGTTTCTATAGTAACCATCCTAACATAACTAATCATATTTTCTTTTCAATCTTTGTTCAAAGATAACAGTTAAATCTCCCTCTCAATCGTATAGTCTGCATTTAACATCATGGTTTATAATAGACTTGCTTTTCTCCCCTTATGGTCTTGACCTTGAATTTAGATTTGTTCCTTATTAACTATATATTCACAGGCTTTTAGCAGAAATGTCTTTAATATATTTTAGAAAAATAAAGAACAGATTTAAAGAGAGGTAAATTGAATTGAATTTTACTCTATCTTTTTATTTTTATGTGTCTGCTTACTGAATGCTCACAAGACCTTTTCTGCTGCAACTCATTTATAGGAATACTTATTTCTGTAATGTGTAAAGGACATAACACTAGTAAATGGAACATGAAGTTCTGTAGCTCAGTTTTTACACATTTTAAGTTTCTGGTTGTAATTTAGAAAAATGCTCAGGATGGAGCAGAGGTAGCAGGGAGCATATTCTGTCACACACCATAAGTGCCCTTAAAGGACAGCACTAGACCAGCCATAGTCAATCTTTGGATTGCATCACAATCACCCAGAAGACTTGTTAAAAACAGACGGCTAGTGGAGTCTGAGAGGATGCTGGTCTAATGAGTTCACAGGTGATAATTCTTCCCATTTTGGAAACACCATTTGGTAGCCACTGCATCCAACCATAATCCTCTTAATTGTAGGTGCTGACTTTTTTTTTCTTGAATACCTGTTAAATCACACTCTATCTCACATATGGGAGATGCATACTACGTAAGTGTTAAAGTAATTAAGGGTTTGCTATTTTGACCTAATAATATTTGACTAATAGGATTTGATGGGCCCCAGTTAATAGAAAAGTCAGCAACTGAGAGAAAAGTGACTAAACTTAGCTTTCAGCTTTGCCTTTTACCTACGTAACTGGGGAATCCCAAGTTTTGTACTTGAAAGTATTCTTCTATTTCTTCCATGTGTATAAATAGATAGATAGATAGATCTATAGATAGATAGATGGACAGATACAGATTATAAAGATTTAAAGCCATTGGAAACCCAAGCTAAAATGATGCATTATCTCTTTTATGTTTTGTACCTTCCAAACATAAATCATTATTGATACATAAAGCAGAAATAATTTATATGTATACATACACATAAAATCATAATTTTGCCTATTTTTAAACACAAGTAATCAAAATAGAATTGAATCTTTTAAATTGTTGAATCTAGAAAGAATTTGTTTACTTTTTCCTTAATTTTTATCAGTGTTTTATTCATCATTACATTTCAATTCTTTGTATTTTTAAAATGTTGTAGCCAAATGACAGTCATTGAAAAATAAAGAATTCTGGAAGATACATGTTTTTTATATTTTTAAATTTTCTTCATTGGTAATTTTTTTAAATAGTAACTTTATATACTTTTTTTTTTTTTACATACAGACTACACCCAAATTCCAACAGGGCAACTAAAATGAATCAAAGTTATTCCTTAATAGAGAGGGTTTTTTTTTTCCCTAATAATTTAAGGCAACAACAGGCTGATGTTTACCAAAATTGTCTCTTTCCTTCCTTATCTTTCTTTTATGGACAGACTATATCCAAACTTCAACAGGGCAACTAAAATGAATCAAAGTTATTCCCTAATATAGAGGTTTTTTTATTCCTCAATAATTAAGGCAACAATAGGCTGATGTTTAACAAAATTATCTGCTCCTGGCCATCCGGCTGTTTCATATTTCCTTCCTTTCCTTGTAGGTTTGACTATGATCGCTGAGTCCTTGCCAAAGGAACATGGCTAAAAGTGGTAAAAACTACATTCAGGCGTGGTCCATAAAACCCTCCCACAGGAGCATTTACTATCATATGGGACTGATTTTTTAAAAAAATCAATCAAAAGCCTACCCATTTTTGAAGAAATCCTATTGACAAAGAAATAATGATCCTGGACGGTAACATTTTGATAACTTGAGTCTCAGATAAACCTTTGGATCCTGAGGCTTAAATATACAGGTGGAAAGTTATAGGAGTCAGTCCCAAAGAACAGCTTATTTTCCACTGCCTACTCTAGATGTAGTTATGGAAGAAAAAAGTGCAAGAAATAACTATAAGGTACAACTAGATGGTTTATAAACAATAATGGGCCAGAGAGTTCCTGTTACCTGGAAAAAGCAGTGTCTTATCCCCAGGAGTATTTAAATATTGATATGAACTGGAAACATCTGTTTGTTTCTTATTCCTCTTTTTCCCAGGAGGGAACGTTTGTTGCTGTTACCCTGTTTCAGTTCTGCCCTTGATTTGGAATATCTGTAGGGGTGGGGTGGGATTGTCTTTTAGATATTGACCATTTGGAGAAGACTATTACCCAGGGATCTTTAAATTTAACATATGGGATATATGTTCGTCTCCTTTGGGGTGGGGTGAGTAGGTTTCATGTAAAGCATGAAGATTCAAACACTTATTTAGTGACCAGAAGGGAAAACTCAGGTAGGGATTGGTTCATTGTTTGCTCAACCAATGCTCCAGTTTTCTTGGGCACACAGCTATGCTAACTTCCTAGCCCTCCTTGAAATTAAAAGTGGCTATATAACTCAATTCTGGCCAATGGATTAACTCACTTCTTGGCACGGCTCATAAAATCCTCCTTGTGATCAATCCTCCATTTGCTCTACCCATCTGGTGGATAAACACAGAAAAAACTGAGGCCTTTGAAGAAGGCTGCACCATGGTAGAAGAGAGAATCCCCCAAATGACTATGAAAACAAAGACCCTCACCACGCGCAACAGACTTCCGATCACTTGTGTTAAGCCACGGAGACTTGGAGATTTGCCTTTCAGCAGTATTACTGTACTACGAAGCAAGTGTGCTACAGTTTGGGTAGGATTTCACTTTGGCTAAACACTTTCAAACTGTAAAAAAGATCACTGTATTAAATGTTGTTAAAAGTGGGGAAAATTGTTACTTTTATTCAACATTGTGAAAGCAATACTAGAAAAGTCTTCCTAAGTAACTGTACTTTATAGTATGCTTTGCATTTTAAATGGGTGTATGCTTTGATTGAACAATTCTAATTTGGGGATTTTTTCCTAACAAGAAAAATGTGAACAATTGCACAAGAATATAAATACGAGGATATTTGTAAAGGTAGAGATTATAAGCATCCAAAAGTCAAGATGAAAAGGGGCGAGTTACATACTTCACAGCATGGGCTCATGAAAGAATACGGTGTAGCTATTAAAAGGGTATCATGTAATTTTTTTTATTGACTTATTCAAAGCTATGTGGGAGACACTTATGTTTGTAGTAAGACAGATTGAAAAAATAGAACTGGTCCTTTCCTCTTGGAACATTACAGCTCGGAAGTAGGGTCTAAAACAAGTCAACAAGTAAACAGAATTATGTAACTGAGATTACAGCAAAGAGAATTTCAGTGTCAAACAAAGGCACCAATGTAGGAAAACAGAAGCATATTCTTCGTCCTTAAGAGACAGATGTTTGAGGACAGGCTGTGCTACCTACTTCACTTAAAATCTGGGAGAAGCTGTTTAGGAATCAAAATGATAGCTATTCACAAAATCATTTTGCATCTTATATATCATAATACATGTAAAGCATTTCATATAATATCTGACATATATTAGGTGCTCAGTAAAACTAGCTATTGTTAATAATGTTATTATGATGATTCATTACCACTTTCATTATTGACTTGGAGAGCACTGCATACTAACTCAGTTGTAAGAAGATAGTTGTAGAACAGAGGGTTCAATATGTTCCCGTTTTTGAAAACCTAGGTGGATGAAAAGGAGAAAATAAGTTTTCCAAAAACTTTTCCCTTGAGGTATGGGAATTTGAGGGGAATTCCAACTTATTCTTTATAATTTTAATTGTTTTAATTTTCTATGAGTGCCAATATTTTTGAGAGAGACAGCCAGATGTTATCCTGTTGTGATCAGATTGCTAACTTTATAAAACTTACATGCTTAAAACGCATGAAATGGCAGACCTTCAACATAATTCTAAAATATGCAAATTAGAGTTACTACTAGAACGTATTTATATTATTCTTTGTCATAATGTCAGAATACAAAAATAGGGCACACAAACAATTATTAGGAATTTAAGCAATAGATCTTTTCATGCTGCCCTGGTACGATGGTTCCATCTAGACAAGAAAAGCCTGTGAATGTTGTCTGCTTCCTGAGTTATTTCTGTGGCTGACGGAAAGGAGATAATTTATCTACCTAACAGAAACAAAGTTCCTACCGTGTGGCAGGCACAGTGGTAGACAGTTTATATCCATTCTCCCATTCTCTCATTTAAGCCTTACAATTATTCAAATAGAGAGGTATCACAGAGACTCATCTTATCCATGAAAAAAATCAAGGCTCATAAACATTAAGCAATTTAACTACAACTATGTAATTCGTAAGTAGCACAAAAATGTAATAAAATAATAACTTACATGACACGAGTCTATGATAAATGTACTCTCATACCTGAAAGTCACCTTATAAAAAAAAAAACCTCTTTTTTATGGTGGCACAAAGTAAAAATTTCAATTTCAATTTTTAAAGACTTAATTTTTAGAACTAGTTTGCAAATGTTTCAAAATTTTAAAAAGTAACTACTATTCAAGGAGATCAAACAGAGGCTAAAAAATGTCTCCAGCTTATTACTAAGATTTTTTCACTAATTCATGCATTCAAATACCTACCATTATATACCCTCATTTTTATAAACAAAATATAAATTATATGATATTAAAGCCCCTTTCAAGTCCAATGAATGATAATCTAATCTAAGCTTTCTTCAGCTAAAGTTATCTTAACTTGTTCATTACACTTAGTGCTTTAATCTAAGCAGAATCAATTTTTTTAAAAAAGCAACTGTAATGTTACAAAGAGAGATTTTTATGGGGTGGTAAGATTGCCCTAAGTGATTGAAAGGTTGTGTCAATTCTTAAGGTAAATAGCAAGACTTGTAAGCCTTTAAAAAGAAGTTTGCCAAATAACTGCTTGTTTTTCTTAACCCTAGTATGGGTGAGTATGTATTAATACATTAAATATTGACTTCACAACAATTTCCATATTTATAAGGAAATGATGAAAAGGGGGGGGAAAAAAAACACCTAAATGTTCTAGTTCACTGTTTAAATCTAAGTTCTGATATCTGTTACTTGTATGATATTGGGTAAATTTATTGAAATATCTGCTTTATTATTTCCTTGGGTGTGAATTAAATAGAACTTAAAAACACAGATTGGTATAAGCATATCTACAGTAGTAGATATAAAGTATTCATTAAAATAATGGAACAACACTGTGATTGTAGCAAGCATTTGGTAAGCTTCAATTGAAGTATTTAGAAGTACCAAAATATGAAAGGCTTATATAGGAAATGGGATATGTGTGCATCAGAGAGAGATTATAGATATTTAATTAAATATATTTGATTTGTTTAATTAGTTGTTTCTTTCAAAGACATAGTTGGAGTCTCCTAGTCTGGGCCTAACATGCTTGAATTATTCTACCATGGCCTCTTCTCAGAGTTTCATTTGATGTCATGTCTATATACACGTTAAGAAAATATTTACTTACATCTTTTAAAGGTGACTTAACGAATTGTTTGCTTCAAATCCTGTTCTGTCCTACCAGGTAGATTACAGAAAACTATGTACACAAAGCCAAATCCTGATGTATTTCTATTTAGGGGCATTAAATACACCATGTAAACATACATTTGACATTATAGAGAAATATGTTCCCAGAGTATAGTATGAACCAGGCTTCTATTTTGGGAAAATACTCAAAGAAATCATCATGTTCAGGTAAATCCCTATATGCACTTCTATTTCTTTTCTTTTCTACGATCTCACTGACCCACAAACCACACACTGAAACTCCCTTATATGGATACAAAAGATGAAGCCATTCAAAAGTTACCAAAAAGTCCACAAGCAGAGGCATAGCTATATTAGAGACTTAAGTACATTAAATTGTATTTAAATTCGGCTTCCAAACAACAAATACCATTCACGTATACAGAGGTGAATGCAAATTGAGTAATTTTAAACAAGAAGAAGCATTTTTAGAAATCCTAAAATGAAGAGTAATTATACTCATTTAGATAACCATCAAATCTATAGGATTTAGCTTTCAAGTGAATTAAGCATTGAAGAAGGATAGATTTATTTGACAGTTTGTTGAAGAGCTCCTCTAAATTGCAATATTTTTGGTTGATACGCGTGTGTACAAGACCAACTACTTTGAAAATGAAGTGCTGTGAAAAATGTCAAGAGATCAATTTGGTGTAATCATTGCTCTGGACTTAAGCACTGTGGAATGAACTACAGTAAATTATTCAAGTATCTCATTTTGAAGGGCACATTAAATAGCATTTAATTATATCTGTTCAAAACATGAAGGGATTTTTAATGCAATATCCAAAATCTAAAATTAGTTGGAAAAATCTGTTTGAAACACTTGCATGCTCATAGAGAAACACAAAAAATCTCAGAAACTTTCCAAATAAAGATGCCATTAACTCTGGGAAGGAATGTTTCCCATTTAGTCACTTATCTATTGTTAATCTTATCTCTAAATTCTTATTGACTCTGTTGGCTGTAATTGTTGACACTGCAAACAATTTCTATTTACTCTTACTTAGCGTGAAGCCTATAGCCCTGCAGGGAGCCCCTTTGAATTCACACACTTAATTACTTCCTGTTCTCCAGGGAAGTGTTATTCTGGCAAAAGGAGAGGTGAAAGAGTTTATTAAATGGTGCCATAAACTAGACAGTCATATTATAGAAGGGATGTGTATGAAGGCAGAGGGCAGATAAAATATTAATAAGAAGAATATCTAACATTTGGAAATGACGAAAAGGGAAGAGAGTAAGCCCTTTCAATGCCTTATTTTAATAGAGTGTCCAAAAGTTATGTAAATATCTAGACACATATTTCTTTGTCTTATGTGCTCTCCACTATTGATTAAAGACAAATACTCTGTTCAGTTACATGATAACTAGAGTTTTTTGTCAAGACAAATGCAAATGGTTCTGCCCAGTAGAAACTATAACATCAAAGGTCATGGTTTTATTGTCATGCAGAACATCAGTTTTGTATCCAGCAAAATAGATTTACTCTAGTCTAACGTTCATTATTCAAATGCTGATAAATACCCAGGTCTTCAAGTGCCTCCCCACCCCCGCCCCCGAGATGGAGACTCACTCTTGTTGCCCAGGCTGGAGTGAAGTGAAGTGCAGATTACTACAACCTCCACCTTCCGGGTTCCAGGTATTCTCCTGCCTCAGCCTCCCGAGTAGCTGGGATTACATGCATGCACCATCACGCCCAGCTAATTTTCATATTTTGAGTAGAAAGAAAGTTTCACCATGTTGGCCAGACTGGACTCGAACTGACCTCAGTTGATCCACTCGTCTCGGTCTCCCAAAGTGCTGGGATTACAGGCGTGAGCCACTGTGCCTGGCCTCAATCAAATGCCTTTGGAATTACCTCTATCACTCTGCTGGTTCCCTAACTGATGGGTTCAATTACATCTTATACATGTTCATTCTGTATTCTATTATAGCCATGTTAAACTATCCTGTAGTTCAACAGGGTAACACATTTGTAGTATTTTTTTTTTTTTTTTTTTTTTTTTTTGAGACGGAGTCTCGCTCTGTCGCCCAGGCTGGAGTGCAGTGGAGCGATCTCAGCTCACTGCAAGCTCCGCCTCCCAGGTTCACGCCATTCTCCTGCCTCAGTCTCCCGAGTAGCTGGAACTACAGGCGCCCGCCGCTTCGCCTGGCAATTTTTTTTTTTTTTTTTGTATTTTTTTTAGTAGAGACGGGGTTTCACTGTGTTAGCCGGGATGATCTCGATCTCCTGACCTCGTGATCCACCCATCTCGGCCTCCCAAAGTGCTGGGATTACAGGTTTGAGCCACCGCGCCCGGCCCTTTTTGGTATTTTTTATATGGAACTTCATGGTGTATCTTTACTAATTGTAATACATTTTGAATATCACAACTTAGATGATATATACAAATGTGATTATTAAAATTTTCAACATTTTATCTCTGTGAATTATTGCTAGATTTGACCTCCTTCCATTAGTATTCTATGTTCAAAAGTTATCTGTGCAACTCATAATACATGTCTTACAGTATTATTTTATTCATTTTTGGGAAGAAAATTGACAACTCAAAAGCAATGCTCACAATTTACAGTTCTTCCCTTGCTATTCTTTGACTCTGTGTCTCAATTACTTCACCTAGAAAATATTCTGAGTATAGGAATAGTTTATTATCTTTCATAATTCATTGTATATAACATTTAAGCAGATGTGTATTCAGTAATAAATTCATTTTTATTATAAAATGCAAGCTTAACATATAAGCCACATTATCTTGTGGCTGTTTTCTTTTTAAAGTTATGCCAAAATGTTTAATTTTCTTAGAATCATTAAGTCAAATCAATCTTAAGAGATAAAGAATTTCATACACATTGTTTAAAAACTGGAACTATTGGGCTGGGCGCGGTGGCTCAAGCCTGTAATTCCAGCACTTTGGGAGGCCGAGATGGGTGGATCACGAGGTCAGGAGATCGAAACCATCCTGGCTAGGAAACCCCGTCTCTACTAAGAAATACAAAAAACTAGCCGGGCGAGGTGGCGGGCACCTGTAGTCCCAGCTACTCCGGAGGCTGAGGCAGGAGGATGGCGTGAACCCGGGAGACGGGGCTTGCAGTGAGCTGAGATCCGGCCACTGCACTCCAGCCTGGGGGACAGAGTGAGACTCCGCCTCAAAAAAAAAAAAAAAAAAAAAAAAAAAATTGGAACTATTCTGAGTATTTTCTAAATTAAAATAATAGTTTGGATTATTATATATTAAAAATACTAAGGACAAAGATTCATTTCAGTGTTTTGCTTTAGTTTCAAAAATAGTTTTGTATCCAAACTCTCTTAAGTATTACTGCATTGAAGGCATGGCATCAATATATGCTAATTGTGATGTGAATTAAGACACCAAACCTTAGAAAGAAGTCTCAGAAAATTTTTCATTAATACGTAATCACCGTTATCTTAGAATTAATGCCCTAAGAGAATGCCAGAAAAAAAATACATATGTATGATTATGGAATAGATATTACTATAGTTATGTCCTCACTGATAAATTAAAGAAGAATGAAATATGAAATTTAACTGTAAGTTATTAGGTATCAAGATATCTTTGGATGAATTTTTGTTATCTTTATAAAACTAATACTACATTTATATGACCAGATGACTTTCAAATTAATAACAATAATAATATATGCTATTAAATATATTTAGCCCTTTAAAGGGAAGGTGTACTTGGGCTTTTCAAGGTAGTTTAACCCTGAAACAGAAGAAATAATCTGTGCAAGATACTCTGCTTGCCACATACTTCAGACAGCCCCAAATGCTAGTTCCAGAGCACTGACCTTGACTTACAGAATCAAAATCTGTGGGCATTGTCTGAAAACTACATTTTAAACAAGCTTTTCAGATGATTCTTTTGACAGTTTGGAATCTAATGTTAGAAAGCTAATGCTTAGCATCATTGGTCTTGAGAAATGATGTAAACACTTCTTTGAAATGAAGATTGAGTTCAAATTGTGTTAGACTCTGTGATACCATTAGACTAAAGCACTCAAGTCACTTTTATGAAATCACTGAGCAGTTTACACACTAAAACCTACTCTTGTGTCATACAGGTATTCACACAATGACTATGCATTGATTGTTTACTACATCAACAATTTCCTTTTTTTTTTTTTTTTTTTTTTGGTAGGGCTTTGGGATATATTTGACTTCTAAGCATGAGTGTTGCACTTTCATTTCTACTGATTTAGAAAAAGAACCATAATTGTTTTGTCCAGTATTCAATTTTCAAAGTGATTGTTTCTTTTTATATTTGTTTATATAGTTTAAATATTACATTATATTTGTTCAATATCATATCGTAAATGTAAAGATTATATTCTGAATATTAGCTAGAGTTTGAAAATGCCAAGTGAATTGGATCTGAAATAAAAAGCGTTTGACGTTCTGTTTTTAAGGCAAAATGTGTATTCTACTTGAATTTTCACTTCTAAATGCAGAACTAAATCTCAACTTGTAAATATACAAGAATAGATGAGAGTTTACTGAAGCAATGTACTCACTCTTTTCAATATTAAAATAATACTTTTGATTAGTATAATGCTAATATATAATATATAATATTAAACTATTATTCATGTCATCTTCGTTTAAATTACATTTGACTTTCTGAAACATGACTTAAAGAATACAATTTGATTTATGTGTTTTACAGGCCATAAAGTGTTTATATCTTTTTAATGCGTGATTATTTTTATGTGCAGTAAAGCATGGGTTGTCAGTTGGATATGTTGAAATGTATAATCTTTAAGCCTTTATGGAGATTTCTGTGAATAGCACATCTTTTTCTATATATTTTCAACTGACAGTCAATGGGAAGTTAAAATTATAGCTACAGTTGGAGCCCCATGTTCTACTAAAAAGTCTGAAAACAAATTTTGCAGCAAGGTCGCCTACTTCAGCTCATCTCTTGCTATAAAAGACTGTTAACAAAATTGTTTTCACTAAAACCTTGATGATTTTGGCAGTTGAATCTCTGAGGTAAACTTAAGACCTATTAATGGAACAGAATGAGAACAGTAAAAGGAGAACTAAACAGTCCTGAAATGAATTAGAAATGTGGAAAAGTTATTAAATACTGTCTAACACAGCAGTATTTTACCCTTGAGGCTAATTTCTATTTTAAGTTGAAATCTATCATTTCTTACCGAAAAGAGTTGCTATACAAAATATTAAAATTATAAAAAATATATAAATCATCCAAAAGAGTATATAAGTATATTGCACAATATTATTATTATTTAAAGTATAACAGATACATAGATTAAAAGAAATGCGGGAAATAAATAATATAAATGTTTTACATACTTATAACAACTCTGTTTTAAAATAATATAAATGTTTTAAATTTTGTAACAACTGTGTTTTTTTAAAAAGTATTGGTGTGAATCATTTTTTATATTATTTTATCATTTTATTGTTACTTGAAAGGACAGGATTATTTCTAGCAACTTTAAGTAATAAATTTCAATCTTTAAAAAAAAATTTATACAATCTCTCTCTTTCCACTGAACTAGTATGATATGCAGTATAGTAAGGTTATAAAATAATAGCATTTATAAATAACAGAACAAAAGAAAACTAGGGACAATATAATTAATTGATTATAATTAATATTTCACACTATTAAGACATTATGCATTTTTGCAAAGTGATATTGGTAGTTTGAGATGTTACAGCAGTTCAAAAAAATAATAATGTATCACTGAAGAACATACATTTATCCCACCACCTGCTTCCTTTTCCCACTGCCTTCCATATTATAGGTGAAAAATGATTTCAAAGTTACATAACTTTGTGGTTAAGGGAATGAACTCTGGTGGCAACACATCAAAGTTCAAAATCTAGGTCTATCTTTAACAATCTCTCTGGCTGAGGCCAAGTGACTTAATCTCTAAATCCTTCATCTTAACTTGTGCAATGTAAACAGCATGTACTTTGGAAGGTTGGTGTGACCGTTAAGCTATAATGACATCCAGTTTATTTTAAATGCTGTCAAGAGTACTAGCTGTTATGAAGCAAATCAGATTTGCATATAGCATTTGGCATGATGTCTAAAAAGGGACAGTAAATCTGTAATGTGATTTCATATACCTAAGAATAACTCGTTATGTTTTATATTAGTGTAAAATATGTCGGTTGAAAAATGCATTACCATTTGTTGTTTACATCTTAAATTGTCAAACAAAGATAACAAACTGTAGTTAAGAGCAAGAGATCTGGCTTTAGAAAACAGAGTTCTATAGGGTCTTGAGCTGTTTGCTCAGACTGGAGTACAGTAGTGTAATCATAGCTCACTACAGCCTAGAGCTTCTGGGCTCAAGTGATCCTCTGGTTTCAGCCTCCTGAGCAAGCTAGGACTACAGGCGTGCACCGTGACACTCAACTAATTTTTATTTGCAAAAATGTAAAACAATGCAGCTCTTCTTACTATTATTTTTAAATAGAGCTACTTTTCATAACAACAGGTGACAAGCTAATATGCAATGAGCTGTTATTGTTATTTTAGAAAATTAAAAGGAATGTGATTATAATTTCTTAGTTTTAATTTCTTATATGGTGAATGTTGATAGATCTAATCTACGGAAACAAAATCTCTTTATGGTCCTCAATAAATTTGAGAGTGTGTGAGACCAAAAAGTTTGGGAACTTCTGTATCATGCCATTTTATTTCCAGGACCACAGAGGTAGCAAGGAATTTCAATTACTTTTTCATAATCACATGTCTCTTCTTAAAGCAAAAAAGTAAAACAACAATAAAACTGATTAACTCACATACTTTGGCTGAGGCATCTCTAATTATCACACCACTCAATCTTTATTACTTGATATGGGCCCAGAATTGGACCTTGAATAAAGCCAGCTGACAATAATCTTTCTTGGGAATCTAGAATTTAGACTCTGTTTGGTAAAGTACATTAGATGACTGCAGTACTTAAAATGAAAATGCACCCAGTACCTGATTTAGCTTTGGTGACATGGTGAGTCAAAGCCACATGCAAGCTAAAAGCTATGCAGTAGAGGAGATTGCATGAGCAAGCAAAGAAAGCTAACTGGCAAACAGAATCAAAATCATGGAGAGGACAGAAACAGAGACAAGAGGCAATCATTTCAGTTGCCAAATATGAAGAAGCAACCCTAATTGCTGACATCCAGTCCGAGTCTCCACAAGCCAGTTAAATTTTTATTTCCTGACTTAGGATGTTCCTGAGATTTGCTGTGTTTCCTTGCAATCAATCTTTCTCTTTTGAGTATGTGTGTTAATCCGGTAATGTGTCTGTTATTGTAATAAACTTTCATAGAAATATATCACATATATAGCAAGGTGGCCACACGGGTTTAAATATACACTTCAGTGATGTTTATAAAGTGAAAACACCCGTATAATCACATCCAGCTCAAAAATTACATCACCAGTATCCAGATGTCTACACATGTCCCCTTTGGTCACTGGTTTTCTACAAAGGTAACCTACCTCTGCTGTTGATTAACTTGAAATAATTATGTCATATGATATACTATTCTTTTTGTGTGGATTTGTTCATTTATCATTATGTGAGTGGGATGTATCCATTCCATAAAAAAATAGCAGTGGCTCGATCTTTTCATTGTTATATATTATTGCATATGACAAATTACCAATATTCATGCATACTGTTATTGATGCACATTGGGTTGATTTAGTTGGGAACCATAATAAATAATGTCACTATAAATACACATATACTTGGCTTCGGGTGCCTATACGTATATGCATTATTTATGTGATACATATACAGAGCTAAGAGAAGAATGGCTAATTTTTTTTTTTTTTTTTTGCTATCCTTGACCATTTACGTTTTTACATACAACTTGTAATTAACTTATACCAAAAACATAACAGTGCACATTCATTACCAGTTTATTCCCAAACAGCTTTCCAATGTAGCTATTTCTCCTTATCTCATTGGTTTCTATGAGTTACATTCTGAGATAACTGCATTGTCTAATATATATATAATATTATACATATGTGTGTGTGTGTGTGCGTGTGATATATCTCCTGTGCTTTATCCCTCTCCTCATGATCTGTTTTGATGAATAGATTATTAAAATAGATTTATTAACATTTTCTTTAATAGTGATTTATGGTCAAGAAACAAAATCATGATGTTATTCTCATGTGTTTTTTTCCCCCAAAAGTTGTATTGTTTTAACATTCACTTTTAGCTCTACAATCCATCTGGGACTTGCTTTTTTTTTTGTTTGTTTCCTCTAGAGACAGTGTCTAACTCTGTCTTCAGCTGAGTGCAGTGGCATGATCATATTTCACTGTAGCCTTAACCCCCTGGGGTCAAGTGATCTTCTTGCCTCAGCCTCCCAATGCAGCTGTGACTACAGGTGCACATCACCATGTCTTTAAAAAAAAAAAAAAATTGTAAAGACTGGGTCTCACCTTGTTCCCTAGACTAGTCTTGAACTCCTGTACTCAAGCAATCTTCCTGCCTCAGCCACCCTAAGTGTTGAGATTTACAGATGTGAACCACCACACCCAGGGTCTTACTTTTGTATATGGTGTGAGACAAAGGTCATGGTTCAATTTTTTGTGAATTGAATATTCAGTGGATTCAGGAACATATCTTAAAAAGGCCATGCATTCACAATTGCATGGTGTGGCCACCACCTATGTCACAAATTATAAGGCAGTATTTATGTAGGTAGGTTCTAATCTCTCCATTCTATTCCATTATTCCATTTGTCTCTTCTGAGAATTCTATCACACTGCTTTACCAAGATGCATTACAATTAGTTTTGATGTACAATAGTGCTAGCCCTCTAACCTTTTCTTCTTCAAGATTATTTTTGCTATCTTTGGCCAATTGCATTTTCACATATATCTTACAACTAGCTTGCACACAAAAACATACATGTGCACACACATTGACAGTTTATTTTTATTTTTTAAATGTATGCTACAGACCTATATTAAAAGAATTCACATTTTCATAACCCTTAAATCCTTAACATGGTATATATTTCTTTTTATTTATGTCTTCTTTGTTTTTTCCATTAATGGTTTTAGGAATTTTGTATGTGTATAAGTCTTAGATATCTTTCATTAGATTTATTTCTAAGTATTTAATGTTTTCTGATACACATATGCATATATATGGCATGTTAAATTTATAAATGTATATACATGTATATATTATCAATGTATATAAATTATGTACATTTATAAATTTATATACATATGTGGTATTTTAAATTTTAAATTTCTAATTTGGGGCTGGTCTATAGAAATAAAATTAGTGTTTGCATTGTGGCTTTCTAACAGAAAACCTACAAAAATTATCTACTAATTTCAATTATTAATCTGTAGAATCTGTGGAATTGTTTATGTACATAGTCATCCTCCTTTAAATATCATTAAAAATTTCTTCTTTGTTAGACATTACACTTGTAGTTCATTTCTTTGCATTAGCAGAGGCCTCCTGTACAATTTTAAATAGAAGTCGTGGTAACAGACATTTTTGACTTGTTCTTGATTTCTAGAAGAATGTTTTAATTATTTTTGCCAATAAATATGTTTGCTTTCAATATATTTTTACCTGGTAAATGAAATGCTGTTTTACAGCTTCCCTTGGTATCTGTGAGGGATTCATTCCAGGACCCACCAGGGGTACCATAATCTGTGCATGCTCAACTCTCTGATATAAAATGACATAGTATTTGCACATAATATATGCACATCCTCCCATATACTTCGAATCATCATTAGATTACTTACAACCTAATAAATGTAAATACTATGTAAATGGTTGTTATATTGTATTTGTTAGGGAATAATGACAGCAAAAAAGTCTGTGTATTTTCTGTACAAAGCCAACCATAGTTTTTTTTTTAATATTTTGTATCTATAGGTAGTTGAATCCAAGAATATACTACTCATAGATATGGAGGATCATTTGTATATCTAAGAATTTTGTAATAAATTGACATTGAATGTTAGCCAATATTTTTGTCTGTACCTCTTGAGAGAAACATGTAATTTTTCTCCTATGTCCTATACAATTTTTGAAATCTATGGAGTTTCAAACTTAAATGACCACGTGTTTCTGAAATAAGTTCAGCCTAGTTATTTTTTATAGATCTTGTATTTTTGTATTTTTGTGTCAATATTTTTATGATTTTTGAATTTATGTTTAGGGGAGACTCTGGGTTTTGTTTTTCTTTCTTTTTTTTTTTTTTTTTTTTTTTTTGAGACGGAGTCTTGCTCTGTTGCCCAGGCTGGAGTGCAGTGGTGTGATCTCCACTCACTGCAAGCTCCGCCTCCCGAGTTCACGCCATTCTCCTGCCTCAGCCTCCCTTGTAGCTGGAACTACAGGCGCCCGCCACCGTGCCCGGTTAATTTTTGTATTTTTAGTAGAGATGGGGTTTCACCATGTTAACCAGGATGGTCTCGATATCCTGACCTCGTGATCCGCCCGTCTCAGCCTCCCAAAGTGCTGGGATTACAGGCATTAGCCATCGCGCCCGGCCTTGTTTTTCTTTTGTTGTAATATCACTAGTTGATCTCAACAAACCATTATTGTCCTATTCTGCAGAAGAATTTATCGTAAAATGCTGTTACTTTAAATTAAAATATTGTAAAGAATTTACATCTGATGCCACCAGGCCTAGAGTTTTCCTTAGGGGAAGGTTTTTATAGTACTTGACTTTTAAAATCAAAGGATCGCTGATTAGAAAAATGAGATCTAGCAATTTATATTAATTTTTAAAAGGCCTAAACACATCATACGGTCACAACCAAAAAAAAGTCGTGATTTCAAAATGTACTCATAAAATGCATTATCTAATAACAATAAATGAGAGATATCAGATTGTGTCCAAAATGTTGTTTGCTCCAGAAGAGAATTACATGTGACATCATATAAATATGTAGACATGAGAAAAATCTTACAATGTAAAATGAGGCTATTAACAGGAAAAGGCCAAATGGTTACCATCTAAGAATATTCTGAAGATGAATTACTGTATTTGTTTCCAATCTCTAGTATAATCAAATTACCACTAACGTGGTAGCTTACCACAAAACAAATTAATCTAGTTATAGTACTGGAGCTCAGAAGTACAAAATGAGTCTAACAGGCTAAATTGTCTGGGCAGATCCATGCTCCTGAAGGTTCTGAGGGTCATCTGTTTTCTGTGCTGTTACCAGCTTCCGGATGTTGCCTGTATTTCTCAGCTTGCAGCCCCTTCTGCCATATCAGAGCACATTACTCCACCTTCTTCTTGGACTGTCACATCTCCTCTCTCTGTTTTACCAACACTTGTGATTACTTCGGGCTCAGCCAGATAAACTAGGATAATCTCCCATCTCAAGACCCTTAATCACGTCTGTAAAATACTTTTTTTCCATGTGGTGCACTTAGAAGTTCTGAGGATTAGGAAGTGGAAATCTTTGGGGGACTGTTATTCTGCCTGCTACAATGGTCTTGTTGAATATATAAATGTCCAATGACTAAGCTCCATTCAAAGATACTTGTCTTGCTGAGAAACAACACAATTTTGACACTGCACAGAAAATGCAGACATTTCACATTAATCACACTCAGAACAGCATTAGCCCAGAACACCAATGTTTTTTGGTTTTTTTGTTTTTGTTTTTGTTTTTTTTTTGAGATGAAGTCTTGCTCTGTCGCCCAGGCAGGAATGCAGTGGCACAATCTTGGCTCACTGCAACCTCCACCTCCTGGGTTCAAGCGATTCTCCTCCCTCAGCCTCTGGAGTAGTTGGGATTACAGGCGCCCACCACTATGCCAGGCTAATTTTTGTATTTTTATTAGAGACAGGGTTTCACCATGTTGGCCAGGCTGAACACCAATGCATTTTAAATGTCATATACGTTGCAATGCTTTTTCCAGAATAACCACAATGGTCACCTCTTATAGATAGATCTGCATAGAAAACCAATTTAAAAACAGTTTCTGAGTGACTGTGGAACCAGAAAAAGATTTAGTTACATAATAGAAAACTTTACTATTAATGGGTGAACTACCTATTTCCACAATAGTGGATAACATCCCTAGTAACATTATAATATCCAAAATTCATTATGTAATTCTTTCTTCCTTGTGAATTTCTAGCCTTGGCACTGGAAGCCTTTGGCCTGGTCAGCTCTCTGTATCATTCCATTCCACTGATCACTGTTCTAAATGACACAGTCTTCAATATGCCTTTATCTGTGGATCTAAGAACCTTTCTACATCATTAAAGTGACAGTGCATCTCCAAAATAAAATGTGCTGATTTTATAGTTTCACTTTCTAATATTGTATAATTTTATTTATTTCAGAATTATTGTCTGGAGTGGCAGAGGAATGGGGATAGGGCTAACGTGTGAGTAGAAATCTTTCCCAAATCAAAGGTTCATATTCATGACTAAGAGAATAATCCTGAATCCTTACAAAAAATATTGTGTGGAAACTAGAACCCTTCAACTTGGATTAGTGTTGTTCAGAGATTATGTTATGCACAAAATGAAAGATAATCACATAAAAGATAATTTATAACGTTTTTACTCAGTTTAAGTAAGAACTCACAAAACACTTATAACAGTCCCAAATTGATAAAGATTCCCTCATCATCTCCCTCAGGAGATAATGAATTCCCTGTTATAAGTGCCTCAAACAACATGAACTGGGTTATATTTAGGAGAAGATTCTAGCCTCAGATCCATGTAACCTTTGAATTTCTCCCCAGGCTGAGATAGTCTGTTTTCAGAATGGAAATATCAGCTTTGGAAATGATACAAACCTCCAGCCTGGGCAGATCCCATCTCCCTATTATATATGTTTGCTTTCTAACTGACTCCCACATTTACCAAGAGAATGGAATGTAATTACATATTTCATATTGAAAAGCGTTTCCTAGGAGCAAAGTAGGAGAGAAGGACACTTCGTAAGAGGAAACAAAGATCAAATGAAGAGTTGCCACAGATGAGAGGTCTTTAAGAGCACTATCTTGCTGACTGCTTAGTTGGCTGCGTTTCTAGCTCATTTTTCTGTTCTTTTAGTCCTAGCACTTTGTGGGAAATGAGGATGAGTAGTAAATGTGCAATTGGGTAGGTGTCAGGGATGATAAATTGCAAAATAAAAACTAGATTTAATTTGAAAATTTAATGCAATAGGAAACATTAAAAATAATTAGGGTTTAACTGTATTGAAAATAACAGTTAGAAGACACTGTCTGACATAGCTAATGTATCCACAGAGGTAAAATTCTGCTAAAGGACAAGTATATCCTTAAAGTGCTCTAGCTAATGTTAGTTTACTTTTGGGAGGAAAAATAATGCTGTGATATATGATACTCATTACTTTTTGTTATGTTAAAATAATAAATAAGGAAATTCAATTTTACTTTTTCATATTGAGAAAGGGTTGGAAACAAGAATTTGTGTAGGGCATCAACTTTGTAATGTTATTAACCTTATAATCATCAATTATATTGTCTAAAATTCTTAACACTGGAATGAGTTATTTAGCTAAGAGACAGTCTCCAATGATCTGTAACCCTCATGTGCATTTTCTCCTGGTATTTATGTACCTGTATAGGCCTCTCTGACATGGAGTAGGGTCAACCTGTGACCAATAAGAATATTGTAGAAATCATTGAGTGTGACTTCCAAAAAATCTTCACTTTGTATTCTCTTGGATTGTTCACTCTGGGGAAAGCCAGCTATCAGATCACACGGACATTCAAGCAGAGGCCCAGACAGAAAGGTACCACCTCCCAGAACATATGGGTGAGCTCATTTTCTAGGCCCAGTCAAGATTTCAGAAGATAACATCCCTGCCAACACTTCTTGAAAGTGACCTCATAAGAGACCCTGAACCAAAACCACCCAGTTATGTGGCTTCTAATTTCTTGACCCACAAAAGTGATGCAACATATTAAACATTGGTTATTATTTAAGCTGTCAAGTTTTGGAGTAATTTGCCATGCAGTGCCATGGCCTAAATGCTTTTGTCTCCCCAAAAGTCATATGTCAAAACCTAATTCCCAATGTGATAGTAGTGAGAGATGGAAAATTTGAGAGGTGATTCATGAGGTGAAGCCCTCATGAATGGCATTGATGCTTTTATGTAAGAGGCCTCTCAAACACCTCCCTTGGCCCCTCTGCCTCTGAGGACACAGGAGAAGGTACCAGGAGGTGAGTTATGGATACCCCAGCTTCCAAAACTGTAAATTACTCTTGTCTGTAAGCTAGCTAATTCATGGCATTTTGCTATAGCAGCCTAATTGTACTAAGCTATGCAGCAACAAGAAACTGACACACTTATATTTGTGTATGTTAATATCGATACAAATTGTGTTAATAAGTACACTAGAATTAGTACCATAGTGAGAAAAGTTTTCCCCAAATAGCGTTTGCATATATCCACACTATTTCCAGACACAAGAAATTGCTGAATCACACAGAGGGACTTTAAAAAGAAAGGACCAAATTGTATGTTCAGGACCACACAGACTGATACAGCTGGATAATGACTTTAAAAAGCATTCCTAGTTTGTAAGCAGAGGTTATTTACACACATATACATACATTAATTTTCTCTCTCTTTCTCTCTCTCTCTCCTGCAAGATTATTTAAGCCTCACATTATAACAGATTCAGGGTGAATATGAGGGAGGGCACAACTGTAGAGGAACTTCCGTCTTGCTTATTTGTACTGAGTGGTAGAGACTATTTAAGGAAGATTTATGGAAGTTAATGTGACTTTTCAGCACTTGTTTGTTATTTTTGCTCACCTGAATTCTCTTTTAGGAAGCTATTGTTGCTAAAATTTGGTGAGCATTGATTTCCAGTGAAAACATATATTTAGCCTCCTGTCATTTTTTAACTCATCATCTCATACAGGTCAGAGGTGGGAAAATAAACAAGCATGTTCTATGATTTTACAGAAGTAATTTGCATTGTCAAACCTGTCATTATTGCCTTGCACACCCGCTATCTTTTTGCTTTTCTTGCATTTTAAAATTTGTTTATCTTAAAATAGATTGATTGTACTGACTGAAAAGTAAGAGATTTTATATTTATTTCTTTTTTAAGGAGAGATGCTAGGGCTCCATAATTTCTAATCACCCTCAAACACATTAAAGAATCAAGAATGCACTGATATTTTAAAATTGGATCTATTTCAGTTTTTAAACTTCCTCTTTTAGGTGAAAGACTACAATATTTCAATGTAAACATATAAAAGATTCAATAACCATTTGAATATTTGAATGCCATTGTTTAATAGAAGTTATATATTCATATGAATACAGGTTTTTCTACAAAACTCAGGATACTTTAACCAGTTAAACAGATACATTTCACATGCCTACTGAGTATTCTAATGCATATTTAATATGATAAATAGACACAGTAAACAAATGGCATATTAAGGAAATGACAAGATAATAAGTCACTAGTATTAAGTAAATATCTGGCTACCTAAAAAAAAAAGATTTATAAATTCATAAATTGCATTATTTAAATTATCAAAATAAATGTACACTGAACTTCCTGTAATAGCAACTTATTCTTTATATTTTTGTGAAGATGTTTTCCATTATTATAGAAAATTAAGAAACCATATGTGCATTGTGAGCTGAATAAAATTGCATTTGTTTTGGTTGTCATACAGCATTTTACAAATGAGTTCTCATTTATCTTCATAGCTGTTTGTACAAGCATTTGGGGCTAGAAAGTCAGTAACATTTGACCTCTGAACATTTCTATCTTTTCTCAGACTTGTTCAATATTAGTGAACATCAAAGAGCAATTTATCACTATGTCACACTTGCCTGAAGAATTTCTTAGGGTCTCAAGAAGAATGATGAGGTTAGTCTTTAAGTCCCGAAAATTCCCGAAGGTGAATTTTTCTCCCTGATGTACACAGATAATTCTGTCTTTGCTAAAGATTTGCTCCTGTATCTTTGTTCTTATTGCAAATGTTTAGGTTTTAGGTTACCTATTTCATATTTCCTTTTTAATGGAATCTTGGATCAAAATGCTCACTTAAACACCACTCCATGTAGTAGACATTTTGGCCTAAATTATGTTCAGTGCTGGGATAGAGGCATGTTGGCTGAATTTATGGGAAAAAGCCAGCTGAAGTTATTATTATAGTGTCAATCAAAGAACAGAACTGAGATGCTGCCTGAGAAGAAACTTGAGCTGAAATAGGTAGATTTTTGATGGAATGTCTTACAAACTGGTAAGGCTTCCAATAAAAGTCTGTGTTGCCAGGGAGTATAAGAAGCCACGAATGCTGAGCTTGATCTTGTTTAAGGTCATAATTTTTATAAAAGACTAGTTTTTCTGATGAAAGCATTGGGCATACTTGAATTTGTCTTAGCTGTAAGACTGTGAGTCTTAAAAGAGCAAAGGGCCTGAGAGTTAAAAACGATCAAGTTCTAAACCTCCCAGCAGTTCCAAACGACCCAGCAATTTCACTCCTGGGCACTGATCCCAGAGAAATGAAAACTTATGTTCACACAGAGACCTCTACACAAATGTTGATAGCAGAGTTATTTGTTATAACCTGGATCTGAAAATAACTGAAATGTCCTTGCACAGGTGAATCATTAAATAAACCATACAACCATACCACAACAATAGGGCTCAGCAACGAGAAAAAGAACTATTTATAAACACAACACTTGGATGAATCTTCAGAGAAGTATGCTAAATGAAATAAGCCAAACCCCAAAGGTTACATATCAGATGACTTTACTTATATAACATTATTGAAGTGACAAAGATACAGAGTTGGAAAACAGGTAAGTAATTTCTAGGGGTTAGGGGATTGGTGAAAAGCAATTGAGACTGAAGTAGACATGGTAAAAGGGGCTGTTCTGTATTTTGATTGTGATGGTAGCTACACAAATCTAAACGTGGAAGACTGAAAAATGGTCCCCAGAAAATATCCAGGCTTCAATCCCTGCAACCTGTGTCACATTATTTGGGGGGGGGGAAAAAAAAAGTCCTTGTAGATATGGTTAAATTAAAAATTTTAAAATAAAGAGCTTGGCCAGACAACAGTGGCTCACACCTGTTATCCCAGCACTTTTGGAGGCCGAGGCGGGCGGATCACCTGAGGTCAGGAGTTTGAGACCAGCCTGGCCAACATGGTGAAACCCCCCCTCTACTAAAAGTACAAAAAAATTAGCAAGGCATGGTGGTGGGAGCCTGTAATCCCAGCTACTCTGCAGGAGAATCACTTGAACCTGAGAAGCAGAGGTTGCAGTGAGTTGAGAACACACCATTGCACCCCAGCCTAGGAGACAAGAGTAAAACTCCGTCTTAAAAAAATAAAAATAAATAAATAATAAAATAAAGAGCTTATCCTAGATTACCTTGGATGAGACCTAAATACCATCATAAACATCCTTCTAAGAGAGAGGCAAGGGGTTAGGTACAAACAGAAAAGATGAGGCTATGTGATCACAGAGGTAGAGACTGGCATGCAATGACACCAGCCACGGGGAGCTGGAAGGTCAAAGAACAGATTCTTCCCTACAGCCTCCAAAGCGAGCACAGCCTTGCAAACACCCTGAATTTGGCTTAGTGATACTGACTTTGGACTTCTGGCATCCAGAACAGTGAAAATCAATTTCTAGCGCTTTAAGCCACTGAATTCATGGAAATCTGTTACTAACTTACTATACATGTGATAAAATTGCATAGAAACACAAATAAATACATATGTAAATGAATACATGTAAAATTAAGGACATCTGAGTTAGACTGGTGGACTAGATTACTACCAGTTTTCTGGTTTTCATGTTGCACTACAACTTTACAAGATAGAAAGTTAGGAAATTAGAGAAAATGGGTTAAAGAGTACATGGGATTTCTCTTAGATTTGCACGTGAATCTATACTTATCTCAAAATTAAAATTTAATTTGAAAGATGATAGAGTTGTTTCACTCTTAGAAACAAACAGTAGAATATCTTTGTGACTTTAGTGTTTGCAAAGATATCTTAAAAGCAATGCAGAAAAGCATATTAATCATAAGGAAATATGTTAAGGTAAAACATATTAACTAAGAAATATAATTCCTTAAAAGAAACACCCATCAATAGAATGAAAAAGCAATCTAAAGGTGAAATAATATATTTGCCATACAATTTATATGACAAATTGCTCATATAAAGAGTTTCTACAAAACAATTAAAAAGCCACAATGAAAAAAAGAAATGGGTAAAAATTGTAAACCGAATATCTTCACTAGAGTGATATACCAAATTGTTGCTAAACATATAAAACAATGATGAAATGTATCCATTATCAAGGAAATGTGAATGAAGACCACACGGTGATACCACTATATACTCAGCAGAATCAGTGAAATTTAGAAGTCACATAACACTACATATTAGTCAGGTTGTGGACAAACTATAATTTGCTTACATTGTCCACACATTTAAGTTGGCGTATGCAATATGAAAAACTACTCTACAATATCTAATAAAACTGAATATACATATACCCGATGATTCAGTAATTCTGATGAAGTCAATAGAAATAAGTACATCTATTTATCCAAAGGCACATACACATATACCTAGAGCAACAATTTTTACAATAATCCTAAACTGAAAAAAAAGCCAAATGTTCATCATTTGAATGGCTAAATACTCCTGCATTCATACACATCAATATTACACAGTAATAATAATGAAATAATTACAACTATAGCACCAGTATGAATGGTGCTAAATGGAAGAAAAAAAGAGAGTCCACGGTGAACAAGACTATTTATCTGAAATTAAAAATCTGGTAAATTAATCTATCAAAGTAGAAGTTAGGAACTGATTACCTTGTAGGGGGTGAGTAGTAATTAGCATAGCATAGTTTTGCATTTTGATGCAATTCTGTTTCTTTATCTAGATGAACATGGGTGAGTTTACTCCATGAAAATTCATTGAGCTGCACTTATCACATGTGGGCTTTTCTATATGCAAGTGATGCTTCAATTTTTAAAAATGTGTTTCTTTCTGTACCTATTCTGAATGTTCTTTAGCTCCAGAAACTATACAAAAGAGATTGCAATGCATTTACAGACTTGGGAATTTTCTCTATATTATTTTATCTTTCTTTGTATTATTTTCTCTATGTTATTTATTTCTCAATAGTATTTTAATATCCAAGAGTATGCCATATCTTTACATTACGTAATATTTATCCCTTTAAGAACAGCTTTTCAGTATTTATTTAATGTAGGTCATACAAAATTGGTGGTCACATGATTTTCCTATTTTACATGTATTTCAATCATTGTTCCTGTGGTAAAAGAAAACTTTTTAATTTATCATGTCTCCTCATTGGTTAATAATGATATATAGGCAATATTTTCCAAATTTCAGAATGCCTTTTATAAAATTAATCGAGGATGTTCTTCAAAATACATAGCTTTAGAGAGATTCATCCAGTTCTGCCTATTGAAAATTTAGCAGAAATGATTACTAATAAAGGGTTATTTTTTTTAAGTGTATATCCATGTAAAGGAATAATATGGAGTGAGTAAAAATCATTCAGTATATGAATTCTTAATTATGTGGAAAATAAGAAAAAATCATTACTAAGTGAAACGGCAGATTACAAATGAAATTCTTACAAGAAATCATAGGGGAAATGATTCATGACATTGAGCTTGGCAGTGATTTCTTGCATATGACACCAAAAATATAAGCAAAAAAAGTAAAATTGTATATAAGTGGGGATACATTAAACTTAAAAGCTTTGGCACAGCAAACAAAGGAAACAACAAAATTAAAAGGCCTCTTATGAAATAGGAGAAATATTTGAAAATCATATATTTGTTAAGAGGTTCATTACAAAATATATTAGGAACTCTTACAACTCAAGAGCAAATAACCAAATAACCCAATTAAAAAATGAGCAAAATACTAGAATGAAATTTCTTCAAAAAAGACACATATGTGGCTGAAAGGTATAAGAATATTTGCTCAACATAGCTGATAATCAGCAAAATGCAAATCAAAACCAAAATAAGATATCGTCTCAGGCCAGGCACGGTGGCTTATGCCTGTAATCCCAGCACTTTGGGAGGCCGAGGCAGCTGGATCACCTGAGGTCAGAAGTTCGAGACCAGCCAGGCCAACATGGAGAAACCCCATCTCTACTAAAAATACAAAAATTAGCCGGGCGTGGTGGCATGTGCCTGTAGTCCCAACTACTCAGGAGGCTGAGGCAGGAGAATGGCTTGAACCCGCGAGGCGGAGGTTGCAGTGAGCCGAGATTGCACCACTGCACTCCAGCCTGGGTGACAGAGCGAGACTCCATCTCAAAGAAAAAAAAAAAAAGATATTGTCTCACATCTGTTATGATAATTATTACTTAAAAAATAGGTGTTGACAAAGATGTCAGTAAGTTGGACTCTGTAAACTGCTGGTGGGAATTTCAAATGATGTAGCTGCTTATGGAAAAGAATGAGCAGCCTCCTCAAAAATCAATAATACAATTACCAAAGAATCCAGCAACTTCATTTCGGATGTACATCCAAAAAACTGAAATCAAGATATCAAAGAGATAATAGCACTCCTATGCCCATTGCAGCATTATCTGTAATAGCCAATATGTGAAAACAACCTGAATGTCTATTGATGGATGAATGAATAAAGAAAATAATGTATAATGTATACACATATAACAGAATAATTGCCATAAAGAAGAAAAGCCATATGCCAAAATGTGGGTGAATCTGGAGAACATTATGGTAGGTAAAATAAGCCAGTCACAAAAGGACAAATAATGCATGATTCCACTTATACGAGGTATCTTTTATAGTCAAACTCAGAAACAGAGAGTAAAAAGATGGTTGCCAGGAGCTGGAAGAGGGGGAAACAGGAGTTATCTTCAATAAGTATAAAATTGAAATCATGCAAGATGAATACATTCTAGGGATCTGCTGTACAACACTGTTCCTATAGGTAAAAATACTGTATTGTGCAGTTAAAAATTTGTGGTAAGGGTAGAATTATGTGGTTATACATTCTTATCACAATTTAAATAAAATGATGTTAAATGAAATAAGCAGGCATAGAAGACAAATATCAGGTAATCTCACTCAAATGTGAAATCTAAAACAATGTTCTCACAGATGTAGAGAGTAGAAGAGTGGCTCAGAGGAAGCGGAGTGGAGGAAGGCGATAGAGAGGGAAGGGATCTGTCAATGGGTGCATACAAAAGTACAGTCAGAAATAAATTCTGCCATTCTATTGCATAGAAGTATGACTAGTGTTAACAATAATGTATATTTTAAATAGCTAGAAGAGTGGTTTTTGAATATTCTAGTAACAAATAAATGATAAATGTTTAAGCTGATGGATATTTAATGATTATACAATGTATACATGTATCAAACCCTGATTGGATCATTACACAATGTATACATGTATCAAACGATAATTTGACAATTACACAATGTGTACACGTATTAAAACATCATCTTGCATCTCATAAATATGTAAAATTATTATGTGTCTATAACAAATTTTAAAAGTTGGAAAATAACAAACAAGATAGTGCCAAGCTTTCAAAACTTATGTATGGTATAAGTCCACTTAAATATACATAATTTTTAAAAGTATGAATGGATATATACCAATTTTTAACAATTATAAAACATTAGTGTTTTGCTTATGGTTACTTTTGTCTTACTATTTTCAATTATTTGTTCTCCTGAGTTTTAAAAATAAACTTTATTACTAAGGTTTTATAAGCTATGATGTTTTCAGTGGAAATCTGCCTTTTTCTCCTCTTTGAAAAAAAACATGAATTTTTAAAAATATCAGTAAAGCCGAGCCTTCGAAGAATATCACGTGTCTAAGTGAAAAAATTAACAACTCTGGAGTCAAGCTAAACAGGTTGGAAGGCTGACTTGGCTAGTGTGGCCTTGTGCCCTGAGAAATCTATTTAACTTCTCTGAGATTTAACTTACTGCTTTATAAAATGTGGAAAATTAAATTGTCACATTGGATTTGGTGAGAATATCATTGTCTGATCTTGAGCAAATTGTAGTTTATATTATTACGATTTTCATTATTATTAATATAGTGGAGAGATTTTTGGGAATGGTGTTTTGATATAACTATGACTACTTTAAATATAAATGGATGCATTATACTTTTAAAAGTAGATATTTCATTTTACTCTTATGTAACTATGTTTTAAATGCCATTGGTAATTTTAGTGAAGAAGACACTTTTAATAATTTTATAAATTTTAACATCAATAGCAGAAGAAAATATATAATTCAGCATTTTCATTTTTGTTGCATGACTAGTTTTCTTGTTCATTGTATGCAAAACATCTTTCTTCATGAGCCAAACTAATAATCCCTTAATTTATCCATTTACATTTGAATCCCTTACATTAATTACACTGGAAGCAAAATTAGCTTTTGATAATGTCTTAAAACTCTACTATGGATAGTCCCAAGTTTCAAAAGGTCTAGACTTTTCACTGAGTTGGGAACAAATAAGTCTTCAAGTATGATGTGATGTATCTTAGAAATACATTTAATAATGTTCTAAAAATAAATGTTCACATAGGCATTAAAATATCTATGAACCATAAAGTTAGAATATATTTCCTGATAGAATTTATAATATTAGAGGCAGATGTTTTAAAAATAAAACATTAGCCTCAAAAGGAAACTCAATATTTATATTTTCCATATTATGGCAATTTGTGAAATAAATAGTAACTCAACGTTACCACCCAATTATTGAATACTTTTTTTCACTTATGATATATAATGTATAAAATGACTTAATATACATCACAGCATCTCATTCAATAACTAACTAAACAATAAAATTATTTTAATCAAAAGAATACTAAGTTCCTTTGTCTCTGAAAACATCATGATACTCTAAATAAATTTTTACCATGTATATCATTACCTTAAATAACTCTACTATTTTTTCTTGTATCAAACAAAACACGTGCATTAAATCATCATATGTTAATTCGTTACCTGTTATAAAAATGTGAGAGCAATACGGACGTCAATTTTAACATATTCGTAATAATGAATAAATGTGGTACTTTACATGTGACAAAACATATATGGAAGCAGTCTGTAACGGTAGCACGGTAGTCTTAAAAACAGAATGACGGCCGGGCGCGGTGGCTCAAGCCTGTAATCCCAGCACTTTGGGAGGCCGAGATGGGCGGATCACGAGGTCAGGAGATCGAAACCATCCTGGCTAACACGGTGAAACCCCGTCTCTACTAAGAAATACAAAAAATAGCCGGGCGAGGTGGCAGCGCCTGTAGTCCCAGCTACTCGGGAGGCTGAGGCTGGAGAATGGCGTGAACCCGGGAGGCGGAGCTTGCAGTGAGCTGAGATCCGGCCACTGCACTCCAGCCTGGGCGACAGAGCGAGACTCCGTCTCAAAAAAAAAAAAAAAAAAAAACAAAACAGAATGACACATTTTTAATCTAGCCTCACTGAGATGGTGGAGATTCATCCTTCATCCCTTTAGTGTGAGTTACATTTAGTGGCTCCATTTTAATAAGAGAATACGGCTTAATGGATAGCAAATGACTTCTCAGATCCTTACAAAAGACTGCAGCTTTCACTTTGGGTCTCTCTTCCTTTCTCCCTCCCTCCCTCTTGAAATCGCTTATTCCCAGGAAAGCCAGCTGCCCTTGTGGGAGTTGCCTAACAGAGGAACTCATGTGCTGAGGTGCTGTGGAGCTCAGTCTGCAAGCAGTGAGTAACAGAAGCCTGTACACAAACCTGTGTGAGTGTACTTGGAAGTGGAAACTCCAACCCAGCTAAACCTCCAGATGAGGACAAGCAACCCCAGCCAATGGCAATCTTGTGTGAGATCATGAGCAAGAACCTAGACAAGCTGGTCCCAGATTTCTGACCCTCTGAAAAGGTGTGAGATAATCATTATTGTTTCAAACTGCCAAGTTTGGGGGAAACTAATACAGGTAGAAAGATTGCAGAATTTGTCAACATAATCTTGGCTGGATGCCCACTTGCCACTGAATGTGATATTTTACAGTTCAGAACTTTGGTTTCCCACTCTCTAAAGTGGGCCTTATCTATCTATATCTTGCAAGGTAATTCCATTGTTTAACTCTTATGAAGCACCCCGTATTGTATCAAGTAAATGGGCATAAGAAAAGTAATCCATAAGTGACATATAGAGTCTTATGATTTTTTACTATCATTTTCATTATAAAGTGTTATTTTAAAAACTTTGTTAAAATACGCAAAATATAAAAATACATTATTTAATTAAAATAATTATACTATATCTCTATACAACAGCTTTGGCTAACCACAGTTTATTTTGGAATAATTTAAATATATCTTCCAAACTTGTACAAAACTTAGACAAGCCAAAACTATAAATCCGGTCATATAATGATAAACATCTCCACACATCAAAACAAAGTATTCCACATTTTAAATTTAAAAATTAAATTAATTTTTAATTATTTAAAGGGGAAGTGTTAATTTTTAATTAATTAAAGAGGAAGCATTAGATCATAATATTTTTAGCTTTAGAATTTCTACTACCAGAAAATCAGAATGTTTTTTGTAGGTTATTAACCTTACCACTTGAAATAGCGTTCTTTCCTCCCTCCCTCCGGAATAATGCTTGGAAGAGAGAGTACTCTGTTACCTCTGAGCTTCTAAGTGCTTTTTGAAAAGGAATAAACTGGTATTTAATATAAAGAGATCAATATGTAACATTATTTTAGTAGTTACCACTCAAAATAATGACTCTATGTGTATGTGTGTGTGTGTGCATAGATAGATAGATAGATAGAGAGAGAGAGAGATTTGATGAGCCTCAGCCCTCATGCCAGTCCCTTCAGTATCAAGCAAAGTGGCTATTTTTGTTTCCCCCCCTCAGGGACTATAAATATAAATCCTCTGAGCAGTACTTTGCAGCATGTCGATAATACTCAATGGAGCACCTGAAGGAGATTCCACTTGTCTCTGGGAGAAAAGCAAAAAATGTGTCCATTATTTCATGGGACACAGTGGCTTCCTTCCAAAGTGCATGCTGACAACTTGGGCTGTGCTCCAGAAAAAGTTACAATGTTCGTCAGCAGCTATTTCCTCATATGTTGCATAAAACAATTGCAATACATGATACTTGGATTCTTTTTGTACTAGATAACTTAATGCTTCCATTTAATAAGATCTACCCAATAAAGCCACATAAACTAACACCATATACGAAATCAGACATCAAGCTGGGCTTACTGGCTCACACTTGTAATCCCAGTACTTTGGGAGGCCAAGGCAGGCGGATCACGTGAGGTCAGGAATTCAAGGGCAGCTTGGCTAACATGGTGAGACCCACTTTCTACTAAAAATACTAAAATTAGTCGGGCGTGGTGGCGGGTGCCTGTAATCCCAGCTACTTGGGAGGCTGAAGAAGGAGAATCAGTTGAACTCGGGAGGCTGGAGGTTGCAATGAGCCAAGATCATGCCACTGCACTCCAGCCTGGGTGACAGAGTGGGACTCGGTTGAAAGAAAGAAAAAGGAAGGAAGGAAGGAAGGAAGGAAGGAAGGAAGGAAGGAAGGAAGGAAGGAAGGAAGGAAGGAAGGAGGGAGGGAGGGAGGGAGGGAGGGAGGGAGGGAGGGAGGGAAGGAGGATGGGATGGGAGGGGAGGGGAGGGAAGGGGACAGTTTGTGGGAAGTTGTTAAGACTGGGAATTGGAGAGACACTTGAGGGTATAAGATGTACGTATCTATGCCTACCTTACGGAAATGTTATTATCAGAGAAAAAGAACCCACAAATCTCTTAATAAGTTCCTGAGTAATGTGAAAGAACGTCATCACTCTGTGTTTAATTGCGGCTCTGTAAATTAGCTAGATAAATAAACTCGGCTAAATGACTACTACATGTGGTGATTGCTTTTCTCATCTGAAAAACAAGGGTTGGATTTATGATTTGAAGTATCTTCTTATATTCAATTTTATCATATATTGATACAGAAGTATTACAATTTGATTTTGAGCTAGCTTAGCACATGTATTACTTTCTCAAACTTATAAAAACATACCTTCATATTGTGGGAACAGGAGGAGGAAGGTCCTTAATTTCTTCACAAATATCATGACAGTTGCAGATTTGCTTTCTTGAAAAATGCAGATATTCAAAAAATGACCACAAAACAGAGTACAGTCTTAAATGTATGTCTGAGAGATAACCATGGGATTTATGAGGATCTTGTGACTGCAAATGGTTTCTTGCTGAGATGTTTCTCCATACTGATAAAGAACCTCAATTTATATTATTGAAGTAGGAGCTTCTGAAAGGTGGGGCTAGAGTAAGGCTGGGAGAATTCTGCAAATAACTAGAGATGTGAGAAGAAAAATGAAGTTCAAGCATTCCAATTTCCAAGTTAGAAATTGGAAACTGTTTCCCAAAGAAGCAGCTGGATAAATAATGGCCAAGTTCTGTAATAATACTGTTGCTACATTTTAATTACATTTTGATTTAGGTAGAATCTTGCAGGTTGGCGTTGTATCCTAACCACATTCATCATGCAGGTTTTATGGAGAAATATGTTCCAAATTCTAACAGTGGCTTACAAATGAACTTGTAGAGCACAACCTGATTGCATTTGGCAACGGCTTGCAATTCTTTATTTTTTTATTAATATTTTATTTAAAATATTGGAAGGGAAATCGTATGATCAATCATTTATAAAACATTTAGATCCATATCCAATTCATTAAAATATATATAATGTATATGTATACTTATGATTTGTAGTTTCATATAATAGCCACTTTTAAAAAACTTTCTTACCTTCATTCATCAAAAAGAATTGGTCAACACTAGTTATAGGTAAGCTAAAAAATATGGTGATAATATTATTTCTTTACATATATACTTGTTTTTAACGTTTAAAATAATTGTTAGGCTATAGGAAGTGTCAGTTGGAGGTGACTTAGCATAGAGCATGTGAGTCTCAGGCTGTGAAACAACTTTATTAAAATCAATTTTAAAAATCAGAAAAAAAAAATCAGAAGATTTTCAAATGATCTAAAATGAAGGCTAACAGAATCAAAGGGAAGACTGACAAGTCATGGCTGAGTTGATATAGAATTTACTGCAATAGATAATATTTTAAAAATTCTGAATTGACAACAACTCTAGATGTGAGTTAGCCATCCTCAGTAATACCATCTTTTCTTTCTAGACATTCTGAAGCTATTTAATAAGTTATATTTTCTCCTCTAGCCATTAACATACTTTTCAACAATGTGTGTTTTCAGAAATCAAACTTCAATGGAATAATTTGCAGAGATAGTGAAAAACTAATCCATTCATTAGTGATTAGCTAATTATCTGAAAAATGTAAACTGGATGTCCACAGTTCTCATATCTAGTGAAAGAGGTTAAAAAAAGAAGCTTGACATGAATTCCATGGCAGTAGGGATTTCACAGGACTAGTAAATGCAATCCATAGACATTAATTACATAGCTCTCATAATTTTAAAAAGGAGCCTTCAAATAAACACCTTCTAGCCCCGATCTTTCCCATTAACATTACATCTATATGTGTAATATAGGTTAAAGTTTAAATATTCATGTAAAGATACCGAATGACTATTTAATTTATTAAATTGAATATGTCTATACTGGATCTATATCTATTGTTATGTCATCTATCTCTTTAAAATATATAAAATAACAATTATATTAAAGCTATTGATGATTAACCTAAATGTAACAATATTACTAGTGAAGATGTTCTACACCTTGTTAACATACTCATTGTAACCCTTTCTTCTTGGCTTCTTCTTATTGCATATATTAGCATCAAAATGAATGACCCAGAGAATCCAACTTACAAAGTCTTTGTACAAGATGGTTTGAAGTGCTGTTCAAACTTGTGTAATTCTGACAAATGTATTCAGAAAAGTATCCCTGCTCATTCATCTATTTAAAATAGCAAGAGTGCTATGTAAACAGAAATTATGGTTAACACTGCAACATTCTAAGGTCAATTATTAAAGACTAATATAAATATATCCATGATTGGGCCACGATAATAACAAATAAATAAAACCCACAACCAATCAAAACACAACTACCACCTGCCCAAGTCTGTGTCTGTCCCTTTCTCTCTAAGCTGTCATATATATCAGCTATCATAAGCTGCTAACCAAAATGAAGTGACACATCATTTTATAGGTAGAGTCCAACGAAAAGAAGGATAACTTTCAATGTTAAATGATAAATAATAAAATAATAGTGTTTGGTCTACCCTAAGGTATCTAAAATTTAAAAGTAACATGATGATCGCTGAAAATTGTCAATTAACTTAAAAGTAAGATTCCTGTTTTATGTTTATATTTGTGGCAACCATTATTTAATTAGGCTCCTTAAAATATCAATAATGCAGGATATCTCCATATAAAAAAATTCATGGTTATGTGTGTTTCAGAAATGCTGTCCATCAAACCCTTATCTGTAGATTGACAAACAATACACTTTGCACTTAGGTTAAAAATCATTGTACAGGTTGAGTATCTTCTATTTACAATGCTTGGGACCGAAGTGTTTTGGATTTGGGGTTTTGTTTTTAAATATTTGCAAATGCATAATGAGATATGCTGGGGATAGGGCCCAAGTATAAACAGCAAATTCATTTATGTTTTCTATACACCGTACACATATAGCCTGGAGTTAATTTAATACAACATTGGTAATAATGTTGAGCACGAAACAAAATTTTGACTGCAACTGATCACATGAGTCCGGGTGTGGAATTTTCTGCTTCTGGTGTCATGTCAGCATTCAAACAGTTGATTTTGAAACAGTTCATATTTTGGATTTTTGAATTAAGGATGCTTAATCTGTGATATAAAAATTTAAATAGCCTCATAAGGCTAATGAAAATCATGATGATAAATATATTTTTACTGACTTTTTTTCATCTACAATTTCTAATTGATCTGAAAAATTTAGGAAAGGCATATTCACGATGTTAATTTCTATAAAATATTATCACATCATTATATGTTGTCTAGTTAATTTACTTAGTGAATTTTCTAAGTTTAAAGATTACTTTCTTGATCTTTACAAACATAATTTTAAGTCAACCACTCACTCAATATTTATCAATAATATTTCCAGCTTTTGACTTAAAATAAAGTAACATCTTACATTTAGTAACCTGGTATATATACTTTAAAATCCTTAAATAGGGATTTGGAAGAGTTAATCAGACAGTTCTGATTAATGTATAATTTGCCTTTATTATTTCTCCATGATGTTTCCTAGCAACATTAAAAGGCTAGTCTTCTGTTTGCCTTGTGCTTGTAGTCTTCTTGCTAAGGAAGTACAAATCATATTCAGAAGACTTATTTACTATCGTTATAAAAATTGTCAGAAATACCTGATCATTCATTTCCCTTGTTTTGATGGGGAAAAAGACAGTGGAAATAATATGATTACTTCTTCAATGGAAAGTGAAGTTCAGGTACTTTCATGTTTCAAAGCAAGAGAATTTTGGTGTGTTCTAGTATTGACAATGACATGCTTCTTACTTACATATAGAAATGAAAACTTAATCTCATTTAATTAAAAATGTTTTTATTATATGAACATCTCCCATAATATTAAATTAAAGTTAGATATATGCTATGATGGGTTAGGTGGGGGGAAAAAGGTATACTAAGAAAAATATAGACAAACTTTAATTTCAAATAATTATAAGAAATATTAATATTTTCCACAATAAAATTCTATCCTTCTAAAAATAATTTGTATAGTTTTATAAACTTTTCTTCCTGGCAAGTGGGGGATATTGAACTGTTAGAAAAATGTTTTAGAGTTTTTTCATCTTTTTCCAGGTTTTGACAACTATTCTTTATACAGTATATTATCTGTGCATGCAAAATATGCTGAAAATAAGTGATCTGTCATATGGCCTATTTTCATCTGAGCTGAGATTTCCATTGCTTCCAAGTAAGCAGTGGTATAAGGATGAACATTTATAATGATTAAATTAATTATATTTTATCAGGCCTGAATGCTAACCTAAAATCTAATATTGAAATCTGCTCGGTAAAGTGCAGGTTTCCCTAAATCCAAAATGGAATAAAAATATTAATGTCTGTTTATTAGGACATTTACACTAAGATGTAGATCAGTGCAGTGGATAAGAGACAATTTTGGAGTCACTTGGTCAGACTTGATTTCATATTTTGGCCCAGCCATCTAAGCTCTACATTGCTCACTTACTTGGGGCACATCTGCTATCCTCAGATACATTACCTTCATTAGCTAAAAAATGAGAATAGCAACAGTGCAGAGAGGAGAAATAGGTGTTTTCTACATTTATGGAGGAAATGCAAACTGCTATGACACATTTCCTGGTGAACTGAAATCCCGATTAGTCAGCAACTCCACAATATATTTTTAAAAGTGTCCTTGGCACCTAAATAAAAACAGCTCTATAGAGAGGTTGGGAAGGTAAAAAAAAAAAAAAAAAAAAAAAAAAAAAAAAAAAAAAAAAAAAAAAAAAAATGCAAGTAAAGCGGTTTCCTTCACTTTTTTTTTTTTTTTTTTGAGACGGAGTCCTGCTCCTTGCCCTGGCTGGAGTGTAGTGTAGTGGTGTGGTCTCGGCTCACTGCAACCTCCACCTCCCACGTTCAAGCAATTCTCCTGACTCAGCCTCCTGAGTAACTGGAATTACAGGCGCATGCCACCACATCCAGCTAATTTTGTATTTTTAGTAGAGATGGGGTTTCACCATGTTAGGCAGGCTGGTCTCAAACTCCTCACCTCAGGTGATCCACCCTTCTCACCCTCCCAAAGTGGCGTGAGCCACCACGCCCAGCCAGCCACTTCTGCTATATAGGAAACTTTTGGTGAATGCTTTTATTATATTAATAATTATTACAGCATTAGAAGTCTGAAACCAAAGGTGCCCAGTAGGTGAAATGGCAAAAACTCTATACATATTGATGTTTGTCTGCAATCATTATTCTTATTTTGCACTATCATTTACTTCAGGTTTGCAGGAAATCATACTAATGACAAAGAAGGTTAAATGTATTTGGTAACAGATTCAGTAAGCCAAATAAAATAAGTATGGTGTGATGATTAGTGGTGCTTTCTTTTATTCTTTTTTGATGAATAACTACTACACTTTTAAACTAAAAAAATATACAAATGAATTGTATGTCATTTTCATCTTTTTTACCCATGAACATAGATTAACTTCAGTTTAGTCTGTGAGTTCATTCTTGCCATAACAAACATCCTTTATGGGTCAACTAAGTAGATTTTTCTCTTCTGTTAATGTATCAGTCAACCTTCAAAAATGGATATTTTATTTTCTTCTCAGGAAATAAATCAGCCCCAGTGTGGCTCAATAACACTGGCCAAAATGGGAGGTGATAAGGAGGAAATGTGGAAAGAGCTATTTGCAAATGTGTGTTATTTATATTTATTGAGAATATACAATATATTATGGTATATATTCTAGTGAACTAGAGCCCAAATTCGTCAGCAACACCATAGTCATTTTTCTAAAGTGTCTTAGCTACCTAAATAAAAGCCACTCTGTACAGGTTTATATTACCCCAGAGTGCAAACAAGCACATTTTCCTTAAGGACACAGCAGCAGGGATCTATGCTCCATTAAGCTCTGTATTATGAACTGATGTTGTGGAGATTTATTTGCTTTTCCTATCTTCAGAATTTAGCTCTATTCAGTTGCACCCTTATATGTAAGTTCACTTACAACAGATTCACAAATGCATATGGTCAGAGATACTTCTAGGCAATCAATCAATCTTTCTTTACTTCTATTAATAATTAATAAGCTTTATAGGCACTATGGGAAAGAAACTATGAAACAAAGTAAGTACTCTAAGAATGCATTGTAGCACAAACATCAGATTAAAATAAAAATGTGTCTGAAGCCATGCATGATAATCATCTCTTCACAAAATGGTTATCTAAGTCTTACCATGTGTCCTAGACACTGGAGTCAAACGTGTATCCACTGGAAAAAGACTCTTCTCTTTCGGAACCTATAGCCTAGGAGGTGGGGTAAAGATATGAATCCAATAACTGCATATATCATAACTATTATAAATACTCTAAATTCTGGAAAAGATATATAGAGTAAGGACATAAAAAGGAGGACTTACTCTGGCCTGGGGAAGGCATCCACCCTGCAGTGACATCTGAGCTGGTGTGTTAAAGCTAAGTAGGTACCTATTGAGTAAGTGGACTGGAGGTAGGGGAACATTTTCAGGCAGAGAGGGAGTAGATCATCTTTCAATGCCTGTTAGCAACAGGAAACTGAAAAAGGGCTACCATGGCTGCCACTGACAGAGCAAGGAGTTAGGTGGAGAGGGTAAGTTGGGCACGGAGCATGGAGATCTAAGTGTGTGTCAGCTTGACTTTCTATTTTGGATTATGCTCCTCTCTCTGAACAGTGAGAAGCCATGGGAAGGTATTTGGTGGCTGATCATCCTGATCTGATTCCCATTCTTATTAAAAAAGTTCTTCCTTCCCTCTGTTTAGCAAGGGAAGAGGAGGGGATCATGAGTCCAGATAAGTAAGATAGAATAATGGTTTAGAAGAGGGTGCTGATGGGAGAGTTAGAGAGAAGGGGAAAGATTATATTATTAGGAGATAATATCTGTTATGCACAGAATGCTCATGTGCTATCCACACACCCTCACCCCCAGATTCATATGCGGAAGCTTTAACAGCCAATTTGATGATATTTGGAAATAGGATGTTTTAGAGGTAATTAGGTTGAGATGAGGTTATGACTGTGGTATTCCTATGATGATAACGGTGTTCCCACGATGATAATAGTTCCCACATAGAAAGAGCAAGAGACACTAAACCTCCCTCTCCCTGCTATGTGAGAACACCGAGAGAAGACAGCTCTCAACTAGCCAGGGAGAGAGCCCTCACCAGGAACCAAATCCACCAGCATCTTCGTCTTGGACTTCCCATTCTCTAGAACTGTGAGAATCAATGTTGGTGGTTTAATCCACCTACTCTGTGGTATTTTGTTATAGTAGTTCACACCTACTTAGACAATATCCATAAAAGAGGTGAACTGAATAGAAGAGTAGGCAGTGAGTTTCAAAGTGTGTTTTTTAGATAACTTGCTTGAGCTTTTGCATAAGGCATAAAACAGGGAGCCATGGAACAGCCTATATTTGGGTTGGTGGGTGAGGATAATTACACCTTTAGATGTGGTCAAGGGGAAGGTAAGCTGTTTTTGAGATGTTAAGTAGTGGTATCATAGAAGCAGCAAGATTGACAGTTCTGGAAATCTGAGAAGTCATCTAGGTTACATGTTACTCTTTGGGAGTCACTGAGTCCAGGTAATAATTAAAAGCATGTGTGAAAGTACTCAGGAAGAGAGTATAGATGAAGAAAAAATAGAGACGCAAATCATTTAGCTATTAACAACAACAACAACAACAACAACAACAATTTAACAGCTTTGTAAAAGCAAAGTCAATGGAAACAAACCAGTCTCAGAGGATGGGGCTAAGGAAGAAAAGTGTGTTTCATTCATATCACATGAAGTTTCCTTAAAGAAGATAAATGAATACATCAGGGACTCAGGCTCTGGGAGTTTAAGGGAGATAAAAATTGAAGAGCATCCATGGATTTAGTGGCACAGAGAAGATGTTTCCATGAAACAGAATCATTTTATTGGAGCAATGAGGCCAGATATCAAGCCGGAGTGGGGAATTTTGTCAAATATAGAGAATAAAATCAAACCATTTTCTGACCAAAACTTAGATGAGTGATCACCTACTAGTCTGTCTATTTCAAGCTTCCCTTTTACCCCATGAATGTTATTCCACTTGCAAGTGAAGAAGAAGAGTTTATTTATTTATTTTTCTGCTAATTACCTATTTTATCTTACAAATTCATAGGCAACTGATACTACAGGAAAGATAATGTGTGCATAGAAGAATGATGAAAAACTGCATAAAGGCAGAAAGGTTTGAGCTTAGCCTGAAGAGTAAGTGACATCAAATGAAATGCAGGAGGAAAGAAGGGAAGCTAAAATTGCTCCGTGTCAGAAGTCCCCATAGGAGTGGGTAGGGCTTTCTAACAGGAGAAGTCACTGGCCCATGAGGACAACTCAAAGCAAAGATAGGACACTGAGGCTGAGGAAGCAGTGGGGTCTGGATGATTCTCAAGTGTCCTGAATGCCAGCCAGAGGAGTTAGCCATTTCTTAGAGACTGTGAGGAGCCTTTGAAGCATTTGATCAGGAAAGTGGCAGAAAGAATACGGGTATTTTAAAGAAAATCAATCCCTTCTACCCATCACTGTAGAGAGAAAGAAGGAATCAAGAAAAGTATAGAAAAGAGGTACCGATTTTTTAAAAGCAAAAATTGATATACTGAGTGTGTACACTGGATACTTTTATATTTTATACTAAAAAAGAATCAGGCTCCCATATTAGTCACGATTATAAGAACCTCTAAAAACATGAATAATTTAAGTGAGAGGATAAGATTAATAAATGTAATGCTTTTCATAATCTTTTCTCTGATATATGTTTTTCTCTAAAAAGAAAAACACAAATAAAGCATATATCTTGATGTAACGGTTACCCTTGTGTTTTTTAGAAGGAATTAGTATGTAGGGGTAAAAGAGGAAAGCGAAGAACATATTAAATTTGCAGCAAGAAAGAGTTAGAAACTTCGATCGCAAATGCTGAGTTCCCAAGGTTGTAAATTTTCAGTTCATTTTGACTTTTCCCAGACTCTTTGGTGAAAACAAACAAACAAGTAACAAACTAAACAGTTTTTCTATCACTGCTGCAAACCTGATATGAAATCAGAGAATGGGTATGTATTCATTGCAGTTCAAGAAGATATCACGAGGTTAGGTGCGTGTGCGTGTAAGAATAGAAAGTGGTTCTTCAGAGATGTATGTACTTAGATTAGACATGATTCCACAAGAAAAAAAAAAAAGAGAGAGTGATGCTGAGCTAAGATGGAGGGGAGACCTCCACATCCCAGAAGTCTGAAACTCTAAAGAAGCATCTGAAGTAACATATTAAAATGTTCTCTTCTCAATACATGATAAATATGCCACCATTGAGAACTCTTCTGTTCCTCAATTAGGCTAAGAGTGTGCACATTTATGGGATGAGGAAGGAATTGACACTATTACAGGAATAAGAAATAAAGCAAAACTACCTTCATATGCAATGGAATAAGTAAACTGAAAAACAATACGGAAATGATGTGATTCTTTTAGCTTCTATCAAATATAATTCTCCAAAAAATGAGACCATTACGATCATAGAGCAGATAGTGTGCTTGTATTGATGTTATTTAGCTCAAAAAGGAAACTAAAATAGCTTAGGCATCTATTTTGTTTCCTTTTTGAGATGCAAAATAAGATGGAGTGACATAGTCAATGGGGGAAATGGTGTTGTAGGATACATGTGTGTTGTTTGATACAAAATTTAATAGTGTCCTATATACAGTGGGCTAAAAATAGCATAACCTTTACTATCTTTTACTGCTGAAGGAAAAAAAAAAACCATCCTATGGTATGCATTTACAGTAATGTAAATCTCTGGGCCTAAATCAACTGTATAAAGTTATATACTCTCCCCAGAGTCATGAGACACCCTCTATACTCCCAGTAAAAGAAAAAAAATGCAATTAGCATGACATTATTAGGTCAGGTAGTCAATTGTTTGCTTATTTTTATGTTTGGACCTATCTGTCTATATACACACATAAGTATGTGGATATATAAATGCATACACACTAGTAAATTGTATACATATTTATATTGCACATATATGTGTATATTCACTCTTTTACATATATGTTTGTGTGACTGTATATGTATATATCCACACACTACTAAATTTTTGGCTTTTAGTGAATGCGATTATTGATTGTAAAAGTACTGAGAAATATGAATTTCTAGTAAGATAAAAGAATCAAATAATCAAAGCCATTTGAATTTTATGCATTTTGAGCACCTAGCAATACTGGCTTCTTTAGGGCCCAGGAATCAATCACTATTTGCCAAAGGAAACAAAATGAAACAAGTCAATAGTTTCATAAGAGCTGGAGACAATGCCTCTAGAAAGAAATGCACAAATACAAAAAAAAAAAAAAAAAATTCTGCCAAAAATTTGTAATATAATAGTAGAAGGAAGGTGTTAACATTTTTTTTGTGGTGATACTACCAAAATAGTGTTTTTCCAACTATTAATCTTAATTACTTTACTGCCTCCCCAAGGGAAAGAATTAACCTTACTAAATGTCCTATGTGATAGAGTTCCATAAAGAAAGAATTATTTGTGCTTAACACCCTCTTAGAAAATAAGCGGTGTGAGGGAGTTTTGATGTTGCACTAAAACATACTGCTATCTTTTAAGAAATATATGAAAAATGGCATTTTTTTTTGCCTGAATCTGTCTTTGATTTCTTAGTCTAAACTTTAGAGAGTCTTCTATTAATTTGCTTTTGAAAGACAGTGCTGTCTTCTACTACTCTTTCCCAGTTCATTTCTCAGTTGTCTTTCTTTTCTTCAAGTTCTTCCCTCATTAGCAATTTACATTCTTTCTTCTGTTGGCAAAGTTCGATAGCTCAGTCTGCTTTGCTTTTATATTTCACCCTTGAACAAGGTGGGGGTTGAGGCGCCAACCCCTACACAGTCAAAAATCCTAATATAACTTTTGACTTTCCAAAACTTAAGTACTAACAGCCTACTGTTGACTGGAAAACTTCCTGATAATTTAACCAGTAAATTAACACATTTTTGAATGCTATATATTTCTATACTGTATTTGTACAATAAAGTAAGCTATTGAAAAAAGATGTTAATGAGAAAATCACAAGGAAAAGAAAATTCATTTACAGTATTGTAGTGAATTTATAACATACATTTATATCATTGTTTACAAGATAAATCATCCATCTGAAATGGCAGGCAACATAGAGAGATGGATAGGTGTTTTTTTTTTTTTCTTTTAATTTCCTTTATGTTTTGTTTTTCTAATTTTCTATTTGTATATATGTTTATTAAAGGAGGCAACACTTACTAAATGCCTGGTCCAACAACCAGATCATAGTTAGGATTCAATAAACAGGTCTTTTCTAATTAATATATTAACAGACCATATTGCTGGACTCTAAAAATTACTCCTTCCCTTATTTTAAAGTTATGTACTAATACTCAGATGTATTCATGTCAAATCTTTAAGTGGCTCCGGTCATTATTGAAGGATTCTAGAATTCCCTCTTTGTCTCACACCTCAAAGTAGCTTTCTAACCGATCTTTCTGCTTTCACCTTGTCCCCTTCCACTGTCTAATCTTAACACAGAAGCCAAAGGGATCCTTTACCAGAAATCAGATTCTATCCTTCCTCAGCTTGAAACTATCAAGAGCCACACGTCCTTTATGCCAGCCCATAGAGAACTGCAAGATCAGGCCTCTAGTTACTTCTCTGACCTCCTGTCTTACTAGTTTCCTCAAAAGCTCCATGCTCACCACTCAGTCTTTTCCCCTTAGGCACAACTGTAGCTATTCTTCTGCAAGAAAGCTTCCAATATCCACACAATATCCAAGATTATGCTCTCTTCTCATCCCAGTTCTTGCTTAATTCCCGCCTTCTCCGTGAGACATCACTTGATCTTGATATTGAAGACTACAGCCTGTGGATCCACAGTCACACCAAAACCCAACTTTATCCTCCTCTTCCTTCTCCACATTTTTTAACCTGCACATCTCTATTGCCTTCAATATATCGTTTGCATTTCATTCTCTGTGTCTCTCAGCTACAGCATAAGATCTGTGACCTGTGAATGCAGCAATTGGGCCCCATATGTCATTGAGGTAGTCCAAGTCTCTGCAATAATGCCTGAAATTTAGTAGATACACAATAGTGTTTTATTTTTAAAATTGGAATTTGACATTTCTTCTTATTTTTTTTCCTGCTAAGTTGTAGCAATTATTCAAGTCTGTGAAGGGCATTTAATTTTTTGATCGTCTCACCCAACATATAAAATAAATGTAGTTACTTTGGTTAACTCGGATATTTATAAATAAGGCTTCAACAACATTTGCTGCTAAGATTCTGTTTTACACAGTTAAGGCCAATTAAGGAGCTGTGGAACATGCCCCCATTAATTAAGATGTCACTGATTTCTTAAGCATTTTTGCAAACATACCATTAAAATGATGATACATTAAAACATTGATGCAATCTACATTTCTTTAAACTGTCCTCAAATTATTTTGAAAAAATCTGTTAACTGCATGTTTGACCTCAACATATATCATGTCTAAATATTAACTTCACTTTACTAGTTTCATGATAGTATATTTTTGTAAATGAGTTCACTCTGAGAAAAGTGACTTCTAAAAATTATTTTCTAAGAACTCAAAAATTATGGATTTTTTTAAAAAGGAAAACATTTAATGTATAGTAAACAGAATCCGTTTAACCATTGGGGGATCTTTTGTGTCAAATGTTATTCTGGGCTTTCTTACGTTCTCCTCCTACTCTCAATTTTTTCTTTCCCCCCCTTTTTTTTTCTTTTCTGAGCAGTGAAGGTTTTAGAGTCATATTTGCATGTTTTTTGAGAACCATGGTCCTGAAGGTTTAAACTACTTTTAGCAACTAGGGATGTTAGTTTCCTGCAATATATTCTAAAAGAGTAGCAAATACTCTATATTAAGAGTAAAACTGCCTGGTTTTGCATTTTTGTGTCCCTGCTTAATGTGTCCCTGAGATGTAGAAAGCATTGTTTCCAGTCTCTTAGGTACAACTTCGTCTATACAAAGATAGCAAGTGGTATTCATTCTGTGTATCTCTCAAGGGTCAACAAGAGCTAATGGATGCAGATGCACAGTAATACACATCATATTAAGGCAAGAACCTATTGTGAACTCTTCAAAGGTAGAGCATTGCATTATTTATTGTCACATTTCCTCAGTAACTAGAAGAGTGTTTTGAAAGTTGATACTCTAAAAACACGTGCTGAGCTAGATTGCATAACATAATGTGGTCAAAAATTCCATTTTTATTATTTAGCTCCTTGATGCAGCACAACAAATTTGAATTATACCTCCATGACAGGTAAGTAGTAATAAATCTTTATTGGGCAAATACCAATAAATCCCTGGGTAGCTGAAGGAGAGACGTGAGATGTGGGAGATGAGTAAGGTAACCTCTGTCTTCAGGAACTCATCATTCTTTCCTAGCAATATTGCTTAGAAAACTGGGCAATATTATAATTCTCTAAAATATATGTCTCTTAATGTTTTAGTATTTCAGGTGATCTTTCAGGAAAAGTGAATTTTATGTACTGATCAACACTTATGTACATCCTGTGCCACAAATATACTCTGTCAAATTATGTCAGCATCAGCCTTAATCTCTGACTTTAAATAGGGTAACTTTGAAAAATGAAGAACTTCCAACAGGACAACAATTTGACTGTTGCAAGTTAATCCACTTCAAGATAATGTGAACACACATTTATCTAAAAAATGTATTAGCATTTTACTGATTGAATTTAATCGCACTCCATCATCAGACTTAATTATTTCATATATAAGAAATAATGCTTCAAAACTTATCATACATAGGACTTTTGGAAAAATCCAGGGAACATAAAACATGCCACAACAATTTCTCTGAAAACGAATAAACGTAATTCATCATGACATCATGACATGTGCTAAGGTCGCGTCGTAATATTTTAAGTTCCATGGACATATTAATGCAGAAATCACATTTGTTCAGTAGTACATTAATAGTGGCACCATGTCCTTCAACAAAAATGAACGGCAATAATTCTAGTAGATACTGGATAAAGAAATACTTACAATTAAATGCTATGAGAGGTATATTTTATAGCTACTTTATTAAAATTCCATTTTGAAAAAACGGCAAGAGATCTCAAAAGCATGAAGTTGTGATATTGTGATATAATAATAAAGACATATTTAGTCATCATCTCTAGTTTCTGACACACTTTCCTTCTAAAACTCTCGGAATTTCACCTCTGAATGATAAAGGTGATAAGGGTATCTTTTATAATTTATAAGAAACCTCTTTCCTGCACATCCCGGTTTATGCTAATGAGATGTCTGGTGGGTAAAAAACCTAGAGATAGCTTTAGATTGAGGACTGGTTGCCAGAGGAACCAAACATATGACCAGAAGATTAGAACGTTCAGCCCCACTCAGATTGGAAATGGTTGAGTGGCTGGCAATTGAGTAAATCACTAATGGTTAGTGATTTAATCAACTGTAACTATGTAACAGAACCCCCATAGAAAGTCCTAACTGAAAGGGTTCAAAGATATTCCAGGTTGGTGAATGCATCAATGTACCAGGAGGGTGCTGCACCCCCACTACACAGACTCGCAAGTGCCTGTGCTCAGATCCCAGTCAGGCCTGCTCTGTGTCCCTCTTCATCTGGCTGTTCATTTGTAGCACTCATGATATTATAATTCTTATTATATTTATAATAAATAGGTCAATGTAAATTAAATATTTCTTTCAGTTCTGTGAATGGTTATAGCAAACTATTGAGCTTGAGGAATAGGTTGTAGGAACTCCCAATCTGTAACCAGGTGGGACAGCTGGATACCAGTTATCTAAAGTTTGGAGCAGTTTTGTGGGCTAAGCCCATAACCTGTGGGATCTGTGCTAATATTGAGTAGCTACTATCAGAATCAAATTAAATTGTGGGACATTCAGTTTATATTTGCAAAGGATTGGAGAATTGCTGATGTGGAAAACCTACACATTTGATATCAGAAACATTGTAACTGGAAATAAACTATAAGGGTAGTAGATATGGAATTTGTCTTTATAGTAGAGGACCAGTTATACTATTTAATGTTTTACAGATATCAACTGATTTGATGGAAGAAATAACAGTCATTTCTACTTTGAATATGTGATGAAATTTCAATTCAATGTGAGCAAACAAATGATGGTGATAATATAATGATAAAGAGAAGGGGATTGTTACATAGTATGGACACACAATTGGCTTTCTGCATTAGGGTTTTTCATATACAAATAAAAAAAGTTGAAAGAAGAGCCAGTACTGCAAAAGACCAACGATATTAAAGTGTCATATCTATGTTAATTCTCTTCTCCTTTGTACTATATCTAGATAGTAGTCACTTCTATACTATAAAGGAAGAACAAGGCCTAATAAATTGCAAAATCTGTATTAATAGATCGCTTCATGGCTCAATTTTTATCTTTCAGGAACATGTTACAGTAGTAGCAGACATAACATTAGGAAATATTATTTTTGAATCCTATAATATTTTCAGTACTATAACATTATTTTGTTAAAACCTAGTTAAAATCTTGCTGTCTTTGACATTTCAAAGTTATAATTCATATCTTAAAGAAAATCCTATTTTGACTTTATTATATAATTTAGACATTCGAAATTAACAAGTAAACCAATCATTTAATTTGAACCATTCTAAATAATCAATAACAGAAACAGATGTTAATTCATTGGGAATAACATAGGAACAAGTAGGACTTGAAAACTGGATATGAATAGAGAACAGTTTTGGCCCAAGCTATGCAGTTACTGTCATTGCTGTCACTACCATCAATTCCTTTAGAATCACCAATTATCCGATCTACATTCCTACAAAAGGATGTTTATTAAATGACACAGATTAGACAAGATGTTTAACCTCACTTTTTTCTTTTTTTTTTTTTTTTGAGACGGAGTCTTGCCCTGTCTCCCAGTCTGGAGCACAATGGTGCAATCTCGGCTCACTGCAACCTCCGCCTCCCAATTTCAAACAATTCTCCTGCCTCATCCTTCCGAGTAGTTGGGATTACAGGTGCCCACCATCACACCCAACTAATTTTTGTATTTTTAGTAGAGACAGGGTTTCACCATGTTGGCCAGGCTGGTCTCGAGCTCCTGACCTTGTGACCCACCAGCCTTGGTCTCCCAAAGTGCTGGGATTACAGGTGGGAGCCACCATGCTCAGCCCCATTTAACCTTACTTTTCTCATCTCTGAAGTTTAAGGGTAGAAAACAAAGTAAGCATAATATATATGCACACCCACAAGCGTACACACACACACACACATCACCACAGGGGGATTGAGTACATAATAAAAATATCATTTCCAAGCAATGAGGGAAAGATGAGTCATTCGAAAAATAGTATTGTGATACTTGGTTAGTCATGTAGGAAAAAATAAAATTAGATTACTATCTCAACCATGATACGAAAATAATTTCTGGAAAGACCAAAAAGCTAGACACACAAAAAAAATGCACTTGAGGAAACAATAGAACAAACTTTTTGTCCCTTAAAGTCAGAAAAAAAATTCTAATTATGAACTGGATGTGACAAATTAAAAGATTGATAAATCTGATTATATAAATTTCATAAATTCACATTAAAAACAACAAAACAAAGCCAAAATTAAAGACATAATGGAGAAGTATCTGTAACTCATATCAAAGTCAATTGTTAATTATCTTGAAAAGTATAAATCCTGCAAAAATGAGGAAAATTTCAAATCCCAGTATAAAAATGAGACAGGTATGTTAAGATTTTACCAATAATGAAGCACAAAATCTTTAAAAGGGGTATGCAACATCAGTCATAAGTAGAAAAGTTCAAAATTGGCATATTTTTCACTTGATAAATTAGTAAAGATAATTTTTAAAACTATGTTGATAATCAAGTATGAAGAGAGAAATTGTGATAATTTCCCAGTTTTAATTTCTAATATAATAAATATCAACAGATATAACCCATATAACCAAAGGCTAACTCGATTTTTTTTTTAAGTATAAAGGATTCTAAATCGAAAACCTTTGAAAACTTCTGGCCTAGAGGGAGGTCTGTCACATGTCTCTTTGGTTTTAGCAATGGAGAAAGTTAATACCAACATCAGATCATTTCTGAGAATGTGAAGGTGGAGGGGTTGGAAGATGGAAGTATTGCTGAATTAACAGTTTCATGAATTGATTTTTCTCTCAGTCAGTTGTCAAAACGAATCTGTTTGCAAGGAGACTGAATGTTTTCATTTGAGCAATTAATCTAATCCCTCTAATATAAAATAACTGCCAGTGATAATAATTAATAGAGGAGTATAAACAAAACCATTTCTTGTTTTATACATGTTTCTGCTTTAGCTAGGTGAACTGAAGCAATATTAATATATTTATCCATCAAGTTGTGAAATGGTTAAATTAACTTAAAATTACTACAAAATAGTGCTTTTGAAAAAATGATCAAAATGTTCACAAATCGTAAATATAGGAGCATGAAACTTATTTCACCAAAAGAATATTGTGGATATTACAAGAGATCAAGCCTGTCACATAAGCGTCAAATAATATCATGCAGCTTAATATAATATCTTTGATCCTGTCAGATTTATATTTTTGACATGAAAATCAACCCAAACCTCCTTTCTCTATCTGCTGTTAACAAGATCTTTGTTGGCTTGTGACAGAAAAAATGTAAAATCACTGAGCTGCTATGTACTTGGGTGAATTTACTTTTAATCTTTTTTCTATACCTGGGAATTATTCTTTCATCCCTGGACATTCGTTTAAACTCTCTGTGTTTAATTTTACTAGCCTTTGAGACATTTATTTTTCCACTATTCTCCTGGAGAACACATGAATAATTATTGAAGAATAAAATAATTGAACAAGAAAAATCATACATCATCTTCTTGGTAGCATACTCAAGATGCTCCTGCATTTCGACCTATTTTTGGAGGAAGGGAAGGAAATCGACTTACCTGAAAACAAATTATATATTAGTATAATATCTCCTCTCCAATATCCTTTTTAAAAATTTAGATTCAATGGCATTTTTAATTTGAATTCTGTGACCATCCTCTAATGATAAAGTGACGTCTCTACCATCTATTTCTATCTGGTCAGTCCTGTGGTTTCTTCGAGTAATAGGGTACATTAAAAATGAGCTGTGTCTTTGAGTCCTGAGACATCATGTAAACCCTACTGCTGTCATGTTGTAAGGATGCCCAAGACACATGAAGCTCTTTAATTGACAGGCACATCCAAGCCCAGTTTTCAAACTATCTCAGCCCCAAACCTAGATATGTGAATGATGAAGCCTCCAGATGATTTCAGCAGCCAACCAATTAGATAACCCTGAACTTTTTACATTTTTTCCTTATAAGGTTCCAGAAAACATGAAACAGACACAAGTTATCCTCTCTGAGCCCTGTCTGATTTCTTGATCCACAGAAACTTATAAGCATAAAAATAAAAGTTGTTGCTTGATACCGGTAAGTATGGAGTGGTTTGTTACACATCGATAGACATCTGGAAGATATCATTTCCATTAACTATCTTTGTCATTTACCTACGGATTTAATTTCCTTTTCCTTTCTTAACGCACCTCCAATATCACACGTGTAGCAGAAAAAAATGCAGAGACTCTGATTCTACACTCTGGCACCTAATTAAAATATAAGAATACATCCTTATGGAGCAGTCATGGAGAAGCTGAAAAGTCTCTCCTCCTTATATTTCTTATCATCATATCTGTAACTCGGGACAAACAACTGAGCTAAATAATATATAAACAGACAATGCGGTTATTTGTAAAGCCCTAAACATTGTGCTCAAAGCCCTTTCAAACATCTGCAGCCAAACTTAAAGGATTTCCTATTATATCAAAATGTACTCTTCTCAAAAAGATAGCTTGTGGAAGATTCATATTTAGGCTGCAGAAATTCTGACAACTGCCTAAAGCTGTTGTTCACCTCTTGCGGAAAAGTGGCTGCAGATCAAGTGCCACCCCATCCCCCGGTGAGATGCAGCAACCACAGGAGCTGTATTGTGTGAGGAAAAGGCAAGAAGAGTGTGTGTTGTAGTGAAACTATGAGACAGTTACTTTCTTGGAAGCATTGTCATAGCTGGCTTACATGTTATTGCATGGAATATAACTCATACAATGAGTAAAGCTACAAATATCAGAGTTTTCAGCTATGAATGCATCATAAACACATTTTGAAACAAAAAATATATTCAGTTGAAAAGGGCAACAATTATAGGAGAGGTAAGCTTCAAGAGTCATGCTCCTTTGGCACAGAAATCCTGTTCCTAAATCAACAATGCATCATGCAGTCTGTCCTCTCCAATCCTACTCAGTGCCACTCTTTATTTTTTTAAGATATTCTTTTGCATTACTTTTTATTTTTCTTTAGCTTTTTTTAAACAATAGGACTTTGGCCAGTTGCGGTGGCTCACGCCTATAATCCCAGCACTTCGCGAGGCTGAGGCGGGCGAATCACCTGAGGTCAGGAGATCAAGACCAGCCTGGTCAACATGGCAAAACCCCACCTCTGGGGTTTAGTTGCAAGTGGTGGCAGGTGCCTGTAATCCCAGCTACTCCGGAGGTGGAGATTGGGGGATCACTTGAGCCTGGGAGACGGTGATTGCAGTGAGCCCAGATCACGCCACTGCACTCCAGCCTGGGCAACAGAGCAAGACTGTCTCAAAACAAACAAACAAACAAAACAATAGGACTTTAAATTTTGACTGATAGGTCATTAGGAAACATTTCATACAAGGTAAAAAGCCAGTGAATTCTATGAAGTAGAAAGGTCATGTGAATGGTGGCACCTGGCTGAGTATAAGAACACACAGCAGAGGTGACCAAGGAGAACTGGGGAGCCCAGGAAGCACCCATGAGCGTGCAAACAGAACAGCTCCTCAGATGGAATTCAGCTTCAATGTCCCGTGTCCTCTTCTCTATCGGACAAAGTGGCATTTAAAATACAATTGACCCTTGAACAAGGTGGGGGTTGGGGTACCTATGCTAAGTTATCAAATTTCCACATATAACTTTGCATTCCCCAGAAACTTAGCGACTGATAATCTACTGTGAACCAGTAGCATAAACAGTCAGAGAAGACCTATTTTATGTGTTATATGTAATATATGCTATATTCTTGCAATAAAGCTAGGTAAAGAAAATATTAAGAAAATCATAAGGAAGAGAAGACACATGTACAGTACTGTCCTGCATTTATTAATATGGTAAGTTTACATCACCTGTTTACAAAATGTGTCTTCCTGAAGAGGCAGGCACCCACAGCTGCAGACCTCAAGCTACAGTACATATTAAGCAATTCATATAAGTTTTTCTTGTAATGTGAGGGCTTTGTTTCTGGAAGTACTTCCAGGATCGTTAGTGGCACTCCATGTGGGTCTTAGGGTATTATCCAAGGTTTATGGTATTGAGTAAAAATGATTTAAAGAACGCAAGAGATCACTTTTTACTGTGATCCACAATTTATTGGTGAGACGAACTCATCACGTGGGGATGATTAGTATGACACTGCATTTTATTTATTTATTTATTTATTTATTTATTTATTTATTTATTTTAAGAGAGAGTCTCACTCTGTCACCCAGGCTGGAGTGCAGTGGCCCGATCTCAGCTCACTGCAACCTCTGCCTCCAGGGTTCAAGCAATTCTCTGCCTCAGCCTCCTGAGTAGCTGGGATTACAGGTGCCCCTGCCCCCAAGCCTGGTTAATTTTTGTATGTTTAGTACAAACAAAGTTTCACCATCCTGGACAGGCTGGTCTTGAACTCCTGACCTTGTGATCTACCCACTTCACCCTCCTATCACACTGTATTTTAAGTGCATACTCACAACAATTGAGCTCACTGAAATAAGTAACAGAAAGTGGATCTGAAATTACTACAGTAGTATAGTATGTACTATCATTACTTTTATGCAGTTATGATTTAATTCTGTATCTTTACATTTGTTGATTCAACTGGGAATGGCACCACATATGGTCTGTGTGTGCATAAGTTTTGATAAACTTTAACTTTTAGAATAGATTCGTGTTTATTTTATAGTAGCAAATAATAAAATGGAATAGGATCAACTTTTTTTTATTCAAGACATATCAAGTTTAAAAATATTTTTAAGGTACTTCTAAGCTACGTGGCTCATCTGCAAATGATTTTCAAATTGTTGCAAATCTCTAAACATTTATTCCATGTATTTATTGAAAAAAATTGCATATAAGTTGACCACACAGTTCAAACCTATGTTGTTTGATCTTTCACCAACATAGGATATTCATTGAAGTTTGAAGGAGCTTTAGAGGCTTAATAAATCACTGATTTTAATTTCACTGGTAATATACTTGAAATACTTTTAAAACTATAAAACAAATAAAATGTCAAGTATGTTTTATAACAACTTTCAACACATCAGCAACCATCAGCTCATTGTATTATCCAGTTAACCAACTTTTGTACAGACCTCAGGGCAAAGGTGTTTCTATCTGAATTTGCTAAGTGAGTTCTTAAAACAGGGACTACATGTATTTACTCATCTTTGGCAATCAAAATATTCTCAATATTGTAAAAAGAAAGTGAAACAAAACAAAACAAGACTGAAGTTCATATAAGGCTAACATTTTGATTAGTAAATTCCAGTATTTAATTTCCATATCAATCAAAACAGCTTCATCTTTCTAACTAAATAATATAATATATATTACAGGTAATAAAATTGACTCTCAAGTATAATTTCCTGGTTTTGATTTATTTTTCATTAGATAGTCTACAAATGATTTGGCAAGCCATGAAGTTTTCTTCTGCTACCCAAATACAAATCAGTGTTTCAATTTCCAATTTTGTTTTTTTTCTGAAAAGCTATGCCTAGAAACTTCACAATTTCATGCCTAGAAATAAAACATATATTTATATAGATATAAATATGTATATGGATGTAAATATATAACTTGTATTTTCAGGATAGAAAAGGTTTGCATAAGAGTATACCTCAATGAAGGAGACAAATAGTGAAACCATAGCCTAATTAAACACTGTCATTTATAAAGAAAAAATAAGCATTAAAGAATTGCCACAGAACTGTTTTAGTCACTTGCCTTACTGAGGTCTTGACAGTGTCGAGAATTTTTACATTAAGTACCTCTTGTTTTATGACTTCTTTTAATTATATTTATAATAGTAATACTAGATAACGTTTATTGGGTGCTTACAATATGGTCAATAACTTCGAAGGGTTTGAGATTTTATCTTGCTTGTATGCTATGCTAACCTGCTCATAAAGTGTTAGAAATGGTGGCACAAGACAGGAGATGACATTCAGAGAGCAAGGACATCATTACTCAGGACACAGCAGGCGGCATGAGCTTCTTACATGTTTGGGTGAGAATAAATTAACTCATTTCATTCTCACAATACTCTATGAGGTAGTTTTGACTCTTGCCCTCACTTAAAAGATGAGGTTAAGTAACTTGCCAAATTCAAAAGCTACAAAGCATCAGAAATTGATCTCAAAAGTCTCCAACTCCAGATACCGAACTCTTAATGATCATACTGTACTGACTTTTTAAATGTATATAGGCAGTACCTTAATAATAATGTATTTCCTTTAATAACAAAGATGTATGATGCTGAAATAAAGCATGAAAGCACACATATATAAATTATGATGTATATTATTTTAGCAAAATGGTATTTTTATGAATGTTACTGCAGGTCAGCTATTTTCTAATGTAGACATGTGATTTTTTTAGAGATTTTATATAAAAATATTTCATTCCTTAAAGAAAAAGTTATCAATCTAATGCGTGTCAGAAAAGCCTGAGAAATGTGGTCTCAGTTTATTCTCAGAATACCAAACAACCAATATGATGTTACATTTATTCATTTAGGGAGCTTGCCAGTAAATTGCACTCTCTGTTCTGACAGACCCTGGAGATGGCATAAGCCTCTTCCAAATTTTGCTTCATTGTGATTCTGAGTCTTTAAATAGAGAATGTGGCTGCTAAGCCTACAAGAGATTCCATGTCTATTAAATGCATTCTATCTTGTTGTGTTTATTTGAGGTAAATCTATTAGTTTACAAAACTTGCTCTTTGGTCATGCAGAGCTCTGAAAAACGCAGCCTGCCCGGGCTTCCTCCTGATTCATTGTCATGGAGAAGCTCAAACAAGAACCAGACACTGTGAGGACAAAAGATCCCTCAAATTACCTGCAGAGAGTCGCCCTGGCTTTCAATGGCTGCAGTCCAAAGACACTTAGACCAAATTAAATTGTGCCAAAACATTTAAAAGCAATGTTATTAAAACAGAATTCAGCTCAATATGCTGCTCAGCCACATGTTATTAGTATTTTTTGTACTAGAAACTACTGACATAAATGAATTAATGTTTGCTAACACTTAAAACAAGGCCTGGCACACAGAAAGCATGATACAAAAACTATGTGAGACTTTGCTAAACAAAATAAAAGATGGGAATCCTACACATGGTCAAGATGACTTACTTTTGTATTTGATTTAGAAATCACCAAAAATGTATATATTTCACTTGGAAGAAATAAATAATCATCCTGAGAATTCTATCAGAACATGGAATGTAGCATGTATATCCATACATGCCACACAGTACAGGAATGTAGCATGCATATCCATACAGGATACACAATACTCCTGTGTGAACTTTAGAATGTGTTAAAAGAAAGAAATGAACAAAGGGCTAAGAGTAGCAAAAGAGATCAGAACACTGGGAGGATCAGCAGGAATGAACCTGGGAAGAAAACAGTACAGAGTCTGTATTGCAGTGAATCATCAGCTGAATTTAAACCTTGACCCTCAGGATCTCTGAATAAATGCACTGGCTGCATAGTGGGGCTCAGGTACTGCTAAACTCTTCACATATGTTATCTTATTTAGTCCCTACAACAGTCTTATAGACGAGGACTAGTAATATCCCATTTTACAGATGAAGAAATTTAGTCAGAGGCAGTCCTGGAGACTGGGTGGGAAGAGACCTAAATCATTTCTATTTTATTGTTTTTCAGATTTTGGCCACCCATACAAGTCATTTTCATCCTTAATTACATAATGGGAGTAAAGCTTCCATAGTATTCCTTGAGAGTTAATAAATACTATAAACAAAGTTTTCTAAATTTTCATAATCAATGAGAGTCTCTAGGACTGCAAAGTACACATGTGTTCATGTTTTCTATGATCAATGGAAAAGAAAAATGGCCCTGACTCATCTTCGTGACAAGCAATCTCATGGTTATGAGTCATCAGTTCTTCCTCTCCTCAGTATTAGGCAACTCAAAAGACAGGCCTTTTAATCAAATGATTTAATCACTTAGGTTTATCTTGGCATGAGACATAGGTACTGATGGCACCTAAATTCTCCACGTTCCATAAGAACAAAAGAGTGCTACTGTACACAGAGGACACAGCAAGCATTAGGAAACAGACTGACTCCCCGAGATTGATTCAAACATTTTCTGTGCAAAATTAGAGCAAGCAATCACAAGGAGGAAATACGAAGTGTTGAGATGAAGAATAAATATATAGATGGTACCAGCCCAGAGTAGACAGGAGGCATTATGGACACCTTTGGAGCATTTTTATACCCTTGCAATTTGCTTTGTCAAACAATTTTTAAGTTCGGTGTACATGTGTCATGCCTCCCTAAGAATATATAGAAATCCAGAATTTGGGACTATTCTGCATGGTATTTAGGATGTGACTCACAAGGACTTTAAACACAAATAAAGGCCTCAGTAAGTCAGTGCCTTAAATGTTGGTGTGTGAATGTAACCATCTTAAGTTGATTTTTGTAGGGTAGGCTTTACCTCTCATTTGCATTCATTATAGTAAAAGGAATCAGCCCAACTTATTTATATATGTTGAACTTTCATTTTATATTCATAAATTGTCATCACTGGATGACTGTATTTCCAATGATTTACTGAAACTTAAAACACAATGGTTTTCTGCAGCAGGAGAAATGTTGGTTTAGGCTCCTGTAGAGGTTGAAGTAGAAACTAAGAAAAAATAGGTTCAGATGTATAATGACAGTGACAGAGTAAAAGACAAGAATGGCAGCTAACACCCATCAATAAAAGGTTTACCATAAGTTAGGCAATATTCATAGCTCTTTGAAACACTAGTTCATTTCATCTTAAAATAACCTTAAGGGTCACAGCTTATAATTATCGTTCTCAGCATATGGATGAAGAAAACGGAACAGAAGGAGGATAAGTGACATACTAAAGGTCACATACACACATCCCTAATTAGTAACCCTGGGATTCCAACTCAGGGAACCTACTGCCAAAGTATGAATTCTTAATTACTATCAAATATTGCCTCTGGACTGTGTTAAAAAGCTAAATGGAGAGCGGGCAAGGGAAACATATGCGTACACACTGAAGAAGCAGAGTTAGAACATAGGACTAAAGAAAAAGGTGAAAAGAGAAGAAAAATGACTTGGAGATGGAAATAACCACTATTACAATGAAAACAAACAAACAAACAAAAATCTCTCTCATATTATGGAAGTGTGAAAAACAACAGAGAAGGCTCTCCTATATTTTCCACAGTGGCATTTTATGTTCTACAATCATATCAATCAAGGAGGAAATATTGATCATGTGGTTACCATCAGAGAGGCTCCGTAAAGCTCCAGGGGACATTTGTATGTGAGAAGAGAAATAAAAGGGTAAGGTAGCAAGTGCAGAGTTCAGAACAGCTCAATAGCAAGAGGCCTAGTGTGCTGCCAAGGAAACAACTGGCTGAAAACCAATCACAAACTCTATCTCTAAGCTTATGAAACTGCCCTTGCTTGTAGTACACAAGATCCGTAATATATTTAAAGATGATCATGTCTTCATTTACAAAGTAAAACAAAATAAAAAATCAAGAAACAGTCAAACAAAATAAACCAAAGTCTTCAGATGTTTCTGCAGCTTAAAAACAGCAACTCAGTTCGAAACACATAACAAAGAATTATAAGTCCTTATAGACTTGAGAATGGAAGTGTGATCAAGACTCTCAGTTGCTGCATCTTGGCAGATATGATTTAGGTATATGTTACATGGGTTGGTTCACGATGTACTCAAATATTGAAATACTCAAGTAGACAAATAGTACTAGTCAAACAATGCCCTGAGCTCACATGAGGTATAGCATTTTAAAAAATTACATCACTAATTTTGTCACATTTAAGAATTATTTAAGAATGTCATAACACTTCATATTATCTACTTGATTAATAAAATTATTCCTCTTAGTTCAAATACAAGATCATCAATGACAATTTTATGTCTTCTTGATCTAATCTCAGTTGTGATTTCACCTGTCAAAATAATGTCAACTAAGTTAACACGCTAACACATATCTACAGCTATTTTTTTTCCTGTCTTAACAGTTCCTAAATGAAATAAAAGTCATTTCTGACTCAAACAATGAAATTTTATTTTCCATTGAAGTGAACATGGATTTAAACAATTGGAATAAATATTTTCCCTATAATGTGGTTAAAATTGAGCCCTAAATATTTAGGGCTATTGTTGTTACAGTATAAAATTGTTAGGTATAATAACAATTTTTCTGCTTTAAATACAAGTACTCACTCCTTTAACTTCTCAGAGATACAGCATTTCAAAGTAGAAAGTCTAAAAATTATTGGTATCTGGTTAGAGATCAGATACAAAAGTTATCTTATTAATATTTTTATGGAGCAAATGCATGAGAAATGAAAAAAATAACTTTTCATATATAGAAATGGGAAAATGCAACAACTAATATTTTCTTTTGTTTAACACAGAGTAAAATATAAGAACTTTTGCCCCAAATTGATTTCCCTTTCTCCAAGTCCTTTATATATCTCTCTGCTTTATATTAACTCCTATATCCATCTCTCCCTTTGCTTAGGTACCTCTTTAACTGGATTTTAGAGTGTTCATCTCTCTATTTACACATCTAAGTTTCCCTGCCTTTTAAGTTTCATTTCCCCCCTTTTCTCTCATTGTTCCCTCTATCCTATGCCACCTCTCTTTATCTTTAAGCAAAGATCACTCCAACTTCCTCATTCTGTTCTCTTCGCTCTTTCACTCCACTAAAGTATGCTCTTTATAGGAAGTTGAATTTATTGAAAGAACATATATGAACTAAAAGAAAAATCTGAGTATGCTACTTTCCAAACCAATCAGAACGCACTGTAGATTCCATATGTGGCATATGGGATATCTTATAATTGCCTGAGAACTGATAAGTTGGCACTTGGAGGATGAGTAAACAATACACACAGAAGCCCACACTACTGAAATGCACAAAGGTGTTCACAGAAAAATATCAACATGGGAAAGGCTCTTTTATACTCATGTGCAAGATATATTTTACGAAGAATCTAAACTTATTAAAGTGTGCATGTTATTTAGCTCCTATTTAAAAAACAATCTCACTCTGATATTCTCTACAACAATCCCATCATAAACCTATGTAGATGCCCCTCCTAACCTTCTGGGTTTCTCCATTTCTTTACTTCCTCTTCATCAAAGATAGCTGTGTGTCCCCATCTCGTTCCCTCTCCGCAATAATACAATGGTCATCCACTAGGCCTTGTCTTAACAATAATTACAATCCACCCCTCTCCCCGCAATACACACACCTTGAATTTACAAACATCACCTTTTCCCCACCTTCTCCAGTCTTTGCAGTTCATTCCCTTTGTTATACTAATTTTTAACAAATCTTTATCTGTCTCTGATCCAATAGTCCAATGATCCTACTACCTTTTCATAGTACTTTACATCCATCCTGTCTTCCTTATTTTCTTCATCCCATGCCTAATTATTAAAAATATTCCCTTGCATACATGCTCAAACCACTTGTCTAATTAGCTTTTTACATACCTAAATATACCATTAGACTAAATTGTGACACTGATAAAGTGTAACTGTGTCTACTCCATGTATCTGTACATACAACTGAAAATGACTGAAAAAGAATCCACATAGTAATTTTAGCTTGTTTCTTATTAAATATGTGACCCTTAAAATAGGCTTCTAATACTGTATTATATACAATAATAGGGAATAATAATACCTACTACCTCATAGGTAATAATAATACCGAATCATACCTGTAATGCAGGTCTTTATTCAATATCCTTCTCTACTGGCTGTCACTTTTGTGCTCTGAACTATCTTAAACCTTCACCAATTCTCTGCTTTAATCCTTACGCTAGGTTGATGATCATATTTCCCATTTAACCAGGACAAGAAGAGACAACCATAAGTGAATTTTTTTATAAGCCAGCTCTACCACATTTGCCCATCTACTTACACCTCCTCTAGTATTATCTGCCTTCTTCCTCTTTTAAAGAATTTTCCATTGGTCTATATCTCTGTTATAGACCAATGGAACAGAACAGAGTCCTCAGAAATAATACCACACATCTACAGCCATCTGATCTTTGACAAACCTCAGAAAAACAAGAAATGGGGAAAGGATTCCCTATTTAATAAATGGTGCTGGGAAAATTGGCTAGCCATAAGTAGAAAGCTGAAACTGGATCCTTTCCTTACTCCTTATGCGAAAATTAATTCAAGATGGATTAGAGACTTAAATGTTAGACCTAATACCATAAAAACCCTAGAGGAAAACCTAGGTAGTACCATTCAGGACATAGGCATGGGCAAAGACTTCATGTCTAAAACACCAAAAGCAACGGCAGCAAAAGCCAAAATTGACAAATGGGATCTCATTAAACTAAAAAGCTTCTGCACAGCAAAAGAAACTACCATCAGAGTGAACAGGCAACCTACAGAATGGGAGAAAATTTTTGCAATCTACTCATCTGACAAAGGGCTAATATCCAGAACCTACAAAGAACTCAAACAAATTTACAAGAAAAAAACAAACAACCCCATCAAAAAGTGGGCAAAGGATATGAACAGACATTTCTCAAAAGAAGACATTCATACAGCCAACAGACACATGAAAAAATGCTCTTCATCACTGGCCATCAGAGAAATGCAAATCAAAACCACAATGAGATACCATCTCACACCAGTTAGAATGGCAATCATTCAAAAGTCAGGAAACAACAGGTGCTGGAGAGGATGTGGAGAAATAGGAACACTTTTTCACTGTTGGTGGGATTGTAAACTAGTTCAACCATTATGGAAAACAGTATGGCGATTCCTCAAGGATCTAGAACTAGATGTACCATATGACCCAGCCATCCCATTACTGGGTATATACCCAAAGGATTATAAATCATGCTGCTATAAAGACACATGCACACGTATGTTTATTGCGGCACTATTCACAATAGCAAAGACTTGGAATCAACCCAAATGTCCATCAGTGACAGACTGGATTAAGAAAATGTGGCACATATACACCATGGAATACTATGCAGCCATAAAAAAGGATGAGTTTGAGTCCTTTGTAGGGACATGGATGCAGCTGGAAACCATCATTCTTAGCAAACTATCACAAGAACAGAAAACCAAACACTGCATGTTCTCACTCATAGGTGGGAACTGAACAATGAGATCACTTGGACTCGGGAAGGGGAACATCACACACCGGGGCCTATCATGGGGAGGGGGTAGGGGGGAGGGATTGCATTGGGAGTTATACCTGATGTAAATGACGAGTTGATGGGTGCTGACGAGTTGATGGGTGCAGCACAGCAACATGGCACAAGTATACATATGTAACAAACCTGCACGTTATGCACATGTACCCTAGAACTTAAAGTATAATAATAATAAAAAAATAAAAATAAAAAAAAGAATTTTCCAATAGACATATCTGTGCTCTTGTACAATTTCATGTAATTTATTTGTGCATTAAGCTCCATTTCACTTATATTCTCAAGAAAAGCATCCCATCAATTATACCCCTTTCCTCATCCATCATTATTTTTCTCCTTTTCTTCACATATTTTTACCAGTATATGAATATATCAAGTATTGACCTAAATTCCGTCTCCAGCTATTGTCCCAATTTTTTCCTTGAAAGCAAAACTTTTGGAGTTACCGATATTTAGTATCTCCATTTCTCTTTTGTACCAGTTTTAATCATCATTTTGCCATCATAACTCCACCTAACGTCCTCTTGGCAAGATCAGCAACCTCCATGGTTCAATCCAATAGTTAATTTTTCCTTTCATCCATTATGACCAAATAGGAGCATTCAAATTTCTCTTTATTGTTTTCTTCCTAGTTATTGAAATCCCCTGAATTTTCTTCTTACTTTCTGGCACATCTTAGCCTCCATTTCTGATGCCTCCCTTGATCCTTAAAGTTGTGAAAAGGACCAGTTTCTGAACTTCTTTCCTTTTTAGTCATTTAGGAAAGAGATAAAATGTGCTCTCGTGGCTTTAAATAACAAACGTATAGTATTGACTTGCCAATTTTATCTCTAGTTTGGATCTATCCCTCGAACTAAACTAAAATGTTCAACTCACAACAATTCATATCTACTTGGATGTCTAAGAGCATCTTAAATTTTGATACTCTTCATTCCAGTTCCCATAGTTCCAAAAGATATAAATTCCATGAGAGCCAAGATTATTTTTCCCACATGTAAACCTTAGTACTTAGGACAACAACTGGTACAAATGTGTCATCAATGAATACAATAAATAAGAGAAAGAAAGGAAAGAAAGAAAAAGAAACACAGAAAGAGAAAGAGAAAAAAAGAAGGAAAAAAGGAAATAAAAGAATAAATGAATTATTTTATGAACATTAGATGTGAGAAGGGCTTAATATGCTGGATGATTTTTGTATCCTTCATGGATGTCCAATGACACAAGTCTGAGTTTATATATAACTGTCAATCGCATTTCAGATTTCTGGGTCTAAGCATCTCTCTTTTAGGGATAGTGACAACGCAGCGGGCTCTCATTCTGCCTTTCCTAAATGTTTCTGTTATATTTATGCACCAGCCTTCCCTTTCTAACAGGTATGGTGGGGTCATTCACAGACAGATGGTTCCCTAAAGAATTCTTGCTAACAATGAAGCCTAAAGCATGCCAGAGGAAATGTTTAAACATGTTTTTTAAACGTCCACTTTTACTTCCATTTCATAAAACTAAAAAAGAACTTTTATATGCACAGAGAATATGCACTAGGGGGTCTTTGATTCGAGTAAGTTTGGCTTTGATGTAAAGATACAGGGGTCTCAGGTAACTCCCTCAGCAGTGCTATGTGATCACTGAGGATTGTCTTTATTTACAGTTATCATCTTTTTGCAGATGTTCACACAATGGGTTTCATTTTATTAATAACCCTTGCACAGAATAATAGAGTCAAAAATCTCTAGATCTATAAAAGTAGGCTAGTTATGGTCTTTCATATTTTCTTTTATCCTAAATCCTGATTGCTTTGCTAAATCCAGATATAAAGAGGAGAGAAAAACAATGGGGTCCATACATCATGTTTATGTAGCATATGTTCTCACATACAAGGAGTTTTTGAAAAGTTTGTTTACCTGGCCTAAGATTATGTCTCAGTCTTCAAATATCATTTTTAGTTTGGGAGCTGAGAAAGAGGAAGTAAGTTGTTACTTTAGGGGATGTTCTTTCATTGTTAGCTGGCTCTTTGTCCTGCACCTCCAGAAGAAAATGCCCTCAAAAACTTTAAGGACTCTTACAGTTCATTAGAAATATACCTGTTCATGACCAGCTTCTTACATCTTAAGGCAACTTTACATTTACTTGTCCCAACTTGAAAAGATGAGTATTAACAGACTTTGACTTGACTACTTTTAGTATGTTTCCCTATATTTTCTATAGATATTGTTAAGTAAGCTAGGTTATTTCAGTTACAGTTCCATGCCCCATATTGAGGTTTTGGTCACCAACAGACCACTTATGTGACAGTGGTCCTATAAGATTATGGTATTAATACTGTATTTTATTGTAGATACTTTTTCTATGTTTTGATACATCTGGATACAACAATACCATTGTATAGCAATTTCCCATAGAAATTAGTACAGGAACATGCTGTACATGTCTGTAGCCCAGGAGGAATATGCAACACTGTATAGCTTAGGTGTGTAGGAGGCTGTACCATCTGGGTTTGTTTAAGCACATTCTGTGATGTTAACACAAGGACAAAAAGCACCTAACAACGCATTTCTCAGAATGTGTCTTCTTTGTTAAGTGATCCATTATCCCCTCTGTATTTAAAAACATTTTTTTTTTGTAACTGCGGAATATAAAGAATCTTAATGTATTGGTTGTTCATAAGCACTGAGCTAGCTTTTAAGTAGAGTTAGGAACTCTCTCTCTCTCTCTCTCTCTCTCTCTCTCCCTGTCTCTGTCTCTGTCTCTGTCTCAATGTATTCTCAATGCTCATTTCCTAACTGCTGATCGTCTTCTTTTTTTTTTTTTTTTTTTTTTTAATTATTATTCCTGACAGGTTTCACTTACTTGTTGAGTCAAACCTGTTAGCACTGTGGCTCCAGATTGTATGATTGAAATAGCTGTTATTTTCCCAGTTTCTGTAGATCACATATAAGAAGTTCTATATAATCATAGTGATGAAAACTCATGTTTAAAAAATCCATATATAATTAGAATGATACAACACAGCCTCTTAACATTGAGGCTTTAAGTTTTAATAATTCTGTTATTCTCAGTAATGCTGAAAGTTGCTTATGCTCTTTCTGTCACACAATTGATTCCAATGTATTTTAAAATGTGTTTTTCTTAGTCATTTGTTGCCTTGTTAGTTTTTTAAATATCCCCTTAGATATAAAAAGTGCAACAGGCTGTTTTTGTTTTAGCTTCATTTTTCAGCAAGAAATGTTTTGAAAGTTAAAGAGCATTTTTTAAAAATAATTAATTATAAATGATGTTTCTCTGTCTAAAAATTAGGACAAAATGTTGAGGAAAACCATGGGAATGTTCAAACAGGAAGTCCTTTAACCTGAACTACTCTGAATTTTATGTTTCTAAACACTGTATACCATGAATTTAAAATTTTTAAAGCAATACAACAATGATTAAAAATAATGTGCTGTACACTTTTGCAAAAAGAGCTGTCAAATAGGTATTCTAAGGCTTTCATTATAATTAATAGATACTACAAATATGCCAAAATTTTGCTTCTTGGATATCATGTTTTTCTTTAAAGAAAAAAATTAAAACTTGAAGCTCTGGTATAATATAAATTTTACATTTTGAGTAAAATGTTGAGATTCTGAGTATATTTATTTAAGTTTTAAATAAAATAGCCCTAAACTTATCTTGAGAACACTCTCCTCTTAAAATCTTCTCAAATATATGTCCAATTCATTTACTTATTTTATGTGAATAAAAATTTCATGTTTCAAGATTTAAAAATAAAATATAGAAACTGACAAGTTAAAAAATAGGTTAGAAATGAATACAGATGTAATAATATTATATAGATAAAGATACGGTAATTATTGTGATTTGCAGTTTCAAAGAATACTTCTTAGAGTAATAATACCACTGTAATTATAAGCATGGCCATATATACTCTTTTCAAGTATTTATGTACACTTATGTTACTATAAATTAAAGGTTAGAGCAATTTTTTGAAAACCAACGTTATAAATTAGATGACCAATTTTACTAGTTTAAAACATTCTAGACATTTAGAACATTATTATATCCTTCATGCTGACATTGTTGAGGGACAGAAATTTAAGAAACTGAGGTGGGAAGGGTCTTTTGTAACTATATAATTATGGTTACAGAAAAGGGCAGTTCTGGACACCTATCACTCGTTCATTTGGTTAGGCAATGATTCTTTCATTCTGTATACTAGCCTCTCTTGAGCACCTGCAATGTAATATGGACTGGCATTCTCAATAAGCAATTAACAAGGAGGTGTTATGGTAGGGTAGTGAAGGTGTGATTTACATATGGGCCTGGTGTGTGTGAGGCACAATGGCTGAACAGGATTAAACTGAATGCCAATATTGAAGAAACTCTAAGAAATATCTGTAGAAAATAAACAGACACTACAATGGAATTTTTCAATTACTTTTGACTGCAGATAGGTTTTATACAGCAAACGAATGCACACAAACATATAACCACACATGCACACATATAGACTGACCTGCATACACAGAAACACACAATGTACAATTTCAAAGAAAGTATAACCCTCACTATGGGCAGTACACATTTCCTATTCTATTGCATTTTATATATATATATATTTTTTTTTTTTTTTTTCAAAGAGGGCTTGAGAGAAATGAGACATCCTCTTAGAAATACTACATCCTTGAAGAACAAAAACTTCCAGCAGTTATATATACATATATAGTTATATTTATATATGTATATATTTCTATATGCATATATAATATAAATATGTAATATATAAAAATATAATATATAATAAATATATATTACATATTTATATATTATATAAAAATATGTAATATATATTTATTATATAATATGTATATAAATATATATAAATTATATTATAAATATAAATTATATATAAATATGTAATATATATTTAAACAATGGACACATAGACTTTTTTTTGGGAGTTAGTGTTTAAAAATAACTGAATTTAGAGATTTAGAGGTTGTATACTGTGAAGCAGTGGAGTCATTGAAATGTAATGACCATATTTCATGGAAACTTATGAAACCTTCCAAGATCATGGAAAAAGAAAAAGAAATTTTAGGGATGAGGGACTCAATGATGCTGGGTTATGGAAAACTTACTCTATTGTCATGGTTAACTTTTGCTCATATCCTTTAGACTTCAGACTTCCTGACTGAAAAAACAAGTTTATTTATTTTAATTTTTTAATTATTATTATGACATTTGATATTCTAGATTGAGCATTTAGCAATGGCAACTTTCAGCAGTTAAACACCTTCTCATAAAATGCACTCCATATCCCAATAAGGTACATACATTTATAATCTCATCTTATAGCTAGAATAATTAAGCAAATATTATTAAAATACATCACATATGTCATCAGAAATTTCATGAATATGACTTGTTATTATTCTTATTCATATTTTCTAGTCACCATATTCAATGTTATGACTAACTTTGACTTTCTACTTCATGCTTTCTCCTGAAATAATTATCAGGACATAAAGTATATATCTCGGTATTTTTAGATGACGTTGACCAAAATACGTAGAAAAAATAAACATGCTTGCCTATTACATGCCTTTTGAAGTTATAAAGGTACTCTATATACAGACATATTCTCACTTAAAATATCACTAGTAGTTCAGTAGTTACAAAATATAAATTTAATTCTTAATGTACTTAAATACATTTGGAGTATTTCTTTAATTATAATTTAAACTTTAAAGTAAGCTTATAAACAAAGAAATGCTCCAAATGTATTTAATATAAATTCAATTTTTAGTGTACTTAAATACATTTGGACCATTTTTTTGTTTAATCCTAATTTAAACTTATAAGAAGTTTATAAACAAAGAGATGCTCCAAATGTATTTAATTACATTAAAAATTGAATTTACACACTAAGAAAGGTAATTGACATTTAGAGGATGTAACTAATACTTTCAGATATAATAGGTTATTTAACTGTCCTTTCATAATTGAAAAATCTTTTTTTTTTTTATTTTACCAATGAGGATCAAAACACTTTGTCAGTAAATTTTATTTGAAATGAATTCTTCAACAACAGTTTAATAATCATGCTTTTCCTTTTTCTTTCATACTTTAAATCTAGCAGTAGTCTATGGCAAATATATTTTTTCAAGGTTAGTGGTATAATTTTAAAAGTGATTCTTGTCTTTGTGAAATTCAATAAAAAACATTCATTTCTTAATGTTACAAGCAACTAATAAAGGCAGTCTAGATCTTTATTATATACTTACTTAATTTCTAAAAACGTCTATGTTTTGAAATTATAATCCTGGTTTATTTAGCTTTAAAGTTGATTTTACCACTGCATCACTGATTAAAAAGTGTCTAATTTTTTATTGTACTTAAGTAGACTGAAAGTGCAGACACTTTTTGATACAATTTTCTGTCTTAATTATATTTGTAACTCTGTTTTCACTAATTATGAATTAAAGCATACTGCTGGAAAATATTTTGTCTTTTAAAGTGTAATTAGACAAGATATTTTATTTCCATTCTTGAGACAGAACGAAATTTATATAATGTACAGCAAAGCTTTCATCTTATGGTATGGAATGATGTATACTGGTGATCATTTCAATTTGTTAAATTGAGGACTCAATAACAGTTCATAATACCATAAAATTTGCATCCGTTTTTGGACTGAAAAGACTCACCAATTTAAAGGAGACTTTACTCAATTTAAATGCCTTATATTTTTATGAAGTAATAAATAAGAATCAATAGTCTTCTGAAATTTGGGAATTCTTTCTTCTTTTATGTGACTTAAGCAAAAACATATAGTTCCTATTTTAACAAGTTTTTAGTGATTGTGCAAGAAATGCTGAATGTTTTCAACATTTGCATCTTCATGGATCAACCTGGCACTTTTTTCTTACTTACGTATATAGAGACTAGTACTTTTCTTTTAACTTGATTTTTATGCCTGAAAAAAGAAAGCCTCATGACAGAGGCTTAGCATATTTAACTTTTTGAAGATAAAATCTACTATTCATATGATTAGTGAGTAATATTAAAGATAAATATTTATAGTATTTATAGTAATAATAATATATATTTTCCACCAAGTCAACAGGTTCTAAATATTGTAAAAATATAGTTTACATATGACTCTATCTCCTCTGCAATCTTCCTAGTTTAAAGTGGAAGCTTCTCGTTCTAAGCCATTGCACTGTTCTCTTAACTGATCTTCAATTTTCAGATATTGCCTCCAGCCTATTCTCCATATATTTGATACACTGATATTCTCCATATCAATGTGTATCAAAGAGACCTACACTTAGGAAGAAAATTCAAATTTACTATTTGGCTTATGTAGCTCTGGATAAGTCATTTCCTGCATAAATCATCATTTGTGTCTTATTCATGCAATTTTTTTTTTTTGGTACCTACCACTGACCAAGAAGACCTTTGTTGAAATTTTCACTTACTGGCCTATGCGGATCTAAAGAATATTTTTTCCTAGTTCCTTCTCAGTTTTCATGGTTCCTGTCAATGGCATCTCCTCAGAGAAGGGTCCTCTAACCACTCTGATTAAGATGGGGCCCTTCCTCTAGTATTTTTTCTCCAAGTACTAGTTTATTTTCTTCATAGCACTTACCACCACCAACAACAATAGCAACAAAAAGTCTCCAATTATTTTGTATTGTTTGCTTATTTTTCCCCAAGCAGAATTCAAGATACAGAATGGTACAATATTTTCCTTGTTTAGTTCTATATTTTCAATGCCTAATAAAAGTTCCAATCTATTATTTAAAAAATAGTATCCCCATTGTAAAGGGAGAGGGTGAAAGAAAGGTTTAGAGAGAGTAAAGTCTTTAAACTAAATGTTTGTGTTTCTCCACTATTCTATGCTGAAACCTAATCCCCAATATGATAGCATTTGGAGGTGGGATCTCTGGGAGGTGATTAGGCATGAGGATGGAGTCCTCATGAATAGGATTAGTGCTTTTATAAAGAGACTCCAGAAAGCTTCCTTGTTCCTTGCACCATGTCAGGAAAGAGTGAGAAGTCTATAATCCAGGAAGAGGGTGTTCACTAGACACGGAATCTGCGGACATCATGACCTTAAACTCCTCAGACTGTAAAACTGTGAGAAACGAATTTCTGTAGTTTGTAAGACACTCAGTTCATGATATTCTGTCATAACAGCACAAATGGAGTAAGATAACTAATTTGTTAAAGCGCATATAGCAAGTGTTTGGTTGAGACAGGACTGAATACAAGTAGTCCGACTTTACTGCCAATGATGTGAACATGTACTCCTACTGTTTGCTAATTATGTTTTAAGAACTTCCTTGGGCCAGGTGCAATGGCTCACATCCATAATCCCAGAACTTTGGGAGCCCAAGATGGGCAGATCACTTGAGCCTAGCAGTTTGAGAACAACCTAGGCAACATAGTGAGATCCCATCTCTACAAAAAAGAGGAAAAAAAAAAGTTAACTGGGCATAGTGGTACGTACCTGTGGTCTCAGCTACTTGGAAGGCTGAGGCAGGAGGATCACTTAAAACCAGGGATGAAGGCTGCAATGTGCCGTGATTGTGTCACTGCACACCATCCTGGGTGACAGAGCAAAACCCTGTCTCTCAAAAAAAAAAAAAAAAAAAAAAAATTCCTCATCTACCCTGCCTAACTCCTAAGGGATAAAAAATAGTGATTCATTGAGAGACATGTTTGCCTAAGATCATAAATGAAGCTAGTTGAGAAACTGAGACTAAAGTGAATGTTCCATCTTCTCAATCATGTTCATTTCCTTGCACACACCTGTCTCCCTTCAAGTTGACTTTCTGGAGCTTCATATGAGCCTAGACATGGTAGATATGCTTAGGTCCAGGTCACAAAGAAGACATAATTAGGAAAGCAGATTTCAAGTGCAAAATAAGACATAAAGAGCAGTTAAATAATGGTTCAGCGTCAAGAAGTATATTAAACCAGGGATCAAGAATACGAAGTAGATCCCTGACAGGGGAAGATGTCCCATTCCCAATCAGTACTGAAATATCAGGAGAATACAGACACCCTTTTGGAAGAAGAATTTTAGTGAAGCTATATTCCCTGCATGGGGGAACATACGATTTTCCGTCAATGGATTATCATTCTTTCCTGGAATATGTTAAATTACTATCAAACTGCTTAAAGCTTGGCCCTTGCCAATAAGTACAATTTACTTCAGCCGCTGAATTGTTGACAGCTGAATGAAGAATGCTACCATTTAGAAGCGTCTCTTTGACTCTCAAATCATATACAAATAAAATGTCCTTTTGCTTTGTAGCAGGGGAGCTGTATTTCTATAAAATATTCAAACTTACCAAGGAAAGTATGTCCATTGTACAAATCCCTGGAGGGTAACTTTGATCCTTGACTTCTGGTTTTCAATCTGCCATTTTTACTCATGTTTCCCTGAAACAAGTAAACCCACAGGTTGAGTCCTTCCAAATGAATTCCACAAGCTGAGAGATGTCACCCTTCTTATATACTTTTGACCTGTCTCCTTTAAGGCTTTCTGGAGACAGATTAAAGAACGAGGCTTTGGTTTGACATCAGTTCAAAAGATGGAGCAAAGTGTGAGCAGAAAATAGAGGTCAAGGTAGAAGTTTGAGGCAAACCTCAGATACAGAGCTCCTGTCAAGAAATGCCCCGACTCTCAGCAGCAGTCGAGGAAGCAGCTGGTCTGGATTTCTTGTCACTGTTAGGGCTTAATTACTGGGACATAGCAAACCCAGGCCTTGGAGATGGGACTGGGTGACCCATGTCGGGGACAGAGGCTGTCTTCTGATATACTCTCTGCCAGGTGACCCTCATGCCTCACGACAGCATGATGCCTCTTCGAGCTTAGTTCTATCTAGCTGCAAGTTACTTGTAAAGAGACGGTTTTAGAAACAGTAATCATAATATAATAATTTCCAAAGTGTGTTTACATCATATCATCCCATATTCATCCTCCTGACAAGACTGTGAGGTACCCAGAGGGAAAACGATTGTAATCATGTTTTGTTGTTGTTGTTGTTGGGGCAGGGGGTTGGTAAGAAACGTAAGAATCAGAGAAGTTAAAAGATTTGACGAGCATATACAGTTGCTGTATGGTGAAGTTAGAATTCAGATGTGGTCTCTTGAATCTAAATGCCATTTTTATTCCACTACACCATATCAATCTAAGTAATTCAGTTCTCAAAGTGAATTGGGAGGAAACATGAAGCTAAATGTAATATTTCAAGGAGATATAGAATGAATCCAAACATATGAATCCCGAGATAGAGCTCTGATTGTAAATAACCAATCTTGTCAAGATATGAAAGCCATTGCAAGCTCTAGACTGAGATGTGATTTAAATGTCATATTTGAATAACAGTCCTCTGATCCATCATCCGCCATAAATTTTAAGATCTCATTTAGAGAAAATAAAAACAAACAAGTTAACCTTTTTTCATACCAACATATAAAAACTGTATAATATCCTATGAGTCTTTTAGAGAGAATTGGGACCTAAGTATTCCACTCAATGAATAATTTAAAAAACACTCGAATATCCTGACACCTGACCCTTTAGAGTATTATAACGTTCTACTTGTAATTAACTCTTAATATGAAAAAGCTAGCAAAATAAGTATCTAAAACTCCCCTTAAAGAAAAATACCCAATGCTGTGTTATTTGGGGAGATCTTATTATTTGATAATTGATAACAAATAAATTCTATAAGCAATGAAATGAAAAAGCAGTTTTTTTTTCTAATAGCTATTTTGTGTTACCAAAAGCCAGTAGTTACGTGTATTCATTCTGACTTCAAATACACCAAATACCAGGAAAATAAAAACCAGGTTAACTAAGTCGACCAATAATACAAAACAAAATGTTATTCACTTTTAATTTAAAGAGTTAGGTGAATTGAAGAGGTCAGGACGAAAGTACCTACTTGACATCGTCCCCTTTTCCTCTTCCAATATATTTCTTCTAATCTCCAGATGATTGCTTGTTTCCCACTACTCCTCCGGTTTAGTAATGGAATTTCTGCTAAAACATTTGCTATCAATTTTGTTTTGTTTTTATCTGAAGTTTAACTGTCTTATATAATTTAATATTATTACATTTTACCAGAAATAGGAAACAGCTAAAATCTACCTATTCCACTTAATTTAGCATTGAGGGGAACAAAAAAGCCATGTACTTAATTGGCAAAACATAAAAGTCAGAAAACCCTAAGTCTCTAAAGTGTATATGTAATTTATTAAATGTACTAGATTCACCATTCCTAATACTAAGTTTTTGATTTGAGTGGGGAATGTTTACTGTGACTAGCCAAGAAGACAGAGATATAAATCTTCAACTCCCTTCAATATTGCACATGTCTGGAGAAATGCATTGTACTTTATGATGGTAGTTTCTGTTTTTGTAGTTCTTTCTGTCCTCTGCCTGTTGTGCTCAATATCATTGTTGAAAATGAGCTATCTGTCTTATTAATATCAGCATATTAAGCTGGTATGTTTATTGATATGGAAACATACATGCTATGTCCATTGACTCAATATGTATTACACATGCCCAGATGAGATGGTACAGATTCATTTTTTTTGGTTCCTCCCTCTAACTTTAACTAACTACTCAGAATGATACAATGTCTATTTCGGAGTCCGTAAAAGGACTCCGAAAGCTGGAAAGACAAAGAGTACCAGGGTGGAGATTTCAAGATTCAAGGAATGGTATTGCAGTGGCTTGTCTGGGTTTTCTGTTCGTTTACCATTAACTGAATTGGGCACTAGAGAGGCCTACAACCTCAAATCATCAGCACCAAAATAAAAACAGCCTGCCTCTCTTTCCAAATGACAAAGAATGGCGTGGCCCAATAGACACTAAGCGTGGATGCCCCTATCTCCGCTCCACATTCAGGGTGGTGGTAGGGCTGATTATCCCACAGTGGTAAAGCCTGGGGTCTCCGAGCCCTCCATCTAGAGGTATATGGATATCCAGGCCCAATGTCTGCCAGTCCTCTACCAGTGAAAGAGACTGAGCAAGCCCAGCAGCTTTTTCCCACATGCTCCCTTCCACCTCCAGGATGTAGCTCAGGAAACCACTGAGGAAACCTAGAGGCAACACAAGCAGGGGTCAAGCTGGGGATGCAGCAGTGCTAGGAAAATGAAGCAGACAGGCAAACAGTGCAAGGGAGCTGAAAACTACATTGAAATTCTAACACACAAAAGAGGGCTAGAACCTACACACTGAGCCAAAGAAGGGCAACCGAATGCTGAAATCAATGACTTAATTAAGATTAAAAGTCTGCTAATATAATATCTAGAAGTCCAGGATTTAATCCAAAACCTCTCATCATACCAGGGACAGAGACATTCACAATCTGATGAGAAAGACAATCAACTAGCATCAATGCTGAGATGAATCAGATTTTAGTATTATTTGACAAAGATCTTAAAACAGCCATAATGAAAATGTTTCACCAATCCATTATAAATTCTCAGAAATAAAAGAAGAGATAGAAAATCTCAGAAAAATAACAGTTTTTGGAAAAGAAACAAATGGAAATTACAGAACTGAAAAACACAGTAACAACTATGACAAACCATGCTGGATATCCTGAGTAGTGAAGTGGAAATGATATTGGACAGAATCAGTGAAATTTATAAGCAGTCAAAAAAATTTGGTCAACACAGAAAAAAAAAAAAGAAAGACTAAAAAACTAACAGACTCAAAAATCATCTTGATTTTTTGGGACAACACAAAAAGATCTAATATTCATGTCACTGGAGTTAAAAAAAAAAAAAGGAGAAATAATACGAAACTGAAAAATGACTCAAAGAAATAATTTGCTGCACATCCACCAAATATGTAATACACCAAGAAAGGGAAAGAAGCTCACACAGGATAAAACCAAAAGATACCCACACCAAGACAAATTAGAGTTTAAAAAGTACAAGGTAAGAACATGGAAAGAAGTCATAAAAGCAAAGAGAAAAAGGGTGTCTTATCTAAAAAGAATACTCATTTGAATGACAGCAGATACCTAATCTAAAGCCACTGAGGCCTGAAGGAAGTAGCATAATATATTTCAGGTGATTAAATAAAAGAACTGTCAACAGTGAATTCAATATTCAATGAAAACATCCTTCCAGAAGCAAGGGGAAATAAAAACATTCCCAGAGCAAGTAAACTAAGATAATTTGTTCTCAGTAGATCTACCATTAAATCATAGCTAAAGGAAGCTCTCTAAACAAAAAGAATATGTTAATAGAGGAAAGGAAAAACAATGAGATGCATAAAAACAGAGATCTATACAATAGACTGTGTTACTCCTTACAAGTTTTTTAGATCCTATTTTGTTGCTTAATCAAAATGAACACCATCTGATGTGATGCTAAATGAATCCAAAGGAAATATTTGAGAAGATTATGCTTTAAATATGGGGAGGATAAAGAAACTTAACCAAGATGGAATATATCACCTGAATATCTAACCTGCTCCCAAGCCTAGATGGCTTTAAGAAAATTACCAAACACTTAAAGAAAAGTTAACACAAATTTTATGCAATCTTTCAGGAAATAGAAGGGGAGGGAACACTTCTCAACATATTTTATAAGGCCAGTGTTGCCTTGATACCAAAACCAGAAAAGGATAGTACAAAGCAAGAAAATAGCAAAGTGATCTGTCTCATAAACTTAAGAGCAAAAATTCTTAACAAAATATTATACAATTAATTCAGCAATGTATAAAAATTACATCGGTCAAGTGGGCTTTATTCAAGATATGCAGGCTGGTTAAATATTCAAAAATGAAACCATGTAATCCACAATATCAACAGAATATAGAAAAAATTTCTTTACAATCATATCAGTGATACAGAAAAAGCATTCAACAAAATCCCAAAACATTTATTATATAAACTTGCAGGAATTTAGAATTAGAAGATACTTCCTGTACTACATAAAGCATATACACAAAAACCCTACAGCTCACATTGTATTTAATAAGTTAAGACTAAGTTCCTCTTTTATCCTAAGATCAGGAAAATTGCAACGATGTTTTCTCTTACAAGTTTTATTCAACATAACACTATACAGTCTAGCTAGGGAAATAAGGTAAGAAAAAAAATTAAAAGCATACACACTGGAAATGATCTAGTATAAGGTTCACACCTCATATGAAAATTAACCCATAAAAAATCAAAGGCTCAAATGTAATTATAAAATCATACTTTTATAGGAAAAAAGACATTGAATAAAATCTTCAGGATATACATAGGCATGATCCATAATAGAAAAAAATAACAAACTTGACTCTTTTGAAAATACAGGTCGAGAGTGGTGGCTCACACCTGTAATCTGAGAACTTTGGGAGGCTGAGTCAGGCGGATTGCCTGAGCTCAGGAGTTCACAATCAGCCTAGGCAATATGGTGAAACTCTGTCTCTACTAAAATACAAAAGAAAAAAAAAAATTAGCCAGGTGTGGCTGCGTGCGCCTGTAGTCCCAGCCACTCGGGAGGCTGAGGCAGAAGAATTGCTTGAACCCGGGAGGTGGAGGTTTCAGTGAGCTGAGATGGCGCCACTGCACTCTAGCCTGGGCGACAGAGCAAGAGTCCATCTCAAAAAAAAAAAAAAAAAAAAAAAAAGATACAAACTATTGCTTCTTTTCAACACACTCTGTTAGCAGGCTAAAGAGACAAATTACAGACAGTGAGAAAATATTTGCAAACCACACATCAAACAAAAGGCTTTTATGTAGAATATATAAAAAAACTCTCAAATCTCACAGTAAACAAATAAACAAACACATCCAATTAGAAAATGGGCAAAAAAAATAAACAGACCTTTTCACTGAAGGCAATATACAGTGAATATCTAAGCATTGAAGATGTTCAGTATCATTAGCTATCGAGGAAGTATAAATTAAGTCCATAATGCAATATCACTAAACACCATTCAGAATAGTTAATGTAAAAATATGTTGATGAAGATATAGAAAAACTGGATCATTCATGCATTATACATTCATACAAATGTAAAACAAGACATCCACTCCTTAATGTCAGAATTTTTTTAAACTTAAAAATAGACATCGCACAAATCAGCAATTTTACTCAGGAGGATTTATCCCTGAAAGATGAACATTTTTGTTATTGTAGAAATCTGTACACAAATGTTTATAATAAGTCAAAAGTTAAATCAAATGTCCTTCAATGGGTGAATGGTTAAACAAACTGAAGTATCTATGTGAGGGAATACTACTCAACAATAACAAGAAATGACATGTTGATACATGCAACAACTTGGACAAACCTCATGGAAACTATATAACTATATAACATTTTTAAAATAAAATAATCATAGAGATGAAATACATAGGAGTGGATGCCCTCTGTAAGGGTTTATGTTTAGTGTAGTACTAGGGAGACTTGTGCTAGGCCAGTTCTGCATCTTGATTGTCATAGTTACATATAGCTACATGCGTGATAAAGTTGCATAGAACTATATATACATGCACACTCACACACACACAGATAAGTGCACAAATAACTTTAGAAATCTGAATAAGCTTCGTAGATTGTATAAATATGAATTTCATGGTATACTATATTTATGCAAGATGTTATTGGGGGAGAAAGAATGGAGAGTACATAGTATCTCTCTGTACTTTTGTCCAACTTTCTGTGGATATTTAATTATTTTAAAATAAAAGGGTGAAGAAAACATATTACATGTGCCCAGAGTTTGCTCAAGAACTCAAGCCAGTTAAACAAAGCTAGTGTATTAGGGAAAATGTAATTATACTGAAGTGGCCAAGACTGCTTTTTTTCACAATGCCTAACTCTAAACAATAGATCAATCTAAGCATACATTTTCAAACATGATTGAAAGCTTCACCTGCTTTGTAATCATAAGAGAGTTACATGTAATGAAAAAAGTAAGCACAGCTACATGTGTGGAATCAAATATTACATTAGCCATAGCCATCACACTATATTTTCTCAGGATGTTTCTTCTCTGGGCACAGAAAAATAACGTTAAGTCTATTCTCAACGTCTCCCAAAAGACCCCAAAATGGGTTTTCCTTGATCTGGTACTTAGATCTCGGTAGTGTAGTCAAAATAAAGAAAACAAGTTTTGAGATATGTGTATTCTTTTTCCTTTCAAGGCTTTATAACAGAAACCCATCTAGGTATAGGACAGATTAGGGTTCACTGTCACATCCCTGCCTCTGGACATAATATTTCATGTAGAGGCAGAAACAAATAATATTTCTCTCGTATTTTAAAAAGCTTAACAATATGTAAAGCAGACCTGCCCCCTCACAGTTCAGTCTTGTCCATTTCGAAACCAAATACAAGTTTTGGATTGGAACAATATGCTCCCAAATTTCTAAAAGGAATGTAAGCAGCCAACTTGGTATTATCAACTTCTGAGAATTTCAGTCTGGAAATAGAATATTCAAACAAGTACACCTTTCTTTTCATAATTGAACTTTTCTTTTAATTTTTCTGGAAAGTACAAAAATATTATTAAAAATTTTTGCTACACAATAATTCATTTACTTGTCTGAATAGACAAAATATGATGGCAATGTATTTGGCGAGTTTTGGTCTACCACCTGCCTCGAGTTACAAAAGAAAATGAATCTCTGGTTTATAACATTTTAAATTTTGACCTACCATTTGATCCAGGAATCTCACTACTGGGAATCCACCCAGAGGAAAAGAAGTCATTATGTGAAAAAGACACTTGCATGCATGTGTTTAAAGCAGCACAATTCACAATTTGAAAAATATGGAACCAGTCCAAATGTCCATCAATAGAGTGAATAAAGGAAATATTTTATATATATATAAAATTATAAAATTATATATATATAATATATATATATATCAGGCCAGTACATTATGTGTCTTTCTTCCTAATACTCTTCATTCATTATTACCACATTAAATCTCTTTGGTTTATTTCACAGAATAAATAAACATATTAATATCCTTACAAATAAAACTATTTTGCTGAAGTAACTTGTGAAATTATATTTCTTTGCACTTTAAGCTGTCACCATTTTTACAACACATAGAACTGGCCACTATATAACACAGCTAGTAATTCTATAGCTCAAAACCTTCAATACATATTCAAGCCTCATATAATATATTTACTGATATGGGCGGCATTTAGTGGAAATATTTGGGAGAAATGAGGATTTGTCACACTAGTAAAATGTAATTATACAGTTGTTCAATTGCTTTATATAGATATATATATCAAATAGATACATATATAACTCACATTGGATTATTATTAAATATCACATTGAATAAATATGAGATATATACCTCTATTTGTATATAGCCAATGTGATATATACCTACATATCACAGTGGAATAACTGGAATACTACTGGAATATCACATTGGAATAAATGTGATACACACGCACACACACACGATGGAATACTACTCAATCATAAAAAGGAATGAAATAATGGCATTTGCAGCAACCTGGATGGATTTAGAAACAATTATTTTAAGTGAAATAACTCAGGAATGGGAAACCAAACATCGTTATGTTCTCACTTATAAGTGGGAGCTAAGCTATGAGGACACAGAGGCATAATATAATGGACTTTAGGTATTCAGGGGAAAAAGTAGGAGTGAGTTGAGAGATAAAAAATTGTGCATTAGGTAAGTGTACACTGCTCAGGTGATGGGTGCACCAAAATCTCAGAAATCACCACTAAAGAACTTATCCATGTAACCAAATGCCACCTGTTCCCCAAAAACCTATTGAAATTTCTTAAATTAAAATAAAGAAAATATTTTAAAAAGGAACCATTAAGATATTTCTATCTTATGACACGTGAAAAACATTACTAAAATTGAGAAAATAGATTGCAACGAAATTTTGTCTTTTTACTGATTATCTCTAACTACTATCTGGAATTAAAGTTACCAAATAAAAGTTGATATCAAGAAATACTTGAAAGCATTTAATTATACAATAAAGAACCTAACCACAAATAGCTATTGAAAATAACAAACATTTGACATTTAATATTATGTTACATTGCATATAAATATTAATGGATAGAAATGAAATATTAATTTTAATATGAAACTTAAAAGTGTTTTTCAAAAGTTGGACAGCCCACAGCATTTATTTTGAAACCCATACTTCTCTGCTAAAATCTTATCAACAGGAACCACACAAAATAAACAGGATACTTCTCCCTCACTTAGATTAGGTTATTCATTGCTCTGGTTCAGTGGCAGTGATTGGCTATTTTAAGAATGAATCAGTTTATCTCATGCTCTCATGGACCAAATATATTTGATTAGATCTGGGATAAGCAGGCTTCAACTTCAGTGTCAGCTCCATTCATTTGGCTGTGGCAGACATGAGTACAGATTTGGGAAGAAATCCAAGTCTCAATGGAAAAGAATAGAAATGTCTTGCAATTGTTTGACACCCAGAGAGTCATAGTGCCTCAGCTAAGTATTTTTCTCTTTGGGTGAGGCACTTAAATTCCCTACAGATAAATGAGAATCAAAGCTTATATATCTGTGGCATACTAAAACTTCATTTTACAAGTATATTTACAGTAGAAATCATATAACTAGAACAAGCAGAACATCCCTTAAAGGATGGTTATCTCACAAGCTTCAGTATTTGTATTTTCTCTAGTGTTTATTTTCTTTCTCTAACAAATATGTAGATGAGTAATTGACAGTATCTATTTGAAACAGGCCACTTTTAGCATTATCCTCAGGAGTTTAGAAAGTATTGGGCATCAGTCTATCCAATTTGGAACGTGTGTATGTCTTCCCAAAGAAACCTAAACAGAGTCAAGTGGGAATCTGATGTCATAAGACTGACTTAATTATGATAGCTTATTTCAGAGTATAGAAATCTGGGATTAATACATATGTCTTTCTGGGAGTATTAAACTGATTACATTTTAGGAAAATCTGGAAGCTTTACCTAAGAGTACACATTTGCATTATAGGATACTCAGGGTTTTCCAACTATGTAGGTGGGAAGGAGGAAAGGTGCCAGCTGTTTGTTATCATTATTCTATTTTGCTTTTGTCTTCTCCCCACTTAGGGGTATCCAGATGGTTATAAATATTTAGGAATCTGAAGGCATTTCAAAAATATCAAATCTGTTACATTTTAAATACAAAATTAGCAAGTCACTAATTCTCAACTCACTTATCCCTTACTTGAACATTTAGAGAAATAGAAGCCAAAAAGATTAAGTACTGTATTTGAAAGGATTCTTCCTTATTTTTCTATATAATTATCCTAATTATACGCTTCCAATTTATTTTATTTTTATTTTTTTTAAGACGGAGTCTCACTCTGTCACCCAGGCTGGAGTGCAGTGGCGCCATCTCAGCTCACTGCAACCTCCGCCTCCCAGGTTCAAGTGATTCTCTTGCCTCAGCCTCCCAAGTAGCTGGGACTACAGGCGCCCACCACCAGGCCTAGCTAATTTTTTGTATTTTTAGTAGAGATGGGGTTTCACTGTGTTAGCCACGATGGTCTTGATCTCCTGACCTCGTGATCCACCTGCCTCGGTCTCCCAAAGTGCTGGGATTACAGCCGAGAGCCATGGCACCCAGCCTATACTTTCCCAATTTCAAAGTGCAACAGAGGCAGAACCCCAACCTAATAACTCTACTTCCAAGGTTAGTGCATGTTCCAAGAGTCTGGTTAACTAAACCTTTTATGTCTCTGTTACTCTGTTGTCAATCCAAAGCCAAATATATATAAGACACTCAAACACACATCAGGCCAGTACATGATGTGTCTTTCTTCCTAATACTCTTCATTCTTCATTAGCACATTAAATGTCTGATTTATTTCACAGAATAAATAAACATGTTAACATCCTTACAAATAAAAGTATTTTGCTGAAGTAACTTGTGAAATTGTATTTCATTGCATTTTAAGCTGTCAGCATTTTTACAACACATAGAACTGGCCATTATATAACACAGCTAGTAAATCTATAGCTCAAAACATTCTATAAATATTCAGACCTCATATAATATATTTACTGATATGGGAGGCATTTAGTGGAAATATTTGGGAGAAATGAGGATTTGTCACAATAGCAAATGTAATTACACAGTTGTTCAATTTCTTGAAACTAGAGCCTCTAAATCAGAAAATAAATTTATAGAAACATTACCATCTGAATTCAGTCTCAATTATCCATTTTATTCATTTCACTTATCTGACAAGGAAATTAGACTAGCAAACACATATTTACCTACACAAATATGGTAAGCAATTACTTGGGTGATACTTCAAGACTTAACTTCCAAGAAAACATTTGACATAAGCTGCTGTGCTCAAAGTATCTATTTTGGGGTTCACAGGAGGAAAGACATGAACAGTACTCACAGAGCACACTGAAACAACATACAATCTCAACTAGATCCTAAAGTCTAGAATACCTATGGTGAAAAACATATTCACAAAAATTTATAAATTATTTAAAATGAGGATGTTGTTAAATACAACAAAAATACAGGAAGTCTGTATACAGAATCAATATTGAATATGTTAAGACCAAATAATAAATGAGTTTAGTACTTACAAAGAGGAAGTTTTATTAATCAATTAAAGAACTAGAGTACTGTTTATAGTCTCTCTGTTGGTTTCTGTTATGTTGACTGATGCAGTATATGGTAACAATGAGCAATCCTTAGGATTTCTGTTTGTTTATTGTACTGTTGTATTTTTATTACTATACTTTATTGATAGGCATTATTGGCAAGCAGGAAAGTTCCATTGAAATAAAGTAAAAAATAAAATGATTAGAGTTAAAAAATAATTAGACAAGACTTAAAAACTAATGAATATCAAATATGTGTTTATCTGCCAGAAAAATAAATTCATTTTGTGGTTTATCTTTAGTGTTGACATAATGATATATAGTTTGTTTCCTGAAGTAGATTTAATGGTGTTGATTATTTTGTAGACTAGAAAGCAGCAGAGGAAATCAGTATATTGCTTTATGTCATTCTTCCATAGCCTTTTGCCTTGAACTGGAACACTAAATAATAGTCAAACTATGAGGTTGTTTTACTGCTTTAATTTTTTTTTCTGTGTGTTATCTGTATGGGGAGGGGAGTTAAATGCAAAAAGAAAAAAGATGTAATTAAGCTCATTACTAGAGTTCTAATTTTTCCTTGAAAAAGGAAAATATTTTCACAAAATTTGAAGAGACTTTCAAAATGAAAAATTATTAAAATTATAGCCATACAATTTAGATTATTTTTAGGAGGCTGTAATTGATCATTTTACAGAAGATAATTCTACCACATCTTTGCATTCATTTCAGGACCCATTATATTTTCTGTACTTAGTAAAGATCCTAAAAATACCACTCAAATCTAGCACTTGGATCATCTATGATTATGAACTGATATTATGAACAATGTATGCTGCTTTTCAAAAAGCAATTTCTAATCACATTTATCTGTTATGCTGATTTTTGTTAATATTATTGATCCAATTTTACGAAAAGAACAGGTGAAAAGTCTAAAAACAGTATCAAACTGGTTTTCTTTGGTTTAATTTTGTAGACGTATGCATTAGTACTGTGAATAAAAGAGAAGCAACAGTTAAAATTTAAGTGGTAAAAAAAGTATATTCAGGATAACAATTGAGAGAAAACTACACATATCAATTCATATTTTAAATATGAGAAATTTCTATTGAATGCTACAAAATAATATCCCAAATTAGACTGATGCATTTGGAAAATAGCCCAGTGAAATTTCAGATAAAACCTTATGGAGATTTATATTAAACATGTCTTTAATTATAAACATGTTGGAACATCAAAAATTACAAGGTGTGTTTACTTAAAACACACAGAAGAAAGAACAAGATAACCAATCTGAATAGGTGTCAAAAAGTAAACAGAAAAAAAGACATACATATTTTTCAGTATATATTCATGTACATATTTTCAAATGTTCATGTTTTCAAATACAAACACAAACACACACACATACAATGCACTCACACACAAACACACATTTCAAAATCACATCAACCCAAACAAGAAGTACCTGTTGTGAAAAATAACAATCTCAGGAAAAAAAAGAGAGTTATTGGGACTGAAGATATGACTGCACAAGTGGAGTGAAGTTTAGGGGATAGTGAGTGATATCATTTGGCTGTGCCTTCACCCAAATCTCACCATGAATTGTAATAATCCCCATGTGTCAAGGGCAAGACCACATGGAGATAATTGAAAAATGGGGGCGGTTTCTCCCATGCTGCTATCATGATAGTGAGTGCATTCTCAGGAGATCTGATGGTTTCATAAACAGCTTTTCCTCCTTAGCTTGGCACTTCCTCCTGCTGCCATATAAAGGAGGACATGTTTGCTTCCCCTTCCACCATGATTGTAAGTTTCCTGAGGCCTCCCCAGCCAAGTTGAACTGGGAGTTAATTAAATCTCTTTCCTTCATAAATTACCCAGTCTCCTGCACATCTTTATTAGCAGCATGAGAAAGACTAACACAGTGAGCTAATGTGCTCATCATTTCACAATAGCATCAAAAATGACAGTAAAGAAAAAAGGAATGAGAATCAATTGCAGCAGTACAACAATAAAAGCAAAAAAAGAAACAAATGCAAAAACACTGGGTATTTTAACAATGGAATTCTGATAAAGTTTGTGAGATGATGAATTTAAATTGTATTCCCTTCCCCGTACGAATTTATTGTAACATGTAGTTGTGCTGTTTTTATACTATTTAAAGAATACACATTAAGAGGACAGTTAAAAGGTAAGTGCTGCTCTTAATTTTAACTACAATAGAGTGCCCAGGCAAACTTAAAAACAAAGGAAGAGTTAACACTTAAAATTCATACCACATATTGGACATTCCTAGTTGCTAAAGAATCTAATGGAATATGCAGATAGATAGCAAAGTTAAAAAAATAGAGTACAAAAGTTAAGAATGAAGAGAAAAAATAATAAGCTACAAATAACTACACATTCACAAAGAATAACTGCCAGGCATAACAGGTGTGCAAACAGATTTGTGGATCCCATCATCCAGTAAATTAACTTGCTGACCAGGATGTTACTCTCACCAAGAAAATATACCAGTTGAAAATACACACATTACAAGGTATTTTATCATAAAGAACTAAATTTACATGCAAAATTTCAGATATCCAAGTATAAATAGACAGTTTAGTTTCCTCTAAAGTATCAAATTCTGAACATATGGAATAAGGGGCCACCTCAGAACTAAATGATATTTTCAAAGTAATTAGTGAAAACCGATTTTGTAGCATCTTTATTTACATTACTCTGGCATAATTGTAACAAACATGTATTTTAAACAAGCTAAGTTTTATTCAAATCAAGGAAACAAATAAAAAGGTATCATTACAAATGGAGAATTTTTCTGCAGTTGAAAGCCAATTCTGTGTCTAATTTAGATACCAAATTGAAATTAAACTTGGTGTATTCCTTCCATATTTTCTTACTAAGTAATTTCATTTATGCAGTGAGAAGTATATGTGTTCAATTTTAATCTTTTGATCTGTCCACTCTCTAAATAATTTATTTGTGGGAGGAAAATCAAAAGATAACACCTTGGCCGGGTGTGGTGGCTCACACCTGTAATCCCAGCACTTTGGGAGGCTGAGGCGGGTGGATCACGAGGTCAGGAGATCCAGACCATCGTGGCTAACATGGTGAAACCCCGTCTCTACTAAAAACACAAAAAAATTAGCCGGGCGTGGTGGTGGGTGCCTGTAGTCCCAGCTACTCGGGAGGCTGAGGCAGGAGAATGGCGTGAACCCGGGAGGCGGAGCTTGCAGTGAGCCAAGAGATTGCACCACTGCACTCCAGCCTGGGCAACAGAGCGAGACTCCATCTCAAAAAAAAAAAAAAAAAAAAAAGATAACACTTTGATTACTTTTCTTAGGCTAAAAGAGTAGGCCGACATAATTCCTAATCATGAGCAGTTAGTGTTAAATATATTTATTACTGGTAAATTCTTTCATTACAGGGTGAGGCTCCTTATAATTTTCTGTACAGAATTGCCAACAAAAAAGGTCCTAAAATATCTAGCAATAATTTACATTCAACACTGATTGTTTCGGTTATGAATACTAAGAAACCATTTCCTACCAAATTGTCCTGCCTTTAAATTCTTTATCAAATAGTTAACAATATATTTAGCAAGTCTCTTGTAATATAAATAATTATTGCCTTCCAATTAGTATTGATAATATAGCATATATTTTACTGCTTAAAGTATGATAGAATATATGTGATGGTAAGTAAAATATGTATGTTTTTAATTTATCTTTTTCTCCCGCAGGATCACTGTATTAGAAAAATGTTACCATTGGTTAACATTTTCAGTTGTCACGCATAATTCATATAAGAATCTCAAGAGCAGAAAACTGTGAACTAAGAGTACCTTAGTAAATTCTCAACTAGTAAAGGTGGATGTAAATCTATGTGACTTATATAAACTTTATGTCTCCATATAGCCATCTATAATTAGTTTTAATACCACTTACATTCTAACAATTTTCTGCCCTGGCAGGTGTTTGGAATATTCTGGGAGAAATTAAAATCTGCTTCTCAGTTTAGCAAAGTGCTGCAAAGTCCTCTTTGTATGTTTCATGTCCGATAGAATTGAGCATCTCTAATCTCTTTCTCTGGCTATTTGAAGGAGAAATCAGCCCTGGCGCATCAGGAGAATCTGATTTATTTCACCAAGCATGGACAAGAGAATCACTGATAATCATTTTGTACTTTCACAGTGAATTCAAACGTCTGGAAACACACACACAGAAACATGCATATATGTATGTGTATATAAATGTTTTATATATGTAATTATAATTTATATTTATATGTCATATACATCAATAATAATATATAATATATATAAGGAATAACATATCAGTTATATGTGTTATGTATATCTGTGTGTGTCTATGTGTTGGGTACATTTAAGGGTGTATTTAAAAATATCTACATAACCTTTGAATAATCTTTTCTAAGTTTTCAATTAAGATATACACTGCAGTCAGTATGACCAAAATGTTTCTATTTAGATACATGGAGTTATTTTAGTTACTGTTTGTCACTTGGATATAAAATGTTGGGTACACTTAGAAATAAATTCTAAACATAACTCCAATAATCTAGTATTTGGTTTTGAGCTAAAAATACGTCTGCAATTTATTTAAGAGTAGACATTGGCCTTACTCTTTGTCCAATTGAGAAGAATTGCACACATTTTTTTTCTCTGCTTCCATCATCTTTTGTAATTTATGAGCTGATGTACAATAGAAGACTATTTTCAGAGTTGAAGGATTCCACTGAGAAAATAACATATATATGTTTTTACTAAGGAGGTATTCTCTACAAAAATGTAATCTGTAGATAACTGAAAAAGATAAAATCTATATTGATATTTTGATGCCAAAACATCACATTGATGAGTACCTTTTATGACCAAGTATAACAAATACAGCTGACCCTTTCTGAAATAAGTATTTTTCTCTTCTTTTTTGGCTCACAAATAGACTACTTATGAACTTAGGCATGAACTTATGATGGCTGGCCTGCCCATTATGTTTTCTAAGGGATCTCTCATTGTTTTTCCCCTTCAGCAGACTAGATAGTGATATCCAGTGTGAACGAAGCCTTATAATGTTAGAGCTTTGAGCACCCTGGATCCCTAAATGCCTGGAGTAGAATAAACACTTTCAACCATTGACCTAAGCCATGTTGGGATGCCCAAGAACTAAACAAACAAGCATATAACTTGCATTATATCCATCCAGCTTAGAATGTTGGTGCTTATTTCTTATACTACATGAAGAAACTCAGTAGGATGATCTTTACCTCACCAAAAAAAGGGAGAAGCCAAAAGATGCTAGTTAATATACTTAGGACTTATGAATTGCCATCAATGTCATTATGAATTACCATCAAGGTTACTGTATGAACTGTAAATGACCTGTGGCCAGGGGCCAGGTGTTCATGCCCTCAGTACCTAACACACGCCAGGAACTTGATAGGCACTAATCAATATTGGTTGAATGAATAACTATAAAAGAAAACATGTAAAAGAGAAGAAGGCAGGTAAAGTAGTCTCTATACCATATCAAGAGCCTGTTAGCGTCAGCCTGGGAAGCCTCAGGTAACTGACACTCATCCTTTCATCTCTATATCCTGGAACATCCTTGAACCAGTTTGTGTAAGTTTGGAAAGTCTAGGAGTAACAAACGAGACATGAGAACATGTGTGATGTTCTATGTTGCATTGCATTCCATGGTTCTAGCTTATGAAGAATGTTTGGATTTCCAGAACAGTGTGAAGTGGCGTCCCTTCATCAGGTCATTAGTGACAGTGGCCTTGAAGAAATTTGCTGACCATTCTGCTATGTATCCTCATTGCCATACCTTCTTCTGTACCATTAAATAATCTACTCTTGATTGATTAACTCAACAATGTCTGCATCTGGTCTTTCTGCTATTCTGAAACAATGGTAAACATTTTAAAAAATATAGTAGTCACGAAGGAGAAACAAAGAAAGGTATTTTTAAAATGGAAAAAGACAAGAAAAAGAAGGATGAAGGGAGGGAAGAGTGAATGAAGAAGAAAAGTAGAAAAAAAATTGAAGATGAAAAGGGAGACAGAGAGCCCTGAAAGCAGTACATTTTTTCCTGGGCTTAATATTCACACATCTTCATTACCTTGCGTGTGTATAATTGTAGGTGAGTGTGTATAAAACCAACTATTAAATATCTTTATTTATTTAAAAATATTATTTAAGATAGCATTAAATATAAACTCAGAAGTTATATTAATATATATTTAGTTATGGGAATTTTAAAAAATGCAAATAAGGTATACCAATATTAAAATAGTTTTAAAATACATGTGATAAACATGGATGTAATTATACTGTATTTAACACATTTGTATTTATTTTCCCACTTGTTCAGTCTTTTCCATGTTTAGTTCCAAGAAAACTCATTTTGTGACTTCTGCTTATAACATTCTACCTATCATTTACTTAATAATGTTAAATTTTTAAATAATTTAGATTTTTTCTAATGTTCTGTTATTATAAATACAGGTGGTTTAAACATAGATTTTCCATATTGAGGGCCATGTCTTGGAGATAGATTTCCAGAAGGGGAGGGGGCAAGCAAAATGATTTTCACTCATGCATCCCTTAATGACAGGAATGTGTTCTGAGAAATACACCCTTCGGTGATTTCATTCGTGTGTGAACATCACAGATTGTGCTTACACAAACCTAGAGGGGATAGCCTATTACACACCTAGGCTGTATAATATAGCCTAATGCTCCTAGTCTACAAACTTGCACAGCATGTACAGGTGGACAACTATAATACAATGGTAAATATTTATGTATCTGGACATTTTAAAAGGTAGAGTAAAAATACAATATAAAAGACAAGAAATGATGCATCTGTATAGGATGCCATAAAGAAAACTTGTGGGACTGAAAGTTGCTCTGAGTGAGTCAATGAGTGAGTGATGAGTAAATGTGAAGACCTATCACAGTACTCTACACCACTGTAGTCTTCATAAACACTGTATACTTAGGCTACACTAAATTTAAATATTTTCTTTCTTTAACAATAAATTAATTTCGGCTTACTACAAGTTTTTGCATTATCAGCTGTTTCATTTTAAAATGTTTGTGTGTTTTAAATAACAATTAGCTTAAAACACAATCACATTTTATAGCCATAGAAAATATTTTATTTCTTTATCTCTTTATTCTACAAGCTGTTTTCTATTTTTCATTTGTTTTTACTTTTTAAACATTTTTCTTAAGAACTAAGACACTGACATGCACATCAGGCCTAGGTCACGATCATCAATATCACTGTTTTCCACCTGCACATCTTGTCCCATTAAAAGGTCTTCAGGTGTAATAACACATTAAAATGTCTTCAGGTGTAATAACACATTAAAATGTCTTCAGGTGTAATAACACACATAGAACTGTCATATCCTATGATAACAACACTTTCTCCTGGAATATCTCCTGAAGGACCGAAGGCCCTGCCTGAGGATGTTTAACTCAAATATATATGTGTGTGTGTGTGTGTGTGTGTGTATACATATATACACACATATTATATGTATCTACACATACACACATAAATATACACACATTATATAAACACCGTATATAAAATAATAAAAACTATACTGCAGTAAATACATAACCCAATAACATACTCATTTATTATCATTATCAAGCATTATGTAGTGTACATAATTGTATGTGCTATATGCTAGGCTTTTATATGACTGGGAGTGCAGGAGGTTTGTTTATACCAGCATCACCACAAACGTGAGTAATGCATTGTGCTATGATGTTACAATGGCTATGATGTTACTAGGTGATAGGTATTTTTCAACTACATTATAATGCTTTCATTTTTTGAGACGGAGTCTCATTCTGTCGCCCAGGCTGGAGTGTAGTGGTGTGATCTTGGCTCACTACAACCTCCGCCTCCTGGGTTCATGGATTCTTCTGCCTCAGTCTCCTGCATAGCTGGAACTACAGGTGCACATCACCACGCCTGGCTAATTCTTTTTGTATTCTTAGCAGAGACGGGGTTTCACTATGTTGCCAGACTGGTCTCGAACTCCTGACCTTGTGATCCACCCGCCTCGGCCTCCCAAAATGCTGAGATTACAGGCGTAAGCAAATGCGCCCAGCCAACTACATTATAATCTCATGAGACCACCATAATATGAGAGGTTTGTTATTGACCTAAACTTCATTATGACACATAACTGTATATATGTTATTGGTCAATATCAGTTGTGAAATCGTCATGCCACTGGCAACGATGGAGTATGCCCACTTCAGCACAATGTCACCAACACTGGATTTTGTTTCACATTTAAAATTAGAAAGATAGTATCTTATCTTCATCATGAATATAATTATTGTAATTTCACATAAGCCTGGAATTTATAGTGATTACATTACTCATGATTATATTATTTTGTCTGTTGCCTGTTGTGTTTCATGATTCTTTTAATTTTAATGTTTTGATATATACCATATACAATAATATCATTTTGTAGTCCTGATTGCAGCTCAAAAGGCTTTTCAAGTTTTTATTATGGTCATGTAATAAAATAATTGGCCCTTAATCTAGATTTCAGTAATTATTGCAATAGCCTTCTTTAGCTTTTGCTTTTCTACTTCTAAGTTTGTATTTTTTAAACCAAACCATTTTTTCTCTGCAAGGTTTTTAAATAAAATTCGGAAGCTTTTGTTAACCTTCTCTTCTGTAGATATTATAAATATTCTGTTGTCATTCCTTTTGATATGTTATGATCTTTTTATAATTGATTCTCAGTACATTATTTTGTTTGAAGAAATACAATTTTAATTGATTTCCCCAATATTGCCATAATTTAGTATAATGTCTCTTCTTTAACCTTGAGTGAGAAGTCTTCTCCACTGTTTGATAAGTGCTTTTATGTAAATTATTTATGGAATATTCTTTTATCTCAATTTCTCTTTCATAATTTGCACGAGTATCAAATTTTGGGTTTTAAAGATGGAAAAATATATTTGCTAATCAGATTTCCTATTTACATTTAATAAATTAAATTGAAGAGATAATATGAACCAGTGATTATTTCATAATTTAGAGAATAAATGTCAAAAAGCAAAAAAAAAATCAGAAAATTCATTTCCTTTAAGAATATTTGACATTATTTAGACTCAGTATAAAATTTTACGTTGCATACGTATTTTATTTTTCAGAAATAAGGAGGCTGGGCATGGTGGCTCACGCCTTTAATCCTAGCACTTCGGTAGGCTGAGGCAAGCAGATCACTTGAGATCAGGAGTATGAAACCAGCCTGGCCAACAAGATGAAAACCTGTCTCTACTAAAAATACAAACAAGTTGGCTGAGCATGCTGGTGGGTGCTTGTAATCCCAGCTACTCAGGAGACTGAGGCACCAGAATCTCTTGAACCTGGGAGGCAGAGGTTGTAGTGAGCTGAGATTGCACCACTGCACTGCAGTCTGGGCAAGACTCGGTCTCAAAAACTAACTTAAAAAAAAAAAAAATCTTAAGGCGATTCTGTGGAATACATAAGTCTCAGAGAATATTATTTAAAGTATTCATAATGCATAATTCATTTATGATACAATGTCCCATCTAATTCACCAAGGCAGGAAAGTCATTATTGAGTTTGCTATCCTTTCTCTTGAGACTCATTGACCTGATAGCCTGACAAAACAACTCAGTGTATTTTCTTCATATTTGATTTTTAAATGTATTTTCTTATTTCTAGTTTGAAATTGATCCATAATCATTGCTAACAAGAGATCTGACAAGAAAAACAAAAACTGAAATATGAACATCAAGCCTCAATAAGCAGAGCCCACAAATACAGGCTAATGTCTATGCAACCATTCATTCACTGAAATCACACAGTTCCTTACACACAATCATAATTTTATAGTATTTCCATTTATGAAGGTTTAAAACAATTCAGCAGTTTTTGTTCCTATCTAACTTTTCACTTCAAGGTATTAAAACTACAATGGTGTTGGAAGGTGATAATAGTGATATGAAATATGTATTATTCTGTTCTCACACTGCTATAAAGAACTGCCCGAGCCTGGATAATCAATATGGTTTGGCTGTGTCCCCACCAAAATCTCATCTTGAATTGCAGTAACTGAATTCCCATAATCCCCACTTGTCATGGGAGGGATCTGGTGGGAGGTAATAGAATCATGGGGATAGTTACACTTATGATGCTGTTCTAGTGATAGTGAGTGAGTTCTCTTGAGATCTGATGGTTGTATAAAGGTCTTTTCCTCCTTTTGCTCAGCTCTCATTCTGCTCTCTCCTGCTGTCATGTGAAGAAGGACATATTTGCTTCTCCTTCAGCCATGATTGTAAGTTTCCTGAGGCCTCCCTAGCCATGCTGAACTGTGAGTCAATTAAACTTCTTTCCTTTATAAATTACCCAGTCTTGGGTATGTCTTTATTAGCAGCACGAGAATGGGCAAATAAAGCAATTTACAAAGAAATGAGATTTAATTGACTCACAGTTCTGCATGGCTGGGGATGCCTCAAGAAACTTAACAATCATGATGGAGGGAGAAACAGGCATCTTCACAAAGTGGCCAGATCAAAAGAGAGAAAAGAGCAAAGGGGGAAGAGTCCCTTTTAAAACTATCAGATCTCCTGGGAACTAACTCAATATCAAGACACTAGCATAGGGGAAAGTGCCCCCATGATCCAATCACCTCCTACCAGGTCCTTCTCTCAACATGTGAGGATTGCCTGGGAATTACAATTTGAGATGGGATTTGAGTGAGGACACAGCCAAACCATATCAAAAGACAAAGGCAAAAACAGATTTTGTAAATGTTTATGAAGTCTATCATTTGATTTAAACATTTGAAAACTAGAACATGATATAAAAAAGAGGACATATCAGATACATGTTGTTTCACAATATAATAGATTCAGTTACATGAGTTGTTAATGACTGAGCAACTTTGGTTTGTCATGCAGACAAGTTGAAAAGAACTTGATGGTCAGGTGCAGTGGCTTATTCCTGTAATCCCAGCATTATGAGAGGCCAAAGTAGAAGGATCACTTGAGCCCAGGATTTCAAGACCAGCCTAAACAACATAGTGAGACCCTGTCTCTACAGAAAAAAAAAAAAAAAAAAAAAGAAAAGAAAACGAAATTATATAGGTGTGGTGGCATCTGCCTGTAGCCCCAGTTACTTGAGGTGGAAGGACTGTTTGATCATGAGATAGTCTCAGCTTCTCAAGAGGCTGAGATGGGAGGATTTCTTGAGCCTGGGAGGTTGAGGCAGCAGTGGGTGGGATTTTGCACTGCAGCCTGGATGGCAGGGCAAGGCCCTGTCCAAAAAAAAAAAAAAAAAGAAGAAGAAGAAGAAAGAAGGAAAGGAGAGAGAGAGAGAGAGAGAGAGAGAGAGAGAGAGAGAGAGAGACAGAGAGAACCTTGAATACTTGAATGTAAATTTTGAGGTATAATATGGAACTGTGTATCTAGAACCTGAAAAAAATTTACATATTTTGGCTAATTCTGTTATAGAAATTAAACTAAGAAAAAATCAGAAATACAAAACAATTTGAACAAAATGAGCATAGTAATGTTGGCAGTAGCAATAGAAATAAACTAAAGAGCCAAACATAATAATTTAGATGAACAAATTTTGATATGACCATTAAAGATATAAGGGATTTAAATAGCATTATATTGAAATACTTAAGTTTATTAGAACATTCAATGATGTATTAGTAGGTGCAAAATTTATTCAAAATCCACATATACGCAATATGTACCATAAAATGATTGTACTTATACAGCACATTTGCTTAAAACAATATTTATCTAAGTTTTTGTGGCGATTATCTATGAGTGGGGGGATTGTAGGATATCTTTATTTTGTAGTTTATATGTTTTCTACACCAGCGTTTGAAACAATAGATCTATCTCACTCTATGAAGAATAAAATAAAAATGAACAATGCAAGCTTAACAATGCTATAAGCTATTTTATGAAAACACAAGTTTCAAACCTCTAGAAATTCATAATAAACAGTAAGTCTTATGTGTATGTAAGTGAATAAATGTAGCCACATACATAAGAATATAATGGGACCTACACAGAGCGGATTTTCTCAACAATTCTGACAAATAAGAAAAACTCTAAATCTGAACTTTGCTGTATTCAATGTTTTAAATGGCTTGATGACTTTACATAAACTATATCTGACTTTACGATATGTTTAAAATATAGAAACATACTCTCCTGATACCGAAAATCACAAGCAGATAACTATAATTTGTAGATTTAATAAATAGTATCATATGTTAGCAAAATATCTATTAAAGTTGAATCAGTGTGCTAGAATTACCGGGGTGATTTCTTAGATTTTTTTTATTCTGATAATTAGTAGAGAAAAGTACAAAAACTGTACAGTATGTCAACAGTTTCACTGTCCTGAAGGCTACATTTCTCTGTAAGGTTACATTTAAGGGAGAAGGATGAAGAGAAAGGCAGGTAGAAAGAGAGAGGCGGGTAGAAAGAGAGAGGCAAGTAGAAAGAGACAGGTGTGAGGTTCTTGTGGGGACAAAAGTGCAACTGGACAGAGGACAGGATTTCCTAGTATATTGTCCCGCCATGTCAATAAACAGCTACCTCTCTCTGAGTGACACTTACATGACAGAGAAGGTGTGCATGCAGTACAACAGAACACACAATTTGCTTTTCTTTTTCTACAATGACAACAACCTGTAGTAAATACGAACAGATGGTATGTGGCTTTCATAAAAAAAAGAAAAAGGCTTTCAGGAGAGAAAACGAATTAATTTTGTTGTGTGAGTTTGAACTTCGTACTACACATACTAATTTGATTTATATACAAAAAGACAATTTGTTTAAAAGAATGAAAGAAAGGCAACAGAAAGTCATTTGCAAAACCTGGTATATCAGTGGAGGTTACTGGTCATTAAAACATACTATATGCTTATTTCTGGACAGCTGTTGTGTTCAGATTATTTAATTCAATTATGATGAGATTAAAAATAATATATCCAATAATGCTCTTGCTCAGAGAGAAAAACATGTCACAATTTCATGGATATTAGTTAGGCTTCTAATCTTTAATCACTAAAAGCATGAAGGCCTGAGAGAAGATTAAGAGCTCATAAATCTGGATAAGAAAGAGAAAGGTTTATCACACTTTAATGTTACATCAGCTAATACACATAATTCTATATTCCAATTGGATGTTATAGATTGGTTATTTTCTTCTATATACAGTACTTGAAGCATGGAGATGATATATTTAGCAAATCAGCATATCAATCACATGGTATAAATAAAGTAGCAAAATTGCTAAATCATTAAAAGAAAAAAAAAACAATTCTTCTTAATAAAGGGATTCTAGATGTAGAAAATTTTACTGATGGAAATCAGCTCAAAGCCTGTTTTATCTGGAGCAGATTTTCTTTCCAATAGTAAACTACTAGTTATTATTTTCAAGAGTTATATGTGCCTGCTTATTCACCTACAGTAAATAACGAAGAAATAAAGTATTTCGCTTAATTAACAATACTGATGAGCTATTTTAAAGTCATTTAAGAGTATTGTTATATTTTGAGAGTTTATTTTAAAAGAAAACATAATAAAAGATGGTTACATAAATAAAAATTACAGTTAGATTGAATATACACTATTGTTAATATCCAATAAGTTTGATGAATAGAACAGCATAAGACAGTGGAGATGGTCTGCTGATGGGTGGAAATAAAAGACCAGATTAGAGGTTAAAGGACAGAGGTAGATACATGGAGTAATAAAATTACATGAGTGATAACCATGAAAGTTGATGAGCTGAACAGGGGAGTGAGAAACAAATGTCAGTAAAGAACCATTAAGAAACACCTACAGCTCCAGGGCAGCAAGAATAAAAAAGGCTCAGAATGAAATAGACAGAAAGAAGCAAATTCATCAATGAATAAATTATAATAAATTACAGTATTAATGTATATTATAAATAAATATCACAAGACTACAAACATAAATAATAAGTATTTTTCCTAAAAACCACTGATATTGTCACGGTACAGTCATCTTCATATTTATAATTTGTTAATAATAAATGTTATACATTTCCATATTTAAAATTAAATTTAGCAATAAGAGAGAATATCCTTCTGCTCAATATATATTTAAGCATTTTACACTTTTGCAGAAATATTTTTTCATTTAAGATCACAAGTGAAAAATCAAAATTTTAAAATATAATTAGGTAAATTGGTATATGGTATATTAGATAGGAAACTCCCTAAATTGTTACCTTAAGGTTTTGAAACTATTACTGTATTACATTTTCTTTTAAAAGGATATGTGGTGGTGTGGGTAAACTGATGGCAACTATAAAAGACCTAAATGAAATGAATAAATATATAAATGCTAAGTTCATGAGACTCTTGGGAATACAGTTCACAAGCTTTTTTGAAAATCCTTATCAAGAAAATAGTTTTTAATACATTTATTTATACTGTAAAATATTTAATCTTTGAGATTAAATAATATTCTAAATATTAAATATATATAAATATATGTGTTAAAATAATCAAGAAAATAGAAAAAATTAGAATTTCAGGGAAGACTAACTTGTTGACATATATAGGTAATACAGAAAACTTTTTAAAAACAGATAGAGAAGAATATTTCCATTAAAGACGAGTGATGCTATTTTATAAGAAAACAAAATATATTATTAAAGTTTGTGCAGCAATCCCATTATTTCTTCTCTAGCCTCTGGAGAATAAGTCTTTCTTATTTTTAGATTTTCTTCTAAAAGAAATATATTTTTAACATGATGTCTTAAAAATAGCCCATTTAAAAGCAAATTAACCCATTCTAACCCCAATTAAAGCAAAGCATGCTTATTGATGGAATGCTAGTCTACCAGACAAAAATAAAATTCTGAATACTCAGAATATATAATAGAACTGGTATCCAGTTTGCTTGTTCTAAGTAAATGTCGTACAAATAACATTTTCTAGTATAAAATAACAATTAAAATAGAATTTTCAAAAGTGACTTGCAACTTCATTTGTTCAAGAGCTAGTGTATAGGGATGAATTCACACACATCACTTATAAACCTAATCAGCAAAAAAACTTCAATGCCCCCAGAAACGTTTTGTAAGAAGCAAAGTTTAAAATATATTACTAGAGCTTCACATATTAATTTGATTTATATATAAAAAGATAATTTGCTTAAAAGAATGAAAGAAATGCAACAGAAAGATCATTTGTGAAACTTGATACATCAGTGGAGGTTATTGGTCATAAAAACATACTATGAAACATACTATAAAACATACCGTGAAACATACTAATGAAAGCCAAATACCACATGTTCTCACTTATCAGTGGGAGCTAAATGATGAGAAAATATGGACACAGAGGAGAACAACACACACTGGGGCCCTTCAGAAGGTGGAGGGTGGGAGGAGGGAGACACGATCAAGAATAACAATTAATGGGTACTAGGATTAACACCTGGGTGATGAAATAATTGGTACAACAAATCTCCATGACACAAGTTTACCTATGTAACAAACCTGAACTTGAACCTCTGAAATTAAACGTTAAAAAATATTTTAAAAAAGAGAGAGAGAGAGAGAAAGAAATGTGAATCGAGGTGATCTGCCAAATGGTGCAACAATTTAGCTTCACCATCAGAGTCTCCATTATACCAGTAAGAACTACATATAAAGGGAAACCTATTCAAGTTTTAAAAATACAGATGTGCTTTCTGAGGTCTAAACTACCATTATTTGGCAGTTAATAACTATATTTGTACTAAGTAAACAAGGATGATACAAAGAAAATGCGATATTCTTCCTTTGGTGGTGGCATTATCTGTAAATGGCATTTCAAGCCTGATTCATGTTTTAAATATGATGAACAAAATGAATGAGCTTGTTTATTTTTAGCACAGCCTTTGTTTTTCTCATTTATATATTATCCTCACAAGTTGCAAAGCAAAATTTGTTTCCTTAGCATCTTGAAACAAATATACTTAGTATATTGTATTTATATTGCATCTTACCATTCTACTTGCAAAACTATTAAAGTAAATCAAGAAAATGTTCACTAAATGTCAAAATTACTAAGTCTATAAATTCAGAAAGCTTTTCAATTTTCTATCATTGAAAGTCTGCATCCAAAGGGTAAAAGTTGTTTTCAAACAGTTAGAAAAACTAAGGCGGTGCATGATCAATAAAGCAAAAGTGGCAAATTAAAACAACTGATGACTCCATTTTAAGAGTATGAATGTTCACTACAGTATTCTTTCAAATTTTACTGCAGTTTTGAAGATTAAAAATACAGTTTGGGGAATAATACAATGAGATACCACTACATACCTGCCAGAATGACTAAAATGAACAAGACAGACAATAACAAGAATATATCTCATAATGATGTAGGAGCATAAATTAGTAGAACCATTTTGGAATATGATTTGTCTTTATCTATTAAAGCTGAATATACACATACCTTATAATGTAACAATTCTACTTACAATATATACCCAGTAAAAAGGCACACATATTTTCTCCAAAAGCCAAATACAAGAATGTTCATAGTTATATTATTTGTAAAAGTTTTTAATAGAAATAGTAAATAGAATAGTAGTAAATATTAAATACAATAGTAAATAAACCAGAAGTTATCCATTCTACTACTGAAGGGCTTTTGTGCCATTTCTATTATTATTTCAAATAATAGTCAATAATATTAATTACTAATATTACAGTTAATAGTTAATAATAGAAATGGCACAAAAGCCTTTCAGTAGTAGAACAAATAACTTATAGTATATTTATACAATGGAATGATCTACAGGAATGAAAATGCTTAAACACCTGATTCATTCCACATAATGGATGCTTTTTACAAAAGTAATGTTAAAAAGCCAATAGAAAAATACTGTGGAAATATTTTTCAATGGAAAAATACTGTATAATTTGGTTTATTTTAAATACACAGGCAAATGCCACGTATACTGTTAGAAGTGAGGATAAAGAGGTTATATCTGGGGAAGAGAACAGGACTGTAAAAGTGCAAAAGGTAGGCTTCAGGAATGCAGGTGATATTCCATTTTATATGAGTGATGGTTACCTGTGTATGGTATTCACTTGAGCCCTATTATCTATGTGTGAGGTACTTCAAATTTATTTTCTGAGATATAGTATGGGCTGTGTGGCAGGAAATATCTTAAACCCTGGAAATCCAAACGTAAGTGAATGCTCAATATCCTGGGTTAAGGAAGGTTTACTTTTTACTTGGAGGTGAGAAAAAAGGAAAGGAATAAGCTAATAAACAGTATTGAAGAACACGAAAAATTGGCTAGTGTGATACAGAACTACTTTACGGAAAAGGGTTTTGTTTTTAATAGGATGAGAAGAGCATGAAGGACAAGAAGGTTGCGGTAAAAAATATGAGAGAAGGACATTCAGACTAAAGGAATAAGCAAGTTCAACTGCTTAGCATATTTAAGGAGGGGATAAAACTGTCACTTAATGAGCATAGATAGTGATCAAGTTGGAGAGGGAGGCTAGATGAGAACATAAGAAGTTTTTGAGGTGATGGCAAGAATTCAATCTCTTGTTTTTCATATTGGGATCCTTGGAAGAGTTTTGAAAGAGAGGAACAACATCTACTGATTTATACTTATAGGAAGTATTTGCTGATTGTCATATGAATATATGAATGATTTGAGAAGGGTATTTGCTGATGCAAGTCAAATGAAAGAAATCATTATAGAAGAGATCAAGATTTGAACTGGTAGGGTGGTAGCAGAGATACACGTAGTGAACATATTTTAAAAATATTTTAGGGTTAGAACATATAGGACCTGACAGTGATAGGAGGGATAAGAGTGACAAAGGTGTAAAGGATCTCTGTCAGTTTTCAGCTGGTACAAATGGGATCATTTACTCAGATGTCAGAAACATGTTAAATCTGAGCAGAGTAAATAGGTGGTGTTGTCCCCAGATGTGTTTTAAAGATGGAAGTTTCCACCAATTTGGGAGGTCGAGGTGGGCAGATCACTTGAGTTCAGGAGTTTGAGACTACCCTGGCCAACGTGGTGAAACCCTGTCTCTACTAAAATACAAATACCAGCAAGGCATGGTCATGTACAGCTGTAATCCCAGCTACTAGAGAGGTTGAGGCAGGGGAATCACTTGAATCCAGGAGGCAGAGGTTGCACTCCAGCCTGGGCAACAGAATAAGATCTTGTCTCCAAAAAAAAAAAAAAAAAAAAAAAAGATGGAAGTTTCCAGAGCACACTTACGGGAAGGATCATTAGAGAGTGATACTTTGATGATGTAGCCAATTAAAGAGAGAAGTCAGGGAGGGTATGGGGGCAGAATCCTGAGAAAGGGGTGCAGATACAGCATGTGTTGTCCTTCACTATAATTTGAATAGAGGCAAGAGATTGGAATACTGGTACTAGTTCATATAGATTGGTAGAAGTGAGCTTGTCACTATCCCATCGATTTAGAAAATTCTTTTCTGAAATGTGACGTGAGCCCATCAGCTGGGATCCAGGGTGCAGTGAGTGTGGGTGCTGGTCGGTGAAGAGGCATTATGGATAGAAGAGGAAAGCTGGGCATGCTCCATTCTGACCTGGCTACTTTTAAGTAAGTGTATCCCGTAGAGCCGTCTAGGAATTTCTATGACTTAAATTTACTCTTCTACAAAATGAAGTTAATGATATCTACCTACACTCCAGTGCAGTAGGCCAAGAAGGATATGTCATATAAAAAAATGATTACTACATGTTGAGGTTCCAGAAAATACTGGCAGTTAATCTGGTTGACTATGCATGCACAAGCAAATTATAAATGATACATTATATAAATATAACATTAACTAAATCAATGAGATATAAAATCTGAGTTCAAAGTATACATTTTTCTTAAATAATTTCTATGATTTTTTCAGCATACCATGTCTCCACATTGTACTTAATAAAAATTCTGTTAAATTTTTATGTTTTTGTACATTGACATTCATTTTGCCAAAATAATACACTTTTATATGTCATAAAACTAATTTTCTTATGTAGTGATTTTTAAATAAAATTCAATATGTTGGGAAAAATTGAGTGGTTCTAGATGAAAAATAAGTATGAAGAAAAGTAAATGATGAGGTCTGTAGGAGGATTGTGTACTATAAAAATATCTGAGTGAATGTATTTTCAATGAAAGGCAAGGTCTAGGTTGAGCATTTAGAGCAGAAAGTTCAATAACAAACACAATTTGATCTGAAGGAACTGTTATTTTAAATATTTTATGTCTCTTAGGTAATAAAATTTTTACAAATAATACTTTTTTGCAGTTGGTAATAAATTAGAGATATAAACACATATTAGCTAAGGACAAACTATTATTGTAGAGTTTATCGATTAGAACAATCTGGCTTTTCCATTTAGTTAATGCATTACTTTTTCATTTTAAATGTTTGGCATTCCTTTTAGTAAAAGAATGGGTATCATTTCTAGGATGCTGACAAAGTGTCCTAGTTTACTTCTTTCTGAAAGCACAATTTTACACTTGGAAGAGTCAGCACATACAGGATGCTAATACCAAATTTAAGTGTTAAAAATACCTTTTTGCATACACATTAAATCCTCTTTAGCACCGGACTGAAAATGGAGTGAGATGCTTTCCCAGAGAAACAAGCTATTCCTAACGGTTACATATTTCTAGAGTCACAGTCACATAAGAACTGCGTCTGAAGTTGGCGAGAGCACCTCATCTGAAACGGTGATTCATACTTAGCAAATTTCGACCCAGTGAAGTTCATATTCTATTGATTCTTATTGTGTGATACTTCTTTTCCCTTTTATTACCTGAGTGAGTGTTAAATGGCTCAAATTAAAGAATTCTTAATTAAACTTCCATAAATTCTGTTTAAAAACTCTGGAAAAAAAAACTAATTTAAATTTTACTTTACATAATTCATTAAAAAGATCCAGGAAAAAAAAAAAAAAGGTCTTTAATATCAAAGACAATGCAAAAAGCTCACCGATTCTGGCAATCTACATAATTACAGAAAAAAAAGAGATTGAGGGGAAGAATACATTTTATCTACACACACACACACACACGCACATACACACACATTTGTTGTTTCAGTATAGAGTGGACACAGTAGTCAACTAATAGTTATAACCTTTCAACGGTCTTGAAGAATCGCCAATTGAAGACTGTCAGCTGCAGTATTTCAGGGAAAGAATTTGGACTTAGTCTTACGAAGGGGTTTCAGAAGATCAGATGACTCTATTACTCAGGCATATTCTTTAGTAGTATACGGTAGATGGTCTTTGAAAAAAGAGGATTAATGAGGACTGGAGGGGATTGGGAGGATTAGAAAGATTGGTAGAATCCAGAGTGACAGAGGAAAGAAATAAGACTGTTAGAAATATAATGATATAGAGTTGAAAATAGGAAAACAAAAGAATACCTACAAATTTCAAAGGATAAGACTAACTTATGGCAACGTGACAGGATATAAAGAAAGAAACAATGATGAAAATGAGTTATGAGGCAAAAATAAAGACAAGAACGCATCAGATTGCTACACTGTTTTGTAGAGATTTTAAAGATCTAATATTAAGTAAGGATTAAGTAGAATAGTATGGGTTAAATAACATTTGATTTTTAAAAAGCTGAATAAAATTAATATCTGCATGTTTACATATATATGTTTTTTTCAGGTTTATGGAAAAAGGTGTAAATGGATAAACAAGGTATTAATTTGTGGATATACAGTTTGTAGACATTTCAGCTCAGTGGGGATTGAAGAATGGGAAATAAAATATAATTTGACTTGTGACAATAAACACCTGTCACTTAAGAAATTAAAAGAACAAAAACAATAATTCAGAAAAGTGAAACAAGTAAGAGAAAAATAAAATGGCACTTCCTTGTGTGTCAGAAATGAACACATAATTGGGAGTTGGTTCTGCTTCTGAGTACCCAGCCAGGTTCTTTGGAAGCAGATCAGATGCTGATGTAATCTCGGCAAACTGGTGCTTTCACAGGCTTTGCACTTAGCTGAAGTTATTCCCCAAAGCTTTGGCTCATTTGCACGTTTTTTATTACCTAGAATTCAATTATTTAAATGAGGCACTCTGATAAAGAATACGGAAACTCAGATGGACAATTTGCGTCAGTATTTCCAAGATCACCAATCAGACAGATTAAAGAAGACTGGTATATGTCAGTCCATTTGCACACTTCATCATGTCTAGGATTGTTTCATGGGCAGGCAGGCAATTCATATGACTGCTTTTAGAATCCTCTGCTAAAGAGGGCTTTTATAACCAGGTATAAGCAAACAATATCCATGAGACATTTTAAATAAAGAAATAAAATTGATACCAGCCAGATTTAATTAGATAATTTGCCTTAACCCATTCCTTTATTTTTTTATACCCTTGAAATTTGTTTGACATTTTTCTCTTAATATTTTCATAGGTGTTATGATTTAAACACGAGATAATACCATTCAAGCTGGGAGGATAAGTTTTTCCCTATTTAGCAGTTTTGAAAAGGTTAAGCAGCATCCTAGTCACTTAGTTAAAAATTAGTTTGATCAGTAAACACACACAGACTTCTATATTCTCATTCTAAGCCAATCTTTGTTAATTATACCAGGTTACATTTTTTAATTGAGCTATAAAATATTCTATTACGATTAAATTCACTTTTTTTAATGACACTGTGAAAAGTTGAGTAACTATTTCCTGCACTACAAAAGTAAAAAGGAGAGGGTAATATGTTTATTTTGCAACATATTCTATATATTACTTTGTTTATTGTTTGTATAGATGAATAACTGAATAATTTACCTAAGACTGTACAAAATAATTCAATACTATTTTAATTACATTTGGACACAGGAATTGGAAGTTCAATAAACTCACATAAACAGTAATAATATATCATTACTGTAGACAAGAATGTATTCATTAGGTAGGATGAATTATTTTCTTTCATTAGGAATAAAATTTACCTTCTTTTTGAGAAAACTTAACATCCTTCAGGAAGCTAACCTTTAGGTTTCATATGACTGTTTCATCAATTTACTTTTGAGTAATATAACAATTCCAGATTGACAGTATAATTATTACAGATTAAATAACATTCTATATGTCTCTCCTTGGAAAATTCACATGATATGCTGTTTATATATATGCAGGAACTTCATAAACCTCAATATGCTAGTTTTATTAGTTTTCCATTGCTGCTGCCAAAAAGCACCACAAATTTAGTGGTTTAAAAAAACAACAAGTTATTATCTTGCAGCTCTGTTGGTAAGAAGTCTGACATAAGTCTCAACTGAGCTAAAATCAAAGTGTTAGCGTGGCTGTATTCCGTTCTAGAGGCACTAGGGGAAAATCCATTTCCTTTGTCTTTTCCAGTTTCTGGATGCTGACCAAAGCACTTGGCCCTCTTCCTTCATACTCCAAACCAGCAAAATCAGATTGAGTCCTTCCCAGATGGGATCGCTGTGTCCAACTCTCTTTCTCCCTCTTTCACTTTTAAAGACCCTTGGGATTACATTGGACCCACCAAGTTTATCCAGGATCATTTCCCTAATTTAGGTTCTCTGATAAACGACCTTAATTCTATCTGCAACCATAACCCTCCACTGCCATGTAATATAATCACAAGTTACAGCAATTAGTATGTGAACATCTTGGGCACCATTATTCCGCCTACCATGCTAGCATTCAAGGTAGTCACATGCAGCACTTATACATTAATATGTTTGAAGTATTGCTGTAACTTCGCTCATAGAGTGAGTTTCAGAAGCTACATCACTTAATTTATCTTAGAATATAAATATTCTGAGTGAAGCCTGGTTGATAAAGAACTAGCCAATCAAGCTGATTATTGTCTCTTAAGTTTAATAAACAGTGTGATTATAAAGCCGTAAAGTGATTATTGGTGGGGATGGAGAGAGATGGGGGGGGGGAGAGAGAGAGAGAGAGAGAGAGAGAGAGAGACAGAATGTGTATATGTATGTGTCTTGGGATAGTTGTATGAAGGAGTACTTTAATTCATATGAACAATACTGAAATAATCTTGCGATACAATAATTTTGTATATTTGCTAAAATATCAGTTTCACAACTTAATAATCACCTCAGACCTTCTGCTGAAACTATAGATTTATATCTTGGTTCCTAATGATTTACCTTGCACTTAAAAGTCTGGGCATAAATCACTAGGAAATGGCAAAGTAAAAACATACGGTCTTTCAATTGATATATTGGCTGGGGAAACTTCATATCTTGTCTATTCTTCTTTTACTATAATCATTTGTAGGGTAAATTGGGGTTGTCAGCAAAGAACATTTTAAAAGAATTAGTACTAAAAGAGATATGTTTTATGCTGCAAAGTAGTCAGATCTGAAAAAGCAATAATTATAACATCCAATTTAGGTAAACTTAATAAATATAATAGAAGATAAAATATATTGACTAATAAAATACATAGATGATTACACCAGTAATTTCGGGCAAAATTTGTTTTTACGGCATCAAGAATGTTCCATTTGTTTCTAATAGCAGACTCACACTGATGTAATAAAAGCCATCTATGACAAACCCACAGCTGACATAATACGAATGGGGAAAAGTTGAAAGCATTCCCTCTGAGAACTGGAACAAGACAAGGATGCCCACTCCCACCACTCTGCTTCAACATAATACTGTAAGTCCTAGCTAGAGCAATCAGACAAGAGAAAGAAATAAAGTACATTGAAATTGGTAAAGAAGAAGTCAAACTATCACTGTTTGCTGATGATATGATTGTTTACCTAGAAAACCCTAAAGACTACTCCAGAAACCTCCTAGAATTGATAAAACAATTCAGCAAAGTTCCAGATACAATATTAATGTGCACAAATCAGTAGTTCTTCTACACACCAACAGCGACCAAGCAGAGAATCAAATCAGGAACTCAACTCCTTTTACAATAGCAAAAACCAAAACAAAACAAAACAAAACAAAACTGAGGAATATCCTTAACCAAGGAGGTGAAAGACCTCTACAAGGAAAACTACAAAACACTGCTGAAAGGAATCATAGATGACACAAACAAATGGAATCACCTTGAATACAGAATGATTTCCATAAATACATACATCGGAAAAAGTAAGTAACTGTAAAAATTTTTAAGATGAACATTTTTTAATTAAGGAAATCTACTCTTTATACCTAAAATAAAAATTACACTAAATATATGTTGAATATGTGTTCATATGTATTTGTGAGTTTCCATTTCCATAATTTAAATGTATTTTAAGACAGAGTCTTCCTTGAAATCCATCTTCCCAAGCTTCAAGACAGTCACTCACCAGAGCATCCTCCTCCCACTACAGTTACTCCTTAGTTGCTAGTGTCCCCCCGTCTTTTCAACCTACAGGTGTTTGTTGCTCCACTTCCGGTCCCTTATGTTCTTAACATTTTCTCTCATATTCAGTATCTTCACTTTAAGTGCAATCTAATATTGCATACGGATTTTTATTTTATTCCTGCACCACAAAGCTCTCCCTGCAACTCCACAGTTGCGTATTCCACTGACTCCATTTTATCCCCACTTGGACGTCTCAGTCTGTAAATGTGCAAAACTCAGGTCTTTGTTTCTACTGCCTCTCTCCTTCTCCTGTCCAACTTGATTCTCCTCAAGTATTTTGTTTCTTAGGGAATATCAGTTGCATCCTTCTTATTGTTTAGGATGCAAATATCACAGTGTACCCTTTCCCATCACTTTATCCCATCAGACTTATATCTTAAATAGTAACACATCCTGCCAACTTTATGTTCATGATAAATGCAGAATCAAACCTTTTCTCTCAATCTCCACTGCTGTCACTCTGCTGCAGACAGCATCATCTCTCCTCGGAATTCTTGGGATGGATCTGTAACTGGCCCTGTTTCTGTTCTTGCTCCTCTTCAGTCTATCTGCAACACAGTGGCAAGAGTTTCTTGTTGAAATATCGATCAGATAATGTCACCTCTCTGCTCAGAATGATCAAATACCACCCATAATCTTGTAGGAAAAATCCAAAGTTCTTACACAAATCCAGGATCTACACATGATCTGGTTTCTATTATTTCTTAACATTATCACCTCCTATATTCTATTTGTTAGTCCATTTTCTGCTGCTATAACAAAACACCACAGAAGGAATAATTTACAAAGAGCAGGCATTTATTTCCTCACAGTTCAGTTATGGAGGCTAAGAAGTCCAGGACTGAAGGAACTGGCATCTGGTGGGGGCTTTCTTGCTGGGTCTTCATGTTGTGGCAAGAGCAAGTGAACCCACTCCCAAAAGCTCTCTTAATAAGGGCTGTAATTCACATCCTCACGACCTAAGCACCTTTGAAAAGATGCCACTTCCCAATGCTGTGGCATTGGAGGTTAACTTTCCAAGACATGGATTTTGAGGGACACATTCAGATCATAACACTCCATTTCAATTACTTCACTGAGCTCTGCTGTTCTTGTTGTGTGTCAAATAGCCAGGGGTGTCCCTTCCCTAGGACTCTTGCACTTGCTTTTCATACTCCCTGGAATATTGTTCCTGAGATATCAACATGGTTCATATACACACTTCCTCCTGGGCTTTATTCAAAGTATTCTTCTTAGAAAGGGCTTCCTGGCCAAATAGATAAAATATCAAACCACCATCTATCTCTTGACAATCTTTTTTCTGCATGGCTTTTTCATTTTTTCCCTTTAAAAATTTTCTACAAATACTATAAAATATTAATTATGCCCTGGTTTACCAGCTTTCTTTTCAAATAGATTGCAACCTTCATGAATGAATGAATACAAAATTTTAATTTACTATAGAACAGGTAAAATATAATTTAATATGTAATTGGATTTTATTTTTGCCTTAAAAAAATTTCTGCAAGTAGAATTTTAGTTACCAAAATAGGAACTCTACTGATTGGTCTTTGGGAACTGGTTTATTTTATAACCTCAATCATACAATGCTTTCCCATCTATTGCTCAGCTAAATAGAACAAATGACTCAAAAAGTGGGTACTCCATAACAGCAAAATTAACTATAACGAAAATATATTTTCATGTACACTATCATGGCTCATTCAAATTACATCACATTAGTAAAAATTACTAATGAGACATTAAAAAATAAATATAAACAACACAGAAAAATCTGAAAAAGTCATATTTCTCTCTCACAATAATTTCTCTGAAATTTAAAAAAAATTATAGCATACATACAATTTAGTATTAAGCTTAATAATTTATATTTAATTGCCATACATTTATCATTGCTTTATTCAAATTATTAAATTAATTTTACCTTATTAAGGAGTTTCTTCATTTTTGTGATATTTTAAATTATTTCCTAATTTATTCTCACAAGTTGTGTATAAGGGAGTCTACCCTATCCTATCTCTCACAGTGAGTTGCAAATTGCTTTTTAAAATCGATATATTGATTTTCACTTCCACCACGCAGGAGTAAGTATAAGTAAAAGTTTGATCATAACTGTGTCAACATTGGTTTCAGAAATTCTTTAAAATATTATAATTTGAGGCCAGGCGCTGTGGCTCACACCTGTAATCCCAGCACTTTGGAAGGCCAAGGCATGCGGATCACGAGGTCAGGAGATCAAGACCATCCTGGCTAACACGGAGAAACCCCGTCTCTACTAATAATACAAAAAACTAGCCAGGCATGGTGGCACGCACCTGTAGTCCCAGCTACTCGGGAAGCTGAGGCAGGAGAATCGCTTGAACCTGGGAGGTGCAGCCTGCAGTTAGCCAAGATCGTGACCCTGCACTCCAGCCTGGGAGACAGATTGAGATTCTGTCTCAAAAAATAAAAAATAAAAGTATATATATAATTTGATGGATTACAATGGCATCCAACCTCATTTATATCACATGGGTAACTGTGGATCTAACCTAGATATTTTTATTTAAAATACTTTTAATATCAGGTGGACTGAAAATAATTGGATCACATGACATTATCGGTAATATCTAATTGTGCATAGTTACATATAAGTCATACATAAGTCATCTGTATTAATCCTAAAGGCCTCAAAATAATGGCAATAAATACCTATTTGAGAATCTTTATGATTATCTAAACATAAAATGAAATAGAAATGATAGTTGAATTCCTTTTCAGTGGAGGCATCTGCGTATCTTCAATTTATTTTACCAACAATTCATCTATCATATTCTATGTGCTTAGAGTAAAAGCTTGAATTAGACATAGTCCTGGCATTAAAGGACGTTGATTAAAGCAAATATTTCACTCAATATTTTTAGGAATCAAACTTTGTTCATTTTGTTCTCAGACCTACCAAGAAATTTCTAAATTTATGTGGCTCAACGATGTAGAAATTTGTGTATCAGAACTTTCTAGTATCCACAGAAGCAATATCCGAGCATGTCAGGGTGCACTAGGGCAAATGCTCGTCTTAGACCTGCTCCTACATTTCCTCTCTATCTGTTAATTTTCCCAGAAATAACTTCCTGGAACATGTACCACACTCAGAAGTCAAAATACTACCAGTAGTGATAGAGGTTCTTACTTATTTAACTTGTGCTGGTCTTTTCTTTGTCATTTAAAAAGATTGTAATAAGGGATTATTTAAATAGATAATATATTTATGCAATCATATGCAATAATCAAAATGCATAATAATAAATATGGCAGGGACACCCACCAATTCAAAGTACCTTAACCTAATGAGTGACCTGTTAACAAATGGATGTCTTTAACATTGAACTAAGCATCAGACATATGCCTAACGGCATATTGGACTCATAAAAAAGTCATGTATCCTCTCTACTATTCACATGGAAGACAAACATCCTACAAAATTAGTTACATATAATATTATGAAATTGTATTTATTTTATTTAAATATATATTTGTGCACGTGTTTATGTGACTGTATGCCTCTCTATATCACTATATCTTTCTAAAAATATATGTAATTTTAGTTGTACACATATATATCCATATTAATCTATTCATTGAAAAATTATTTTTAAAATATACACCAAGCATTAATAACGGTTACTGTTTAAGAATAAATCTCAAGTCACATTCTATATTTTATATGTCTACATTTTTACAACAAATTGTAAATGTGGATAATATGAGGAAGGATGGAAATAAAAGTTGAGGTGTATTCATAATCTTAAATTACATATTTCAAATTTAAGATCTCAAAATATTAGAAATTTAGATGTTCACTTTTATCTATGAAAATAATATAACAGAGAACACTAACTTTTCTTGTAGATGATTTTTAACCACATTAGAATAACTGAAAGACTTAGCATGCTTAATCAATTTTAATCAGACAAATCATCAAAGACATTGAATCTATGATAATTTGCCAACATTAGTGTAGACCTTTACAAATTGTAAGCCAGTATAAAACTTTGTATATTGGGTTTTTACACCTATTATCATCACCTTTTAGGGATAAAGAAAATGGACTACAGATCAGACATGCACAACGCGTCAATCCATGTCAGTGTCCACCCTCTGCCATGTCTTCAAATCATTAAGCTCAGTTCTTTTCCATTGTGCTACACATGAGCACCTGTCTACAACTGTACCTTTTAAATCAAACTGTTTTCATTTTACTTCTGGAGGCTTTAAACACTAGAAACTACTCCAAGCACATAGAATAACTAGAGTGAATGCTCCCTCCCTACAACCCACGCATACACAAACTCCCAAAATATAATAGAAGCAATTATAGAGAAGAGTCAGTATCTTTTATTTATTATTTATATTAAAAGATCATCTGAAAAAAATTAAAGTGAAATTTGTCTTTAACCTCAACATTTATATTATCTCTCAGTTTTAATTTCCTCTTGTCCCAAAAATGTTAGCTTATGATAATATAACCCTCGTCCCTCAGTTTACTGGCAAGATCTTTCACAGTACTGTGTTAGGGATCTAGGAAAACACCTACCAGTTGAAACACATTCAATATCAAAGTGAAAGGAGGGGATTTATCTGTAGAGCCCCCAAACTGGACTGCGCAGTTGCCTACTCAAACAGCATACGCATGAACCTTTTTCTAGATACATCCTTTGATTTGGCTTAAAGCAGTGGTTCCCACTGAGTGATTCTCAAAATTGCATTGAGAACTACTGCTCAAAATTGCTCTAAGCAGTGGTTCTCAATGCAATTTTGCACTCTCCCCAGGGGATAGTTAACAGTGTTGAACAATGTACAGAGAGATTTTTTTATTGACACAAGTTGGAGGTGCTACTACTGTGATCTAGTGGTTAGAGAATAGGTATGCCACTAAGGAGCCTACAATACACAGAAAAGTCCCCCAGGAGAATGATAGAGCTCACAATATCAACAGCACCAAGGTTAAGAAGGCCTAATCTAGAACGTCGTACTACAGATATGTATAATGGAAAAGTATAATGAAGGCATACAATTAAGCACACTAGGGCTTAAAGTTCTCTACTTATTTTTAAAAAAAAAAGAAAGAAAGAAAAGAAAAGAAAAGAAAAAGAACACCATATATGTGCTCTGTCTTTAATGTCTCAATCTCTCTCATTCTTCACCAGACTTCACTGTATCAGATATATGAATTCAAAAGAAGTAAGTTTTTCCTGGTCAATAAGTTCAATATATTTTATCCTAGCTCTGTTGAAGTGTTCCATGCATGTTTAGAGTCCGAAAGACAGTTAAGTCAGGTTGCAGATACTTAAGGTATACTCCTGTCCAATAAGTTAAATAAAGGACTGTTGGGGGGGTCCCAAAACTTGCACACGTGTGGTTTGTATTCATTAGACTGCAAAAATCAATGCAAAGCCTAATAATGCTATTTATATCAGCCAATGAGACTAAAGTACTTCATATTTATAGCAGCTTTCATCTAAATAATGTATAAAGTTGGAATAAATGACTCATGTATTCTCACAAGTCCACTATATCCATTTGAAATCAGTCACGGAGAGGAATCATAATTTCCAAATTGCACAATGTATGGACTTCATTCTAGCACTGGTTGCTATTGTTCATGCTTGTGACTGCTATAGCTAATTATAATCAGTCTGCACTGGATACAGTTACAGCTAGAGTTTCCTGCCACTCACTGTCCTTCCACTATTATATTCTCCTTTGCTATTGGGTTATCTTCAGCTGGGCATTTCTGTTGCATGTATAACAGCCAATGCTCATTTTCTACCTCCCATTGTTTTCAGATAGGCAATCAATCTTGACCATTGGTATCAGTTCCTTTTTGTTTGTTTGTTTGGTTTCTTAAGTTAGCTTTCTCCGAGAAAAAGCATCAGAAGTATGGTTCATAAAATACCCACCAAGGTGCACTAAGTGAATGTCTTATGGAGGAAGTATATCGGTTGACCTATCCCAGGTTAATTTATTATTAAGATATCCAGAATTAAATAAATAACAGGAGGCTTGAGGACAACTGCAATCATAATTGGTGATAGCACCAGAGTGTTACACAATGGAACTAATTATCTACGAGTAGCACATCCTACCTTCTTCCTCCCACATCCCAACAAGGTATATGTAAGATCTAGGCTGGACCTCAAACTCTTGATTTAGAATTAAGCATTTACTCTGGTAAGACAAATACACTAAAATAAAAGAACAATTATTGCAGGAGCAAAGCCCCCTGCTTTGAAAAATCCGTGGGTGATCCCAGAGTGAAAAATAAAGGTTTGAAAACACAGTTAGAGCCTGTAGTTAGTTTTTTTGGCTGCATAACAAAATCTTCCTCTGATCTGTCTCTCGGCTCAAAGCAGTGATGCCATCACCTGAGCAAACCGAAAACCATAATACTTTTAGCTAAGATTTTTATTTTATTTTTCTTGACTTCCAACAGGGAAAAAGCAAGGAACATTTATTCTTGACTACAACATTAAATGCAATGAGACATTGAAATAAAAACATTTTAATAGCCCTAGCTAATAAAATTCTATTTTTTCACCTGTTACATATGAAAGATTTGCCTAGAGCCACATCTGTACACAACACACACACACACACACACACACACACACACGCAAAAGGCATAATTTTACCTTGTTTTGAAGACATAAAAATCAAGACAAAATAATAGTTATTTCCATACTCAAACAAGAAGTTAAGAAAGGGAAATGAATGGGAGTTAACAAACATAAATAAAGTGTGTTGCTGATCACAGAAGCCTACCTAATTTCTTTTCATGCATCATTTATAAGTGCCCTCTAAAAGAAGCAAAAGTTTCATCTTAAGCTTTAATAAGCATTTAAGGCTGGGATTCGTGGGAAGAAAAAAAAAAAAAAAAAAAGAATGAAAGAATATAAATGAGGCTTGTCCTGCTGCAGTTTCGGTGCTCAGAAATCACGTAATTTTAGAGGATACTGGAAAGACAATAATTAAAAAAAAAAAAAAAAAAAAAAAAAAAAAAAAAAAACACTATCAAAAATTCAATTTCAGTGCCCCTGTTTCTATTCTGACCATGCGTCCCTCCACTTTTACAGATACACATAAATGACAGCTTATACTCGTGCCATCACTATTGCAATGTGCCTTGCAGAGAGTATCCTTCCAACTTCTTCAGGGAAGACAACAGCACAGCCACAGATAAACATAAACAGACACGCAGCTGGATTCTGAGACTCGCATTCGATAGGCTCTATGGCAGCATTCCTGCATAAGAAAATCCAAATGTATACCAGCGACAAGGCAGCCGGCATTAGCTACAACTTTCCCCTCAGCCCTCGATCCTGTGAAACCCGTAGGAGAGGAAGATTTCACCCAATATTGTTTTGACTCAGAACTGGGTAAAGCAGCCCCGCTGTACACAAAAATATTCATGTCACTACACAGTAAAGTGTCATTTATTGAAGCCTTACCTTGGCTGACTTGCCCTAACTGGTGGAAAGGAACTTAATTTAAAGAAGCAAAGAGGGGACTTTCCCAGAGCTCTGGGCACAGCTGCTCGCGGTCCTCGGAAAGCCCAGACTCAGGCTCCGCGCACCTCGAGCCCTGGGCTCCGAGGCTGGGTCTCTGCAGCTCCCGAGCGCGCCTCTGATTGGCTGGCGGCGCCTGTCTGCCTGATGCTGCGCTCTCCAGGTCTCTCCTCCTTCCTCTTCTCCCTGGCTCTCCTCTCCGCGGCTCCTTTCCCTTCTGCCTCCTTCTCCCCCCAACCCCCCATCGTGCACACTTTTGGGGCCGCACAAATTCCACAGCACGCAAAACGGACACCCTTTAGCCCCCTCAGCAAGGTCATGTGGAAAACAATTCAGCTCATACTACTACTCCTAAGTAAAATCCCTGATCCAAAGGCATCATCTTAAGTACCAGATATCTTGAAAAATGACGGCCAGGACTCCGTGACAGTTTAGACCATCAATTCTCTGCGGGGGAGGGGAAACTGGGGAGCGAGAGGGGTTTGCCTGTCAGATGGAGTGGGAGTAGCCACCGGGAGGGAACCAGGAAATCAGGCAGGGCAGGCGCTGATGTGGCAAGCTGGTAATAAATTTTCATATTCCCGTGCAAAGTCGTCACAGCCTGCTAAACATTCAACTGCTGGCTCATTCATCAGTGATCCATAGTCCGGTGGTAGCCATGAGATTTCGCTTGAGTGATGTCCTTTAACGCCTTCACCCAAAGTACTCAAGGTATGGAGGGTTTATATCAGACAGAGCTTCCCCTTGGAGGTCAGCATTTATATTTGTGAGGACGAATAGGAGCTGCGATCCTTTTCCAACTCCCTTTGCTTGTGCCAGGAAACCTAACACACACACAAACTTCTCACCTCTTATTACTCCAGAATAAATTAAATCGATTTGCAATGTACATAGCTTTTGATAACAGGGATTTGAGGTCTGATGGGCTGCATTCAAAACTGATTTGGACATCTGAAACAACTTTAGTACTTTCTCCCTGCACGAAGTCACCCACATTCACCCATTAAGAACATCAAGCATCCTTATTTAAAGTAAACAAGTGTAGGAGTTTATGTAAATTGAATGGCTATTCTAAGGGTCCCTTGGCAAATATACTGAGAATTGTACAAGACCCCCGTCATTGCAAACACTAAGAGAACGATATTACTTTTTCTGCTTGGTTGATAAAACTACAAATGCCCAGGTTCAGAGGTTTAAAGGAACAAAGACTTAAGCTTAAGAGAGGTAGAGTTATAGGGTGCACAAGCTCTAAAGGCCAGAATACATGGATTCAAATCACGAGTGGGACGTATCTTTACACCTGAACCTGTTTAAGCTTTTACCCTTCTCGGGGCCTCAGGAAACTACTCCAAAACCTGGAAGGCAATCCTCACTTTAGCAGGTCTCTGTGAATATTTAAACATCTGTGTACTTGTTCAAACTTATGATAAACTTTTGGTAAGGTTATACAACTTCTAATTAATTACCCCCTCTTTTCTTCTTCCCTGAGAAAGATCAAAGAGGTTGAAAAGATAAGGTAAGTTGTATTTCTTGGAAGTTTAAAGGGTCTGAGAGTGAATGTTTGAATCGGCTAAAGTCATATTTGACTATTTTGCTTGAGTGATGTGAAATGTGGAAGGATTTAATTTTATTTAGCTTTCGAAAAGATTAAACAAACTAACAGGAGCAATGAGGTAGAACAAGAACTGGGTTATTTCTAATTGGGAAGGAATTGAACATTTCAGTGTTCTGTTGCTCTTAAGGAAGACATTAGAAGTCAATTAGAATTTGGAAATTTCTAAAATTTAAACTTTTAGAAAAAAATGGAATGGAAACAGCAGCATCAATATGCCAGTATTATATTGTGCATTATATATTCTTTCTTATGCAGCTACTGTTTTAAATGGGGGGATTCTCCTTGTGTAGTGTCCAGACACAAATTCTTAATTTATTTCAGTTTATTGAAAGAGATGAGAGAATACATTTCTAATCTTTCTATGTTGATGAAGCCCTGACTGCCCAAAGAAATAGCTATGAAAAATAAAAGGGATAGAAAAAGAATCTTTAAGTCTGTAAGAAGTCCTGTAGTTTAATTGTTAAAGTTCATGTAATAACATTCTCTAGAAAACCCTAATTCTGTTTATTTGATGGCCTCTAGTTGAATGAAATAAAACGTTTGTTTTTCAGCTTGCTACTGAAGCAGTGGCTGAGACACAAGCAATGAGCATCCTAGGGACATACTTGAAAACAAAACCTGCTTTTGCTGGTCTTCCTTGGTGGTTTTCCCTAGATAAGACTGTAATAAGTGCATCCAGTGGACAGTCATAATGGAAGTCAACAGGCACTTGCTCCTGAGTGCAATGACATGCAGAAAGAATTGTCAACACTGCCAACCAGGACAATCCATTTCTAGAAAAAAGAATTCATTCATCCAGGAAGGATTTGTATCTATGAAACCACACTCTTGGAATAAGGGCTCTAGATTCTCCACAATCCCAATGATGCATACACCCTGGGTTTAAATGACTTCTGGAGTTTGACATTCTGAAACTGTGCCAACTTTCCCTAGCCATTGAAAAGTAGACCCGTCAGCCACTTAGTGCATCTCTTGTATTTTCACCTTAAAACGGAGGAGGAGGAGGAGGAGGAGGAGGCGGAGGAGGAGGAGGAGGAGGAGGAGGAGACGACAATGACAAGTGAACCAATGTGGAACTTGCTGGTTAGGGAAAGTCAGGTGGTGGGCAGGTGTTTGTTTTCTCTTTATGTCAAAGATTACTTCAAAAAAGTGGACAATGCATCAGTCACCAGAATTTATTACAGAACTAATCTCTGAAAGTGAAAGCATGGACATTTCTGATACTGAATTCCCACTTTGATTACCTTGGGAGAGTTATTAGAATCATTTTAGCTGGTGACAGAGAAACATCCAACACACGATTGATGCTGGTCAAACCATAGAACCTGGAAAGATAAAATTGTCATGCTAAATTGTGATCGTTTTCTGAGAGAGGGACTCAGAAAATTGTCTCTTTAGATGTCATCTCATGCTCAATTTTACCCTGGAAATTTAGCAAGCTATGTGATGTTTCCAAACCTGAATAAGGGAGCAATGTAAAGGAAATTTAGAGATACCTCTTGTTACAATTCAGTTTTTAGAACAGTCAACTGCACAAACATGGTGCATTGGCTCATTAACAGTTTTATTGAGATATCATTGGCACAAACATTATTATATATTTAAGGTATACAACTTGATATTTTGCTATACATACACCATGTGAAATGATCATCTTATAACTAACTAATGTATCTATCTCCTCTATGTAGTTACCATTTTTGTTTACAAGAATATCAAAATATGTGATCTGATTTTTATCTAAAGAAAAAGACCTAGTAAATTATAAAGGAACAGGAAAATTTCTCTACAACTATTTATTTTATGTGTTTGGTTAGCAAGAACTACAGTTTGTACATTTTTGTTAAAAGAACAAAAGAGAAAACAAGTTGATAAAAAGGTGATCTCTATAGTATGAAAGATGACCTAATGAAGTTAACCTTTACTCATTCTGTCATCTCATTTCAGTTTAACAATTGCACAGAAGGCCGGGCGCGGTGTCACGCCTATAATCCCAGCACTTGGGGAGGCCGAGGCAGGCGGATCATTAGGTCAGGAGATATAGAGACCATCCTGGCTAACACAGTGAAACCCTGTCTCTACTAAAAATTAAAAAAAAAAAAATTAGCCGGGCATGGTGGCGGGCACCTGTAGTCCCAGCTACTCAGGAGGCTGAGGCAGGAGAATGGCGTGAACCCAGGAGGTGGAGGTTGCAGTGAGCTGAGATTGTGCCACTGCACTCCAGCCTGGGCAACAGAGAGACTCCATCTCAAAAAAAAAAAAAAAAAAAAAAAAAGAATTGCAGACTAGTAGTAAAATATTAACCCAGAAAAATGAAAGACATCTATCAAGAAGGTTTCACAGATAACCATATGTGCAATTAATACTAAAAAGTAGCATATTCCTTATTCATAATAATAATTAGATCCATGTGTTCACTTTTTAGATTTTTCTTCAAGGCATATATAATATCAAAGAACCAATGAGCTTTTTTGGCTCCCATGTAGTAGTATGAATAATTGACAAAGCAAATGGTAAAACTCCTCAATTTCTATTACATATATATTTTATTTCTGTAAAACAGATAATTGTTGTACTGCAAATGATGAAATGAGGACACTGAGTTCCAAAATAAGTGAAAATATAATAGATTATGAATTCTAGCTTTAAGTATTAAAACAGAAAATATAAAGCACATGCCAGACTTTAAGAAAAACAAAACAAAACAAAACAAAATTCAATTGTTGGTAAACTGGGGATTTGATGAGAATAAATTAGTGCCGAAAGACTAGAGTTAAGCAAATATTTTCCTAACTTTCAAAACTTAAATGAATATGAATTCTATAAATTAGAAATTATTGAACTAAATGTGGAAAGTGGAAAAGGTATAAGATGACTTATTAAGGAGATGAGCAGACCACTATAGGAGAAAACAGTGGGACCGCCTGAGTTTGCATTACATTCACAAATAAGTCATTCTAGAAAAATGCCATTTCTTTCTATTCCAGATATGCAAGACTGGAAATAGAAAAAATGTATATTATATTATATTGTTTTCTCTACATCATCATCATCATCGTAGCCCTCATGATTTCATTATAGCCTACATGGAGAATTTTAAGTACAATTTTTGGGTGTTGCTACAATTTTGGGGTGGTGTTGTAGTAAGCAACTACCTAAGCATGTTTGAAAATGTCAAACCTTACTCAAGGAAGGTTTCCAGTAGATAGCTGTAGAGCTCCAACTCCAAACCTGGCCTGAAACTGGCTTTTATCAATACCATGAACACCAAAGTCGTTCATGAAGAAATTGTCCCTTAGCAGAGCCAGTATTCTTGAAAAACTTGAGTGACATCTCAAATATAATGAAGTAGAAATTCCATAGCTGGATCCCAAAGTATGAATGTATTAAATATATGGTAGTGTGGGGACAGACTTAGAACCAAAACCTGTGAATATGATTTAGATATTTCTACTGACAATAATTTCAGTATAAATCAAGTATGTGACAGTTATCAAAAGTGTAAATATAAATTTAGACATCCTTAATAATACCAAAGCACCACAATGAATGTGGTGCTATTACTATCTCTACACTATTAAAGATGAATTCCAAAAATATTGAGAACTTACTTGTAATATTGTATTTTAAGATGATAGCTAATTCTGTTGGTTTTAATTAATGTATATTTTTGTTAGCCTCACCAGATTGCATTCATTCAGTTGACAAAGCTGATACCATCTCTAACTCCTCTGTTTTCCTCACCATTTGAACGATACTAATTCCTTGCTTTTTCTGTAGCACACACATATACACACATATAGATATATACACACATAGATATAGAAATATAAATATTAGATATATAGATATACCTCTATATATCTTTTATGTGTACACACACATATACATGCATATGGATATACACACATATAGATATAGATATATAGATATTAGATATATAGCTATACCTCTCTATCTAGCCTCTTAGTTCTGTGTCCCTGGAGAACCCTGACAGATACAATAGGTAATGTCATGGCCATTTTACTGATGAAGATATTAGGCACATATATTTATGTAATTTTTCATGTTTGTTTAGTTCCAGATACTGTGCCCTTAATTATTATGCCACGCTTCCTCTAACTATAACACAAGTCGCTAAAATGGCATATCGGCAGACTATTAAAAGTATTTTTCAGCCTAAAATATTAGAGCCTAGTTTAACCTGTTGGAGAAAATGCTTTCTGAGAGGAGGTGTTCTTTGAGCTGTATTCTTTGTTCTGAATCTTGAAAGAGGAATAAAGTAGAGGTAGGCTACAGAAAAAGCAAGGAATGGGTATAGTTCAAATGGTGAGGAAATGGAGGAGTTAGAGATGGTATCAGCTTTGTCAACTGAATGAATGCAATCTGGTAGGGTGTATATCTATATGTGTGTATATGTGTGCACATATATACACACATACGCATATATGTATACATACATGCACACACATACATGCATACATATGTGTATACACATACATGCATGCACACATGCACATATGCACATGCATGCATACTCACACATATGCACATATATATGCACACATGCACACATGCACTTATGCACATACATGCATACGCAATACACATGCACATACATGCATGCACATATACACATGTGCACATATATGCATGCACACATACACATGTGCACATATATACATGCACACATATGTGCACATATATGCATACATGCATGCATATATATACGCACACACACACACACACACCTCTATTCCCTACGTTCTATTTCTCTGGAGAACCCTGACTGATAAGTAATGTGGTAAATAACTTTCTCTATCATTGAATATTAATGTCATCCCAAGTTTTTGATATAAACAATGTTTTAATGAACATCTCCATTTATAAATTTTTCCTAGGTCTCTGACTATCACACTTGAAAAGGCTACTGAAATTGAAACTACTAAGTAAAATATATGAATTGTTGTCAAAACTCATGATTACTTTATTGCTTCCCAACACCACTAGTGATGAGTAAAAGATTAATTAGTTCCTTGCTACTTTCTAGCAATAACATTTTTTCCTTTTCTCAGTCTACCACGTCTAATGCTAACCTCTTCCAGTATATATATACACAGAGATGTACATGTGTGTCTGTATGTGTGTATATATAGAGAGAAAGAGACTACATATATATATATATATATATATATATATAGAGAGAGAGAGAGAGAGAGAGAGAGAGAGAGAGATGTAGAAAAAGATATATAGACAAAGAGCTAATGCAATTATGGAGTCTAAGATGTCCCATGATCTGCGCCTGCAAGCTGGAGGCCTAGGAAAGCTGGTGTATTTCCAGTTCAAACCCGAAGGCTTGAGCACCAATGCTCAAGGACAGGAAAAGATATTCCAGCTCAAGCAGAAACAAATTTGTCCTTTCCTCTTCCTTTTTATTCTACTCAGGCACTCAACGGATTGGATGAAGCACACCCACACTGACGAGGGTGGTCTACCACGGTAAATGGCTAAGCTCTTCCAGAAACACCCTTGGACACACTTTGAGTACTGTTTTACCAGCTATCTAAGCACCACTTAGCCCATTCACATTGAAACATATAATAAACCACCACACCTATTTCTAGGCTTCCTAGGAGAATTAAATATGCATAGAAAACTATCAGGCATATAGTAGAATTTATGTAAACTTGCTTTTTTATCATTATATATTTACATATCTGTTTATTAATTGAATGCAAGCTACAAATGTGTATCTGGTACAAAAAATGTCTTAATGCAGCTAGGTATAATATACATAACTCAAGACTGGCATTGGAAGACATAGAGTCAAGCCATACATTGACCACTCATATTAAATATAGAGTTGTTGAACCAGATTGTTTTACTCTCTGAACGTATTACCTCACTTTTAGACTAGGATACTACCCTTATCTGATAGAGCTGTTGCAAACTTAAAAAAAATAATAAAACTTTAAATGTGCCAAAAGGTCTAGTATAGTCTTTGGCATAACAAAGACTTTGGATAATGGCTATCTAAATCCCAGTTGTAAGCGCTCAGTAAATGTGTACTACTATCATAAATCATATTTGCTCTCTGTGCTTCCTTTTCCTTTATAGCAGAAAGAGGCAAGTCACAAATAAACAAAATCTTACCTGGAAGCTTTTCATTAAAAGAAAACTATAGTTTCCATTGAATATCCTGGGGATAGTACTCACTCAGTTCAACCTCCCATATCTGCATTTAACTTTTTGGCTCTATGTAACAAAAATTGACATTTAGAAGATCCTGAAGCATTTTAAGATTCTTAACCACCAAAGAAATATTATATTGCACTCAGGGCACAATATTTATAGTACCAGTAAAGAGGCAAATGTTCAAAATCATTTTAATGACTTTTGTTTACAAAAAAAGGGTTATTTTATTAATATTCAATGAATCTGAACTTAAGGTTGACCAAATCATTGATCTTTACAGAACTATATTCAATTGACTAATGTGCATTTGTGCCCATCCCCTAAAGTATAGTAATATATAGTAACCCAAAATTACTGTTTTCCTTAGGAACATCTTATGAGAGACTTTGAAAAATGATGCGTATATTGAGCCTCTTAACATTTAATATATCAGATTATTCTGTCACTAGAAGTTCTTACACAATATTTTCAATAAATTATCAGCATTATGTTCTAAAGTGTACATGTTTTGGATTTTCTCTATTACTGAACATTAATGTCCTTCCCAGGTTTTTGATATAAACAATGATTTAATGAACATCGCAGTTTATAAATCTTTCCTGGGTCCCTGACTATGGCACTTGAAAAGATTACTGAAATTCTAACTACTAGGTAAAATATATGAACATTTCTCGAAACTCATGATTACTTTACTGCTTCCCAACACCATTAGTGAAGTGTAAAAGGTTAAATAGTTCCTCACTACCTTCTAGCAATACCATTTTCTTCTATGTGCTTATTCAATAGTTGAAAATTAATATCTCATTGTTTCAATTTCTGTTCATGTGTTTACCAGAGTGTTTATTGATCATTTTCTTGTCTTCCTTTCATAATTTCTGTTCACATCCATTTATCTATCATGTTATTGCTAATTGGGAAATATAATGGATTTAAATTGTCTTAATGGTCAGTCAGGGGATATGCTAGAAAGTTCTGAAATTTCTATTGTTCTTTCTTACCCATTACCAAAATATGGGACTCTGTAAACATAAACACATACACATATGAATATATGTACACATGACTAGATTTATTCAGAAAATACAAACAGAATATCAGTTAACATAGAATGGATCTAGGTTTTGTAGAGGGACATAAAGAAGCTAAGAAACTAGAAAGAAGTTACTAAAATGCTGTGCAATACCATAGATTCCGTAAGTTATGTAAGGATAATGTCCCTTTTATATTAAAAAATAATTACTTTCAATGAGTTGATAAAGCATTGTTGGGAGAGGTAGAATTTGAGGTAGGTTTTAAATAATAAGGAGGTCTAAAATAGAAATTGATGAATGGAAAAACTTTTAAAACTAAATAAAATGTTTTAAAAAGCAAGTATCTCTCCAGAGATGTATGCATCAGAATCTCCAAAGAATGTGGCCTAGCTATTGAAATTTAAAAATAGTTTCCCAGAATATTCTGGATGGCTGTACACTGTTATAGCATGTATCACATTTATGATATACTTTGATTGACTTTTATACTCTCTCTTAAGATCCCCAAAGCAGACTTACTATAGAACTCAGGCATTTCTGAGAAGATGAATAAAATGGAATACAACATTTTCAAAATTCAATCTTCTTTTCTGGGCCATTGCTGGACAGTCTCAAGCATTAATTACTCCTGTATCTAGGCTTCCAGTATCACTTTGTTTTCATCTATGCCTAGGTACTCAGCAGAGAGTAACATAATGTGTCCATAATCATATCCTTATGCAGAGGTAAACTCTAAAGTCTTTGAGAACCAATAGAAAGTATACTTAAAAGTTTTCTATCCCAGCATTTGCTTCATCTGATTGCAGGTCAACCTAAGTGCAAGGTTTATGGACTGCAACAATGGTAAGCTACAGCCCATACCTCAAGAAGTTTATAATACAGTGGAGGATGCATAAATGTCAACATTTCATCATAATGCAATACCATCATAAAGGCATGCATAAGGTGTCATGAAAGTTTCTTAATTCATGTTGAGTATGTAGAGAAAGTTTCCTAGAAGAGCTAAGTTGGACAATAAAGAGTATTACTCTAAAATGACAGGAAGAGGACAGAGAACATGACAGTGTGTTAAAAGATGTTCATAAAACCTTGTATCCAAAAAGAAAGGTACAAGCAGCCTGGAAACATGAAATGGAAAATCAGAGCAAAGTGATCATGCAGAAGTTATATTCCTGTTAAGGGCCTTGGACTTCATTAAATGAGTGATTTAAACCAGGATAATGAAATGGTAATATTTGATTTCACAACTAAGTCTCTGCCCCGCTGGCAAAGTGGCCAAGCTTAGGGGAGTAAAATTCAATACTTGGGGACCGGTTTGGAAGCTATCCAGAATAATCTAGAATGTTATTACGAGTTTATTGGCTACATAAGTTTTGCTGGAGAAACAAGTATGAAGATGGGCTAAAATATTTTAAAATAATAAAAAATTAAAATAGGATGACTTTGGTTATTGACTTTGGAAATGGGTGGGTGTGATGATCAAGGAACAATTCCAGGCTGTTATGAATCTGGTTAGAGGGTTTGCATCATCAGGGAGGGCACTGTCAGAGGAAGACTAGTTTGAGGGAAGGAGATAATAAATTGATTTGAGGTCACATTGACTTTGATGGGCTCATTAGATATCAACAAATGATTGTCCAGTTGGTTACTAGTTTCATGCTAAGAGAACAATTCAGAGTTCAAAATAAAATTTGAGGAGACATTTATATATAATTGTTCAATATCTGTTTTTTGTGGATTTTTTTTCAAGGATGGCAGAAAGAAGGACAGAACCCTAAACAGTATTAGTGTTGTAGTGTGAGTTAAGGGGGAGAATCCTTTCACGTGGAAAATAAGCAGTCATAGATGCAAGACAAAAAAATCACAAGTTTAGGGTCACAAAATTAATGAAATAGAGAAGGTTGCCAAGCTTAGAGAAATGAATCATATTAATTTTGATAGTATAAGAAGTGAACTCTCATGTTATGTTTGGCTATTTGTAACACCGGAATTGGCAGTCAAGAAATTGGTGGCAAAAGAAGACAGCCTGGTAGTAAATGAAAAAAATATAGAACAAGGTGGAATGATTTTTCAATAAAGGAAGCAGAGAATTGTAACATTGAAACAAAGCATTATGGAGTTCAAGAAAGAAATGTTAAATTATTATTACCATTGTTTGAGCGGAAGACAGTTTACCTAAAGAGAAAGTTAACTATAAAAGATAATAAGGTGCTAAGGAAAAAGAGAAAAAGTAAAATATAAGATAAAGTCCCTGAAAATACAAGAGATTTACGAAGATACCAGACCTGTCCCTCACTTAGGGCTTCTCACATCATTGAAGGAACTATTATTTACACACACACACCCCTTGTAAACACACACACATATACACATAACTCCTTCACAATTGCCTACATAAAACTGTGGACACAGCTAGGCACGGGGACTCATGCCTATGATCCCAGCACTTTGGAAGGCCGAGGCGGGTGGATCACCTGAGGTCAGGAGTTTGAGACCAGCCTGGCCAACATGATGAAATCCCGTTTCAACAAAAAATACAAGATTAATCAGGCATGGTGGCAGGTGCCTATAATCCCAGCTACTTGAAAGGCTGAGGCAAGATAATCACTTGAACCTGGGAGGCAGAGGTTGCAGTGAGTTGAGACTGTGTCATTGCGCTCCAGCTTGGGCAAAAAGACTGAAACTCCATCTTAATAATAATAATAATAATAATTCTGGACACTACCCTCAATGTTTTTCTCACCACAAGGAGTAGCTACATTATTGGGAGAATGAGAAAACCGTGTAAAATGAAAATGTAGGGATTGTTAAAAATTATGGAGAATTTCAGGATGACCACCGCAGAGCGTTAATACCAAGCATGAGGCCAGTTCTGAATATAGGGCTTTATACATCTGCAGAGGTCACAAGCTTATGAAGCAGCCCGACTCACCACTCTACCAATCCAATGAATCAAGCTCCACTTATTCTGTTTTACTGATAATTCTCAAATTATGTATTCAGTTCCCTCTCAAGTTCTTTCAGATTCATATAGTCCCCTAATTCGACTATCATCTCTTTTGTTAATTAGGTATGTAGGATGACTGTCACAGAACAGGAGTGCTGACCTTTCACATCATTGCAGTGAGACCAAACTATATGGTGAGGGGGTGGGAGGCAGTAGGAAAAGTGTTCCTAGTTTTTGTACCTTATATAAGGTACAAATGCATTAGAATGTGGATTTGTAATGTGGGAACAGATGCATTAGAATAAGAGCCCAATATAGGGATGGGGTTGGCCTAGCGGGGACACTGTCCACATAATCCAAGATTTTTAATAGATTACTAAACTATATTGACTGAATACACAGTGGTTGATTAGCACTCTGCTGGTTGTGTTACAGGATAAAAAAGCTGTAATTTATAGTTACAACCAAAAATATATAATTAATGCCTTTCACTTAGTATAAGAATAAAAAAGGGAAAAGTAAACAAATTGGAGACATTTAGAGAAAGAATTACACATCACACAGTGGAGCTAAAAATAAGAGTTTTATAGCTTGATCCTGGAAGAAAAAAAGTGGCACTGTCAGTAGTAGAAAGTGAGAAGAAAGTTGTAAGATCGGATTAGAAATATAATAGCTTTGGTTTGAAATATGCTGATGCTGAGGTGTTAGCCAAACATTTTGATGAGATAGCCAAGAGTCAGTTCGCAATATTATATTGTGGCTTGGGAAAATAGCTTTGAGTGGGAGACATAATTTTATGAGTCAGCCACAGATGATTATGTTGATAATAACAATAATGATATATGCTGTACAGCCCCTCATGGATGACAGGAAAGTTTCTAGGGGATCAGTGATAGAACTAGCTAGATGATGAGAGAAAGAAAGAGCAGGTGAAAGATGAGAATGGAACGGAGAAAAATAGAGGACAGAAAACAAAGGAGAAGAAAAATGGCACTTTAAAGGAAAAGTCTGAAGAGCTGATCAGAAAACATTACAAAATATTTAGTTGATATGAATTTAAAAAGCCATTTTAGTAAAATAAAACTTTATATTATTAATTAGTAAACAGAAGTTTACTCACATTTGCGAAGGTTGGCAAAATTAAAATGTGGCAACTCCAGGGTAAGGTTTGGTGACTGTGAAAAAATGATGTAACTAAAAATAGATCAAATTAACTTAGTATAGTAGAGATTTACATATTCTACAGCATGCAAAATTGTCAAATGAAGTCTCATAATTTCTCTTTATTTTAATGCAGGGGAAGCTTGATCTTCATTTGAGAATGTGTGATTAGCTATGCTTTACCATTTCCTTGCTTATTCAATGTTGCTTTATAAAAGGACTGCCAAGTGGTAAGCATATATACGTATTCATGGAGAAAATTAAAGACTGTATTGAAAGCAAGCAGTTGAAATGTGAATTCTAGTACTTTCCCCTACTGAGTATATAGGTGAATATGTGTTTGAGGGCATAAGAGAAAGAGTAGGTGTTATATAATAAATGCTATTTATATTACTATCTTGAAAGAAAACTTAGACCATGACATAAAGTCTGATTATTTTTAACTCAGAAAAAAATGTATAGAGGCCATCAACCCCATAAAGAACAGAACAAGCTAAAAAGAGAACAGTGTCTCTGAAGCATTGTCCAGAAAGTGTGTCCAAAATAAATTCCATATTGCCAGGGTTAATTTGGGACTCTAGGAAGATTGGTTAGATAAAATGGGATTTCATTTTCATATCTCAGGATGCCTTATGTCATTATTCTTTTTCCTTTTTTTACTGCAAGTCAATTGCATGTGGTGTGCTGAAATAATTTCTCTGTAGGTCTCTTGTGTTGTATAAGCCCAGGCCTTTCGGTCACCATAGGCAATTGAGAATTACACCACAGGCTCAGGTGAACACTGAAAATCAGGTTTTAAATTCATTGTTCTGCTCAGCATCAGGCCCTCAGAGTGGCAAAATTAAAATGTAGGTAGGGATAGGTTATTCCCAGAACACTGCAGTCACACTGAGCATACACATAGGCCTCAAGTCATTTTCAAAGTGGCACTGTCATTGTCCTACTCTGTCTATCTAAAGATTCCTCAAGCTGCCAATATTCATATATCAGGGTTGGCAGTTTTACACACAGTGTCCCTAACCATATGTTCTGCTCATCGTTACTAACTAGTCATTATTGACATTGATGGTTTCCTTATCATGTTCCTCAAGCCAGAATTTTCCTTTCTAAAGTCCCCTAAATCTTTCCAGTACATTTCTACTGTGTTTTGAATTGTACTCCACACATTAAGGGGATCCAATTTGTAGAACTTTTCTATGGAAACATCATTGGTCCCATTTAGTTAACCATTTCTGAATTCCCCCAGAACTTTATTGCATATATGGCAGATACATTTCTTACGCCATTCGTTTATTTTTTAATGGAATTTGAAAACAAATCTTTATACTTTGGATACAGACTAACTTCAGTCAAATTTTAGCTTTGCCACTTATTTGGTTCGTTGCCTTTAATAAGCACTGGCTCTCAGTTTGCACATCTTTTAATGGTAGAATAGCACATTTCTGGAAGATAAGTTGTACTAGTTACACATACTGAAAGCAATAACTTATGTAATTTACCTTTTAGAGTATATGATGCATGTATATGCTCAGTAAATAATAGTTAAAACAATAGATACAACCTCTCAGTTACCACTATGATTTTACCAAACTGTACATATATATAACATATTTCCAAATGTGACTACGTTATAAGTGACCACAACAAGGACGAGAACACATCACAAAAGAAAAATAGGGAATGATTTGCAGAGATATCAATATGGTTCATTTGTTAACATCTTGTGCTATTGAGATTACCTACTTCTCTGAAAAGTGAAAGGCAGGACTAAAGAAGGGATCTGCTGCCATCCACAATCTGTTCAGGGGAGATATAGATTTTTCTCTATTTCAGAGTTCCAGAGGACAAAAATCAGAGCCTAGAGATAAAGAGGATTGGTTTGCCAATCACAAAATCTGTAGAGCACAACAATGTGTATATGAAACAGAGAAAAAGTCAAAAAGGAACCCAACCAAAATAAACCCCAAAAAAGCAATTCTCCTATTGGGCGTGTTTCCTGCTAAATTGTCACTATTTACATGCTAATTAATTATGATGTGAACCTACTCAATCATTTTAGAACATTATCAGTGTTGCCTTTACCAATTTTTATGGATTTTGTCTGAAATCAGCTAGAATAAGTATATGGATGTGAAAAGATATAAAACCAGTTTAGAAGAGTCAAGCAATGCTTTTGGCCCAGTTTAGAATGTTAAAAAGGCACAACAAACCCCACGAAGTTATTCAAATCTGCAAACTTTATTAAAATTGCAACATATATAAATATCAGTATGAGGCTGCGTGTGTACTTGTACATGTTGGAGGGTTGTGGGTAGAAGATTAAAATAGTAATTTTCTGTTACAGTTTCAAGTTGCTGGATAAATGTCACACTACTCTATAAATTGTTCTGTCTTCAGATTGTAAACACAGACTTCAAGTGGGCAAATGTCTCTTCCTAGTAATTGTACTATATTTCCCTTTTTTTTTTTAATTTCCAAAACAAAAATTCTCAATTATTTGTCTCTTCTCTGTCCTAGAACCTCCTTTTCTCCTCTAACAAAAGATTCTATATCAATTTTATTTATAAAATAGACATAATAACAAAATAACTATTTTTTTTCTTGTCAGAAAATCTAGTAAACTACTTGCATCTAATACATTGTTTTTGTATCATAGTTTTAGTTCTTTCTCACGTTACAATGATACTTGTGCTCTTATCTAAAGTTAACTACTTGCTGTTTGCTCTCAATCCAATCTGCTAGAGATTGTCCTTGGTATCACATCAGTCTTCTCACTCATCAGCAAGCCCACGACATGGTCTGGATCTGGTTGGACTGATTTTTACTATTTTCACTGGTCCAAGCCACTTTCTTTTCTTACCAAGGCTCCAGCAACAGCACCCCCCACCCCCAAGGGAATCTCCTGTTTTCTGCAAAGCAGAGAGACTATTACACTAAGGTGAAATCATCATTATTTTAGCAACTGGGCATTGTCTCTGACCTGTCATCCTGTATCACATGAATGCTAAAGGAGGTCTAAATATCCAGCTCCTTTATATATATGATTCTTGCATTCAGCCCTCCCATTAAAGGGTGGGGTTGATTGGAGAGATCACTTCACCCAATTGTATGGCAAGCTATTGTCTTCTATACTCATTAATTAACTTCATTTTTCATAAATATGAATAGGTCACCAAGAATCAGCCAATATATGAGGAAACTTAAGCAGTAATGAGGATATCTAAGATGGAACAATTATTGACTTTGGAAATGAATAAATAAAATTCTGGGATAGGAAATATTTGTAAATTTAAAAGATGGCAAACCTTTAAAAATAGTCAACAGATGGGCTGGATTACAGAATGGCTGTACTACAGAATACATTGTTGATAAAGAAGAAAAGGCTGAAAATGTATGGCATTGAAGAAATCACTACAAAGGGAAACATCACATGAATATAAAGAGGAATAGAGGGTGTGTCAAATTCCACTATCTATCTACGAGGAGTTCCAAATAACAGAGAAAATAAAAAATAAATTCCAAGACCCAATAAAATGAGTTAAGAATCCCTGTGATTGAGGGAAGACACAAGTCTTCATCATTGAAATAACAAACCAAATACTAAAAGAGAATAATGGGAAAAAATACATATACATTTCTGGAGAAATCGGAAAATGCCAGAACTAAAGACAAATTTGAATGAATTCCATATAGAAAAAAATAAATAAAGCAGATTATCTACCAAGAAATAAACGTCCAAATGACTTTAGACATCTCACCAGTGACACTGAATACTAGGAGACGGCAGCAGAGCCTAATCTGAACAGATGCTTGAATCTGGCAATTAATGCATAACTTGCCATATTATCCAATAAAAAATAATGGCAAAATAAGTATGTTTGAACATGAAAACTTCAGGAATTTAGTCCACACTTATATACAAACTGTATATGTGTGTGTGTGTATATATATGTGTGTGTATATATGTATATGTATAGACATATATATGTATAGACACACACACACTTTCCATTAATTGATAAATTGATTCTTATGATTAAATAAGTTTGAGAAATGATCGTTAGACGCTAACCTTAGCAGACTGTTCTTCGCCAACAATTTCTATATATATATATACACACACACACACATACCTACGCACGCACATACATATATATATGCGCACACACACACACATATATGTATAAATTTAAAGTTATTAAAGATAGTTAATAACCAAATGAGAAAGAATGAAAAATAAGTAAACAAAAGGAAGACACTGATGCAAACAATACTGGTAATAATACAGATCCAGACAAAAAATCATTAGGTTAATTTTGCCTAATTATAAGACTAATTTTGGATCTTCCTAGACCAACTAAATTAACTTCTTCAGTAAAGATGTCTAAACATCTGGATATTTAACAATCTTCCATGAATTCATTTCTATGATTAGACACGTTGGGAGAATGACCATTAGCACTTGACATTTGGAGATTGTCATTTGAGTAACAATTTGAAAGAGATAGAATTTCATATGGGCATTAAAATATTTATTGAATTTTCTTTTGATAAAGCCAGAAAATAAGAGAACAACTAGGTGTTCAAATCAATATAAAATTCAAAAACATATAACACACTAAATAACATGTCACAAGATTGAAAAAGCAAGATGGAAGGGGGTAAATATATAGATTTCATTATTTTTATTAAAAGTAATAAACTTGATTGGAGAAATAAAAGAGAATTTTTCTTAACCATAAAGGCATAGACTAGAAGAATTAGAGATGGGAAGTGGAAGGGTTCAGGAGGAAATAGGTCATTTAAGAGTGTTAAATTTATTCTTTAGAAGTAGGGAGTTAATAGATAAATAATTTTTTCACAAGTTATGAGAATAATAAAATTATTTACAATAATATTGTCTACCAAAAGAATTTAAAATAGCAATTACTCTAGGGAACAGAGCTTGAAGGAAAAACTTTTCTTCTCATTTAAATATTTGGAACTGTTAGAATTTCTAAACTATGAAGATATCTACAATGTCTACAATGACAGCAACCAAGATGCTCACTAAGATGATAATTGGAAACAAGGGTTAGTGCTCAGATTGATAAAACATGAACTTACTTTGGATTTCCCCTTTTCCTACTTCTCCCTGTTTTCATATATTCCTAAATTAGCACATGGTATTTTATAATTAGAAACTACACTTTTGTAGTTGTGTGGATTAATCATTACCATGATTATAAAGATATAATCTTGTTTTAAACATATGTCATGAAACACAGTACTTAGCTGCTTTTTGCATGTTAAGTCTGTTTAATACATTAATTTTATAAAATATGTTAAAAATCTAATGAAACACTAAAATATATAAAACAGTTCCTTTCAAAATCACAACAAAAATTTCTTATAATATTAGTTAACTTAGAGACAAATATGATGCATATATAAGACAAAAATGCAAAAGAATCTAAAAGTGATACATCTCTTTTTTAATGAGAAAATTAAATAGGTCAATTTTCAGGTAAATAATTTAACTAATTTACACAACCACATCTTAATATTGAGTTAATTTTTTTCTAGGTTGGCTAATGATGTAAATTTCATTTCAAAATTGATTCACTGGAAGTACCAAGACAATTTTGAAAAAGAGAAGTCATATTAAAGTAAATAATAAACATCAAATACACTTTGAATATAATTTTAAAAATAAAGATTATATGTAAGTAAAGAAATAATTCAGTGCAACCAAAAACAATCCAGATTAGATAACAAATGATACAAAGATTTAATATATTACCAAGTGCATTTCAAATTCTAAACGAAAACGATGGATTATTCAATTGATTATAGAGAGTCCACTGGCTAACCATTTGGAATAAAGATGCTGATCTGACACGTAGCAAATACACATTCCAAGAGTAAATACATAAAGAGTGTTGACTTAGGCATCATTCCACAAAAAGACAGTGCTGAGTTGATTTATGCTTGAAAAAATTGTTGCATAAATAAATAATCTCCAGACAAAAGAATACATAAAAATACCAAGAAACTATTACAGTTAAATGTCCATGAAATCTTTGAATATGAAAGGAATTTTTAAGCATGACTCAAAATGTAGAAATGATGGAGGGCTCATGGAAGAAAAAAGTGTAAACAGTGCAGAATTAGCAAGAGAGAGAGTAGCGGAAGTTGAAATCAGAGATGTTTATTTAATAGTTTGAAGTGCAGGATGTGGAAAGTAAGAGTGTGTGTGTGTGTGTGTGTGTGTGTGTACCATAAGTCACTGGGCCTGCCACTTGTTTTTGTGTGGTATGTGAACTAAGAATGTTTTAACATTTTTTAAATGGTTAAGAAAAATCAAAATAAGACTAGTGAAATATGAAGATTATATAAAATTCAAATTTCAGTGTCCATAAATAAAGATTTACTGGAACACAGTCAGGCCCACTTGATTATAGTCTGTGGCTGCTTCATGCTACAACAGCAGAATTGAGTAGTTTTGACAGGGACCATATGGCCTGCAAAGCTGAAAACATTTACTATCTGGCTCTTTACAGAAAAATTTGGCTGACCCCTGGTATAGACATATTCTGGGAGTTTCTCAATATGTAGCATATCACATCAATTCACTAGGCCAACCTCGATCAATTTTTGTACATAAATATTATTCTAAACTTAATAGGACTTCTGCATATACATCTTGTGTGTGTAGAGATGTGTGTATGTGTGATGGCAATGCACAGTTTGCTTTGAGAATTATATAATATATGGATGTAATTATATTTGAGAATTCCAAAAAAATAGATACATGTAGAAACCAGTAGTACCATGCTTTTGAGATACATAATCACTCATGTTTGCTATTTTGGGGCTGCACTGAATTTCTGAGAACAAGCCTTTATTTTCCATTTTAATTAAACTAAACATTTAATTACATTTCCACTATTCTGTCAGCAGAAACAAATCTATAAATGTGGAGTGAAAAATTATGAGAACTGGTCTTTAATATCTCATCACAAACAGAGCATGTTATGGGCAATCTGTTCTTTGAGGGTGTATAGCAACCGTGTTTCCCATGAATGTTAATGCTAATAAAACATTCAAATACAGTACAGAACTTTTCATTTTTAGCTAATATCTATATATTAAAGGCCAAGATGCTGAAAATATATACCATGTTTACAATGATACCCATGCCCCTTAGGGTTTTAGTTTCCACCACAAGAGAATTCAATAAGTGAAGGGATAGTGCGTATTAAACACGAGTTTGCTGCCAAGCAATTTATGCCCAGCCTATACTCAAATTTACACCAATAAAACTATACAAACATTTAGAATTTTTATTTTATTATAAGTAGCCAATATGTCTAGAGCAATTTGCCAGGTGCAATGAAAAATTAAAGGTACCTGCCCACAAAGTTGTTATAGTGATACATGAGAAGCAGACTTGTAAAGGTGAAAATGGAAATAAGGAAAAGTTCCCATCTAATAAAAGACATTACTCGAGAGGAATAGAATCTTTTTCCCCCATCAGTTTTCCTGGTGGGCTATGTTATGTACCCTCAAATAGGATGCATAGAATGTACTGATTTTATACATCAGTATTGTGAGCTTGGTTAATGGCAGTTTGGTCTAAAGAGATGAGCTTGTTCTTACTTGATAACAGAATGAAATTTCTGGGTATACAGACAAACTCTGGAATCCAGCAAATATACTTCAGTATACCTCCCACCGCCACCAGGAAAGCCGATGGGAGGAAATGATTCTATTTCTCTGGACTTACATCTCTGATTAGATATGAGCTTTTCCTTATTTCCATTTTCACGTTTACCATCTGCATCTCATGTATCACTACAACAATATTGTAAGCAGATAAATACACAATAGTGTATTCTGAAAGATGCATTCTTTATTTCTAAAATTTAATAAATGTACTATGTTTGCAGTATTTCAGGGGATTGAGAACTGTACTCTCTCTTTATGTCTAGATTTATCTTAATTTTGATCAATCAGGTCATCATTGAATATTAACTATCAGAGCATAATCTATATACATTAGGAATGTATAAAATCACTGGTGACTAGTTTAACTGGTGGCAAGTTAATCTATATAGAGAACTTTAAATGCTAAGGAGACCAGTATATGAAGTTTTCACAATAGTGTATTCTGTCAACCAGCTAGTCAAATAATTATTGTAATAGAGGTTCATGATAACAGGAGAGCAAGGGAAGGTAGTAATACTGAAATATTTAATGGAATCAGACTAGGAGAACCCAATTCATCTTTCCTAAAAATGTGGTAATATTTGTCCAAGAAAACCCCTTTATAGATGAATAACGCAATAATGCCAACATTTGCTGCTGCTTCTTTGTTTTCACGGCTCTAATACTCCATTCTGGAAGATACATTCTGTACTTTTAAAATATAATAAATGTACTATGTTTGCAGTATTTTGGTGGGTTGAAAAATATTTTCTCTCTTTATGTCTGGATTGCCTGTCTTAATTTTGATCCATCAGATTGTCATTGAATATTAACTATGAGAATATAATCTTATTTATTTTCTTTCTTCTTGTGGGATGCTTTCTTTCCTCTTCTTGGGACATGTGTCAACGGAGACTCCAGATATTTACATAAATGAATGATGAATTAGTCTATATTATTCTCTCATTTACCACAAAACATAGTAGAAAGTGGTGTGTGTGTGTGTATCTGTGTGTGTGTGTGGGTGTTTGTGTGTGTGTGTGTAACCTCTACCATCTTCCATTTCTTAATCTCTTACATCACTCCTTCTTTTTAATTTTTTTAAATGTTTTTTTGAGACAGAGTCTCCCCTAAGCTGGAGTGCAGTGGCACGATCTTGGTTCAATTGATTGTCCTGCCTCAGCTTCCCGAGTAGCTGGGATTATAGGCATGCACCACCACGCCCCACTATTTTTTGTATTTTTAGTAGACACAGGGTTTTGCCATGGTGGCCAGGCTGTTCTCGAACTGCTGGCTTCAACTGATCTGTCCACCTCAGCCTCCCAAAGTTCCAGGATTAGAGGTGTGAGCCACCATGCCCAGCCTATGCCTAATATATCATTCTTTTTTGGTTTCTGTTCCTCTCATTCAACCAAATGACTGTCTCATAAAATTTTCTATATCATTCAATCCAATGAGCATTTTCTAATCTTTATCTGATTTGAATTTTCTGTATCATTAGCCATACTTTCCTTAAGTTCTGAGACAAACCATTTTCTTACTTTTACTCCCACCTTTTTGGTTGTGCCTTTTCAAGCTGTTTCCCAGACTTGCTTTCTCTAGTTTTAAATGTTGGAGGTCTTCATAACTATCTCCTTTGTTTTTTACTGAGTACTCAAATTTAGGCAATCTTGTCAGAGATCATAATTTCAAACATTTGTCTTATTCCCAAGACTCTCACGTGTATACCTCTAGATAATTCCTTTCCTCAGACTTTTACATCCAACTGACTACTTAAATATCGACTTGGATTTCTGTAAAGCATTGCAAACCTAGAATTACAGAACTGAAATAATGATCTCCTTATCCCCTGCACACACACACATCATTACATATTATCATTTTGCTTCACAAATAGCTTTTCAATTCCATTTACCACCTTTTATCTCGAACAACTTTTGTTGTCCAACTTATATTATCTCTCCCCTAAATCAAAATAATCGTTTATTTGAACAGCGGTTTGTAGTTCTTCTTGTAGAGATCTATTGCTTCCCTTGTTAGCTGTATTCCTAAGTATATTATTCTTTTTGTGGCAATTGTGAATGGGAATTCATTTGTGATTTGTCTCATTTTGACTGTTACTGGTGTTCAGAAATGCTAGCGATTTTTACACATTGATTTTGCATCCCAATACTTTGCCAAAGTTTCTTATCAACTTAAGAAGCTTTTAGGCTGAAATGATGGAGTTTTCCAGATATGGGATCATGTCATCTGCAAACAGGGATAGTTTGACTTCTTCTTTTCCTATTTGAATGTCCTTTCTTTCTCTTGCCTGATTGCTCTGGCCAGATCTTCCAACACTATGTTGAGTAGGAGTGGTTGAGAGAGGGTATCCTTGTCTCATGCCAGTTTTCAGGGTGAATGCATCCAGCTTTTGATTATTCAGTATGATACTGGCTGTCGGTTTGTCTTACATGGCTCTTATTATTTTGAGGTATGTTCTTTCAGTACCTAGCTTATTGAGAGTTTTTAACATGAATTTTATCAATGTCCTTTTCTACACTTATTGAAATAATCATGTGGTTTTAATTCTGTTTATGTGAGGAATCACAATTATCGATTGGCATGTGTTGACCCAACCTTGCATACCAGGTGTGAAGTCTGCTTGATTGTGGTGGATGAGCCCTTTTTGATGAGGGCTGGATTCGTTTTGTCAGTATTTTTGCTTCAGTGTTCATCAAGGATATTGGCCTAAAGTTTTCTTTTTTGAGTTGTATTTCTGCCAGGTTTTGGTATCAGAATAATACTGGGCTCATAGAATGAGTTAGGGAGGAGTCCCTCCTTTACAATTTTTTGGAATAGTTTCAGTAGGGATAATATCAGCTCTTCTTTGTACATCTGGTGGAATTCAGCTGTCAATCCATCTGGTCTTGGGCTTTTTTTTTTTTTTTTTTTTTTTTTTTTTTTTGATTGGAAGACTATAACTGCCTCAATTTCAGAACTCATTATTCATCTGTTCAGTGGTTCAATTTCTTCCTGGTTCAATTTCAACACAGTCTTGGGAGGGTGTATACATCTAGGAATTTATTCATTTATTCTAGATTTTCTAGTTTATGTGAATGGTGGTGTTTATAATATTCTCTGATGGTTGTATTTCTGTGTGGTCAGCCAAAATACCCTTCTTATCATTTCTGATTATGTTTACTTGAATTTTCTCTCTGTTTTCTTTATCAGTTTAGCTAGCAGTCTAGCTATTTTATTAATTTTTTCAAAAAAAAATAAAACAGCTCCTGGATTTGTTGATCTTTGAATGTTTTTTGTGTCTCTGTCTCCTTCAGTTCAGTAGCATTTCTATACATCAATTTTGTTGAAGCTGAGAGCCAAAATAAATAATGTAATCACATTTCCAGTAACTGCAAGAAGAATAAAACACCTAGGAATACAGCTAACCAAGGAGGTGAAAGATCTCTACAAAGAGAACTAACTACAAACCACTGCTTAAAGAAATCAGGGATGACACAAACAAATGGAAAAACATGTGATCATGCCCATAAGTGATAGACTGGATGAAGAAAATGTGGTACATATATATCATGGAATACTATGCAGCCATATAAAGGAAGGGGATCATGTCCTTTGTAGGGACATGGATGGAGCTAAAGGCAAATATCTTTAGCAAACTAACACAGGAACAGAAAACCAAATTCCACATGCTCTCACTTATAAGTGGGAACTAAATAATGAGAACACACGGACACATAGAGGGGGTCAACACACAGTGGGGCCTATCAGAGGGCAGAGGGTAGGAGGAGGTAGAGGAGCAGGAAAAATAACTAATGGATATTAGTTATCTAATATACCTTGGTGATGAATGATCTGTACAACAAACCTCCATGATCGTGTTTACCCATGTAAAAAACCTGCACATCCTGCACATGTACTGGTGAACTCACAATAAAAGTGTTTTTTTAAAGTAGTTTCTTTTTTTTTTTTTTTTTTTTGAGATGGAGTCTCGCTCTGTCACCCAGGCTGGAGTGCAGTGGCGCGATCTCGGTTCACTGCAAGCTCCTCCTCCCGGATTTACACCATTCTCCTGCCTCAGCCTCCCGAGTAGCTGGGATTACAGGCACCCGCCACCTCGCCCGGCTAGTTTTTTGTATTTTTTTTTTTTTTTTTTAGTAGAGACAGGGTTTCACCATGTTAGCCAGGATGGTCTCGATCTCCTGACCTCGTGATCCGCCTGTCTCGGCCTCCCAAAGTGCTGGGATTACAGGCTTGAGCCACCGCGCCCAGCCTAAAGTAGTTTCTTAACTGGTCTCTTCACATCACTATTACAACAGTTCAAACCATTCAACTCACTATGTCAGAGTGATTCTTAAATATAAACCCGATGTTCGCTGATCACCTCATTGACATCCTTTGATTGATTCATCTGTTTTTAGGATAGGGAAATTCTTTCTTTGACATTCAAGGGCAAGCATCACTGTTTATTTGTTGTTTTTAAGAGTCTGAACTGTGCCTAAGAGAATGAGAATTAACTCTCTCTCATTGGGACCTTCTCTCAATATGCTCTTTCTGTACTTTTAAGGGCAGCTTATATTGATGTACTGATTGTTAAGACCCTGATAAGTTATCCATTGTACCTCGAAAATAGGGCTTGATTTATGAGGTTGATGACTAACCAGTTTAGAATGTCTTTGAACTTTTTCTTTGTCTAGGACATTAAGAAACAGAAAGATTATTTTCAATGCTTCTTAGTATCTGATTCTATTTATATATTTATATTAATTGACTAATGTCTTCATGAATTTTATTTTTAAGTATCATCCATCAAAAAAAGAGTTAAGGCTTCTAATTAATCACTTTCTCTATTTAAATGTACACATTTCAAAATAGATATTACAATCAAGCATCAGAATACAATTTGAGTATTCAAATTTATACCTACAAAACTATTTTTACATACCAAATCTTAAGGGAACCAAAAAAATCTCTTCATCACTACATTATTGTAAGTGTATTTTGAGGTCTAAAATTAGAATATCACTTAGTTTTTATAGTATCTCTTTGTTTTATATAGCCAAGCATATATTTAATTGCTTTCCCCAAATGCTGTTAACAGCAAGAAAAATTTGTTTATAGTGATATCCAAAATATTTTTAGATTGCTTATTTAAGTCACTAGATACCCTGATGCTTACTTAATGTACTATTTTAGAGAATTTATACCACTGTGGTTATACAAAAATGCCAGTGACAGCATATTCACAACATTTATCTGATACGTATAGAAAATTTGAATAGGCATTCTCCAAATATGACAGAGAGGCATAGAGGTACTACTCTTTCAAATTCAATGAGTTTAGCGCAGTCCAATAGTAAATATTTAACTGCATTTGAAAATATTTACAAGAAAAGGCTCTGTACTAGGTACTGCCTGTACTTTAGGATATAAGGAAATATATCCATAGTCTCTGCCTGTAATTCATCAACAGTCTGCTGCGCAGGAAAGAGAAACAGAAGGTGGAAATATAATACTTGCAATGGATAAGTATTACTGTGATGGGATAAAGTCAAGAAGAGAACTCTCCCAGAAATGACATCTAATGCAGTGTGAGAGGAATGGGAACACCTTCCTAGAAAAGATGTCCTATGCTGCTGCATGAAGGGTGAATATGAGATAATCCTGTAATCAGGTCTTAAGAAGACAGAATGGTCCAAAGGAAACAACTAGATCTAATTTTTCAGCTGTATCGTAAGAAAGCAAAAGAATCTGAAAGCAAGACAAAACAAAACAAAATAATTTTATATATAGTTAAAGCCAAAGTCTAAGCATAAGAAAATGAAATCCAGTCATCTTCTTAGAAAGTCATTTTTCTCTAACGCTAGAGAAGATTAAAAATGTTATGGATGAGGAAGTGGAACATAAGTAGAAGTGTGAATCCAGAAAGTTGGAGCCTCCGTCTGAGTAAGCACCATTCAGAAACAGCTCCAGTGAATGAGGCGGAAGCATATAAGCATTAAATGATTCCTTTATCTCCATCTGGGAAAATATTTATCATAGTGAACTATTGAACTGTTGATCATTTGGTTGGAGTAGATATTTGTCTAAATTCTTATGTCCACTTTTCATCCAGAGAGCATCCTCAACAAACTCAGAAACCCACATTCTTCTAGAATGGAGGGAGGAGCTTTGGACTTCATAGAATCGGAGATGAGATTAAATGAAAGGACATACCCTAGGTCAAAATAGTTAACAGAAGAAAGCACAGACTCTTGTAAAGTGGGAACAGTAGTAGAAAAAGCCAGGGTTTTCGATAGGCTTTCTAGTAATCTATCTGCGTGGTAGATTTGCGTGCCACGTTGATCACAAACCTTGGTTCAGAAACAGACACGTGGCCTATCTAGCCAAGAGAGAATGGGCTAGATACCCTGGATCAAGTTTCCCATAGGTCCCACATTTATTAAAAGTGTGGTCCAATATTTACTCTCTTCTCTGAACTAGATAAATAAGAGAGAATCGGAGCTTTTGTGTTTTCCCAGAGGGTTGAGTAATTAAGCATGGTCCACCTATCAGAAAGATGTGGCATGTACTGAGGATCATAGCATACAACATAACATCTCAGAGCAGCAGTTATGCATGAAAGTCAAAACGGAAGACTGGTTCAACAAGATATTGCAGCCTAGAAAAACTTAGAAAGCCTAATACCATGTTTACACTCATGGCCAAGAAAAATGGGGATTTAGAGTTAAATCATTTTGAAGCACAGATAATACACAAATGTTAATTTTTGTACATGTATTTAATTTTGTCTGAGAATATTCACAAATCAGTTACCATTTTGTTATGGAGAACAGGGTAGAGAGCTGAATTGATAATGGGACAACTGAATAGCAAAATCACAATAAGCTGCCATGGATTACTGAATGTTCCCAGTATGCAGGGCAGATAATGAGCTTGCATTTTTATCAACAGAAATGGCAGACCGTTTGACTAATCAAAATGTAGGTGTTTTGCTCTATTGGTTTGGAAAAAGGACAGGAAAGCAAATTAGTTGGCATAGGTAAGACTAGACGAAATTTTAGATGAATCAGGTCTTTAGCCTATAGAAAAGGAATGCAGATAACAGGGGAAACATTTCAATAAAAAGATTGGTGGCTGTGAGAAAACAAAAAGGGAATATAAATTGTTCTACCACAAAGACACTTACACATGTATGTTCATTGCAGCACTACTTATAATAGCCAAGACAATGAATCAAACTAAATACCCATCAACGGCAGATTGGATAACAAAAATGTGGTACTTATACACCACAGAATACTATGCAGCCACTAAAAGAACACAGCAATGTCTTTTGAGGGAATATGGATGGAGCCAGAGACCATTAGTTTTAGCAAACTAACCCAGGAACAAAGAACCAAATACCACATGTCCTCACTTATAAGGGGGAGCTAAACGATGGGAACACATGGTCACAAAAAGGGGAACAACAGACACTGGGGCCTTACCTGAAGATGAAGGTTGAAGGAGGAAGAGGATCAGAAAAAAAATAATTATTGGGTACTATAATTAGTACCTGAGTTACAAAATAAACTGTACAACAAACCCACATGATATGAGGTTACCTACATGAAGTGCACATGAACCCCTGAACCAAAAATAATATATTTTAGAAAAAGAAAATAAAATGTGAGACAGAAATAGTGATAGAAGCATAAACGGAGGATGCTGAGGTTAACCTTTTCAGCTGAGATTCTCTGAAAAATATCAATTATTTTTCACCAACAATAATTCAGCATTACATAGTTGCAGTCAGAGCGCTGGTTGTGGCAGAAGCCATGAAAGTATGTACAAAGAGAAAAATTTTCAATTGTACAATACTTAGTGAACAATGCAGTATCTAACCTTTGTTCTAGGAAGAAGGTATGGACTAATTTTTATCTTTCAAGATTTGTAAACCTCTAGGCATGAGTTGCAGGCTTCTACTTTAATTCACTATAGATCATGGCCTTGGGGTCAGGTGTTTGTAGTTTCCAAGTCATGTCATAATTGCCTACCTGTAAAGAGAAAACAGCAATCAAAAATATCATGAATGTACACCTGTAGTAATATTGCCTTTCATTTAGTTTTCAATTTCTCATGTGTCATTGTACTTCAAGTAAATAACATGATCAAATAAAGAGTCTCCACATTAAGTCAAAAATTTAAAAAATACATTTTCAAAATTTCTTGGAGTAAGAAATTGATGTGTTCTTTGAAAAAAATTGAAAATCTCACTTAAAATGTCAAATATATTTTCAGTTAGTATGCTCAATATTTTTATTTCTGAAAAACTAAATACGTACTGAAAAACCTTGCATTTTTAAGGAATTTTTTCCCTTGGAAAGTTGGCTTTGGCTGAACAAGAGTCATTTTCTTTTTCTTAAATTTAGAGCTGTATATTGCCACTATGATAGGAAAATAAAAGTCCCTTCCAAATTCTATTTATAAGAATTTTTTCATTTCTAAAATAGGGTCAAATTTGGTTTTTTTTGTGAAATGTCTTCTTCTATTTCCTTTTCCCATTGAGGAAATAAACTGTCTGCATGGGTAGCACTGGGCTAATGTCTAACAAACCACTTACACAATAATTGAAAGGCAAACATTCATTAACCAAATAAAAAAAGTTATAAAAGCCCAAATTGGCAAAACCCACATAAGAATTAAAATGTCTATAGATTAAAATTACTAAATTTCTCATACACCTTTAGTATTTCTGAATTATTTTAAATCAACTGACAACTGTAGAGAAAGAACTATGTTGTCACATCGGTGGTCACTAGTTGATGTGGTGAGAAAGTTATTAAGCAAAATCAAGGCTTAGTTACTTCAGCCTTGAAGCCAGAAAGAGAATCACTAGGTAGGCCAATATAATGTGAATCAGAAAAAATGGAGCAGAATAGGATACCAGCTGGATGAAAACTTTTCTCTTAGTCACACTGTTAAGGATGTTCACACCCCTTAGTAAACAAAATCTAGGCTCTCCATTCTATCACTTAAGGTTAGATGTAGAAAGTACCTATGGTAAATGAATGTGTAGGTCTCTACACACTGTATGAGTTCAACATTCTCAATAAAATCTTGACAAAAGGATTCATTTAAAGGCAGGCATGCATGAGAGAGATAGGGAGTGTGAGAAAGAGAGAGAAAACTAAAAATAGTTGTTATTACAAGGGTTCAGTGTAGGGACAGAATATTACTAAACACTTTAGGGTAGTTGAAATTTAATCTTCATAACAATAGGGTGAGGTAGGTACTATTTTTCTCTTTTCAAGTCTGGAACTAAGGCACTGTGAGGTTAAGTATTTAATAACTTGACAATGTCACACAGACCTGGGCCCATGTGGCAAATTCAGCATTCTAAATCCAGATTTTGATATATTTACACCCTCTTTCTATGGTCTGTATTACATTGATACAGGTAGAAGTAGATTTGGGAACGTCTAGAGATACAAATATAATGATAAGTAAAAATAAGCCCAATAACAACATAGAAATAGACATAGAGTTTTAGGTTCCATGGCATGACTTTTGCAAACAAGATTCTTTTATCTCACGTGGAGTAATCATGTGAAGCATTACCACGTAGAGAACTTTTGCTCATTGAGCTTTGCTTGTGTATGAGCCTGACGCAGAGTTTATGTACATAAAGTAAGTCATTTTGTATTCTAAATAATCTTTGATGTTTGGGTGTGAAGATGTTTAAGAAAATAATAAAAAAAAATGTGATATCTATGATTGCATGATTTTTATAGAATTGGCTTCCCAAATAATTCTTTAAGGTTATAGATTCAATTAATATTAAAAGTGAGAAGAATCAGGATTTTGTTTCCTATGGAACAAAAATGAATAACTGGAACATTCAGATCTGGTAAAAGCAGTCGAGGTACTTTAAATGCAAAACCATTAAGTGAGTTCTCTGAGAATAAGGCATTCTTAATGAACCTGAGAATGTGAACTGTACCTTGATATTTTCATGGAATTAAGCACCAAGAAAATGTCACTACAAAAGGAGTGAGAATTGTAGTACTTAGAGTGAGACAATAAAATAAGAATGATACTATCTTTTAAAGCACAAAATAGAGTCACTAATGTTAAGAAATGTTTGCTTACAGTTGACATAGAAGAATGACTATTAAATTAATGAGGTCTGCATACTCTTTACGGATGATATATGGTAACATAGAGTCATTATAAAATCACATATTGATATGGTTTGGATTTGTGTCCCCACTCAAATCTCATGTCAAATTGTAACCCCTTAATGTTGGAGGAAGGGCTTTGTGGAAAGTGATTGGATCATGGGGCCAATTTGCCTCTTTCTGGTCTCGTAATAATGAGTGAATTCTCATGACACCTGGTAGTTTAAAAGTGTGTGGTATCTTTTCCTTCACTCTCTCCTTCTCTGCCCATATACGGCGTACCTGCTTCCCCTCACCTTCTGCCATAACTGTACATTTCCTGAGGCCTCCCAGCTATGCTTCCTGTACAGGCTGTGGAACTGTAAATCAATTAAAACACTTTTCTTTATAAATTACCCAGTCTCAGGTAGTCCTTTATAGCAATGCAAGAATGAACTAATATAGAAAATTGGTACCGAGGGTGGGACATTGCTATATAGATACCTGAAAATGTAGAAGCAGCTTTGGAACTGGGTAATGGGCAGAAGTTGGAACAGACTGAAGGACTCAGAAGAAGACAGAAAGATTAGGGAAAGTTTAGAATTTCCTAGAGACTTGTTAAATTGTTGTGACCAAAACGCTGATATTGATATGGACAATGAAGTCCAACCTGAGGTAGTCTTAGATGGAGATGAGGAACATATTAGGAACCGGGATAAATATCACTCTTGCTATGCTTTAGCAAAGAGACTGGTGGCATTTGTACCCCTGCTCTAGGGATTTGTGGAACTTTGAACTTCAGAGAGATGATATCTAGGGTATCTGGTGGAAGAAATTTCTAAGCAGCAACCCATTCAAGAAATGGCTTGCCTGCTTCTAACGATGTAGGCTTATATTCGTGAACGAGATATAATCTTAACTTGGAACTTGAATTTAAAAGGGAAGCGGAGTATAAAAGTTTAGAAAATTTGCAGCCTGACTGTGAGGATAGAAAATGGGTAGAAAAGAAAGGCCCGTTTTATGGGGAGGAATTCAAGCCTGCTGCAGTAATTTGCATAAGTAAACAGGAGCTGACTGTTAATAGCTAAGACAATGGGGAAAATGCCTCAGAGGCATTTCAGAGACCTTCATGGCAGCCCCTCCCATCAAAGGCCTGGAGGCCTAGGAGGGAAGAATAGTTTTGCAGGCAGGGCTCAGGAACCTCAAGACAATGCTCCCTGCATCCCAGCTGCTCCAGCTCCAGCCATGGATAAAAGGGCCCCAGATGCATCTCAGGCCACTGCTCCAGAGGGTGTAAGCCATAAAAAGCTTTCATGGCTGCCACATAGTGTTAAGCCTTTGGGTGTGCAGGGGGCAAGGGTTGAGGCTTGGGAGCCTCTGTTTCAATTTCAGAGGATGTATGGAAATGCCTCGATGTCTATGAAGAAGTCGGCTACAGGACCAGAGCCCTGATGGAGAATCTCTACTAGGGCTGTAGAGAGGATAAATGTGGGGTTGGAGTCTCCACACAGAGTTCCCACTGGAGCACTGCCTAGTGTAGCTGTGAGAAGAGGACCACCATCCTCCAGGCCTCAGAACAGTAGATTCACCAATAGCTTGCACAATGTACCTGAAAAAGTAACAGACACTGAAAGCCAGCCCTTGAGAACAGCCAAGGGAGTTGAGCCTTGCAGAGCCACCAGGCTAAAGCTTCTCAAGGCCTTGGGACCCAACCCCTTGTCTCAGTGTTGCCTGGATGTGAGACATGGAGTCAAAGGAGATTATTCTGAAGCCTTAAGATTTAATGACTGCCCTGTTGAGTTGGGAATTGCATGGGGGCTTGTAGCTCCTTTGTTTTGTCCAGTTTCTCCCTTTTGGAACAGTTGTATTTACCCAATGCCTGTAGCCTCATTAAATCTTGCAAGTAACAAATTTATTTTTAATTTTACTGTCTCATAGGTATAAGGGGCTTGTCTTATCTCAGATGGGACTTTGGATTGTGGACTTTTAAGTTAATGCTGAAATGAGTTAAGACTTGGGGGACTGTTAAGACAGGAAGATTGTACTTTGCAATGTGTGAAGGACATAAGACTTGAGAGGGGCCAGAAGAGAAATAATATGGTTTGGATTTGTGTCTCCACCCTAATCTCAAATTGCACTATAATCTCCAATGTTGAAGGAGGGGTGTGGTATGAGGAGATTGTATCATGGGAGTGGATTTCCCCCTTGCTATTCTCATGACAGTGAGTTCCCATGAGAGCTGGTTGTTTAAAAGTGTGTGGCACCTTCCCCTTCACTCTTTTCCTTCTTCTCTGACCATGTATGTTAACAGCTAAGACAATGGGGAAAATGCCTTGAAGGCATTTCCTGCTTTCCCTTCACCTTCTGCCATGATTGTAAGTTTCCTGAGGCCTCCCTGGCCATGCTTTCTGTACAGCCTGTGAAACTGAGAGTCAATTAAAAATCTTTTCTTTATAAATTACCAAGCCTCAGGTAGTTCTTTATAACAATGTGAGAATGAACTAATACACATATAATCTCTATAAACATTTTATTGAATGTTTATAGAGAATAGTGGAAAATAATAATCTCATAGGAATTTGGTAACAAATATACATTTTCTTTCAATGAGCTGAAGCCATGGACAGAGCAACTGATAAATATTTGCTTAATAAAAATAACATAGTTAAGGACATTTTAGCCCCCAGAAAATAATCACCTTAGAAAAATTACAAGGCAATTGACTTTTGTAGTTCAACACATTAGGTTCGTTTTTCAAAGGATTAATCACAATGTGTCTATTGTTATATTCTTATTATCCTGATCTTCTCCCAACTAGGATTGTGTTTCACTGAAAACCTTCTATATTTATAACTTTAAATGCCACAAAACATTCTAGGTATTGACTATTCCATTGAGTTCATATTAAGCAAGGCCTTGCCATTTCTCTATTGTTGTAGAATAATACATGCACTTCATGGTCTGGCCTTAGTGAAATCATTCAGTGGAAATAATAAGGAAGTAATTGGTAAGGTTTGGGACTTAATTTGTCAATGTAAGGATTATGAAATACATTGCTTGTATAAAATCTAATAAAACTGATTTTGTTTCTGCTTCAGTGTTTATATGAATGATATTACCATCTGCTCTTGAGGAGATCCCAGGCATGATCTCTGAAAAATAACTTAAACATTTTAAATAAATACACAAGATTTGGCAATAATCATGCAACAGATACAAAAAAACATTTCTCGATATTGCTACATATTTTAACTAGACCCATATTTTTAATATAATGGGTCAATTAATTAGTTGTCCCCTTCCAAATTTTTATATATGATTTTATGGTTTAAAAGAAACGTTAACTTGTAATAATTTAAGCAGATCTTGAAGAAAAGGATTAAAAGACAAAAGGGAAAAAAACAAAGAATTCTAAAGTTTTATATCATAGGTAATTTAACTTTTACGTATTATTTCTAGTCTATCAATGTGAAACAATTCTATGCAAGGATATTTTAATCGTAGAAAGGAAAAATATTATGAATATATAATTGACTTGATTTTCCAATGGGTGAGTCTATGTTTGTACTTGGGTATACAAAATCACTACCTTCCTGAATTTTTATAGAGCATATATTATTTCTAGTTAATACATTTACATCTGAGCAGTGAAGGGTGACTTTCAACTCTCAGAGAAAGCCAAATTTTATTTTTCACAACCTACCTTAGATATTTGATACACATTTCTTTCTAATGTCTTTCTGATTTTTTTTTAACTTTAAAACATACCAAACCTAATAGACTATGTTTTCTCCCCAAATATCTGATCTCTTTTGGAATTCCTTTCCACTATGATAGCATCATTCTGATCTGACATATTCTTTTACAACCTTCCTTCACTTCCAATTAATATTCAAGTCATATCTCTGTTTCAGAGCTGTTTTCTCAAATCAGTTCCCACAAACTAATATCCACAGCCCTCAGCTTTGCTTGTGCTCAGGCACTCATCTTGTCTCAATTGTGTCTAACGGTACCTGTTCCCTTTCGCTAATATTCCCATATAATTGTTTATATTGTTCATTGACCAGGTTTCTTAGCTATAGAGAAATCCACTCTAGCTAGTTAAAGAAGAAAGGTATTTATTTATGAAGTTGTACTGACACTTTAAAGAATATTTAGCAAAACGTAAACAATAAACTGTAGGTTGAGCTTCCATGAAGAACTCCCATAACTATCCCACAAAACTGAGGCACTGAATGAGTTACCTTAGTCATAATCACCCCAGACACTTGCTCCAGAATCATACTGCATATGATCTAATCCAAACAACAAATTGCTCAGCCTCTCTTCATAACCAACTCAGTTCTGCACAGTTTCCTGTTAGGGTACTGATTAGAGAAACTTAAATTCCATCTGGAGCTCTTGCTGCAGTAGACTCTGGGAAATGCAGTTTTTAGAATTCCAGCCAAGGCAGTACAAGGAGTAGAGCTAATTGGAATGAGTGTTAAACAAATGAATTCACAATATCCATCACATATTGCAAACAAAGTATTTTTAAAAGCTAATCTCATCATAAAACTGTTATTTACTTGTCAAAATGTTTTAATTAACTATTGCCTAACGGCTAAAATCCAAAACTTAATTATTGATCTTTCTTTAAGAAAACATTTCTTAAAATGTAAATATTTGTTTGGCCAAAAACTTTCTTCAGAGTTCAATTTTGCTTAGTATTGTTCTCAGCTCTTATTCTGGGAAATAACATATGGCTCCCAGGTATCTGGGACTGGGGTAGGGTGCTATATAAAATAAATAATAGACAAACTGATCTGGATGATAAAATGTTGCATAAAATCTCCTTTGAGACCTGATGGAAGTAACGTGAGCTTCAGAAAGGAAGAGGGGAGAAAAACTTTCAAAGAGGAAGTGATATTCAGCACATTTTTAAACCATAGAAACATGTTGGCCAGTTTGCCATGTAACCACGGCAAAGAGAAGTGAAGACCAGAATTTACAGATTCGTGTAAATGTATGGGCTTGTAGAATACATATGAGAATAAAAAGGAGAATGATAAGTCATATGGAATGACAGGGAGTACTCCATGTGCTGATATGATAAGGGATCATCAGATGAATAAAATTCTCATTCACTTGCCTAAAGGGTTTAGACTATCCTGTGAGGGGTTGAGAGCCATGCAAGGAGTCTAACAAGGAGATGAACCTAAGTTTCTCCTGAGAGTTTTTCGGGGATGGACCGAAACGTAGTAGGGGCTAAATCCATGTAGAACACTTAGAAGCAATTATTCCAGGGTCAGATCCAAATTCATGCAGTGGATTTGAATACTAAAAGGAGCTTATGCTTGGTAAGTGAGTGAAGATACAGCAGCATCACTCACTGACTTGCGAGGTCTTTAATATTGTGGCTTATCTACCAATAATTTCACCAATGCTATTCCAGTAAATCCAAATGAATCACCTTTTTTAGGGACCATATCTTTCATAACATATCCTTGAACGTTCGAATGTTCCTTCTGCCCAGAACAGCCTGTTACTCTTCTCTGATCAGTTATCTGACAAGATTTAGCTTAAAGGGCTTTATTTTGAAAATATTCTTTCATGCTTTGAGGCAGTAGCAGACACTCTCTCTTTACCATATGAAAAATTCTGCCTTTCAATGTACAGATCTTAGTACACCATAAGTATTCATTTGTGGTCTGTGTTCCCACTTGGTTATGACTTTCTAAGGGTTCGGGGCTATGTCTTAACTTTTGGAAAGTAGCAGATATTTGGTATATGGAGAATTAATTTAAATTAATAATAATTACAACTTTTTCTAGGACATATAAGGTTCTCTAATAAAATAAACCAATATAATAAGTCACAGTATTTCCAATATTTCCACTGTTTTTTAATACTTAATTGGTCACATTTCCATCTAGGAAATATTGATATAAAACATGTAAACTAGATTCATATACTCCAAATCAGTGAATGTAAAAATGACTACAGTTTAATCTTCTGGATAATTAGCAGAGACAAATCAACATTTTATTTTAGTCTTTGGCCAAACCCTGACCAGTTTGTGTTGCCGAAATATGATTTTCTTTTTCTTTCAACAGAATAACATCTGGCAAAAGCCCAGGTCATTTTTAAATACTATAATTTTCTCTTAATCAGCTTTCTTGTCCTGAGTCTCATTTTCCTCTAATCAGTTCAGGTGTTCCTCATTGTTAGTGCCAATTCAAAATTATCAGTGTTCAAGATTGTTTTCTAAGTGAGTCACCCAGCAAATTCTTTTTATATCACAATTTTCTTCACATGCTTTTTCCATTACTACCCATTCATCACTTGGTCCATTTTCCTAAGTAATAACCTGTGCTTAGAAGTATGTTCTATTAAATACCCACCGACTACCGTGTCCAGTATAAACTTTATTTTTGAATCATTGCCTCATACAAAGTTGTCAAAATATGCTAAATATTCTAAAACATTGCTGTATTTTTCTATTCTATACGTGTCCACAAATTAGAGCTACTTGTGCACCATTCCTTAAGTAATTCAATACTTTGAGTTCATGTTAGTACCATGACGTGGGATTGTTCCTAAAGAAGTGCCATAAGAACACATTGCTTTTCTGTTACAGGAGAAAATATTGAAGAAGTTTGTCATATGAGAATCCATAAGGGGATTTGTTGCCAGGCAGATGAGATCTGTGGCCAATTCATAAATTTGCCAATAAGATGCTATGTGGCCATTGATGAATTACTTGTAGTCTCTAACCTTCAGTTTTCTCAAATATGAAAAAAAGTAGATAATATATTTCTCACGGAATTTCTGTGAGGTTTGCAATTAATGCAAGTGCCAAACCTACAAACTTTATTTAGTTAGCACATATGTTTTGAATATGAAACCTATCCTGTAATTGTACATTATGTATTTCTATAAGTATGAAAGCATTGAAATTCTAATTTTCCACCATGTAGCAAAATAGAAATGTATTTATTTTCTAACTTTGAACAACTCTGATAGATAGCAATTTTTTTGTCAAAATCAAGCATATGTTTAACGACATTTGGCAGTGCTACACATAAGACCAATGCGAGCAATAAGGTTAACATAATCTGCTGAAAATAAAAAAGAAGTTTTTTATTAAAAAATAGCTTCACATAATAAAATTTGGACCTTGATATGGAAATAAAATAAAATTTTCTTTTATGAAAATAATGTTAATTACCTCAAGTTGCTTTTATAAATAAATGGCTGTGTACATTTTCACGATTGTTTAAAAAATCAATAATGTATGATTAAACACTTTATGTATGATTAAACTTTTTATATATGATTAAACTATGCATTTGAATATAGAAATAGCTTTTAACATCCATATAATATGCATTGTAGAGTCTTAGGTTGATATATAATATAGCATAAAGAATAAATTTAAATCAAACATAAATTAATACATACATATATAGTCTGCTGTTTTTGTCCATTTTGATAAAAGGCTATGTTTAAAATACATGGTTATTAAAAAGAATTGATGACAATTGGTTATTAAAAAGTTGGCTGACAAAGTTGAGAAGTGATTCAGCATTTATTGAGAACCCGTTACACATCTGATCCAGTTCTGGATGCTCTACCTATATTAATTAATTGAATTCTTGCCGCACTACTTAGGCTTATAAGCCTAAACACTGTAGTGTTTCCTCCATTTTGCTAGGAGGGAAAGCAGCTCTGAGACATAATCAGTGTTTTCTCTCGTAATGTGGATGTTAAGCTATGGTAAGGTTGAGACTTAGTGTCATCTACTCAAGTCCATCACGCAATTTAACTTCCCTTTTAAGAGGGATTATGGCTTAACATTTATGACTTAAATTTTTGCTTCTAATTTTTATATGGTGGTCTTGAATGAAAAATCATTAGCTGATTCTGACTTAAGATAAGGTTGCTAAGCATCATGGAATATGTAAATTAATGTAATTGAATCTCTTTTTCTCCCTTTGGGGAGGTTGTTAAGCATCATGGAATATGTAAATTAATGTAATTGAACTCTTTTTCTCCCTTTGGGGAAGGTTAGATTAAGATGAGTGGCCTTTGCCCTTATCAAAAATATGAGATGACTTTTTGTCAAGTATTTGCATAATTAATATACATCAATTACAAACATGATGAGTTTTAGTCTACTAATATATATTTTGAGATGCTGTAACAGAAATAATTATTTTAAAAGACTTAATTTTACACACGTAAAGATAGTATACATCTAAAAATCTGTAAACTGTTTATTGAGCATTAAAAAAACTTTATTTTTCTGTGCAAACATAATTGTGGTGTTTGTCATTGCTTTTAATGGCAAAAACTGCAACCACTTTTGCAGCAACCTAAGTTATGTTTTCAATACAATACAAATAAAATAATAATATATATTTGTCTTATCTTTCATTTATGGAAAATAGTTCTTTCTCCTGTATGAAAACATTAAATTGTTTAGCTTATTTTCCCGAAATATTGTACTCGGTGAAAGAAGATTTAAATTAACAAAGATAACACCTAAATTTCTTGGACCACTTTCCAGTATTTTCTAATCTGTGTAATAGAACATACATGTATGTAACACAGAAGGCAGTTTTACTGTTGCTTTAGTGAGTTATATATCTACTACTTCCTGAGAAACTTGAAAGGATTGGAAATATTTACATTTGAGCATCTGAATGATCACATAAAGGTTTAGGCAAGAAAAAAGAAGTTTTTCATACAGTAGCCTCGACCTTATTCACGAGGGGTGTGTTCCAAGACCGTTAATGGATGCCTGAAACCTCAGATAGTTCCTAAAGCCACTTATACTCTGATTAATTCTTATACAATCACTTTGTATTGGGCAAGCAGCAAATACAGTGTGGATAAGCTGGCCAAAGGGATGATTCACATTCAGAGTGGGATAGAGTGGAACAGAGCACGATTTCATCACGCTACTCAGAACATCACACAATTTAAACCTTACAAATTGTTTATTTCTGCAATTTGTCATTTAATATGTTTTTAGCTGCAGAAAACTGAAATCTCAAAGTGAAATTGTAGGTAAGGGGGCACTACCGCATTTGCAACTGAGTCTGAATTCCTTACACACACTAAGCAAGGACTTCTTTGGGTCATTTCAGGATTACTATTGGAATACATTTGTCAATAAAAAGTGGGAAAGTTTCAATTTTCCTGTTATGTACTTTAAAAAAATAATCTTTTGGATCCAAGGATCCAAAGCAACATACATTTATTGTATGACAGCCAATTATTCACGCATTACCCTTAATTATGCTTTATAAATTATGTACTGAAATTCCAAACTTCTTATCCACAACATTTAAACATCTCAATTGTTACTAAAAGAGTAGATTGTCTAAGGGAAAAGAAGGACTTCTTAGTATACATATATTAGTGCATGTTAGTACTGTTTGTGGGAGGTGATTGTTGCAAAGTTCAAAAAGATCCTTCATGGTCAGAAAGAAGTAGATGCTTACAGCAAAGCTTACCTTATAGAAACAGGGTAAGAGACATTATAGCTATATTTTATTATAACTATGGATAACTATACATTTTTACAATTCTACTGATAAATCTCTTTTCCTTGTAACAGTCTCATTAGAACATGTAAAATGCTTGGCCGTTCTCCCAGAAAAATTCTGGTATTTGCAAGTCTTGTCTTTCATTTAAGTGATATTCAACTTGCAAGGTTTACAGCAAAATTATTCAGGTTCTGCTTTGATGCTTACTTAAAACAAGGATGTTTCCATGAGATTATGAGATTATCTGTGCAAATAATTTATTGGAAAATGATTAATGGCTAAGTTTTAAACTGGCTTTTCTGTGAAACAGAATAGTGAATTTTAAAGTGATATTATTTGGATAATTCAGAAGGGTATCTTGTACTAATTGCATTATTCCTAAACATGGTAAACTGTAACTATATTAGTTTCTTTTCCTGTGTAATGAATTACCACAAACTTAGGGCTGCAAAGCAACACAGTTTTATATGTAAGAAGCAAATGCAGAGACTGAGTTTCCTGCTCAAATTATCCCAAGGCTGAACTTAAGGTGTTTGCTATTCTGAGTTATCATATGGATATTCTGGGATGATATCTATTCCCAAGTTTATTCTGATGGCTGTCAGAATTTAGTTTCATGTAGTTGTAGGACTGAGGTATTGTTTTCCATGACAGCTGTTGGCTGGGGTCACTCTCAGCTCCAAGAGGCTACCTGAACTTTGGGTCAAATTATTTTCCAGCCAAAGACTTGTCATTAAAGAACTCTCATATTGCATAAAAATGTCTAGGACCTTGTAATACAGCTTTGTCCTGTCATTGGCTGAGGGCCACCCAAGAAGAGTATGACTTCAGCTCTTTGAGGCTGATTATGTAGTTAATAGCTAAAAGCTGTCAGCTAACCACACTTTTTCAAAAAGACTCTGACCAGGACATCTCAGTATGTGTCACATTTAGAGAGAAAAAAATCAAACTGCCATATATAGTGTTTAGCCTAAGGCTATGTTCATAGAAACACATGGACAAGAATGTTATGAGGTATCTGTCCAGACACTGGCATAATCCTAAGATATTTCATGGACTACATCTGATTAGTCAACAAATCTTACATCTGATTATTGTAGTTTTCCTAGTACCAATAAATATTTGTTCCAGGATCAACAGACAATCAGAGTTTTCTGTATATACGAAAGATAAGATGCCATTATTGGTTATGACACATTGTGAGAGAAGTGACACTGGATTAAAAAAATAAAAAATAAAACAAAACAAAAAAGAAAAATAAAAGCCGAGTTATGTTGTGCAAATATATACTTAATAGACACCAGTTAAGGACATAAAGAATTTAGACATAGTCTGATACGAATGGCCAAAAAAGGGCTGAAGATAATTATTCACATTGCAATTAAGGTTGTATAATATTGGAATTACAAGTTAGACCATGCAGAGTGTCCTATACAATCTGAAAGAAGGTGGATTTTATGAGACCAGCTATACCCGCATAGACATATAGAATCACAGAATTATAAGAGGGTTGTGCAGATATTATGAAATGATGAGGCTGAACTAATATACCCATGTTTGCTCTGTCAGAGGAATTGTGCTGCAGTGGGAATAATTGACTATTTAAATAGAAAATGTAAAACATTGACACTGGGCTTACCCACCTCCTTGATTCAGAGGATACACGTACCTATATACATTTTATTTAATTTCGCTAAGATTTACAGAAGCTCAAGGGAGTCATGAGGAATCTCAGCTATATCATTATTTCTACCTGTGCATGAACTGCAGAAGTTTTTTCAGCCAAAATTTATAGATGAAATAGTTCCGGAGTTCTGTAAGCTGCTCTGATCTTTATTCATTCTGCTTTATGTTGGACTTAATTTTATCTCTGAAGAAAGGTGGCTACAGTTGGATTATGATGATGAATTACCAGAAAAAAACCAGGATTCTTTAGCATATACTGGGAAGAAAAGATAAACTTGAAAAATTAGTGGTTTACAATTTTTGTGTATTAACAAATTTTGAAAGTGGCTAATGTCACCACAGAGTCCTGAGTATAATGTTCGGTATGTTAGCTTGGCAAATCTAAAGTGGCAGGTAAGAAAGGCTAAGAATTCTCCAGTGACCTCATGCAATTTCTGAGAGCACTAGGGAGCTGGCTAACTAACTCACTTACACCTCATAAAGTGAGGCCTTCGAGTCACCCCTGCCGCTCTCTGTGCTCCTCTTTCTAATTTCTTTAATTGGAAGGTCAGGTAGTAACCCTGGCTGTGGAGGGAATCCAAGATACTCATGCATACACTATTTTGTCTGTTTGAAAAAGAAACAAAACAAAACCAGAAAAATCTAGAGCAGCAACTCCTGAGAATCTTCAACCTTTATTTGAGATTTTTTAGAGACAAAGAATAGAATAATTATTTAAGGCATAAAATAAATATTTCAAATTCCACAATTCACAAATGTCTTTGCACAGAAGCAACTGACACTTAAAGATGAGTTGCAGAAGTCTATTATTACAGACTTCAAATGGGAGATGAAGAAAATGCACCTTCTACCTGAAAGCTGGACAATCAAGGCTCATCTAGTACAAAGCAAATAGAGTGTCCAACATCTGTAACAATAAACGATGACATCGGGGGAGAGTGGGGAGCTGGTATGGAGAGCCAGATTGAAAGATGGGACAATCCACACAGCGGAAGCCATGTTTCTAAATTCAAAATATAAGCCCCTTTTAAAGCGCTTATTTTCTAGAAGACCATTTCTTCTTTATCCTCAAAAACTGACAACGTATGTAGCAGTTAATAAAATCTTATAAATCTAAATGAGTTTGTATACATATAAACTCATTATATATGTACTTATGTATGTGTATGTGTATTATATATGTATGTATAGGTGCATAGATATATAAAGTTTAAAAGAAAGAAGAAACCAGTAACTGTCTCTGACTTTAGGTTCTGTTAGAGATCTGACAAGCACAAGATATTTTGCAGCAAAAATGGAAAAGTTATATTTTACAGAGATGGTAGAGATAAAAGTGGACCTTAAAGAGAAAATATAACATTTTAAAAGCAAAAATAATCCCAGCTGAGTAGAAATAGTAATAATATACATGAAATCAAGATTTGGAGAGTTTGTTATCACAGGGTTTTAAGTCAGCATTTGTACTTTGTTGTGTGAATCTTGAATCTTATCATTTTGATGCCTTATTACTTTTAATGGAATGTGCCAGGCTTAGTATTAGACACTTCAATAATCTGTACTGTTTATAGTTATACAATTTCTAGCCTCATATGATTTATCTGTGGTTAGAAGCCAAGCTTGCAGTACACTCTTAAACTTGACAATCTAGTTTGACGTAGAATACATGGGTGATGTTCCTTTCATTGATGAGTGGTTTCTCTCATTTCAACAGAACTTTTCCTTAAAATATAATAAGTTGTTGTTATTGAAACAGCCTTTTAAAACATCAGATGAGTAAAAAATTGTTAGATTAATTTGCCCAGGGTCACACAACACATTAGTAGTAGTAAATCTGTAAAAGATTCAGGGTTCGCTTAATTAACTTTTGGGTTACTTTTAATTTTGAGGCATTAGTATGCTCAGCTCTATTACTTTAAGTCACATTTTTGGAAAGTGCCAACGTTGAGATATTGTAGGGGGAAAGGAAACACAAATGATATTCTTTCCCAATATTTTCCTTGCATGTGACCCTGGAAAACAAACCTAAGACCTCTCTGCAGCTCTAAAACTGTTTTCAGTTTACTTGCAATGCATGCTCAGTCAGAGATTCAGAAAGAGTAAGTGATTAACAATGCTTCTGGTAGTGACAAGGATTGGTATCTGCCTCTTTAAAAAAAGTACTTCCTCCTTTACAAAATGCTGACGTTAAGCTAAGTAAGTCCTATAACCTCTTTTCCATCTAAAATGTCCTTGTATTGTGGACCACAAAAATCAGAGAATGCTATCTTCTGAAGGACAGGTACGACCCTTATCAAACAAACTGAAGCACAGCTGCTGTGCTCAACTGTACCAAAATGCTCAGACTAGTAGAAATCAGTTTTGCAAGTATCACACAAGATGAAATGAATGGCTCACCAGGAAGTAAACAGCCTGTCTGAAATCTATAGTCTCAACATTCTGCTTTCTGAATGAATGTGACTCAAAAACATAAGATTCTATAATCATTTCCGCCTAATGTGGCTGTAGTGATCATTTTTCCTTTCCAATTTGAAAAGTCAAATCTCTTATTGAAGAATAGTAGAACCAAATAACAAATAAGAAAGAGATTATTTTAAAAATATAGCTGTTTCAGTTTACAACCAGGTTCTCTATATTCTGTCATGCTTTTGGCAAACAACATGCATAAGCACTTTTAGTACATATAAAGACTAATCTAGTCCATTAACATTACTAATGCCTGTACAATAAAAATACAGTAGTCATGTAGACTGTCTTTGATTTTACGAATGAACATCAGTTATTTGCAATTTAATTTCAGCTCTTAATGCTGATTAGATGTTTTTCCAGTGAAAATATAAATACAGTACAAATTTGATGTATATTTCTTTAAAAAGCATCTGATCCTGAAGTGGCACAATATAAAGGAAGAGAAACCTCATACAAGAATGACACAATTCTCAGATGTTACATAAAATTGAAAAGAGTGACTTACAATAAAACAGATGGCAGTGGAAGCAGCTGCATGCTATCATTTCTGAAGTGCGTTAGACACATATGTGGATGGAAATATGGTGTGTGGGGGGGAAAAGAATTGTGACTGTACATGAAAATGAGAAATTGATGAAATTTTGGCTTTTCTACCATGAGACGAAAATATCAGGGCTAGGGATTCTTTTTCCTTCAAGTACTTTCCTATCTACCTAGTGAAAGGGGACTGTTACTCTTACATAAGCAATTTTAAAAATTCCACTGTGATGCCTTTTCCCACCCCCTGTGTATTTAAAATTACCATATAGCCTGGCTTGTTTTTCTGCAGATTCCCACTTGAATTTCAAACATACAGTGCTTTGGAGATGTGGTTTGTAATGATTAATTTTATGTGTTGACTGGGCCAGTGTGCCCAGATATTTGGTTAAACATCATTTCTAGGTGCATCTGTAAGGATATGTATGGCTGAGATTAACATTTGAATCAGTGGACTATGTAAAGCAGATTGGTTTTTCCAATATTGGTTGGCCTCATTCAATCCATTGAAAGTCTGAATATTTTCTCTGCCTGAGTTTCTCCAAGCTAGGACATCAGCCTTCTACCTTTAAACTTGGACTCCAACTGGACCGTAAACTATTTGCTCTTCTAGTTCTTGGGACTTGGATTCTGACAGAAACTATACCATGGGTTCTTACTGGGTTTGGACTACTCAACCTTCGTAATTGTGTGAACCAGTTACCTACAATAAATCTCTCTCATTCTCTCCATTGATAGAGATAAAGATTATATATAGATATAGAGACACACACATCCTGTTGGTTCTGTTTCTCTAAATAACTCTGCCCAATATATGATTCAACAATTATTCACGTACGCTTCCTTCCAGGAACTTTATATTAAAGCATGTAAGGTTGACTTGCATGACCAATAAATGTAAGTGCACTGGTTGCTTTCACATAAAACCTTTAAAATCCATTATATGGTTGGACATAGCTGCTTTCTTTTTTTTCTGTCTCAGCAATTAGGTGAGCATGGAGGAAAAGCCTCTGTCATCCTGGGCCTCCAGTGATTATAATGAGTGAAATGCCCCTGCCAGCACACATTATTAGACACCTAGTGTTAGTGAGGAATAAACTAGTGCAGTATTAGCCATTAAATTTGGGGATGTTTTTACAACTACATAAACTATCCCTCTTTTGATTGGTATATTTCAGGCCTGTCCATGCAATTTATTATATGCGGGATTTATAATTATTTATTTTAATAATGACGAACCGTACTGTACTGTGAGGAGTGTTTCTGATACTAAAACACGTAAAGTCATTGCATTATTCCATTCTCACGCTGCTATAAAGAACTGCTTGAGACTGGGCAATTGAGAAAGAAAAGAGGTTTAATTAACTCGTAGTTCTGCATGGCTGGGGAGACCTCAAGAGACTTACAATCATGGTGGAAGGGGAAGAAGGCACATCTTACATGGTGGCAGGCGAGTGAGTGAAAAATCCAGGGGGAAGTGCCATTTATAAAATCATCAGATCTCATAAGAACTCGCTCACTATCATGAGAACAGCATGGGAGAAACCATCCCCATGATCCAATCACCTCCCACTGGGTCCCTCCCTTGACATGATACATGAGGATCACGTGAATTACAATTCAAGATGAGATTTGCATAGGGACACAACCAAACCATATCAGTCATCTTCTTTTAAAAGAGAAAATGATGCTCAGAAATAGTAACTTGCTGAAAGTGACTGAGCTAAAGTGACTGAGCTGGGCACAAAACTGAAGTCTGTGCAGTGCCCTTTCTAATTTCTGCTAATGACTATTATTTGTTGTTTTTGTTCGTGTTTCTGGTTTCACTTTATAGCAGGACTGAATTTGATGGTTGAATATATTTTTCTCCATTTTGTTTTTGTTGTTGTTGCTGTGGTTTTAGTTACTTTGTTGAAATTTGAGGGATGAAGAACAGTTATTTTACAATAACTCAATGCTCAGGACAGTATATTAGAAAGTCATTATGACATTTGACAAAATTATTTATAAACTCACTATGAATATAGGAGATAAATGTGGACTAAAAATGTACAAACAAATTAGATTCATGACAATTTACAAAAAAAGTGTACCCAAAGGGTGCTGATCCACAGCTGTTCACCTGGTGAAGTTTAACAGCTTACATGTCAAACAGACTGCAAATAGGAGAAGTAATGACTTCTCTCTGTACTAGTATCCTCACGTGCACAATGAAAAACTGTTATTACCTTAGCTATTAATTGTGAGGATTTTATAGGACAATGTAGGTAAATTGCTTAGTCTGTCAGATAATACATCCTAAAGAAATTTAAAGATGATAGCTTAAAAAGAAGAAAGAAGAAGGAGAAAGAGTAAAAAAAAGAGGAGGGAAAGTGGAATCAAAGCTCTGTCCATGGGCTGTCATGTTCAAAGCTTTTAAATGACTGGATTCAAACCTCTAAGGTATGTTACATTGTTTGTAGTTGTCCACAAAAATGCACATAAGCAACATTTTGCTTAACATTTCACTAGGCATTCAGCTTAATAGGAATCCATAGTGGTAGGTGGCTCAGAAAACAAACAGAAAATAACATATAACAAGTATCAAATACCTTTGTTAATTTTCTGTCTTGTTGATCTGTCTAATATTGACAGTGGAGTGTTAAAGTCTCCCACTATTCTTGTGTGAGAGTCTAAGCCTCTTCGTAGGTCTATAAGAACTTGCTTTATGAATCTGGGTGCTCCCGTATTGGGTGCATATATATTTATGACAGTTAGTTCTTGTTGCATTGATCCCTTTACCATTATGTAATGCCTTTCTTTGTCTTTTTTTTTTTTTTTTAATCTTTGTTGGTTTAAAGTCTGTTTTATCAGAGACTAGGATTGCAACCCCTGCTTTTCTTTGGTTTTCCATTTGCTTGGTAAATATTCCTCCATCCCTTTATTTTCAGCCTGTGTGTGTCTTCGCATGTGAGATGGGTCTCCTGAATACAGCACACCGATGGGTCTTCTACTCTTTATCCAATTTGCCAGTCTGTATCTTTTAATTGGAGCATTTAGCCCATTTACATTTAAGGTTAATATTGTTATGTGTGAATCTGATCCTGTCCTTATGATGCTAGCTGGTTATTTTGCCCATTAGTTGATGCAGTTTCTTCATAGCGTCAATGCCCTTTACAATTTGGTACATTTTTAAAGTAGCTGATAACGGTTTTTTCTTTCCATATTTTGTGCTTCTTCAAAGGAGTTCTTGTAAGGCAGGCCTAGTGGTGACAAAATCTCTCAGCATTTGCCAGCTCTGGAAAAAGTGGAGCTAATAGACATCTACAGAACTCTCTACCCCAAATCAACAGAATATACATTATTCTCAGGATCACATCACACTTATTGTAAAATTGACCACACAATTGGAAGAAAAACACTCTTCAGTAAGTGCAAAAAAATGGAAATCATAACAAACAGTTCCTCACACCACAGTGCAATCAAATCAGATCTCAGAATTAAGAAACTCACTAAAACCATACAACTACATGGAAACTAAATGACCCGGTCCTGAATGAATACTGGGTAAATAACAAAATTAAGGCAGAAATAAATAAATTCTTTGAAATCAATGAGAACAAAAACACAACATACCATAATCTCTGGAGACAGCTAAAACAGTGTTTAGAAGGAAATTTATAGCACTAAATGCCAACAGAAGAAAGCGGGAAAGATCTAAAATTGACACCCTAACATCACAATCAAAAGAACTAGAGAAGCATAAGCAAACAAGTTCAAAAGCTAGCAGAAGACAAGAAATAACTAAGATCAGAGTAGAACTGAAGGAGACAGAGACATGAAAAACCCTTCAGAAAAATCAATGAATCCAGGAGCTGGTTTTTTGAAAAGATTAACAAAATAGACTGCTAGTAGACTAATAAAGAAGAAAAGAGAGGAGAATCAAATAGAAAAAATAAAAAAATGATAAATGGGATATCACCACTTATCCCATAGAAATGCAAACTACCATCAGAGAATACTACAAACACCTCTATGCAAATAAACTAGAAAATCTAGAAGAAATGGATAAATTCCTGGACAAATAAACCCTCCCAAAACTAAACCAGGAAGTAGTCAAATCTCTGAATAGACCAATAACAAGTTCTGAAATTGAGTCAGTAATGAATAGCCTACCAACCAAAAAAAGCCAAGGACCAGATGGATTCACAGCCGACTTATACCAGAGGTACAAAGAGGAGCTGTTACCATTCCCTCTGAAAATATTCCAAACAATAGAAAAAGAGGGACTAGGTCAGCATCATCCTGATACTAAAACTTGGCAGAGACACAATAATAAAATAAAATTTCAGGTGAATAGCCTGATGAATATCAATGCAAAATCCTCAATAAAATACTGGCAAATGGAATCCAGTAGCACATCAGAAAGCTTATCCACCATGATCAAGTCAGCTTCATCCCTGGGATGCAAAGCTGGTTCAACATATGCAAATCAACAAATGTAATCCATCACATAAACAAACCAATGACAAAAACCACATGATTATCTCAACAGATGCAGAAAAGGCCTTCAACAAAATTCAACACCCTTTTCTGCTAAAAACACTCAATAAACTAGGCATTAATGGAATGTATCTCAAAATATTAAGAGCTATTTATGACAAACCCACAGCCAATATCATGCTGAATGGGCAAAAACTGGAAATATTCCCTTTGAAATCCAGCACAAGACAAGGATGCCTCTCATCACTCCTATTCAACAAAGTATTGGAAGATCTGGCCAGGGAAATCAAGAAAGAGAAATAAATGAAGGGTATTCACATAGGAAAAGAGGAAGTCAAATTTTCTCTGTTCGCAGATGAGATGATTGTATATTTAGAAAACTCCATTGTCTCAGCCCAAAATCTCCTTAAGCTGATAAGCAACTTCAGCAAAGTCTTAGGGTACAAAATCAATGTGTAAAAATCACAAGCATTCCTATACAACAATAATAGACAAACAGAGAGCCAAATCATAAGTGAACTCTCATTCACAATTGCTACAAAGAGAATAAAATATCTAGGAATACAACTTACAAGGGATGTGAAGTACCTCTTCAAGGAGAACTACAAACCACTGCTCAAGGAAATAGGAGAGGACAGAAACCAATGAAAAACATTCCATGCTCATGGATAGGAAAAATCAATATTATAAAATCATCAGGCTACCATTAACTTTCTTCACAAAATTAGAAAAAACTAATTTAAATTTCATATGGAACCAAAAAAGAGCCCATGTACCCAAGACAATCCTAAGCAAAAATAACAAAACTGGAGACATCACGCTCTCTGACTTCAAACTATACTACAAGGCTACAGTAACCAAAACATCATGATACTGGTACCAAAACAGATATATAGACCAATGCAACACAACAGAGGCCTCAGAAATAATGCCACATATCTACAACCATTTGATCTTTGACAAACCAGACAAAAACAAACAATGGGGAAAGGATCCCCTACAAATGTTGTTGGGAAAACTGGCTAGTCATATGCAGAAAACTGAAACTGTATCCCTTCCTTACACCTTATACAAAAATTACCTCAAGATGAATTAAAGACTTAAACGTAAGACCTAATAACATAAAAATCCTAGAAGAAAACCTAGGCAATACCATTTAGGACACAGGTATGGGCAAAAACTTCAGGACTAAAACACCAAAAGCAATGGCAACAAAAGCCAAAATTGACAAATAGGATCTAAATAAACTAAAGAGCTTCTGCACAGCAAAATAAACTACCATGAGAGTGAACAGGCAACCGACAGAATGGGAAAAAAAATTTTTGCAATCTATCCATCTGGCAAAGGGCTAATATCCAGAATCTTCAAGGAACTTCGAACAGATTTACAGGGGAAAAAAAAAACAACTCCATCAAAAAGTGGGCAAAGTATATGAACAGACACTTTCCAAAGAAGACATTTATGTGGCCAACAAACACATGAAAAAAAATGTCATCATAACTGATCATTGGATAAATGCAAATAAATCCACAGATAGATACCATCTCACACTAGTTACAATGGCGATCATTAAAAAGTCAGGAAACAACAGATACTGGAGAGCATGTGGAGAAATAGGAATGCTTTTACACTGTTAGTGGGATTGTGAATTAGTGTAATCATTTTGGAAGACAATGTGGTGATCTAGAACCAGAAATACCATTTGACCCAGCAATTCCATTACTGGGTATATACCCAAAGGATTATAAATCATTCTACCATAACACATACACACATATGTTTACTGCAGCACTGTTCACAATAGCAAAGATTTGGAACCAACCCAAATTCCCATCAGTGACAGACTGGATTAAAAAAAAAAAAAAAAGTGGCACATGTACACCATGGAATACTATGCAACCATAAAAAAGGATGAGTTCACGTCCTTTGCAGGGACATGAATGAAGCTGGAAATCATCATCCTCAGCAAACTAACACAGGAACAGAAAACCAAACACCACATGTTCTCACTTAGAAGCAGGAGTTGAACAATGAGGACACATTGACACAGGGAGGGGAACATCACACATCAGGGCCTGTCGGGGGTGGGGGGCTAGGGGAGGGTTAGCACTAGTATAAGTACCTAATGTAGATGACAGGTTGATGTGTGCAGCAAACTACCATGGCATGGGTATACCTATGTAATAAACATGCACATTCTGAACATGTATCCCAGAACATAAAGTATAATAATAGTAATAGTAGAAATATATAGCAAATAAAAATGTAAACAAGAGCTGACGTGATGTTGAAATGAAATCATGGAAGAAGAGCCTCAGAGGCAGGAGAAAACAGGCTTTTCCATTGGGTTTATAGAGAACAACTAAAATACCGTGTACAGTAAAGTGTACTGAGTTTTAAGTGTACTTTGAATCAGAAAGGAAGCAAGGTGTGTAAAGTTTTGAAATATCTCATGAAGAAGGAACTGGAGATGTTTACTTTTGAAAGAAAGAAAAGCTTCAGCACGGGCATGAACATGTTCTTCCAATATATAAAAAGCATCCTGAGAACGATTCTGTTTCTAGCTTCAATGAGTAAAATATTTAGAGAGTATTCCTTGTTGCTCATTCAAAGGGAACATTTCCTAAACGTTAGAGTTATCTAAATGGGATCCCAGAAAATAGCCATCATGAAATATGTTGCCTCATGCTTGAAGGAGTAAATTTCTTATCAGAGAATAGTTCAAACAACTGCTATTGTGCCCTCTTGTGAAACCACAAAAAGAAAGACCAATATCCATTGGGAGGCTGGGTCTACTGATCTCTAATGATCCTTCAAGCTATGAAATAACATGATTACCTTTCTGTGAATTTCTGTTCCATATTACACACAGATTGTTTAAGTATTTATTTGGCCTTTACCATGAGAAAAGCACTATGAGCTAGCTTTATATACTGATCATCTCATTTAATTTACGAGAGAGATAACATTATGCTGTTGGTTTTAATTAGAAAAGTGAAGTTTGGAGAATTTAAATAATGTGTGCATGGCCACAAGCTACTAAAGAGGGCAGCTTGTGTATGAACTCTAGCAATATGATTCTAGAATTGGGGCCTTCATCTTCACTGTAAAAGTTTATAAACTTTACAATGTTTCTCATGATATCTTGCATGTGTAGTAGAATCATAACAACAATATGCTATATTTTATCATTGAATTATCCCTATCATGTCATCAAGACATCACACAAATCTTAAATTCAGTGTAGCTTAGTTTGTATTATTATATTTGCCAGTCTTTTCATTTTTGTGAAACCTAAGAATGAGAACTTGATTTACAAATCAGACCTAGAATTTAGGACACCTTATTTCAAATATCATTAGTTTTGTCTCACAGATTGCTAACTTCTCATACCACATTTATCTCCTCAAAGTACATGATTCAGCAATATAAAATTCAGGTTTTGAAATGATTAAACATTTCAGGAAGTGGTTTACTTCTCCTTCAGTGGGAAAAAAAAAATGCAAGCTGCTTGGCTTATGTGACAAAACAATGTTGAAAATGTCTCATGGAAAAAAAAATCAAATGAAAGAATGATGGTGATGGCTAGGTATTTCCAGTGATGATCTTGGTACTTTTGTACTCTCAAAATGCACTTTTAAAAATTTTGAGAAACTCATTATTTTCTTTTAAGCAGCAAATATTTCTTAACTGCTAGCTAGCAGAATGCTGTCACATTCTTTCTGATGAGTCAGCAGTTGCAGCGCCAGTACATTAAATAGCATTTTGCAGAGAAAAAGAAGCAGAATAATAATTCTGCCAAATCTAACTAAGCAAGCAATATCACACTTGGTAACAGATCATGTGTATTATTTAGAACTGAAGATTATAAACGTGTAATATTATATGCTTTTACTATTTGAAAAGGAAAAATATACTATGCTTTATGGAAATATAAGTGCAGATACCTGGAAATCTCTAGAGTGCACATTTATGGACAGGTCACCTGCATTTACATATGAGTGAAGCTGTAAGTTGTGTCACCCAGAGTTCAAGGCACACAAGCTTTTCTCACACGGACATGTTCTAACGCCAAATGATGTTTCCGCCAGCCGAGAGTACCTTTTTTGCTTAATCATGCAAGATGAGCAGTAGCCTCCTAATAAGGATAAAGAAAACTTGGAATCAAACTGAAATAATTAAGCATATTTTCTATACAGATCCTTCATATTTTGTTGAGTTTATGTAATCAAGACTAAAAATCTCAGAAAAGCACTCTCTGAATTTTCTATTTTCAATTTCAGAAGTTTCCAGTAACAATTCTATATAAATAATAAATAGATTAAAATGCCAAAGGAAATTTTTTTCCTAAGATTTGTGCAACAATACTGGAAAAAGACATACTTAAAATCATATAAAATACATTACATTTCTGAGTAAGTGTGGAGCCAGGAGACATTTTTTTTTCACATAAAACATCATTGGCTGGCAGTTTATTTCATAGCATGTAACAATCACTACATTAATTAAACAATTTAATTGTCAGGAAAAATAATTCATTAAATAATATTTGATTTGGATGTCAATCTCCTTTCAGCAAACCTCACTTCCACCAATTTCTCCTCTTTTAAAACATTTTATGTGTTCGTTTTAGGTAAAATTTCTCAACCTCAACACTAGTGACATTTTGGATTGGATAATTATTTGATGCAGGGGCTGCCCTATGTATTGGGGGATGTTTAGCAGCATGTCTGGCTATTACTCATTAGATGACAGTAACAGTAATGTCAAGCAGTAATGTCATGACAATCGGTAATGTCTACCGATATTGCCAGATGTCCCCTGGGAGATAAAATCTCCTGGCTGGAAACCATTGATTTAAAGCCACTGCAGATTGTATCCACCCTTCCTCACAATAGCGCAAATTTTCCTTTTGTCTTCTTTCTCACTAACTTCACTGCCATTCCTTGTGCCACCATTATAATTTAACTCTCCTTTCGTTACCTTTATGGAAATTAATAAAGGTTTGTCTCTACTTTAAGGAATTAAACAATAGCTCTTCTTTCTCCTGCTGCTGTGGCTCCACAGCAGGCCATAGAACTTGTGGACCAGAAGGGGGCTTGATTTCCATCACTGTTCACCCCCTCCACAAAGCACCTCTGTGCAGGGCACTAACTATACAACCTTTCATGGTCCTCTGTTTACAATATTACAAGGTGTCCTGGATATATAGAATGTGGAAGTTAATGTCTCCATAGTGGCACTATGATAATAGGCAGTCGTGTTGCCAGGCCAGTTTTCAAAAGTCCATTTGCCTATAAAACAATTGAAGTCTGTAAATAGCAATATCTTGGATTCTGTGACTTGGAAACTGGAATGCATGTGGTATAGTTTTAAAGGAAGAGATAAAATGGAAAGGCAGCTGATATTTTTCCTCTGATCCAGTTTGGTAAAAATATTTTAAATCAGAATGGTTTAGCTTTGATATCTATGCCCTTTAATGTTTCTATGGAAATTCTAAAAAGAATTATAATTGCAAGCAGAAACTCAGCCCCTGCTTTATTCTCGAAAGTTATTCTATCCTTACTTCCCAAGCATAAAAACATATGCTCCTTCAATGATGGCAAATTTGGATAAATGTAAGTTAGAAAGTGAAGGGAGTGACATACAGACTCATTTCCTGTGCATAATAGGCACTATTAATTAATTACTATATTAGTAAATACATATTAGTTGGCTGAGTCATTTCATAACAATTTGCATTTTGCGGTGGTGATTTTTGTAAATCAAGATACTATTTAACTGTTAAAAACACAGAGTAAACATTAAGTGCCTATTAAATGTGCAAGTTAATATCCTAGATACAATGGAGATGCTCAGATAATGAAGACATGATTCATGTCCTTAGACATTTTCAAAATTCAAAAGAGGAATAGTAAAGAATAAAAACCGTATGAATAAAATGAGGCTAGTTGGAGAAAGTTTTTTATTATGATGTACCCCATAAATAATTATAATAGACATGAATAATTATGTATATTTTTCATCTCCTATAAACATTCTAAGTGTGACTGGCATCATTATTCAATGTTCACACATGCATTCAGTTCTACTATGCTAATTTTGAGAAAATTGAGAATCAATTTTAACCTACAAAAAATTAAAGCATTTAAGCATTACATTCCATTTTTAACCCTTTCCAACAATGCAAAAGATCTTCTTTGCACCATATTCTGAAGATGTCATATTACCACTTCCTTGAGAGCCCTCATAGATGAATCAGGAACACTTTGAATTGTACATTTTAGAAAAGGTAAATCACTGAGCTAGATTTACGTACGCAGTTAAACTGCAGAGTCAGACTTTAAGCCATATCATCTGCTTCCAAACTCCATGCAGTCTTGCTATGTTCCTGGTTTCCTACTCTTTCCTCTTTACCTTGCCTTCCCAAGGTCATGTGTGGATACTGGTGGATTATTATACTCTAAATATTTTCCCTCTATTTTTATAATATGTTCCAGCCATGATCTTTATTTTTTTTACTAAAAACATGAGGCAAATAAAGTTTTAATATTTGCTCACTCTCTCTCTCATTGAAAATTGGATTCTATCTCATTCATTCTAACAAAAATGTTTAGTGGCTTCCCAAAATTCTAGAGAGAAAGATTATCCATATTTTCTCTGTCAGCATTACCCTCTCTCTACTGTAAATATTTGTACCATAATACTTACAATAATATTTTTGTTCTTTGGTCTGTGTCCTATTTAGAAGCTGGTCAATTCATGTTAAGGTGATACAACTTTATAAACACTTTAAGAATAGCCTTAATAAAACATTTATTTTTGTAACTCAATGGAGTCATAATGTGTATTCTGACAGTTCAAGGCACAATTGTTGGCTATTGATTGGGCAATCATTTTTGGTTTTTGGGTGTTTCAGTGATCTTCAAGTTATGTCACATCAGTATTTGTCTTTGTGCCACTTATAGGTTTCATCACAAAGAGCAGAAACGAGAATGTAACAGGGAACAATTCCCAGGGAAGATCAAAATTTGCCTTTATGATCCTATAATCTGAAATATAAGTGGTACAATGATGACAATTACAAGTTTGTGTACTAGATCAAGGGATTATATCTTTTCTCAAGATGTAGTCATTACATATTTAAAAAGAACTAAGGTCATGTAAAAATAGAAAACACAAAGCATTAATGATGGTAAGTTATCTGGGATCTAAACTTCATTGTAGTTCTGCTCATCTATAAGATTGATTTGTTTCATATTAGGCACTTCTTAATTTATCTGTTCTAATAATATCAATAGTTCCTGTTAGTAAATACCACAACTTTGGAAGGGATATTAAATTACTTCCTATCTAATCCAACCTAGGGATATGTTTAAACACAATTTCATAGATGATTAATCTAAGAATATTCAATACCTCAACACTAAAAATACTTTCCAATTACCAAACTTTTCCTTTACGTGGTCTATAATTATTTCTCTAATTTTTCTCTAGAAAAAAATTACAAACATAACAATTTTTAAATGAATTGAGCAAGTAATTGGTAAAGAAGCTTATTTCCTAGCTTGAACATATTTATGTAAATATTCTGTAGAAAAAATACTGCTGTATTTTTAATACTGTAGTACATATCTACAGTATTAAAAAATATATTGTAGATTTTATAGAGAAGATAGGGATAGGTAAGGAAATAGAGAGTGGCAGAGTTAACTAGCTGGGATTGGTATCATTTTGGATAGTGTCATTAAGATCCTCTCACCTGAGAAGACATTTGAAAAGAGACTTGTGAAAAACAAAGGCGCCAATCACCTGGGAAAGAACAAAGAATCTGGTGTCTCTGCCATAGAGACATCCTTAATATCTTCAAAGAAATTCAAGGACAGAAAGCAGGCCTTCACCAGACATCGCATCTGTTGGTGCCTTGATCTTGAAATTCCCAGCTTCCAGAAATGGAAAAATAAACATTTGTTATTTACAAGCTGCCCAGTCTATGATAGTTTGTTAGAGCACCCAAATGAACTAAGACAACAGGAAGGAGTATGACTTGATTTAGATTTTTAAAGGATCACTCTGGCTATTGTGTGGATTATAGAGGACTAAAGAGAAAGAACCAAAAATGTAGAAACTTTAGGATGCTATTACAAAAGTCCAGGGTAGAAATTATAGTTAAGTTGAACATGGATGATAGCTGTGGCAATAGTAAGAAAAGGTTAGATTTTAGAAATATTTTGAAGATAGAGTTCAAAATATTGTTGACAGATTAATGTGAGAGATGAAAGATGTACAGAAATTCATGATAACACCACATATTCTGGCTTGAGTAGTCAGAAGAATGAAGTTGCCATCTCTTACATTTACTGAGATGAGGAACGCTTGGGGAGACGTCCATTGGGCATGGCTAGAAAAAAGCAATATTTCATATGTATTAATTTTGACCACTGAGTGGAGACAGCTAAGATGTTTGGTGCATATGGGCCTGTAGTTAGATGAGGTGTTCGGATCAGAAATAGGTATTTGAAAAACTATTTATAAAGCTGGATTTTGAAGAAACTATATAAAGGTGCTATAGCCAGTGAGGTGAGAGAAGACTGTACCAGGAGCCAAGCAAGAAAAAGGCAGAAATGTATGCATACATATATGTATGTACCTATTTAATATTGTAAATAAAATATATAAAATATAAATTTTATATGTCTGTGTATATGTGTGTATATATATATCTATATATATAATCAAGGATGAGGAAGTCAACACGTGAAATGTTTAATATGTGAAATAAAGTATTAATGAAGGATTGAATGTTGAATTTCGCAGCGCTTTTCAAGAGCTGTTTTGTTAGATTTTTAGTAAAGAAAACATTGTTGGTGTTTAATTAAAAAACATTGGGAGAAGGGAAAGTATACAGAACAATTAGAAACATCTCTTTCAAGAAATTTTGCTGTAAGAAAGGCTAGAAACTAGATAGAGCAATGTTTGGAAACAAGAGAGACTTTAAAATGGTAAATAGGACAGGATGTTTACATGTTGATGAGAATAATCAACATAATAAACAAAGGTAAAAAGCAGGAGAGAGGAAGCAGGGGTTGGGCTTAGATACAATTGGGTTCAACTATTGAAACAAAAAAATGGCAGAGGGTTTATATATGAATGTATGAAAGCGGGTAGATTTAGTGGTAAAAATTATGTGATGAACATTGAAAAATTCTTAAGGGAAAAGAATATGCTAGAAACATATGTTTTACATAGGAAATTATAAATAGCTAATAGATAATACATGCAAAATCATTTGAAGTTTAAAACACCTTTGCACTATTTCCATTATTAAATGAAAGACCAGAAAACACAATAGTAGAAATGCTTAGGGAATCTTTGAAAAAGGCAGAGAAATATTATGCTTTTAAATTGTTCAGTTAAATGCAACACATATCTGAAACAAAGGTTTGCATTCTTAATAAGCCAAATTCATAATTCTATTTAAAATAGAACTATAACACTCAAGTGAGCAAATGTTTGCTTTCAGATAGTCTATTGTTTAAGTTTGAAAAGTGCAATCTCTTCAAACTGATTTTGAGTCTGCTACTCAATACAGAAAAGCCATTAGGAAGCAGAGTATTAACAAGTATCACCCAGAAAATAAATATTTACCGCCAACCTTATAGATGTGAAAAGTCCTGTTTCCACATATAGTTCTAATTGGATTTAAACTGCTTCCTAAGAGTTCTATTAAGTCTGTGATACTCTTTGAGTAAATAGAACACCATATTATTTTTTAAGCTTTCAGATATCATCAAATGCAGTTTAGAGCACTAATTATCTAAAACTAAGAATGTTTAGTGAGACTTTGTTTCAGATTCCCTTTCAGTATTGAGTGATTTCAATGCATAATTTATGAAACATTTTTCAACATCATGAACAGTCAGAGAGCTTAAGGTTTAAAGTTTAGTTTTCACTATTATTAAAAATAATTTCACATAATTTTCCTGTTTTTCAGTCATTGTGGATAACTTCTCATTTGAAGTTTTTAGCAAATTGTAATTTGTTTTTCTTAAAAGTAGGCTGAAATAATTAGATGTGATAAGAAAACAATGATATAAATCTATATTATTTTTAATATTTACAATGGTACCATATTTTCAGTACATTAGGTGCTGAAGAAGGAACCAAATGAATTAATGCTTTATTTCCTGATGCACTCAGTGTGCTTACATATAATTTAGTGTATCATAAAATGAGTCTGAGTACAGCTTCCTAATACATCCAGTTTTTGAAAAAAATGTTTAGGAAGATAATAGAAGATAAAAACCATCCTCTTTATGTAATAATAATATTAATTATAAATGTTAAGTTCCTACTACATCTCTACCCTTTTATTAAACCATTTACAAGTCTTACCACATTGAGATTTCAACACAAGAGAGCAGCATAGGTGTTGTTATATCCATTATTCCAAAGAAAAATCAGTATCTCAGAGTTTTTCAAGTAACTTGGTGAGAACTTTCAGGTGGTAATTAAATGACAGAGCTAGAATCTGAACTTCTGTTGACTTTTGTTTCTACAGAATGCCCCCTGGTTATCACTAAGTTGTAAATTGATAATGGATATTCAGAGTCACAAACTTCCAGTCCCTATTCTTGGTCTGGCCTATAGATATTCAATAAATTCTCTGATGTGTTATCAGAAAATATGAAATAACTCCTTCTACATAAATGGAGACTTTTATCTAGTAAGTTTTAAATGAAAGTTGCATATATATAGCTTTCTGTTTCATCATCTCCTTTTAAATACAACATAGATATCAATAAAACAAAAATTCACAGCATAATTGATTTCTATATAAAATATTTTCTGCAAATCTGCATTTTTCAAGGAATGCATTTACACTGGTTTAAATAAAATATAATTCAAATAGTTTATTTTCTGACAAAGTATGAAGCACTCAAATGTTGCGGAAGTCAGGCATCCTGAACAGAAGGACTGGCTAGAGCCACAGCAGAGGAACATAAATTGTGAAGATTTCATGGACATTTATCAGTTCTCAGAATTAATACTTTTATAATTTCTTATGCCTGTCTTTACTGCAGTCTCTGAACATAAATTGTGAAGATTTCATGGACATTTATCAGTTCCCAAATAAACTCTTACAATTTCTTATGCCTGTTTTTATTTTAATCTCTTAATCCTGTTGTCTTTGTAAACTGAGAATGTACATCACCTCAGGACAACTATTGTACAAATTGATTGTAAAACATGTGTGTTTGAACAATATGAAATCAGTGCACCTTGAAAAAGAATAGAATAACAGAGATTTTCAGGGAACAAGGGAAGAAAACCATAAGGTCTGACTGCCTGTGGGGTCGGACAGAATACAGCCATATTTTTCTTCTTGCAGAGAGCCTATAAACAGACGTGGAAGTAGAAGAGATATCACTGAATTCTTTTCCCAGCAAGAATATTAATAATTAATACCCTGGGGAAGGAATGCATTCCTGGAGGGAGGTCTATAAATGGCTGCTCTGGGAGTGTCTGTCCTATGCAGCTGAGATAAGGACTGAAATACGCCCTGGTCTCCTGCAGCACCTTCAGGCTCACTAGGGTGGGGAAAACCTCCGCCCTGGTGAAACTGAGGTCAGACCGGTTCTCTGCTCTTGAACCCTGTTTTCTGTTGTTTAAGATGTTTATCAAGATAATACATGCACAGCTGAACACAGACCCTCATCAGTAATTCTAATTTTGCCCTTTGCCTTGTGATCTTTATTGGCCTCCGATGCATGTGATCTTTGTGACCTACTCCCTGTTTGCACACCCCCTCCCCTTTTAAAGTCCTTAATTAAAAACCTGCTGGTTTTGTGGCTCAGGTGGGCATCACAGACCTACCAATATGTGATGTCGCCCCCAGCGGCCCAGCTGTAAAATTCCTCTCTTTGTACTCTTTATCTTTATTTTTCAGACCGGCTGACACTTAGGGAAAACAGAAAAAACCGTTTTAAAATATTGGGGGCTGGTTCCCCCGATACTCAAAGTTTCTGAAAATCTGCTTTATTGTTTTATTGTAGCTGTACTATAAGCTGGTAATCATCAACTAACACATATTTACTAAATGACAAAGTATAAGAGGCTAACATATATATATATATATACACACACACACACGCATATGTATAAGAGGCTAACATATATTTTATATTAATAAAATACTAAGAAATAATAGATGTACCTAAAAGGCAGATGCAAAATACCACAGAAAGGAACGTTCTAGAAGAGCATGCTGGAACTCAGGAAGTCAGGGAGCTAATGACCACTAGTTCATAGGATTCTCTAAGAACAGTAAAAAACAAGACAAAAAACAACAACAAAAAACACATACACAAAAAAATAAATGACACTGGAGCCTACCAGAAGGTGGAGAGTGAGAGGAGGGAGAGGATCAGGAAAAATAACTAATAGGTACTAGACTTAATGCTTGGGTGACAAAACAATCTATACAACAAATCCCCATGACATGGGTTTACCTATATAACAAACATGCACATGTACCCCTGATATTAAAACTTATTAAAAAATGTTAAATACAAGAAACACTACAATATAGCAAGTTTTAAAGTAACCAATGAAGTTTAAAAAGCAGTAACACAATGAAGTGACAATAAAAATAATGCATTCCATGTTGATCTAAAAAGAGCACATGTATATTCTTTGGCTTCATGATAATATTTTAATAGTCATAATAATGGATTTCAATGGATTTCAACTATACCCCTATAAACCATCCATAAAACTTAAATATGGCTACCAGAAAGGATATAAATGTTGTCAAAATAGACATTGTAATAGGAAAACTATGACTTGAAAGCTTACCAAATGAAAATGAAGAGAACTGGACAGGAAGGCAGAATGAGTGACATGCTAAAATTATAAGATGACCAAGAAGAGATACTGTGAAAACATTAGAAATAAGAAAAATAAACTTAATTACATTAACTAAACTTGAAATTGTAACTGAGAAAACACAAGATACAGTGACAATGATTAAAACTGTGAATAGAGGAAAAATGAAAGTATGAGCCATATTCTCACCTTTCAAAGCAGAAAGTCAATAAATAATGAATAAAGTTGATTAATAAAAAAAGTAGTGGTATGTGACCTAATTCTTATAGATATGAAGGTAACCCTCCTGACTCCCACAAGATAGATCACATATTATTAGAATTTTGCCTTTGGGCAAATTGAGAGTTGAAGGGCATTTCCTAATAAAGGTTTCTATTGTATTTTGTCTTTTTCTCATGTATCATTTTGGTTTTTAAAATGCCTAATAGTTATTTTCTCTTTGATTTGGGCATGCTATAGCCAAATAGATGTGACATTTATGCCATTGTAACTGAAACAGCATGGATTCCAAAGCAAGAAGACAGAATATTAGTGGCAGTTTCTCCCAATTATAGACATGCCCTGAATTTCTGAATGGACAGTTACAATCATCCTGTGTTAGGAGAGGATAAGAACTCAATGGTTTACCAATGTTTAAGCTCACATTGTAGTTATTTTTGAAATGTAAACGAGTATATTTAATGCTTTCAATGAATCATTAAACACACATTTATATACTTTCATGAGCTAAAATATTACAATCCAAAATATTGCCTAATTCTGACAAACAGTATTTTTTATGTATAATAGACATTGCAAACTGCACAGATTATTATATTTCTTTCCTAAGGTCAATAAGAAGGTTAATGCTTAGCCATAGGCAGTTCAAGTAGAATATGTGTAAAATGTCAGTCAAGTAGAATAATTACAATCCATTATTAACCCAAGTAACACAAAATAATTACTGATTCTAACCAAGAAAGTTCTATTTTTAACCTATGAATGTCAGGACACAGCCGGGCATTTAGCCTTGAAGAATCAAGTCTTTATTTTTCTTTTTTTGGCAGAAGTATCGTGGGGAAAGCTATTATTTGTCTTTTGCTCTCTAGAGATCACTCTCTTGCAATTTACAGTAATCTATATAATTTTAAAAGAGTTTGAGTCAGAAAAAGGCAATGGAATATTGTAATAAAAAGGTACTTTGGCTTTATCACACTTGTTTGTTGTTCAAAAAAGAAATCTATAATCAAAATGTATTAATGCCTTTTACTAAAAATTGTGGCTAGTGTGTTTACAATTCATTAGAAGGATATAAAAATCCTTTTCTCATACAATAATAAAATTGCTGTCCTATTTTGAAACTTAAAGCATAATTTAGCTTTTGAACTAGGAAAGTTGTGTGATACATTTAAAATTCTAAATCTGAAATATCCATACATTCATTTATTGAGCTCTTACTATCTTTTCTGACATAACGTTAAACAAACTACATGTATGTGGATGTTCTTCAATGTAATTGTGATGATAGCAGTTTTTGTGACACAGTCTTCTATAATATTTCTACCACTATATTTTCTCCTTATAAAGACAATTATAAATTTCTGAGTTATGACTCTACTATGTTAAAATAAAATAAAAATAATATAATAATATATCTAAGAAAAAACAAAAATCATATTTCTTAAGTATTTTCATGGGTTCATTATACTATTTCAAAATATTTTAACATTTAAGTAATAAAGATAATTCATGAAGGTTTGTAACTAAAATGAACCACAAATTTACAACTTAAACAACTGGATGGGTAGTTGTGCTAGTCATCAAAAGAAGACATCCCAAGAATAGATGTGCCGAGATGGAGAATGATAATTTGTAGCTGAAGATGTCTATAATATAACTAGATACAGATATATTTCTATGGTACCTGGAAACATACATGAGTTGAAAATAATTCTTATTGGAGAAATAGATTCAGGAGGAATAAAAATGTATGAGTAATATCTTTATCACAAGAGTAGAAAACGTGCACATTTGTCATAGAGGATGCAGAAGATGAGAAACATCACTCCAACACAAGGGAAAGCACAAATAAATGGACAGATAAGAGATTCCAGATATTAGTGTTTGGGTCCCCTCTTTCATCATGGGCACAAATACCTCTCTCACTTATGTATTTTCCATTAGGTGAGCCATTAACAATGGGTAATGGTTTGTATAACGCACACAATAATAATTCCTCGGGTAAAGATGAATTAAACTATGAAGGAACTTTGTCCAAGGGCCATACCAAACCTCTGAGTGGTTGAGTCAGTGAGAGCATTACACTGTAAATGGTCTGCATTTGGAATAGTGACTAAGTTCTACAGGAATTTAAAATAGAGATGGGTTGCCTGGCTTCAAAGTTTTACCCGGACCTTTAGTGACATGGCATCTTACGACTATAGTGCAAGATGAGACATGAATTGCCCATCAGGAGCTAAATGATAGTATCTCTTTGCTAGTCAGACTTAATGTGAGCCCCAAGGCGGTAGGTTTCAATGGTGGGCAGACTCAGGTTTCAGTTGACATACTATCAGTAATGGTACTCGTAGAAAATGGTTAGGGTGCGACCGACAGTTTTTGTTTAGTGTTCTAAATATAATGAAGTTCATTTATATCAGAAAAAAAGGTACATAAATAATAATAGCAATATGGGAGCCTGTATTCATGGACTGAGTCTATAATTATTTATTTAGTTCTAGAACCTTTACAAAACCCATTCGTGAGGTAATAGAGGAAGTTGTTATTGATATCTAAACCCTAGAAAAAGCTATGGATGTGATTGGTATATAAATTTATTAGTATGTCTCAACATCAAAATATATCAGTAACCGCTCTTATTAAATGTATTATTTGGTAGGTATAAAATACACAAAAAATAATAATAGAGAAAAGTTTCCAGTCACCTACGAGGAGATACAAGTCTGATTTGCTCCAAAGAATGTTATAAAGAAGATAACCAATTTTAAAGATGCACACTAGCTAAGATACTGCTCTTGGGGAAAAATCGTGTATCCAATTTATACTTCAACAATCACATATGATGTTTCCTCCTTCTCTTGTTAAAGTGCACTGAAATGGAGCCTGGGCCTGAAGAATCCCTGAGCAGGCAAAGCCAGTTTGTCCTCAAATAAACTCTCTACAATTTTCTTTTTCCTCAGTTTATTTTTTTTTAACATTTAAAAAGAGTGAATTTTAGAAAACATGTAAATCTCTAAGAAAAAAGCTTATGAAAGTTTATGTGATCAATCAGATCAGGGTTTAAGACCCACTTAGATATTTTTACATTGTTATCGCAAAATTTCTGAAACACTTTTAAAATAAGATATCTATCTGTCTATCTTATACATATAAATATGTCCATATATGAGATATATAAATATATATCATATAGTCCGTATGTATTACATATAGTATATATATCATATATGTAGTATATATAGCATACATACACACACACACACACATACTAATGTCACTCTTTAGGTTCCTTTTAAGGTTCCTCTCTCTCATCTCTCTTTTTTATTATTTCTCAGTGAGTAGATGCAGTCTAGTGATTAAAATATCATCTACATGATAACTTCTCCCACCTCCATTCCACTCCTTTCCCCAAAATACTCTCCCCTCTCAGCTTTCCCCTATTTCAACTGATGCTAACTACATGTTTCCAGTAAATCAGATTGAAAATGTTGGAGGCATCCTTTAATCACTTTCCTTTTCTTATTTCTCACAAGCACTAAAATGAATCTTATCAGTCCTTCAAAATATACACAGAATCTGACCACTTGTAAATCCAAAGGTACAGATGTAGTTGAAATCACCACCGTCTCTCAACCGGATGTCAAAATCAACTCTCCTTAACTGATTGTCAAAACGAATATTTTGGTTTCTACTCTTCACTTTCCTCTCCTCTCCATTCACCTCATTCTCAAAACCACAACAAAAGTGATGCTTTTTTAAGTCAAGTCCATGGTGGCGCATGCCTGTAATCCCAGCTACTCGGGAGGCCGAGGCAGGAGAATCGCTTGAACCCGGGAGGTGGAGGTTGTGGTGAGCCAAGATTGCACCATTGCACTCCAGCCTGGACAACGAGAGCAAAACACTGTCTAGAAAAAAAAAAAAAAAATCTGTGCCATAAAGGCAGGATGTTACATCCCCAAATATAAGGCACATAGCATATGTGTAACAAATGACTGTCACCAGGTAGTGCTTAAAATATGAGCCTAATGGAAGAATGTAAATACTTGTCGCAATGATTTTCTTAAAGGATTCAAGTGGTCAACTCAGAATGACATGCATGTGCCATTATCTTTTAATGTATTTATTTCTATCTTATACCTTTTCCTCCTTTTTCTTTGTACTGAAAACATGCTGATCAATAGCATGGTTAAGCAGGTCTCAGAAACCTAAATATTATTTGAGTCCAAGGAAATTGCATTCCCTTTTGAGAAATTTCAGCATTAGGAAGCTGTGGATTTATGTGCTTATAGTCTCTTCATACTACCAATTGAAGGTCTTTAGCTTCTATTTTATAGCTATCATCTCCCTTATAGTGTCTGCTGCATTATACTATCTTTGCCACCTACTTCGAGTATATTCTTAGCTTTGACTTGCTCAAAGTTAGGTCCTCCCTAACCTACCTCTGACTCTGCAGATCTTCTCAGATATAACATTTACTATAACCATATTGCCTCTCAATTTCTTAGTTACTCAGACTCTTTGGAAAAAAAGTATCCCCATTCTACAAAAGTATGGCTTTTTCAAATGTTGTTAATCATTCTATGGATTGACTGCTTTGAGTCAGGTATTTAGCACAATCCAGTCTGCTGTGGTCAGATGGAGCAGAGTCAGGTGATACAAATGTGACTATCTAAGACTGAGGTTAGAGGATGGGAAAAGACAAGCTCCCTTGTAAGAAGCCATGGGCACAGCAGTTCTGGCAATGGGGCTGTGTAATAACACCTTTGTTTCAAAACATCCTCCATTGCAACATCATCATCTATACTTCTGTGAAAGACAACCAACACAGTAAGTAGTCATTTTTTTTATTCTGTCTTCTTTTTACCTGTAACTTAATAAAGTTATGAATTTATTTTACATATAGTACTATTATAAAACGTATGAAGGCATAATCTTTTTAGACTCATGTAAGATCTATTTCTGACCTATTATCAATTAGAAATATGAAATCCCTTTTGGGATCAGTTCAAGGCTATTGAAAGATAAATTCAAGCAAAAATATTCTTTGCTTGAGAAATATTCTCATGTTTAAGTTTGGCAGCCATACAAACTAAGTTCTAAATTCTCAAAGCCTCAATTCTGAAACACCGATTCTTTCAGTTGGATAGTTTTTATTGTGGAGTCAGCTTTTAAGTGTAAGCCAAGTAGAAAGTATGTCTAGAAAGGATGGTTTTTGCCAATAGGCAAGTGAGATGAGTTCTGCAAAGATGCTTGGAAACTTTCCACAGCAGGAAAGCATATGATATATTTTAGTTGCTCGAAGTATTTGTATTCTGCACTCATGCTCAGAGAGTCAGGCTAAGTGTGCATTTATAAAGTAAGGAAACAAACTAACCCAATAACTGGCTTTCAGGAAACTCTGCTTCATTTTTAGCTACTGTTGTTTCAGAGATATAATTCCTGTACTGAAAATAATGGATAAAGTAAACTTAGAGAAATATGTGTAATCAGCTCTTATGGAGTTAGCATAGAGGATTTTTTGGAAGAAATTTGAAAGGATTGAAGTCAACATTTACATTTTCATTGTTATCACCTGTCTTGAAACAGAAGGTCCTCTGCATTAATAACAGGCATGTATAAGCACCTGCTTCTAAGATCATTGTGAACAATAGCTACTGCTGTCTGTGGAGAAAAATTTGGCTTTTTGCCAGCATTATATAGGGCTTGCATCCACTGTTTATTTCTAACTTTAGAGTCCTTTGGTTTCCTTTTTTTTTTTTTCTGTGAGATTGAGTCTTACTCTGTTACCCAGGCTGGAGTGCAGTCTTGCGTGGAACGATCTTGACTCACTATAACCTCCGCCTCCTAGGTTCAAGCAATTCTCCTCTCTCAGCTGCCTGAGTAGCTGGAACTACAGGTGCCCACCACCACACCTGGTTAATTTTTGTATTTTTAGTAGAGATGGGATTTCACCATAAAGTCAGGCTGGTCTTGAACTACTGACCTCAGGAGATCCACTTACCTTGGCCTCCCGTAGTGCTGGGATTACAGGCATGAGCCAATGCGCTCAGCCAAGACCTTTTGGTTTCTGTATGTTCCACATTTACAAAAAAAAGTGCACTTTCACAATCAGGAATGGACAAGTTTAAAAAAAAAAAAAATACATATATATTTTTTTTGTCCTCTATATGTTCTCACTTTATTTTTGTATTGGTTTTCTTTTTTTTTCTTTCTTTTGTGTTTTTGTTTTTTGCATGGAAAGGGATTAGTTCCAGTTCATTTTGTCTATGTATATGTGATATCAATTCTAAGAAGTTATGTCAAATGATCTTTGTCCTCATTTGATGGAAGTTGAGAAAAGAATATCTTCTGCCCACAGTTGCTGAGACAAAATTAAAGGCTATAGACTAGTTGAGCTTTATAGTCTTAAAGAATCTAGAAAAGTAGCTACAATTAACTTTTTGTTTATCTGTACAAATCTAAGATGTCATCCCTAAGTAAATATTAAAAAGTCAACCTCATAAATACAAAGGCACAATTTGTCTTGCTAATAGCTCTATTCCCAGTGTTTAGAATTGTGTCAAACAGGCAATAAAAGCAACATAAATATTTGTTCAGCATGTCAATTAAATCATAACTATGGATAGATCATTTATTAATCCCTATCATGACAATCAAAGCCATATAAAAATCCCAGGAATTCAAAAAAAGAAGTAACTGTCAGTTTTGACCTTTGAAAACATTCATATCCTAAATCTCTTTTTTCTGTATGAATTTCAAATTTTCCATTATGAATAATCTATGTAAACATTTTGTTCTACAATTTAGACAGATTTTGTTGCACTGAAATTATTAATTCATATAATAAACATACATCCTATTTATTAACTTATTAATTTATTCACTCATTATTAATTAAAGAAAGATATTTAGATTGTTCAATACATACCTGACACTGTTCCATGCACTGGGGTTACAAAACCCTGAAGAACTACAGCTATCATGAAATTTAGCTTCTCTGCTTCATCATAGTTTTAAAATTGAATTTATCACACTGAACTACTTTTTCATAATATGGCTGTCATTTACTTAAGGGTGACATCTTAGGTCTAAGCAAAGAACCAAAGAAGTCAACTGTAGTTTCTATTCTACTCTATTAGGTGATGGAACTTAATCACTAATTTTTTTCTAATTTGTTTCAGCAATTCTGTGTAAAGAATATTCTTATATTAGCTTTCTTTAAATGATAAATAAAGACTACTTGATGTGTATGCTGAGAATGTGGTGTGCTGAAACCACATTTACTTAGACAAAATGTGTGTGCAATAACTTTTAAGATTCTTAAGCAATATTACTTTTTAAATTGTGCATTACCTTTAAGTGTCAAAGACCCTTTCACCATTATCAAAAAGAAAGCTATTGAGAGGTCATTAGGATATATACAATTTCCATCTCTGGCCCATACTTTATTGAGAGAATAAAGATGATCTTTTAACAAAACCTTACCTTAATTCATCAAAAAGCTATTGGCCTAGGCACTAATTTCTCAGTTGCCTTAGCTATTAGTCAAATGTCAGAGATTTATCTTTCTTTCCTAAATAAATGTCGACATTGAGTAGTATTCTAGAATTGTACTAGAACTATTTTTAAGCACACAAAAAAGGAAGTAACAAACATACAAGTCATCATAGTAGTGTTCACACAGTTATTATTTTTAAGGCATACCTTAAATGAAATAGGAACTTCTTTATACCTATTATATCTGACTTTACTATTCAGTAAATGATGAATTTCAAAATGATTAAGTAGCATAGTTAATTTATTTGGACCACAACGAAAAAAAAAAGTCCTTACTTTTTAGATTCAGGTAAGGGACTCATAATGAAGGGAAAAACTTAATTTCTTTCTCAGGGAATGTTATTATTGAGCCTTACTTGATATAATTTTGAACTTCAGGCTGAAGCTACTGAAGGTAGAGATGAAAATATTTTGCCCTTACTGTAACATCATTCTACAGTACTATACTTAAGTTTCTGAGCCTAGCCAAAGAATCATAGTATAAAATCAAACATAACTCAAAAAATTAAAATCAAAATACACCTATGAAGAATAGATTACCAGGCAATGGAAAGTAAATCTTAGAGAAGTAAATAATTGTGATGTGAATTTATCTGTCTCATTAGCTTTTATAAGGGTACCAACCTTATCTGTATAACTGAAAAATATAACATGGCTAACTCCAGTTTACAATATCATCAACTAATATACCATAAATGACAGTTGCAGTTTTAATTACTATATAGCTGGCCCAGTTTGAACTAGTAAGTTATTAGGATTATGGTAGAATTCAGTTGGGAATCCGTCTGGTCCTGGGCTTTTTTTGGATGGTAAGCTATTAATTACTGCCTTAATTTCAGAACTTGTTATTGGTCTATTCAGGGATGGTTATTGGTCTATTCAGGGATTTGATTTCTTCCTGGTTTAGTCTTGGGAGAGTGTATGTGTCCAGGAACTTATCTATTTCTTCTAGATTTTCTAGTTTATTTGGGTAGAGGTGTTTATTGTATTCTCTGATGGTAGTTTGTATTTCTGTGGGATCGGTGGTGATATCCCCTTTATCATTTTTTATTGTTTTTATTTTACTCTTCTCTCTTTTCTTCTTCATTCATCTGGCGAGTGATGTATCTATTTTGTTAATCTTTTCAAAAAACCAGCTCCTGGATTCATTGATTTTTTGAAGAGTTTTACGTGTCTCTACCTCCTTCAGTTCTGCTCTGATCTTTATTATTTCTTGTCTTGTGCTATCCTTTGAATTTGTTTGCTATTGTTTCTCCTGTTCTTTTAATTGTGTTGTTAGGGTGTCAATTTTAGATCTTTCCCACTTTCTCCTGTGGGCATCTAGTGCTATAAATTTCCCTCTATACACTGCTTTAGCTGTGTCTCAGAGATTCTGGTACATTGTGTCTTTGTTCTCATTGGTTTGATAGTGTGGCAATTCCTCAAGGATCTAGAACCAGAAATACCATCTGACTCAGTAATCCTATTATTAAAAGATTATAAATCATTCTTCTATAAAGACACATGCACACGTACATTTACTGAAGCACTGTTCACAATAGCAAAGACTTGGAACCAACCCAAATGCCCATCCGTGATAGACTGGATAAAGAAAGTGTGGCACATATACACCATGAAATACTATGCAGCCATAAAAAAGAATGAGTTTATGTCCTTTGCAGGGACATAGATGAAGCTGGAAACCATCATTTTCAGCAAACTAACATAGGAACAGAAAACCAGACACCACATGTTCTCAAAAGTGAGAGTTGAGCAATGAGAACACATGGACACAGGGAGGGGAACATCACACACTGGGGCTCGTCGGGGGCTGGGGGGCTGGGGGAGGGATAGCATCAGGAGAAATACCTAATGTAGATGACAGGTTGATGGGTGCAGCAAACCACCATGGCACATGTATACACCTATGTAACAAACCTGCACATTCTGCACATGTGTCCCAGAAGTTAAAGTATAATAAAAAATATTATTAGAAATCATATCAGGAGCCAAAAAAAAATCACATTTAAAAGAATATAGGCCATGTATGGTGACTCATGCCTGTAATCCCAGCACTTTGGGAGGCTGAGACGGGCAGATCACCTGAGGTCAGGAGTTCAGGACCAGCCTAGCCAGCATGGTGAAACCCTGTCTCTACTAAAAATACAAAAATTATTCAAGCATGGTAGGGCATGTGTGTATACCAGCTACTCAGGAGGCTGAGGAAGAAGAATCGCTTGAAGGCAGAAGGCAGAGGTTGCAGTGAGCCAAGATTGTGCTACTGCACTCCAGCCTGGATGACAAAGCGAGAACCCATCTCAAAAAAATAGATAGATAGATAGATAGATAGATAGATAGATAGATAGATAGATAGATAGATAGATAGTTAGATAAGATTAGTATCTTTAAATAGTAATTGTTTAGTTACACAAAACTAGTATGTGCTATAACATTTTTCACACTAACTTGGAAATTGAAAAATCTTATGAAAATGCATGATAAAAATGTGAGCTCCATGTAGGCAAGCATACATGATTTAGTAGAAGGCAATAGTTTAAAAAATATTATAATGTTATATTTGAAATTAAATTTGCATTACACAGAGAATTACATTCAACTATCTGTGCCCAATTCTATATAAGTGAAGGCAATCAAAATATTATTCATCATACTATTTTAAAATATATAATAAATGGTTCTGAAAGAAAACAACAATTTTCTAAAAAACCTGTGTTTTGTATGATTGACACAAACGATATTTTTCCTAAAGGAAATTTTGTCCTGATAACATGATGCAAGAAAAAAAAAAGACGCTTCAAAATAGAAAGCTAGTTTATATTTGTCAGAGATTCAATACTTAGGAAAGCAATTATTTGGCTATTTTATACATGCACATAATTCTGAGAAATATACTATATCAGTTTGAATTTATTATTTTGTTTCTCATTAAGTTTTACACACTCTATGAAGCAGCATTACTTCTGAAAATTTTAGAAAAGATTTATCTATATGTCTCCCTCAATACCATTTCTCAGGTAGGATGAAAGTAGTCCTTTAATGAATCCTTAAATAAAAAACTAGTAAATTTCATAAAAATATTAAGAACTCCACAAAAATTATTTAGAAATAAATAAAAATAAACATAAATACACAATAAATATAAACAATTAAAAATGAAGGAATATAATTAATTTTATTAAATCTCCACAAAATATAATTCCTTTCAACTTCAAATTACAAAATATTTACTGAATACATATTAACCAAATTAAGCATTAAAGTAACAATTCTACCTGCCATATACACGTCATAGCGGTGACTGCTTATTTATTTCAATTTTAGATTTATAAATAATTAGATTTAAAGATAGCCTTTCTTAAACGAACTTGCTTGATGTACATGCAGTAAAATATTTGGGTAAATGTTTGCCAAATATTAGCACACTTTATTAGTGGCAATAGTGGGATTATTTGCCTGTATTATTGAAATTGTTAAAAAGAATATATATATATATAAAAGGTTGTATTTAAAGTCAAATAATAAGACTATAAGTAAAAATATTAGTATGCAATTAAAATAGTGGAATGACTTATCAACATCCATCTTACAAAGTGAAAAATTAACCATAGCATTGCTTTAATAAGTAATCATCTGCTGTTAAACAAAGTCTACGTTTAAAAGTGAATGTGCCATTTATTCTTTCTTTTTAGTTCAATATGAACTCCAGAAAAGCATCTTAGAGATCATGTCCTGACTTAGACCTTAAAGTGGTCAGGAATCAACGGCAATTATCAACACTTCCGTGGCACTCATTGCATGCCACACACTGTCCTAAGTATATTACTGAATTTTCACTGATTCACTGATTTAATCCTCACAATGACCCAATGGTGAAGGCAATGTTGTTTTCCATATTACACATTTGAAAAAACAGGCTTGGAGGAGCTCAGTAAATTCCCTAAAGTCATACAATTTGAAAAAAGTAAACTAACCTTTAAGCCCAGATTTTTTTTTTTTTTTTTTCTTTTTTTGAGACAGTCTTGCTATGTTGCTCAGGCTGGAGTACAGTGGCAGAATCGTGGCTCACTGCAGCCTCTGTCTCCCAGGTTCAATGATTCTCCTGCCTCAGCCTCCTGAGTAACTGGGACTATAGCCACGTGCCACCATACCCGGCTACTTGTATTTTTAGTAGACATGAGTACATGGGGTTTCACCATGTTGGCCTGGATGGTCTTGAACGTCTGACCTCAAGTGATCCACCTACCTCGACTTCCCAAATTGCTGGGTGGAATCACTTCTCTTTAATTGCTACCCAAAACAAATACAGCAGCATCCTAGGTGCAGCCTTAGAAAACACTCAAAGCAATGGCACAGTATTCATCTTCATAGATGATGCTAACAGATTGCTTCATAGAGGTATTTTATTACATATAATAACCAACATGAGATAATTTCTCTACTGAACTGTCTTACAAGCTAATGGAGACGACACTGATATTTTTCTAGATTAACCAAATGAGCCTTTACTGACTTGGAAACAACTGTCAAAAGGGAGAAAGAAGTTTAGCACTGCTCTTTTATTATTTTAAACAATTAGAATACAAAAGGAAATGTTAGACACATCTACACATCAAAAATTATTTTAAATAAATTAAATTTAGGACTGAATGCTTAGGTCAGTCCTTTTCAAGCTATAACATAATAGCTAAGAACATTCCAGAAGGAAATGCACAAGCAATAAATGTTCTCAATTTATTGTTGTAAATTATTCTTCATTTAAACCTCTTTCTAAATTTATATTTATGTAATACAATGTACATTGCATTTGGTCCAATATATTTTTTTTTTGAGACAGAGTCTTGCTCTGTCACCCAGGCTGGAGTACACCAATATGCTTCTTATAGAAATAAAAATAATTGTGTCTTTGATCAAATACGTTTTGACTATCATGTTTTGGCCCATTTTTCAATAATTATTAGTTTTTTAGTGACTTTTTTATTTATGAATTTTTTCACTAGGATATGATTGAATCAGCTTATAAAATTCATGGAGAAGTATTTTATAAAATATGCATACAATTACCACAGAAAAATATTATTCCCAGTACCTTAACACTAATAAAAATAAAACTACAAGCCACTGTACTATACTTTTTCTTTAATTTATTAAATTAAATAAATGTATTTATTATAAATGATTTCATGAATCTTATAAACTCTGTATTTCAAGAATTAACAACAGTTTTGGGAAATTGTGGGTCTTCATTAGGTATGCATTAATTATGTGCATCCCCATTTATTTACCATTATCTTGTATCATAGGAATCCCAAAGAATCAACATTCCACTCTGGTCCACAAGGTAGAAGAAAAATTTGCTTGAGTCACATTGGGTATTGACAAACATCACATTTTGCTAGCAAGCAATCAACCTTCAGAAATGTTAATCAGTAGTTTAATATCTCCCTTAGCTGAAAAGTCACTTTGGCCATTCAAAGATGCCTTGCAAAGGTTTAAATTGTATTTGTTAATCTGAGTACCAGGCACTGTCTTGAGGCCACACACTAAACAAGACACTAAATGTTCCTTTTTCAAAAAGACCTATATATTCTATTCCTAAATATCTTCAGATATAAATGTACCAACCTTATACTTTCCCCTGTATCTGCGACAACTAGCATGGAGCTAGCCCCAAATAAGCACTGAAAAAATGTTGTCTGGACACTCGCCTGTCTTCACAATTTGACACCATGGTGCTTGGGGGCACAACTGCTACTTAACAGTTAGTTTAGTGTTCAGCACGCAGATATATATGGTCAATAAATATTTACAATGAACTAAAAAGCATATTTTAAGCATGCATATGATTTATTTGGGCTGCTTCTTATGTTGTATTATAATTTGTTATATTTTATACTCCAGAACAAATATCTATTAATAGCATAATATATTTGCAACTTAAGCATATCTTTAACATGTTATTATGAAACAAAAACTAATCTGCTATCAGTTAAAACTTTCTCTTAAGTCTTAGCAAACACACTGAACATCAAATGGCAGTGACAAATAATCTCTGGACTCTGTAAATGGAAAACACCACAGCTGAAAGTTAGCTATTTGATTTAGGATGCAACATAAAAGCCTGATGACATTTTCCCTGTTTTATACACAGACAAACCGAAGAGCAAAAGATGAATTGACTTTATCAAGAAAAATTGGCAAATAAAATGGCTCGTCACTGCTATTTATCTTGGTTCTTGTTTCTTGCTCTCAATCAGGGGCTGTTTTGGAAGCCAAGTGTTAGCTTCTTTGTGGAATGATGTGTGTCAACAACCCCAATTTCTTTTATTATGATAAGAAATACATTTTATCTCCTTTTAAAATTGCTGTATGATTTTATTTGTGTGTTTACAGATAAGGTATTTGAGGGTTTTTTTAATTATAAGTTTTATTGTTTGACTTTTCAGATACCTATAGGTGACATGGCACTTAACTGAAGGTCTTGCTTCTTTTGCTACACAGAAGGTTTATAGATATGTGACCTTACCAATTAAACGCCCATTCTCAGTTTTCAACAGAACCTCTATAAAATGAAGATATTGAACGTGCTCAGCTTACTGCCTTGGGCTGCTGTGTGAAATAACTAAGATAATGCCTTTGAAAATATGTTTGCAAGGTATGAAATTCCCTATGAAGTATAGGACCACAAAGTAGATTTATTACAAATATAATATAAATATTATTCTTATATGTTTACATAATTAAGTTTGATATACATTAACTTTATCACTGGGAGTAATTTTCTCATGCAACAGTTGTGTATTTTTTGGTCTTAATTTTCCTGAACTGTTAAAACAACAGCTTATTGTCCCAGCTACCCCTATGATGCTTTCTCTCTTCTTGTAGGTTTATGACTGCCCAGCTTTCATCAGAGTGTTAGGGAAACTTACTGAGTTTTTATTTACTTTTTGATTTAATTTTTCCATTTGTTTTTCTACTTATTATAAGTTTAAAAAATGGCTCTCGTGAGAATGTTTGTTCATTAAAAAATGAGGAAATGACGTATCTTATAAAATTTTCTTTGGGGGAATGTCATTTATGAGGTATCTCATTTAAAGGGTTTATGTTAACTAGATACAATTGATTTGGCCTAAAATATTAAAAGCAATATCAAGACTAATATTCTAAATAATTTAATTATATAATATAAAAATAGATTTCCCATAATTTCCTGAGAATACACTAATTTATAGTTTTATTAAACAAAATGGTGAAGGATATTAGAAATTCATTAAATATTATAGCACAGCTTCACTTTAACTTATAATGAGGTTATTCCCCAATAAACCCATTTCAAATTGAAAGCATCTAAGTTGAAAATGCATTTAATACACCTAACCTACAGAACATTGTAGCTTACTCTAACTTAACTGCAAACATGCCCAGAACACTTACATTTGCCTATGTTTGGGCAAAATCATCAAACGCAAAGTCGATTTTATAATAAAGTGATGACTATTTCATGTAATTTATTAAATGCTATACTGAAGGTGAAAAATGAAATATTTGTATGGGTATCAAATAATGATTTTTACTTAATGTGTTTCCCTTTTGCACTGTCATAAAGTCAAAAAATCCTAAATCCACCCATCATAGGTTGGGGACCATCTGTATTTCCTGAATCTTTAAAAAGAGCCTATTTAATATCATAAAGGCAATCCTCACAGTGTTTAACATAAATTCATAGTTTGCTCAGTATATCTAAATAACTACAAGGGATTCATGGAAGGCAATTTGAAGATGGAACTCTTGTTATGGATGACATTTTCAAATTAGAGATATATATTTTTAATAAAAAATGTAAAAAATATGGTGATTACTGATGAAAAACTCATTTTACGAATAAGACTATGATAGATCAAGTAACAAAAACGACATCAATAGAGAATAACTTCAGAGAGGCCAAGCTGGAACATCAACTCTAATTTTGATTGAGTCATGCATCATTATAAATTTATCTGGCTACCCTGTATCTGAAGAAAATGAAAAAATCTTCCCTGCTTCTGCTGTCTCACGCCATCCCCAGGGATTCTGATACGGTGTCATTTGAGATCTACTGTTCTTGATACCAGAAAAACGCTACACTTTAGAATTACCTAATAATATCAATAAAACGTATTTGGTATGCAAACTTCAGTGCATTTATTACTTCATACAAAGTTGTATTATCACTCATACCTTAGCATCTCAACTTCTTTTATGTGAATATGACTTGACACAAACTCAAAGTAAATATATCTACCTAGAGAAGATTACTTTCAAAGGACTGCCATTAAGGTGGTTGGTGAAATTCAAAGTCTCTGGAGAATATGAGAAAACATTCTTTGATGAAATGTAAGTTTAAAGTATCCAATTTTGTTTTGTTTCTTTTTCCACAGCATGCTCAGTGACCAAACATAATAATAAATTTTTCATACTTTTCTTTCTTTAAAAGCAACAATAAGAAAAAGTAGGTATATAGACTTAAGCCTGGTAAGTGAGAAAAAGGATAATATTGAAGATGCTTAGCAAAAGTTTTCTGAGTTTACTGGGGCAAGAAAATATGACAATATTAATAGTCAAATATGGAATACTATTAAAAATTCTGACATTGTCCAAATAAATTTATTTTTTTTACAGTAGGTTATACCAACATCGGTTCTTAGAAAATGGGCTAAATTTACATTGAGAAGCTCCCCTAGTAACATGTAAATACAGCCAGCCCTCCATATCCATGGATTCCTCATCCAAAGAGTCAACCAACCACTGATAAATATATTTGGGGGAAAAAAAAACAACAGTAAAAAATAATACAAATAAAAAATTCACTAAATAAATGTTTACCTAGTATTTACATTGTATTAGGTATCACCAATAAGCTAGAGATTATTTAATGTGTAGGGAAGGATGTATGTGGTTTATATGCAAATACTTTGCCATTTTGTACCAGTGACTTGAGCATTGAGTATATTGGTATCACAGTGTACTGTAGCAAAGCTACTCAGGCCATTAGTTGATTTTAATTAAATGAAAGTCATCCAGTGATTACGGACTAATTAATTTTTAACCCAACTATAAATTAAAGAAAGATTGCTCATTAATGATGAACGTTCCCATATTTCACCATTATATAGGTCTCTGTATATATTAGGTAGTTCGTTCCTAAGGAAAGAAGAAATGAAATGCAGACGTTACACACTATTTTGGCAAGATTTTTTTTTCTATTCTTTCCTGTTTTGATTCGTTCTAGTTTCATGCCGGGTTTGAGACATTAGAAAATAAATGACGAGTTTATTTCTAGAGCTATCTTGTGATCCTAATAAAATAGCAGCCTTATCTCTTTCTTTTTGTTGATCTGGTCTACCTTGTATTACAATTTATAAACTCCTCTCCCAATATACACTTTCAAAGTGGACTCTACACTAAGTTCTTTCTTCCATTCACTTGGAAAATTTATTGAATAAAATAAGCTAAATGAAAAAAAGCTGCCATGAAATTAAAGCAATGCTCTCATCTTAAAGAATGTGGCTCTTTGAGGCATTGTTCTTTATAGAAAAATGTGTATAGAAGTTTAGTCATATCTGGTGGGTCATGTACAATACTGTGCAGATATTACAAGTGGAAAGACTGAAGACTATGCAGAAAAAGGTAAAGACAATGAAATAAAGAACAGAAACAGTACTACATATTGGTTTTGGATTCAAGATATGTGCTAAAAAATATAAAAATATCCTCAGGAATGCTAAATACAACTTTAGGATAATGGTGACTCCTGAGGAAAATGACCAGGAAACTGGTGAACATAGGGTAACATGGGAGTAGAGTTTGGCTTTATCTATAATTATTTTTTTCAAAAGAAAGGAAATCTGGAATATTAGTAATAGCACTATTTTCTGAGAAATCATACTTGGTTGTTATCCACACAAGTTTTGTAACTTTATGTAAGTTTGCAATATGTTTATACTTAACACTTAAAGTAAGTATAATAAAGAATACCAAAATATTTTAAATATTTAATATCAAAGATAAAATAGAGTTGGGGAAATATCTGTGACTTGCTTATCAAGTTGTTGATTAACCAAATTATCTCCCAATCAAAATTCAGGTATTTTTGGATACAGCACATCATTAAAACAATTAGAATAACCTGGCCACATATGGATTATATTTGCTATTCAAATAATCATTAGAAGTACTAGTTTATTGATTGGATTAGTAACTTGGTCATAAACATGATAATGAGGAAATAAAACCAAATTTACTAAAATAATTTTATCATCCTAATTAATTCAGTCTCAGGACATCATGCTGAAATTTTTTTACCCTTCAAATTCTCCTCAACTCTCATTAAAGAGATGCTTATGAGCTAGTTAATGGGGAATAAAAGGGAATTTTCCTTTCTTTTTGCAGTCACACTATTGTTCAGTAGTGTTTTAAAACCTTCTTGATGCTAGGGTTCATTTTTATGTTGGTTGTCATTCAAAAACAAGAAATGAGAATCCTTATTTCTATTTATATAAATATGCCCCACTTGCTCCCACCCCAAGACCTTGGTACTTGCTATGTTTTCTATCTGGGATGCCATTTCTGAGGCTTTTGCAATAGGTAGCTTCTTCTCAAGCCTGAAGCTATCACATTCTCAGAAAGACCTCTTGGTCAGGTTATGCAAAGTATTTTACTTGTTCTAGTCACTCTTTACTGCACTGACCTCTTCTTTCTTTCTTTCCTTTTTTTTTTTTTTTTTTGACGGAGTCTTGCTCTGTTGCCCAGGCTGGAGTGCAATGGCACCATCTTGGCTCACTGTGACCTCTGCCTCCCGGGTTCAAGCGATTCTCCTGCCTCAGCTTCCTGAGTAGCTGGAACTACAGGTGCCTACCACCACACCCAGCTAATTTTTGTATTTGTAGTAGAGACAGGGTTTCACCATGTTGGCCAGGATGGTCTTGATCTCTTGATCTTGTGATCTGCCCACCTCAGCCTCCAAAAGTGCTGGGATTACAGGCGTGAGCCACTGCACCTGACCATTTTTAGAATTTTTAAAAGATTCTATTTTTTAGAGCAGTATTAGGTTCACTGCAAAATTGAGAGAAAGGTAAGAGATTGTCCATATACCTCTTCTCTCACACATACATAGCCTCCCCTTAATGTCCCTCAGCGGTGGTACAATTGTTACAACTGATAATCCTACATTGACACCCATATGATCACGACACCTATAATTACCACTCAAAGTCCATAGTTTAGGGTTCATTCTCAGTGCTGCACATTCTATGGGTTTGGGCAGATACACAATGATGTGTACTGGTCATTGTCACATCATGCAAAGTCTTTTCACTGCCCCATAAATTTTCTGTGCTCTACCTGTTTATCCTTTTCTACTGTTCCTCAACTAGTGGCAACTACTGATGTTTCTACTGTATCCATAGTTTTGCATTTTCCCAAAAGCTATATAGTTGGAATACAGATTGGCTTATTTCACATGGTAATATTCATTTGTGATTCCTTTATATCTTTTTATGGCTTGATACGTTATTTCTTTTAAGCACTGAATAATATTCGATTGTATAGCTGTATCACTGTTTATTTATTTATTTACCCATTGGAAGGCGTCTTGGTTGGTTCAAAAATTGGTTAAATTTTTATATTTGTGCTAGTAAAGGAGATTTTTTTGGTAATATTATTGTCTGCTTTTGGTTCAGGGTAATGCTTGTGTTATTAAATGATTTGGGGTGTACACATACTCTTTATTTTTAGGGGTATGTTTGTCTCCATCTGGTGACTGCAGATGGAGATTGAATGTGATTCTTAACCAGAGTGGTATTAGGGTAAATAAATTGAAAAAATGAGTGTGGAAGAAATGGGCAAACAATTAACAGGGTGCTATTGCCAAATTATTTGATGTGAAGGAGAGGGGGAAGTAAAGGATTGCACCAAGGTTTTGCAGATGGGTGCCTGAGTCCCTGTTCCATCGAGAGATGCAAACACTTCAGAAGAATGAATAATTTGCAGAGAACAAATGTAAATATTAAACAATAAGCTGTAAACTACCTTAACATTGTACTTTTATTTACTCCCAGATAAACTTCTCTAAAATTTAAAATTTAATATTGTAGAAGAGATATAACTAGAACATATAGAAACAAATAACAGTTATGACTCAACAGAAAGTGATTCTTCAATTGTTGGACTAGCAGTTAATGCTAATTTCTAATAAAAACACCACTCGTTGGCTAATACAATGCTATTTTAGAAATATTTCCTACCATTTTCTTAAAATCTGAGGTGAAAAAAATTTAATGAATATATTCAGTCTGATTCTTCTAGAAGATAAAGGTATAATAATTTCTTGAGGCTATGTAAACATATCCAAAATGAAATTGAGATTCGAAATTAAGGTGCAAATCACTCACCTTACTCATCTAATGTAGCAGACAAAATTTGCCCTTTAAGAAACAATGAGAAGCTGTCAGACATACTGGCATTTAATATTTGGAAAATATCTTTAAGTTTTGTGCATCAGTGTAATTTTATTCTCTGTTGCCACTGCAACAATATTGAAGATCCTGTCAAGACTTAGCTAAAGATTTAATTTCCAAGAAATGTGATGCTATATCCTTCTTTAGGGTGGTTGAGAGTGCTAAACTCCCCCCAAACGAGGAAAAGAGATATGTTAAAATGACACAAGCTAAAAACAGGGCACCCAATCAAAATCTATTACTCACTTCTTATAATTTTGAAATAACTTCCAAAAGTGATTACATCCGCCCTTCCCATTTTCTAATTTTCATGTCGTTTGGTGCATGTTGGTACAACCACAAAGAAATGTACACTAGCTGCTGGAGTTATTTATTTATAATTCAGAATTCTTTAATTCTGAAGAGAGAGCTATATGATTAAATTGAGATTTGTATTTATAAATGTATGAATTATGATAAAACATAGCATACTATTGTTTAATATTATTAATTTAAAAATTTAAGCTATTGATAGTTATTAAACAATAGTTAAACTATAAAAGAATAAAATATGCTACTTTATTTTTGTAATATTTGTGAACAATTTGGACAATTCAAACATTGTAGACTTTGTAAATTGCATACATGTGCCATAAATTTCTTTGAAACATGTTTCCCTCCTAAACAGTAACCTTTTAACATACCATATGCTATCTTGTAAAACACACTTCTCAACAGCTCAGATGTACATTTCTACCTTCTCTTTGAATTTAGATGTATTTTTCCTTATTGTAAGCTAAAGAGAAACCATTGCGTAACTTGGAGACCTACACCTTTGATGAGAGTTTTCTTACAAAATAAACTGCCACCTAATATATATGTCGTTATTACTAACATTGGGATTTTAACAAAACTAACACAGGATACCGAATTTGGGAAATACCAGGTTAAAATTCTCACAACTGTTTTTCCATCATTCTTTTGCCTCACAAGTACTGTATTCCATCTTAGACCCCATTATGAATTGGAGGAACTAGCAGCAAAAAGATTCTGAAGGAAAACTACACAATAACTAAAAATTGAGTTGAGATGTAAATATCAGGTAACCATCTGTAGGGAAAGGAAACCTTCTCTGCCACATTAAATGATCCACTCCAAGAGTTTCTCTTCTTGTGTTTCTTTTGCCCAATTAAAAGAGGATTATTCCGCTCCACCATGTATCTGGGATTAAAGTTTCTTGATAAATTCAGTTCCATTGAGGGTGCCATGGGAGGTAACTGCATGAAACTTTTAATGAGATTGAAGATTAAACATTCACACCTTTGAGATACTCCTTGTGACTGTGTTTTCACTGTAGTAACAACTGAAATGGACTTCACAAGAACACAGAGGTCTGAGAAACGTTCGGAAGAGGAGAGATGATGTTATAAATCTGGAGAAGTGATATTTTAAAACAAATCAATCATATTTAACCAAAGAGAAATATCCCCTGCAAGTTCCGTCCTAACGGTGGAGTGCATGTGCAATGAACAGTTCACAGTGGTTTTGGAAATATCTGTCACTACAGATAATTCAAAATATTTTTAAAATAGCAAATGGTATCATTTCCTATGGTAAACTGGAACTTTGACAAATTAATCTATGATTACTAAACTTAATTTTAATTAGTATTTTTATAGAAATACATGTTTTCATAAAAAATTGGCAGAAAGGATTGAATTTATTTTCATACATATGTATACTGTTATGGTTGAAAACACATTGGAGATCATTTAGTTGCTTGTTTCACAGATGATGAATCAGGAAATGATGTTTACATTTTGCTAATATAAGGATAGCAGAAATAGGGTCATTAGCTCTTAAACATATTTCTTAGTGTTCTTCTCATTATTGAGACTATTAGAAAAGAGGTACCCACAAAAAAACCTTTAGAATCAGTAGTTGTCAACTTCAGCAGTTTTTTTTTTAAATCTATCCCCACATCAAATTTACACTCACAGTCATCTAAAACTTGAGTAAACTAAGATGAGAGTATCATTTTCAAATTTTGCTAATTGCAAAACCTGATTTGTGACCTGGTCTGATATTTCTTATTTTTTTCTCTGAAAGTAATTCTCTCTCTTTCTTTTGTTTCATTATTGTTTTCTTTTTCCATTATGGGGTTTAGTGGGTGGAGCTGCAATACTTTACCTTACTATGTCTACCAACAAAGTTCTCCAGTGAATTTTATTTTGCAGGTATTGCCCCTTGAGGGCATTCAAGTCTAGTGGAACCTTTCACTGTGTTTTGAACCAGATTTTTTTTTTCTACTGAATAAGGGAAATTTGCTTATGTTGGTACTGGACCAGTGAAATTGTGCTTAGTAATGGGATGTTTACATAATATTCCTTGACAAAACATAAGATTGCGATATGTTTCATGTATTTTATATTCTGGAGAGGTATATCCAGAATAGAGGAGAGAGGCCGGTACATCAAAGCATAAGCTACTTATATTTGAGACAGTACTACTGGCATTGTGCCTCAGTAAATATCCTTCTAATACACAGTATTTATTGCAAACAGATAAAAAGGAAGATAAATTGAAGGGCAACAAGGAAAATGAGAAAAATTTCAAAAAGATGACTAAAAAGGAAAATACTATGAGAAAGAAATAATAGCATTGATAAACTCAGTTATTTCAATACTTTCAGGATTATCGATATACCTATGGAATTTCTGAGACATGGTGGATGTCTGGGAAATCCTACCATTTACATGGCAGAGCTATTACCTCCTGTAAAACCAATTTATTTATCTTAGTTTAAAAATCCTTTTGAAGGTCCTAGTTTTTGAAATGACCATTGATGTTGGACTGAATTTTCCTTTACATAAGCAAAAATTGTCTTACACATAAACCTTTCCACAAATACTAGAGCATTTTTTCAATTGTAGCAAATCGTATTAAGACAGCTTGTGACAACTGGCTATAAGTTTATTAGGCTCTCCTTTTCAGTAGTGGATAAAGTAAAATAATAATAATAATGGCAATTGTACACATAGAGGCAGATATACTAATGGAAATATGGCTCATTCATTTTGAATGCCTCCATTACCGTAATATCTAAGTTCTTCTGTGTGTATGATTATCATATGCCTTGTCTCTTGTATTTAATTTTGAGTGCTTTTAATTTTTTATTATTTAACAGTTGGGGATGGCACTTATATACAATATAGTTTTTAAACTGATTATAAACTCACTACTGACTACTTGAAAATAATGTTTATAGATTTGCAAATTACTATTTTGGACTTCTGGTATAAAATAGCTAAATAAAATGTTTAAATACTCTTGTAAAGTCAAGGAATGAAGTAACATTCCAAATTAACAGATAAAAAATATATCTGCCTTTAAAATGGATTTTAAATGACCAGAGAAACCTGCAAAATAAGTACCAATGAACATGCAAATCCTTTCATTTCTCTTTGGATAATACATAATCATTACATGAATGTTTTCAAAATGAAGTAGAAATATGAATGACCTTATAATCATAATCTCACCACCACATAAGAATGCTTAAGTACTTTTAATACAATGGTATGGGGTTTTTTTTTGTTTTGTTTTGTTTTGCATCATTAAGGTTGTTAATTTCCTATTGATTTTATGTACAATTTCTAGACTCAAGTATTCTGAAGGCTAGAGTTCCTTGGGCATTAAAATGGCAAAGCCCTACTCATTATACATGTAAATCCCTTACAAAATATATTACTTTAATATATATTAAATATATTAGTCATTTAACTTGGGATAAAAGAATTAAATAGCTATATTATTGTCTATGACAAGTTCAGTATCTGAAACCAATGCAGATTCAGTTTCTCTGCGATGAGAAATTAGATGGAAAATACACTGAAGGAAAAAAAATCATCTGTAACATCCACAGAGAGTGCATAACCACTAACTTTGCACCTCTTTAGGCCCGTCTGGATTGTGACTTGGGATGTATGTGGCCCAAACCAAGAAGACTTATATATAACAGATTTCCAAATAACTCTCTGGGTCCTTGGACATCACTGAATGGAAGTAATCTTAAACCCCGAATAATTGGCTGGACACAGTGGTTCACACCTGTAATCCCAGCACTTGGGGAGTCTGAGGCAGGTGGATCACGAGGTCAGGAGATAGAAACCACCCTGGCCAACACGGTGAAACCCCGTCTCCACTAAAAATACAAAAATAAGCTGGGCATGGTGGTACATGCCTGTAGTCCTAGCTGCTTGGGAGGCTGAGGCAGAAGAATCACTGAACCTGGGAGACAAAGCTTGCAGTGAGCCGAGATTGCGCCATTGCACTCCGGCCTGGAGACAGAGCGAGACTCTGCCTCAAAACAAACAAACAAACAAACAACCCTTAAGAGTTGTTTAGCTCTATGTTGACAGAATATGGCCATGAGATAGGACCTAAGCATTTTACATCAAAAAAGAAAATTAAAAAGTAAAAGAACACTAGAACGTAGTTTTCAAAATTTATTTTTCATGCGAGGAGAAGGCTAAGTGTTTATGTAAGATTCAAGGTGGGACAGTAAAAATAGAGCTCAGTCCTGTTTCTGCATACAAGGTCTGTGCTTTTTCTAATGCAAAATTCCCCTGTGTTGACGATAATTTAGGTTGTGATTACAGTCGGAAAAATCTACTTTTCATTTTAGAGTAAAATTTTGACCTTATAAACATGCCATTTTCACAGATAAAAATAGTTGAATAGTTAAAAAAATATCGGAAACTTCTTTCTTCTTCTATTCTTTATGTGGAATTAAAAAACCATCTAGGGAATTCAGGAGCAGGATGAGGTATGACAAATTAGCTACTGAGTAAAATGGATACTATCTGAGTGATAGTTAAAAGACCAGACTTGACCACTGTGTAGCATATCCATGTAACTTCACTTGTACCCCTTAAATCTATAAAAATAAAAATATCTGAAAAATTAGTCTTATTAAAGGCTCAAAACATGAACATAATTTATTTTTCCATGTTATTTTATATGTATTATATAATACACATTTATTACATATTGCTAATAACACATATCAGATATATAGTGTTATATAATATGTAGATTTTTACTTGTGTATGAGAATTTGTATTCAAGGAGTCTCATTTTGTGTGTGTTTGGGGTGGGGGTGGAATATTGAGAGTTTTCAGATGATTGACCTTGAACACAAAAAGTAACTACATTAGATTGTCTTTATTTTGTCTATTTGTCTTTCTCTCCATGAATTGAGATAGCAATAAAATGTAATACAAAAATCAATGTAAACCTCATAATGAAATGGCAAGCTTGGTTATTCTTTTAATCATGTCTTTTAAAGTAAAAGACATGAGTAGGCATTAAAATAAATGAATATCTTTGAATAAATTCCCCCCAAAAATAAACCAGACCAAATTGTGAAAGTAAGAATAACGAAATATTGTGATTAAAGATAGTAAATTTATATAAATATTGTACATATGTTGGGCTTTCTCAACTACAGGCATGAGTATTTGATATCCCAATGTATTTTTACAAACCTGACAAGTTTGCATTTCTGTCTTTGTTCTACCTTCTGAAAAAGGTAAATAGCAGAATTTTAGAAATATTTATAGATTAAAATGTAGGATAAAAGTAGTAAGGTTTTATCAACCTTTTGATATAAATTTATTTCATGATAATTGTCACTTTATTTCATGAACAATATGAAGAGATTTTTGAAACTAATAAATATATGGATCACCAGTTTTTCAACATGGTTCCATTTATCAGCAAAAAGTGACTTAAGCATCATTGTAAAAATCAATTCCTCTGGTTAGCAAGATGTGCCAAATATATCAAATTCCAATTGGTTGAATTGTGTCATCTTTACCACTAAGAAAATTGGGAGCATCTTTTTGTGCCCTTGAAACTGACATTGACATTAACTCTCTCTTGTAACCCCTACTCCTAGAAAATTGTGTTAGACGACTTTACAAAAGAGAAAAGCATGCATCTGCTGTTTCAGACTGCATCCCTGAGAAGATGAGATTTCAAAATTACTCTATAAAACAGAGGTAAAAGACTCCTTTACAGAGCAATTCTTGAGTTTAAGGTTTGTTTTACACTTTTATAAACCTTGGTGTATTGCACTTGTCAGAAAAACTTCATAACCTAACAATAACCTTTTGCTATCCTTTATGTAGTGTTGACCGGACAAATTGTCGTGCTATTCAGCTGAACAAGATTGATGATACAGCAAACTGCCAATGCAGAGTTTCGGAGAATATACCCCTTCAGTGAACTTTAGGGCACTCCACATCACTTCCCTAGGCTGGGATGGCAGTATTCCCTTAAGGACTTTGATTTACAGGCTGTGAAATGCCAAAAATACAACTCCAAACACGAAAGAGTACATTGAAAAAAAATGGAATAATAAACCTTTTCTCCCAAAAATAGTAGATGTGGCTATTTGCTGTTGGAAAAGAAGAGTTGTTTTTAAAACTTGAGAAGAAAAAATAAGCAACATGGCTATCTTTTCAATATACAAAACTAAAAATCATGTTTACTAAAGCTCTGTTTAAATTAAAAAGGCACTATGTGTTTTTACATTTGTTTAGTACTGTTACATCTTACCACACTTACCATGATTTTAGTTGTTTGTTTCAATAAATAGATTTCAAATGCTTGGAAATTTTGTATAAAACAAAACAAAAACTTTCACTACAGTGTTAACTCTTAGGATTGCATAATCCTGAGGGTTTTAAAAATTGTAAAAAATCAAATTAAATTAAATTTATTTTTCAATGAAATCATTCAGCCTGCCTATGCATGGAGAAAATATGGTATTTTGTATGATTGTGTATAGTTTTCTATATGAGGAATAACACTTAAAAGTCAACAAGAAGACAACGGTCAGATTTACCTGCATCTTTAAAACAGTAATGTCATAATGCTTCATACTGTGTAAAGATGTTCACTGTGTAAAGATGTTCACTGTGTAAAGATGTTCACATATGGCCAGGTGCGGTGGTTTACGCCTGTAATCCCAGCACTTTGGGAGGCTGAGGCAGGCGGATTGCCTGAGGTCAGGAGTTAGAGACCAGTTGACCAACATAGTAAAACCCCGTCTCTATTAAAAATACAAAAAATTAGCTGGGTGTGGTGGCATGTGCCTGTAATCTCAGCTACTCGGGAGGCTTAGGCAGGGGAATTGCTTGAACCAGGGCGGTGAAGGTTGCAGTGAGCCGAGATCACGCCTCTGCACTCCAGCGTGGGTGACAGAGAAAGACTCTGTCTCAAAAAAAAAAAAAAAAAGATGTTCACATATGAAGAACTTATGGGAAAACAGGTTATCAGTAGAGAAGAAACCAATAGATTAGAGAAAATTTAGGTCTGACATTTTGTTTCTTCAGTATAATTTTATTTATTTATTTATTTATTTATTTATTTATTTATTTATTGAGACAGAGTCTCACTCTGTCACCCAGGCTGGAGTGCAGTGGCTCACGATCTTGGCTCACTGCAATCCCTGCCTCCTGGGTTCAAGTGATTCTCCTGCCTCAGCCTCCCGAGTAGCTGGTATTACAGGCACCTGCCACCATGCCCAGCTAATTTTTTTTTGTTTTGTTTTTGTATTTTTAGCAAAGACAGGGTTTCACCATGTTGGCCAGGCTGGGTTCTAACTCCTGACCTCAGGCAGTCTGCCTGCCTCGGCCTCCCAAAGTGCTGGGATTACAGGTATGAGCCACCATGTCTGGCTCATTTTAGTATAATTTTATTTTTAGTTGTCAAATAATAATTGTATATATTATGAGGTACAATGTGATGTTTTGATATATGTATACATTTTAGAATGACCAAATCAAGTAAGTAGTATATCCACCTCTTCAAATATTTATGAGTTCTTTGTAATGATGACATTTAAAATCTCTATTTTGAATGTACAATCCACTATCATTAACTATAGTCACCATGCTATGCAATAGAACACCAGAACTTATTCCTCCAATCTTACTGTATCATTGCACCCACTGACCAATATTTCCCCCTTTCCCATCCAACCCCACACTCCAGCCCCTGGTAACCACCATTCTACTCAATACTTCTATGAGTTTGACTTCTTTACATTCCAGATATAGATGAGATCATATGATATTTGTCTCTGTCTCTGGCTTATTTCATTTTACGTATGTCTTCTAGGTTCATCCATGTTGTCACAAATGACAATATGTTCTGTTTTTCTAAGGCGGAATTTTGTTGCATTATGTATATATAGCACATTTAAAAATTCTACATATTGATGGATACTTGGGTTGTTTTCATATGTTGACTATTTTGAATAGCGTTGCAGTAAACATGAGAATGCAGACACTTCCTTGGCATACTGATTGCAATTCCCCTGGTCATATATTCAGTATAGGGTTGCTGGATCATATTGTAATTCTATTTTTAGTTTTTTGAGAAACTTCATACTGTACTAATTTACAATACTACCTTTTTTCCATATTATCACCAACACTTTTGTAAGTTTCTTAACCAACAAGTGGTCAAGAATACTATCTCAGTCAGTTTGGACTGCTATAATAAGTTACCAAAAGATTGGGTGGCTTAAACAATAAGCATTGATTTCTCACAGTTCCAGAGCTGGGAAGTCCAAGATTAAGGTGCCAGCAGATCTCATGTCTGTTGAGGCCATAGTTTCTGGTTTCCAAACAGTCATCTTCCCCTTGTATTTCGACAAAGCTGAGAGGGCAGCGGAGAGAGAAAGAAAGTTCTCTTGTCTCTCCCTATAAGTCACCAATCCCATGATGAGGGCTCTAATCTCATGAACTCATCACATCTCAAACAACTCATTTCCAAATGACAACACCTTGGCAATTTAGGCTTCAATATGAATTTTGGGGGAACACAAATATTCAGTTCATAGCAAGTATATACTTTATATATGTACATGATATTTATATATGTTATCTTATTATAGATCATACAAAACATTCAACTGTCCCCTACATTGTGGTCTTTATTCCTTTTCTTTATAGATAATGACTATTATTCGGCCTTTAGTCCACTTATTATCCTTTCTTTATTACTTTGTCCTTCCTTGAAATAGCAAAGTTTAAAGTGTATTTAACATCTTTTTTCGTTGTACCCAAAGCACCATTTGCTTAACTGCAAAGTAATATAATTTAGTAATAGTGTGCAAATTATATTATGATAACTCATTAGGAATAGAATACTAATAGCCCTGCAGAATACACAAGTATAGTCAACTGAGTCGCATGGCTAGAGTACCAACATGGATGGAAATGTGAAGGAACAGCTTAAAGGTCACAAGAGTGTAGTGATCCCACAATAATCCCACCTACCTCAGGTTATTAATACAGTGTTAATTAAAATTATTGAATGTAATAAAGAGAATTGCCTGAAATGATTACATATTTATTTTTTGATGAAAATTGTCAGTATATTCAGTGTATCTGAGATTTATCTTTGAAAGTGGTAAAACGAACTATAATTGTCAATTTCATAGAAAGAAAAAAGAAAAATGATTAGAAGGAAGGAGATAGAGAGGAGGAGGGGGAAATAATATAAATGAAGAATTAAAGAATAAAGAAAAATAGTTACTAGTTCTATATAAATGAATGCTATGCAAAGGCACAAAACATCTTTTACAATTAATACCCAGAGTTGTGAAATCTTTTCTGAATCACGGCAGGTAAACATAACTCTTTCTACTCTTTCCTAAGCCTCTAATATTGCATTAGTTGCACAGTATTTGAAATATTTTATTATATATCACTCCCTCACACTAGAATATGATTTTTAAAAAAGATTTTTTATTTAATTACTATCACCAAGCACTATGCATGTTTTAAAATAGGTAGTAAGTATTTACTCAGGAAATGATTAAACAATTGAGAAATTAAGTGTCTTTTCTATTTCACTGATTAGCATAGGATAATGATTTGTATCTTTTCCTATATTTGGTAACTTCATTTTATTATGGTTTATAATTTGAAGTAAGGTCAGTGTTTTCCAAAACATTTAATATCCTTAAAGTTTTATATTTGGAAATGTTTATTTACAAAAATATGATACCTCAAGTCTGAATCAGTCAGACTTCACTTATTCTAGTTAGTTAGATAACAAGACTCAAAAAGCACGTTCGCTCATACACTGCTGCTAGAAGACGAAACTAGTTCAGCCATGTTGGAGAGAGGTTTGGTTTAAAATGATACTTCCATTCAACCCAGCAATCCCTTTATTGAATAATTACTGAAAGAAATATAAATCATTCTACCATACAGATACATGCATAAATATTTTCATCATAGCACTATTCACAATAGCAAAGACATGGAATCTACCTAGATGTCCATTAACAGTAGACTGAATAAATATGGAGCATATATACCACGGAATACCATGAAGACCCAAAAGGAATATTATGTCTTTTGCAAAAACATGGATAGAACTAGAGGCCATTATGCTAAGGATGCTAACATAGGAACAGAAAACCAAATACCACATGTTCTCACTTATAAGTGGGAGCTAAACATTGAGTACATATGGGCACAGAGAAGGAAATAAAAGAAACAGGGATCTACTTGAGGGTGGAGGGTGGGAGGAAAGTGAGGATCAAACAACTACCTGTTGGGTACTATGCTGTGTGATTAAACAATCTACACCGAACCAAGTGACACACAATTTATCTACATAACAAACCTGAACATGTATCCCTGAACCTAAAATAAGAGTTGAAAAACAAAACAAAAAACATTTTAGGAAGCATAATATTAGTCTAAATCACCTGGTGATCTATATATATGCAGTGTGTTTTGCCAAGACTAAGGAACATCAGTAATTCACGTTACACCATGTGCATATACACAAAGACATAAATTACAATAATTTGGAAAATAGTTTTCTCCAGCTGATGCATTCAACAAAACACAAACCTGGGATATTAATCCTCAGTTTAAGGTATGCTTTTTCCTATTGTCAAATCGCTAAATAATCCTCCATTATTTATATAAGACAATATTATTTGAAGCAGGCATTAAAATATATTTTTGGAAGTAATGCTTCACAGCAAGAGTTTAAGAAGAGAAATGCAAGTAGTATTAGCTTAGTGCAAAAGTAATTGTGATTTTTGCCACTAAAAGTAATGGTGAAATGTAATTAAAATGAAATTAAAAGTAATAGTAGAAACAACAATTACTTTTGCACCAACTTTAAATAGTTTCTAATGTGCTATTCTTTCTAGTTATTAAGCCTAGCAGTCTACATAACTATTTGTTGCAAATTACAAAACCCTAGGCTATCAAATATACTTTGAGGCCATTTCAGTTCTTCCTTTTTGGTTCTTTGATTTAGTTATGTTTCCTTCCTATTATGAGTTGAGTTGTGTCCCTCAAGAAAGATGTATTGAAGTCTAACTCTCAATAGCTCTGAAGGTGATCTTCTTTGGAAATGGGGTATTTACAAAGGTAATGAAGTCAAAATGAGGACATTATTATTGGACCTACACCAATATATCTGGATTCCTTATAAAAAGAAAAGATTTGAACAAAAAGACAAACATACACAGAGAAAAGACAGTGTGAAAGCACATGGAGAATGTTATCTGCCAGTCAAGAAATACCTGTGGCCGCCAGAAGTTAGAGAAGAGGAGAGGAACAGATTCCTCCCCACAGCTCTCAGAGGAATCAACCCTGCCAACACTTTGATTTTGGACTTGTACCCTTCAGAACTGTGAGGCAGTAAATATTCGTGATCCAAACTTTAACTACTTGAATTTGATAATTTGTTATGGCAGTCTTAAAAACTAACATGCTCCACATCCCCTTCCCCAGGATGTGGAAAATATGTTACATTGCATTGCCAACAGGTGAGGTTCAATGACAAAGCAATTAATGAGCTAAGAAAGGGTCACAGCACACAGTACTGAAAGAATTGAGGATGAGTGATAAATGGGCACTTAGAGATAGATTCAACTAGAAGTTGTTGAGCTTCTGGTTGGGATTTAAAAGAAAGGGCAGATTTTCTGAGAATTAAAAGCAATAATGGATGTGAGAGTCAAGTGAACCTAACTTGCAAAGTAAGACTCTTATACGTCATGAATACAGGCATATCTTCTTTTATTATGCTTTGCTTTATTGCCCTTCACAGATTTATTTTTTTTTAACAAATTGCAGAGTTGTGGTAGCCTGCATTGAGAGCAAGTCTATCAGCATCAGTTTTCAGCAGCATACACTCATATAATATGGAGAATTTAATGAATGAATGCTGTGTGTATTCAGATTGCTCCACAGACTGGGCACTCCCCCATCTCTCTTTTCCTCTCCTCAGATCCCCTATTCACTGACATGCCACAATATTAAAATTAGATCAATTAGCATATTAGTCCATTTTCACACTGCTATTAAAGACATGCCTGAGACCCGGCAATTTACAAAAGAAAGAGGTTTAATTGGACTTATAGTTCTGCCTGGCTGGGAAGCCTCACAATCATGGTGGAAGGCAAGGAAGAGCAAGTCACGTCTTACATGGATGGCAGCAGGCAAAGAGAGGTTGCTTGTGCAGAGGAACTCCTATTTTTTAAACTGTCAGATCTCATGAGACTTATTCACTACCATGAGAACAGCATGGGAAAGACTTGCCCCCATGATTCAATTACCTCCCACTGGGTCCCTCCCACAACATTTGGGAATTCAAGATGAGATTTGGGTGGGGACACAGTCAAACCATATCATTCTGCACCTGGCCCCTCCCATATCTCACATCCTTACATTTCAAAACCAATTATTCCTTCCTGACAGTTCCCCAAAATCTTAACACATTTCAGCATCAACTCAAAAGTCCACAGTCCAAAGTTCCATAAGGCAAGTCGCTTCCTCCTATGAGCCTGTAATATCAAAAGCAGGTTAGTTACTTCCTAGATACAGTGGTGGTCCAGGAATTGGTTAAATACAGCCTTTACAAGTGAGAGAAATTGGCCAAAACAAAGGGGCTACAGGTTCCATGCAAGTCCCATGAAAGTCCCATGCAAGTCCGAAATCCAGCAGGGCTGTCAAATCTTAAAGCTCCCAAATGATCTCCTTTGACTCCACGCCTCACATCTAGGTCACACTGATGCAAGAGGTGGGTTCCTATGGTCTTGGGCAGCTCCACCCCTGTGGTTTTGCAGGGTACAGCCTCCCTCCTGGCTGCTTTCACAGGCTGGTCTTGAGTGTCTGCAGCTTTTCCAGGCATACAGTGCAAGCCGTCAGTGGCTTTACCATTCTGGGGTCTGGAGGACAGTGATCCTCTTCTCATAGCTCAACTAAGCAATGACCCAGTAGGAACTCTGTGTGGGGACTCTGACCCTATATTTCCCTTCTGCACTGCTCTAGTGGAGGTTCTCCATGAGAGCCCTGCCTCTGCAACAAACTTCTGCCTGGGCATTCAGGCATTTCCATACATCTTCTGAAATCTAGGTAGAGGTTCCCAAACCTCAATTCTTGACTTCTGTGTACTCACAGGTTCAACACCATGTTGGAGCTGCCAAGCTTGAGGCTTGCACCCTCTGTAGCCATGGCCCAAGCTCTGTGTTGGCCCCATTCAGTCACAGCTGGAGTGGCTGGGACGCCGGATACCAAGTCCCTAGGCTGCACACAGCACAGGGATGCTAGGCTCAGGAAACCACTTTTTCTTCCTAGGCCTCCAGGCTTCAGATGGGAGGGGCTGCCTTGAAGACCTCTGACATGCCCTGGAGACATTTTCCACATTGTCTTGGAGATTAACATTTGGCTCCTCATTACTTATGCAAATTTCTGCAGCTGGCTTGAATTTCTCCTCAGAAATGGGATTTTGTTTTCTATTGTATTACCAGGCTGCAAATTTTCCAAACTTTTGTGCTCTGCTTCCTTTATAAAACTGAACGCCATTAACAGCACCCAAGTAACCTCTTGGGTTACTTGCTTTGCTGCTTAGAAATTTCTTCTGCCAGATACCTGAAATCATCTCTCTCAAGTTCAAAGTTCCACAAATCTCTAGAGCAGGGGCAAAAGCTGCCAGTCTCTTCGCTAAAACATAACAAGGGTCACCTTTGTTCCCAACAAGTCCCTCATCTCCATCTGAGACCACCTCAGCCTGGACCTTATAGTTCATATCACCACCAGCATTTTGGTCAAAGCCATTCAACAAATCTCTAGGGAATTCCAAACTTTTCTACACTTTCCTGTCTTCTTCTGAGCCCTCCAAATTGTTCCAACGTCTGCCTGTTACCCAGTTGCAAGGTCACTTCCACATTTTTGGGTATCTTTTCAGTAACACCCACTCTACTGGTACCAATTTACTGTATTAGTCTGTTTTCATGCCGCTAATAAAGACATACCTAGGACTGGGCAATTTATAAAAGAAAGAGGGTTTAATTGGACTTATAGTTTCACATGGCTGGGAAAGCCTCACAATTATAGCAAAAGTCAAGGAAGAGCAAGTCATGTCTTATAAAGATGCCAGCAGGCAAAGAGAGCTTGTGCAGGACAACTCCTCTTTTTAAAACCATCAGATCTCATGAGACTTATTCACTACCATGAGAACAGCAAGGGAAAGACTTGCCCCCATGATTCAATTATCTCCCCCAGGTTCCTCCCACAACACATGGGAATTCAAGATGAGATTTGGGTGGAGACACAGCCAAACCACACTGATTAGTAACCCTAAAACAGCCTCTTAGCATTCAAATAAAAAGAAGAGTTGCACATCCCTCAGTTTCAACCTAAAGCTAGAAATGACACATTTATTAAGGAAGGCATGTCAAAAGCTGAGATAAGCTAAAAGGTAGGCCTCTTGTGTAAAATAGTTAGCCAAGATGCAAATACAAAGGAAAAGGCCTTGAAGGAAATTAAAAGTCCTACTCCACTGAACACATGAATGCTAAGAAAGTGAACCAGCCTTATTGCTGATATAGTGAACGTTTTATTGGTCTTGATAGATGATCAAACTAGCCACATTACCTTAACAAAGCCTAATCCACCGCAAGGCCCTAGCTCTGAAGTTTTATGAAGGCTGAAAGAACTGAGAAAGCTGCAAGGAAAATTTGAAGTTAGAAATTGTTGGTTCATGAAGTTTAAGAAAGAAGCCATCTCCGTAACATAACATTATGAACAAAGTGAAGTAGCAAGTGCTGACGTAGAAGCTACACTGAGTTATCTGGAAGGTCTAGCTGAGATCATTGATAAATGTAGCTACACTAAACAACAGATTTTTGATGGAGATAAAACAGCCTTCTATTGGAAGAAGATTCTGTCTAGGAGTTTCATAGCTATAGAAAAGTCAATACCTGGCTTCAAAGCTTCAAAATACAGGTTGACTCTCTTGTTAGGGGCTAATACATCTTGTGACTTTAAGTTAAAGCCATTGTTCATTTATCACTCCAAAAAATCCCTGGATCTGTAGGAATTATGCTAAATCCACTCTGTCTGTACTCTATAAATAAAACAACAGAGCTTGGATGACAGCAGGTCTATTTACAGCATGATTTACTGAATAGTTTAAGCCGACTGTTGAGACCTACTGCTCAGAAAAGAAAGGTTCTTTCTAAATACTAATGCTCACTGACAAGGCACCCAGTCACCCAAGAGCTTTAAGGGAGATGTATAAGAAGATGAATATCATTTTTATGCCTGCTAACACGACATCCATTCTGCAGGTCATGGGTCAAGAAGTAATTTTTTGATAGTTCAGTCTTACTAAGAAATGCATTTCTTAATGCTACAGCTGCCATAAATAGTGATTTGTCTGATGGATCTGAGCAAAATAAACTTATAACCTTCTGGAAATGATTTATTTTTCTAGATGCCATTAAAATATTCATAACAGACATCAAAATATTAACATTAGTAGTTGTTTAAAGGAAATTGATTCCAATGCTTGTGGATGACTTTTGCATCAGTGGAGGAAGTAACTGAAGATGTGTTGGAAATAGGAAGAGAGTTAATATTAGAAGTGAGGCCTGTAGATGTGTCTGAAATGCTGTAATCTCATGATAAAGGTTGAATGGGTTAGGAGTTGCATAATACGGATAAACAAAGAAATCAGTTTCTTGAAATGGAATCTACTCTTTGTGAAGATTATGTGAACATTGTTTAAATATTTTTAAAAAGGCTTACCATATGATATAAACTTAGTTGCTAAAGCAGTGGCAAGGTTTGAGATGATGGACTTCAATTTAGAAAGAAGTTTCACTGTGGGTAAAATGTCATTAAACAGTATTCCATGTTACAGAAAAATTTTTGTGGGAAAAAAAAAACAGAGTCAATAGATACAGCAAATGTCATTGTTGTCTTATTTTAAAATTGTCACGGCGACCTTAACCTTCAGCAACCACTATCCTTATCCGTCAGCAGCCATCAAGACAAGGCTCTCCATCAGAAAAAAGATTACAACTGGCTGAAGGCTCAGATGAATGTTAGTATTTTGTAGCAATAAAGTATTTTTGAATAAAAGCATATCCATTTTTTAAACATGATGCTATTTTGCACTTAATACATTACAGTTGTAGTGTAAACATAATTTTATATATATTGGGAAAATAAATCATTTATGTGACTTCCTTGTTTGTGATGTTCTCTTTGTTGCAGTGGTCTGGTACAAAACCAACAATATCTCTGAGATATGCCCGTAACTTAGAATAAGAAACAAACTCCTGTAACAAGATGCTGATTCTTTTCTCTAAAGTTCATAGAATCAAGGTGTCTAAAACATGATTATGATGTGGAAAGATATATGTATATAATCTGCCACAATAACCCAGTGAATTCTGCATTTGGAAAAGAAACGTATTACCAGATTTTTCTAACAATGTATGGGCAAGGAAAGAAATGCCACAATTAAAAGACAATGGAAGGTTTGCAAATAACAACCCAGAAATTAGATGGAAAGTGAAGTTCAAGGGATAGTGAATAAATTCCACCACCATTGCTATTCCTACATCCTAGCAACATACTATGTGTTGAACTCTTATTTTACGCCAGCCACTATATTTGATATTTTACAAATGTGGTTTCACTTAAAACTATTCTCTGTCATGCATATACACTTTTAATGGATATTTGACTTTCTAGTATCCATTTGGAGACCTGACAGAGGGATTGGCCTTGTTGATCCAATGATATTCTATTCCTTTCTAGTAAGATGTTCCAGAATGGTCATATGATTACATTCTGGCCAGTAATCTCTCAGGACAGTTTTGCTAGCAATTTATTGGAAAATACTTCTCATTTTTGGAGAAAACCAAAATGAATACAGAATATTTCTTTTCTCCTGGATGACTAAGGAAGCATGTGGTCCTGGAGATTTCTGGCAGGCAACTTCTGTCCATGAGGGAAGCCAGCCTGTGTGGACATGGCCAGCATATGGCAGAATGTGCAGACAGGACAATAGGAAAAAATCAGGGCCAGAATGCAGATCGACTCTGGCCAGAAGTGGAAGCATTTCTGGACTCTCTCTTTTGTAAATTAATCAAGTTTTATATTATTAAAGCCTTTTTTTCACTTGGCCTCTTCTCTATATTTTGTAGCTGAAACATGCTAACAAATAGAATTACTCCCATTTTATACATGAACAAGGAACATTCAAGAGGTGAATTAAATTGCCTATGATCACAATACCAGTAGCTTGTCTATTGTCTTTAATTTTGGTCTGATGTGACTCACTACCCTTCACTGTCTTTCAGAACTATCTAAAGGGAGTCTTAAATCCAACATTGAGAAGTTTAGTTTTATTAAAATTTGGGACCCCTCCTGGTTTTTGAATATAACAGGATTTCCAAAAAACAGTATGTATTGCTCTTTTTCCTGGTAGCTTTTAAAACAGGAAAATAAGAGAGACAGACTAGTGAATATTTTTGAATAGAATCTTTTAAAATGATCTTTTGAAAATGTAAGTCCCAACCTCTTGTACTTATTTTTAATCACAAATTTTGCAGCCATGTCTATGAAAATATTACAGTTACTTAATTACAAATATACCAGGTAAAACAAACTCAACAGTAGATTTTTTTGTTTGTTTCTTTGATTGTTTCCTTATTTTTTTATCCTAGTGAATACAACATGGTACCCTGGTAAAATAAAAATCTGAATGGTCTTTGTAGACTTTCCCGTATCTTTTTATCTTGTTTGTTAAACTATGTGTACAGCAAGTGATTAAATTGCAAAATTCTTTACTCATATTTGGAACAATTGGAAAATCACCTCATGTGTTTTCTTCCTAGTTTGGTTCCAATTCTAATAGTTGAAATATATCTGTTTAAATATATTTTGTTTTAGAAGATCAATAAATAAAGTTAGTGCACTTACTTTGCAATTGTTGCATTTTGATTTAGATGGCTTATAACAATATTTTGGATGAATGCTATTTACATTAAAATATGTTAAAAATGAAAACCCCAGATTTTCTCACTTCAGTGTGGTTTTTGTTTTGAAAGTTATCAAGATTTTGGCCAAAGCTGTGTAAAGAAGTACCACTTTGTCTGACCTTATATTTTATTATGACAATTTTATTGTTAAAATTCTTCCCTAGAGCATAGTGGCCAAATGTTCTTACTTGGATCCTAAGTATTTAGGTTAATAAAACTTTCCTTTGTTTTAATAAAATACTTTGTTATTTAATAAAAATACTTTATTTTTGTTTCAAAAATAATTTAGGTTTGCAACATTTTTATTAATTTCATCATATTAGAGAAATTTCCAGACCATCATTAATAGGTATCATTTTTCAAGTGTTTCTATTAATATCTTCTACAAACTGAAACTGATACAGTCAAAGCTTTTTCATCTGGTGATTAATAATGTTTTGAAATACTCACTTATGCAAAGTGTTTGACTTGTCAGTAAATTAAATATAGCCCTTGGGTAGTTTAAGAGGGTGTGACAATTTGATATGGTTTATAAATGAAAGCAGAAAATAAGAAAAGATTATTAAAAAGGATCTGTGATAAAAATACACAAGGAAATGGACAACATTAGGATCTTTGAAAAAAACTATTTGTATTTATTTATTTAATGGCTTTTGTTTGAAGAGTATATACAAACAATTTGAATGAAGTATAAAAAACAGTAAATGTGGGCAGGGTGCGGTGGCTCACGCCTATTCTCTCAGCACTTTGGGAGGCCAAGGCGGGCAAATCACCTGAGTTTAGGAGTTCAAGACTAGCCTGTCTAACACAGAGAAACCCCGTCTCTACTAAAAATACAAAAATTAGCCCAGCATGGTGGTGGGTGCCTATAATCCCAACTACTCAGGAAGCTGAGGCAGGAGAATCGCTTGAACCCAGGAGGCAGAGGCTGCAGTGAGCCAAGATTACACAGTTGTATTCCAGCCTGAGCAACAGAGCAAGACTCTGTCTCAAAAACCAAAAACCAAAACACAAACAAACAAACAAAAAAGAAAACAGTAAATGTGCTTACTATGTGAACCTCTTGAGTGGAAACAAATGTGTAATTGAAATTGTTCATAAGTGATTTCTAAAAGATGTATGTAGACCAGAAATGGGTAAGTGAGCTTCTCTTTCAACCTCATGAAACAAATTATTAAAAAGAAAAAAAAAAGAAAAAAGAAATACTGGCTGGGTGCGGTGGCTCACACCAGTAATCCCAACACTTTGGGAGGCCAAGGAGGGCAGATCACTTGAGCCCAGGTGTTCAAGACCATTCTGGGCAACATGGTGAAACCCTGGATTTACAAAAATATATATATATATAAAAATAATATAAAAGGAAATAATTAGCCAGGTGTGGTGGTGCATTCCTGTAGTCCCAGCTACTCGGGGAGGCTATGGTGGGAGAATGACTTGAGCCAGTGATATTGAGGCTTCATTTAGCTGATATTGCACCACTGCACTCCAGTCTGGGTGTCAGAATGAGAACCTGTCTCCAAAATAAAGAAAAAAAAAAAAAAAAAAAGAAAACAAACAAACAAAAAACCCTGAAAAAACAATTCAGGAATCATACTATGAGTACAAAAGTGAAGGTAAGTTGAATTTTGTTAAAGTTAAATTGCAATATACAAAACACATTTTAACGCCAGGCACAGTGGCTCATGCCTGTAATCCCTGCCCTTTGAGAGGCTAAGTCCCAGGACCTCTTGAGGCCAGGAGTATCAGACCACTCTGGGCATCATAACAAGACCTCATCTCCTCAAAAAAGGTTAAAAACTTAGCTGGGCATAGTGTCATGCCCCTGTAGTCCCAACTACTCAGGAGGTTGAGGCAGAAGATTTCTTGAGCCCAGGAGTTTGAGGCTGCAGTGAGCCATAATTGGGCTCCAGCCTGACCAAGAGGCCCCCCAGCCTGGGTGACAGAGTGAGACCCTGTCTTAAAACAAAATAAAACAACAACAACAACAAAAATCTCTAAAAGCACTATAAGTAAGGATTTAAATATGGGCATTGGTAATTATTATAGCTCAGCCAATAGTCTTTTCAAGTTTTTCTTCACTCTGGGTCTGTTTAGTTTACAATTTCTAATTCACTTGAATTTTACATTCTTCTTCTTCTTATAAAATTATCTTATAAATAAATACTGATCCTCTCTTTCATATTTTTGTAATGCTAGTATATTTGATTTGCTTCTAGTGAAGGGAGAAGGCAATGGTTTAAATTTAAAAAAAAAAAAAAAAAAAACTTTCAATGGAAGGAACACTCAACTATCACAAAACTTTGGTGACATTAAGCAAAGACATTCCAGATCAGGCATAGTCAGAGGTGAAGTCACACTCATTGAGAAAGGCTATAGTCAAGTCGGGCGGGCTTTTTTAAACTTTAGTTTTGATTTTTTCACACCTCACACGCTGCCTCATGTAATTTTGGAACCACAGACAAAAATGGATATTGACTCTTTCTGTGATCTTACAGGATTGCGATGCTGTCATTAAGGTAATTGCATTTTTTTTTTTTTTTTTTTTTTTTTTTTTTTTACTGTAATATAAGATGCTGCAACAGTGTAAAATACCTCAGAATGATTTCAACCGGGGGCTTGACAAAGTATCTGGCAATGTTCAGGTAAAGGAAAAACATATGGCCCACCAGTTCTTGGATTGTAGATGGTGACTCTGTATAACTTCATGCAAAATAAGCTTTTTACTACAGTGGAAAAGATTACCCTCCCTTTGAAACGAACATAAAATTCTGTTTCCCATGGCGTTTTAAAGACTTTGGAGTTTGTATCTTGCTAAACCAGAAAAAACAGACTAAATGGCATCATACTTGAAAAATAAATAGAGAAAAGAGCATTCCGACAGGTTAGCTGAATTTGTGAAATGACAAAATGACCTAAAGAGAACATGTTTTGAATTTGGAAATAGTCTACTATTAAAACAATTCTAAAAGTAACTGTAAGTGTTTTAGCACTTAATAAATTAACTCACATATTTTAATACCATGATTGAAAGTACACTTTTCTCCTTGATGACTGGTATTGAAAATTTGAATTATCATGAAAATATATATGCATATTTTGTAAGGTTCATCGTATTTATCACTTCCTCCATGAAGCCTTTCTGCTAATCTTTTATAATAAGTGCTTACCATTTGCTTGCAATAGTTCAGCAGATAAAATATATTTTGATTTATTTTATGGACTTCTCAATGCACAGTATTACATTTTTAGTATCTTAGAACCCAAATATATATAAAAAGCAAGTTCATGTTTATACCAATAAAATGGGAAGAATGACTAGTGTAATACGTTCACAGATGTTAAAGTATAATGTAAATCTGACTGAGATCACATTTGGTATGACAGAATCCTTAAATAAAATTTACTACTGATTAAGTTAAAAATTATTTCAAATTTGCTTTCTTGACTACTGTTTCAAATATGTACTTTTTATTTTGGTTAAAATATGCATAATATAAAATTTATAATTTTAATCATTTTTAAATGTAGAGTTCAGTGGTATTAAGAATATTAATATTGAGCAAGGAATGCTGGCACACATCTGCATTCCCAACAACTTGGGACAGTGAGGCGGGAGGAAGCTTGATCCCAAGAATTCAAGACCAGTCTGGACAAAAAAGTGAGACACCATCTCACACACACATAAACACATACAAACACACACACGCTCATATGAATATATTAACATTTTTCAATTACAACCACCATCCATCCTCTGAAATTTTTATCTCCCCAAATTGAAACTGAGTTAAACAATAACTCCTCCTGTATGCTTTATTTTTAGTACTTGATCTTGCAGGTAATACATGTATAAAAAATCTTGGAAGCATGCATAAATAACAATGCACTATGGAATTCATTGGTTTAGAAGTCACTTTAATTAATAGTTGCATTGTGTTAGAGTATCTGTGTTAACACTACATTAAACTCAAATATTTTCTACTCAAAATGTTAAGAATTAAACACTCATGATAGTCCATTGTTTTGTACCTTAATGATTTCATTATTCAAAATATAACAGTAATAAGACAAAGACATAAAACTAAAATTCAGAAAAATAAATAAAATACCTGATTGAAAGAATCAGAGAGCTGGCTGGGTAATCAGGTATTAAGGAACAGGTAAGTGAGTAAGCATATTGTGAGTTGCTTTTCTTTTCTGGGCCCTTGCCAATTCTTGGTTTAGATCACAAGACTAAGAGTCCTAAAATAGGGAAGGAGTTAAGAGGCAGAGAAGCCAGTAAAGTTTTCATAATTATGTGGCACATAGTATATAAAGCTTGAAGTTCATAGCAGTCAGAAAATTTAGAATTAAAGAGACCAATGTTTTGAAGAGAAAGGAGGATAATCCCATACCCAATTCTCTAGTTTGGTAGGACAAGAGCCTAAGAAGGTAAGAAGAAGCCACTGAAAGGCAGACTCTTGCTGCCAAGAAAACAAAAATTCAGGACCTTCCAATTAGAAAGGGTTCTAGTAAATATCCCATGCTCTCAGTTGAGACAATGAGAAAGAAGTAGCCTAGAAAACAACAAAATGAGATTTAAATTAAGTATTATCACAAAAGCAACCTAGTCTGGAATAAACTAAATCAGTTTCTGATTGAATTAAATCGATGTGCCACCAGTCTAGCCACCTATTAGAGAATAGGTTAGTAAATACTCACTAGGAAAAGGCAGTGGCTATAGATGTGTGGTGCTATTTCTGAGGCCTCTGTTCTGTTCCATTGGTCTATATATCTGTTTTTGGTACCAGTACCATGCTGTTTTGGTTACTGTTGCCTTGTAGTATAGTTTGAAGTCAGGTAGCATGATGCCTCCAGCTGTGTTCTTTTTGCTTAGGATTGTCTGGGCTATACAAGCTCTTTTTTGGTTCCGTATGAAATTTAAAGTAGCTTTTTCTAATTCTGTGAAGAAAGTCAATGGTAGCTTGATGGGAATAGCATTGAATTTTAAATTACTTTGGGCAATATGGTGATTTTCATGATATTGATTACTTCTATCCAGGAGCATGGAATGTTTTTCCATTTGTTTGTGGCCTCTCTTATTTCCTTGAGCAGTGCTTTGTAGCTCTCCTTGAAGAGGTCCTTCACATCCCTCATAAGTTGTATTCCTAGGTATTTTATTCTCTTTGTAGCAACTGTGAATTAAGACAGTGTGGAGATTCCTCAAGGATCTAGAACTAGAAATCCCATTTGACCCAGCAATCTCATGACTGGGTATATACCCAAAGGACTATAAATCATTCTACTATAAAGACACATGCACACATACATTTATTGTAGCACTATTCACAATAGCAAAAACTTGGAACCATCCCAAATATCCATCAGCGATAAACTGGATAAAGAAAATGTGGCACATATATACCATAGAATACTATGCAGTCATAAAATACGAGTTCATGTCCTTTTCAGGGACATGGATGAAGCTGGAAACCATCATTCTCAGCACACTAACACAGGGACAGAAAAACAAACACCACATGTTCTCACGCATAAGTAGAAGTCGAACAATGAGAACATATGGGCACAGGGAGGGGAACATCACACACTGGGGCCTGTTGGGGGATGAGGGGCAAGGGGAAGGATAACATTAGGAGAAATACCTAATGTAGATGATGGGTTGATGGGTGCAGCAAACGACCATGACACATGTATACCTATGTAACAAACCTGCATGTTCTGCCCATGTATCCCAGAACTTAAAGTATAATAAAAGAAAGAGAGAAGAAAGAGAGAGAGAGAGAGAAAGAGAAAGAGAGAAAGAAGAAAGAAAAGAAAGAAAAAGAAAAAAGAAAGAGAAAGAAAGAAAGAAAGAAAGAAAGAAAGAAAGAAAGAAAGAAAGAAAGAAAGAAAGAAAGAGAAAGAAAGAAAGAAAGAGAGAGAGAGAGAGAGAAAGAAAGAAAGAGAAGGAAGGAAGGAAGGAAGGAAGGAAGGAAGGAAGGAAGGAAGGAAGGAAGGAAGGAAGGAAGGAAGGAAGGAAAGAAAGAAAAAGAAAAAGAAAGAAAGAGAAAGAAAGAAAGAAAGAAAAAAGCAGCATTCATGGCCTGTATATTTTTTTTCAAAGTTGCTGGTTATATCCCAAAATGAAGCCAAGACAATGCAGATATCATAGGACACGATCAAAATTTTACTTTAATAATGAAGTTACAAGCGATAGACTTAAAAAAAAAATAGTATATTTGAAAATTGCTAACAAGATATAAAATTGACCAGAAAATGGAAATCTATACAAAGAATAACATAGAAAATCTAGAATAAAAAAATAAAATAATGTAAATTAAAAACTGAATTAAGTATTAGCAGATTGGATGTACCAGACGAGAGGAAGGTTGAACTGTAAAATAGGTCAATCGAAAACAGACTAAAACAGGCAAAAGGAGTAAAAACCATTTTTAAAAGCGATTTGAGAGGAGAGCTTACCTATGTTACATTAGAATCAAAGAAGCAAAGAGAGAGATGGAGAAGCAGCAATAATTTAAGAGACATTGACTAAAACTCTGCAAAACTTTTTAAGAACATCAAATCAACCAGCTACATCTTTTATATGCCAGCTGAAAAACAAACTACTGGAAAACCACACCTAGGTCCATCATTTCATATGTATGTCAACGTGTCTTTATGCACGTGTATTCAAAATGTCATACTTCTTCAAACGAACAGTAGGCTATTTTTTAAACTGAAAAGACAGACTAAAAATATCTTTAAATATTTGCTGAAAGAAAATAACTGCCGATTCATGCTTTTATACTCAGCACAATTATTTTTAATTGAGAAGCAAACATAGATATTCTTCAGAAAAAAATGTACCACATGTTAAACCACAAGGGGACTACTTTGACCAAGGAAAAAGAGTACCAGCAGAAAATAGAGATATGCAGAAATAATGAAGAAAAAAGAAAAGTGTAAATATGTGTGAAAATATAAATGGATTTTAATTGAGCACAGTTATACAGATTTATCACAACAATATGCATGGCTTTAAAAGATATGAAGAATTAAAAGGCATGTCAGGCATTAAATTTAAATCAATTGTTCTAAGATATTAGCATTTTCTTGAAAATACTATGCACTTAAAAATTAGAAATCATTTACATAAATTTTTATTTCCACTTTAACTGCTAAAAAATGGTCTGCCTTTTCCTAAAAAGGGTCAATAACAAAATGCTTATAAAAGAGGAAACATTTCAAAAGAAGACAAATATAAGAAAAAATGTTACAAGAAAGAATAGAACCAATGGGACAAATGATGTGATAAAAGGCATAAAACAAAAAATCAGCAATTAATTTACAGGTAAATGTTACATATCCACTAGTCAAACAGCTGCCCAAAGAATCACTTTACATGTAGGAGGAAAAGATCTCTTGCATAGTATAGATGATAGTCTTTTATCATTCTTATGTGTGACGGATGCTCAATTGAATACTGACTTTTCAATAGTATATTTAGTCCTCCAAATATTTTAAATATTTATATATGTCTACCATGTCTTGAAAACATGTTTAAATTTTAAAAATGCATCTACCTCCAGATTGCACATGATCTATTTCTCCTGAATTTTCATGAATTTTATTTTTATTTTTATGTGTAGGCCTTCAATTTTCTAGACCAATAGCTCATCCCCAGTTCCATTGCACATTTTTTTCACTCTGTTAATCTTTTCTCATATTGCTATGAAGAAATACCCATGACTGGGTAACTTATAAAAAAAAGTAGGTTTAATTGACTCACAGTTTGACATGGCTGGGGAGGAGCAAAGGGACGTCTTACGTGGCGACAAGCAAGAGAGCATGTGCAGGGGAATCGCCCTTTATAAAACTGTCAGATCTGCCGGGCGCGGTAGCTCACGCCTGTAATCCCAGCGCTTTGGGAGGCCGAGGCGGGCGGATCACAAGGTCAGGAGATCGAGACCACGGTGAAACCCCGTCTCTACTAAAAATACAAAAAATTAGCCGGGCGCGGTTGTGGGCGCCTGTAGTCCCAGCTACTCGGGAGGCTGAGGCAGGAGAATGGCGTGAACCCGGGAGGCGGAGCTTGCAGTGAGCTGAGATCGCGCCACTGCACTCCAGCCTGGGCGACAGAGCGAGATTCCGTCTCAAAAAAAAAAAAAACTGTCAGATCTCATGAGAGTTATTGACTATATGAGAATAGTACAGGAAAAACCTGACCCCAAGGTTCAGTTACCTTCCACTGAGTCCTTCATACATATGGGGATTATGGGAGCCACAATTCAAGATAAGATTTGGGTGCAGATACAGCCAAACCGTATAACTCACTGAATCAAAAAAACGCTATTATAATATTCAGTTATTTATATTATAATCTACTTTTGGGTGTCCTATTATTTCCCTGATTAAACTGTCATTTGCCAACATAATATTGATTTAAGATGTATTTGTATGTTGTGATAATTAATGTAATAATATTTGATAGTCACTATTCTTTTGCAAATTTTCTTGGTTGCATTTGATATCTACTTTTAGCATGTATTTAAGGTTATTTTTTATAAATACAAAAATTACTGTTGCAATTGTTTTGAAATGTATTTAGTTTGTATAAGTTTTAGGAAATTCGACTTTTGTGATAGTAAACTTTTTTACTGGTATTGTGGAATCACTTTTCACTTATTCTGACCTAGTTTTATATCTTTCTATTAGATTATATAATTTCTTCATGTAGGTTCTTTGCCAATGTTTTAATTGTATTTCTATTTTATTTTATTTTTGCCTCAAAGGAAATAGAATATATTTTCAATTTTTCTTTGTAAGTAATTTTTGTTATAGTAGAGACAAAAGTTAATTGTACCATCTTAATCATTAAATCAAATAAAATAGTTAATGCAACAATTTGAAAATAAAAATCAATTATTTTTCTAAGGATATGATTTATCATAGCCAATAAAACACTTGAAGAATTGTTTATTATCTAATCAGTAAAACTTCAAATAATAGATTTTAAATGCTTCTTTATTTAAATTTTAAAACATTTACATGACAAATAAAAATTGTATATATTCCAGGTATACAACATGATGATTTGATACAGACGCTGTGTAATAATTATCACAATCAAATTAACAAATCCATCCCCACTCATGATGTATATTAGATATCTAGAAATTGTTCATATTATTACTGAAAGGTTTTACTCTTTGATCAACTCCCCATTTTCCAGACATTCCCAAATCCTGACAACCAGCATTCTCTTTCCTTCTATGTATTCAACTTTTTTAGATTTTACATTTTATGCTTCTAAAAATGTGTCATGGAATATCCATAAGAAATTATATAATCAGAAAATAATTATTTATTATCATTTTCATTTTTTTCCATAACTACTTTATTATTTCAACCAGGAAAACTTCAAAGAATATACTAGACATAATAATATAAACAGAGAAGACCTTGTTTAATTTTTCATTTTCATTTTAATGATTTTAATATTAAAGATTATTTCATTGCAGAAGAACTAGAGAACATTTACTGTATAAAACAGAGGTTTTTGCTATACGTGGTCATGAATATTACATTTTTAGAAAAGTGAACCATTTTACTCTTAAAATTATTAGGCACAAATTAAGTTGGTCAGCATTATTTTAATCTTTTTTGATTCTAAAATTCCATCACATATTCAGTCTCCTTCCAAGGCAGACAGTATCCAAGTTTGCAATGCTAGAGTGAGAAATAACTTCAAAAATGACAAAGCAACAGAATCTATATTTTGCAGATAAAACTAAATTTCATCAAATATTTAGAGTGAAACATAAATGCATTTAGACACTTGCAAAGATGTTGATATTTTGTTAAAATTTTCAGTTTTTATCCAGATGTCTGGCAGCACATAATGAAAACAAAACACTTTGTGAATAAACATAATCTCAATTACACCAAAATGCTGTTTTTCCACTGATTTCCAATTTTCTTTCTGAGAGAGGACATAATCATGGGTTGGGTGATTGTAGGGATTAACAATCCTGGCGTCTAAGAACAGAATATGATCACGCATTCATTAGTCACTTCAATCCCTCTGCCATTTGACAATGACTAAATTAGGTGAATGGTTTTAACAGTTTAGTGCCTATTGCGAGAGTCATGCTGATATAACTCAAAATAAAGATAATGATCTACTGAAGTCTTATTAACCCTTGATAAGGTGATATTTCTTTTAAACATTCATTTTTTTCAGGATAAAATTATTGTCTCCCATTTTTATCTTTCTATCCAAATAAATCATACATCTGTCTACTCAGAATTATTATTCTTGCTTTAACAACATTTTTCTAATATCAAGAAAAATGATGGCCCCTAGGGTAACAATTAGCTTTGTTTTTTTAATTTTTAACTGAAATTATAATTACTGCCTATCAAATAACAGGAATATCTTCAAAAATATTAGAAGATAAGCGATTGACTGAGTGTGTCTATTAGGAGACAAGTTTTTTCTTAGTTTTCTATTAAAATAGTTTTTATCCTTTAAGTTGTTTTCTTGGATACAGGGTCTCACTCTGTCACCCAGGCTGGAGTGCCGTGGCACAGTCTTGGCTCACTGAAACCTCCACCTCCTAGGTTCAAGCAATTCTCATGCCTCAGCCTCCCAAGTAGCTGGGATTACAGCCTCATGCCACCATGCCCCGGCTCATTCTTTTGCATTTTCAGTAGATTCAGGGTTTCGCCATGCTGGCCAGGTTGGACTCCAACTCCTGATTTCAAATGGTCCACCCGCCTCAGCCTCCTAAAGTGCTGGGATTACAGGGTGAGCCACTGCGCCCGGTCTCTAATTTTTGAATATCAATTTTAATTATGGAGACATTCAACTATTTAGGTCTGCTTCCTAGTGAACAAAGATTTGTCCCAAACAAAATCTTATTTAGTATATCACACAAATGTGAGAAACGGAAAATACTTCTTGGATAAAACAATGGGGTATAATTTTGAAATCTTATCTGTTCTTATAATCACTTATAATTTTGCGTCCCTTGTATTAGAAGTGATAAGTAAAACTGCAGTTATATTTGCACCAACCTAATATATGTATCTAAATTTTAATTTTTTTTCCTAAACCTGTATATCTGATGTTTAAAAATATTTTCCCTCTGGAAGTTTATCGGTTGTCAACATTTTGTATATTGATCTTATTACAATTTTTTAAATGTGCTAAATAATAAATTTTGCTGAGGTGTTTGTGTCAGAAGTTAACTCTATGACACTGAAAATTGGAACTAGGTTGAGTGTATTACCTATACATCTGGCCTCCACTTTTTGATTCTTAATTTACTCTTTAGCTTCCAAACATATCTAATATCTCAATATGCTCCATGACCCTTTTCATGGTTTCTTTGCAAATAAAAGATTATCCCCACTATACCTCTGAGGAAAAAAAAATGTTTTCTGTTGGCATCTATCTGGTGTTTAGTTGATAGCATAGATTTTACTTTATATTTATGTTTTTAATTATATCTTTCATCGGGAGAATGCATGTGTATTTTAATCATATATTTATGACTATTCGTATAAATCTGAGGCATTTTTTTTTAAGACAGGGTCTCACTCCATCTCCCAGGCGGGAATGTAGTGGCGCAATTATAGCTCACAGCAGCCTCAACCTCTGGGTTTAAGTAATCCTCTTGTCCCACCCTCGCGACTGGCTGGGACTACATGTATATACACCACATTGGGCTACTTTTTTGTTTGTTTTGTTTTTATTTTTTGTAGAGGCAGGGTCTCACTATGTTGCCCAGTTTAGTCTGGAATTTCAGGGCTCAAGCAAACCTCCTACCTTGGCCTGCCAAAATGCTGGGATTACCGGCATGAGCTACCATGCCTGGCCAAATCTGAGAAATGTTTTGCAGATAATATGATTGGTTTCATTAAAAAACAAAATTCCAGACTTCTGCAACCAGTAAGAATGGTTGACAGCATCATTCAGAAAAGTCTCATAGACAGTGATTTCATGAAGTGTAAAAAACATTATCTTTTTAGTGAGTTTATAATCCTTCCAGTGAGACATAGATAAACAATAAAATGGAATGACTCTGACAGTAGATTTAGGCATTGGCCATGGGCTGACTTGAAGATGCATAATAAATGCTAACTGACACTATTGGTAGGATCCATAAAGCATCAAACGAGTAACATCACCAACTAAGACTATGGAATTACCAGCAATAATGACTGTCATAAGTGTGGATTTGTAATCATCGAAACCAGGATTAAAAAACTCTGCAGTTTGTAGACCAGTGCCCAAACACAGACTAAATCATAGAGGTATTGCCAGTTTAAGTCACAAATGAGGAACAATGATAGGCAATGCACCAATATGATAATAGAAAGGTTGTTTTAGAAACAAAACAGGTAGCCGGGCACGTTGGCTCACATATATAATCCCAGCATTTTGGGAGGCCGAGGTGGGTCGCTCATGAGGTCAGGAGTTCGAGGTCATCCTGGCCAACATGGTGAAACCCCGTCTCTACTAAAAAATACAAAAATTAACCAAGTATGGTGGCTCACGCCTGTAATCCTAGCTACTCAGGAGGCTGAGGCAGGAGAATTGCCGGGAGGCAGAGGTTGCAGTGAGCTGAGATCGTGCCACTGTACTCCAGGCTGGGGGACAGAGGGAGACTCTGTCTCAGAAAAAAAACAGTTAAATCTCTCTTCATTTTGTAATGCTAAATTATACATCAATTTCTTAAAAGGAATAAATTAAACATAAAGCAAACATAAAACTGCTGAGATGGTATTCAGTGTTATGTGCAGTGCGTGTGTGTGTGTGTGTGTGTGTGTGTATTCATGATTGAGCTGAATGTGAGGAATGTACTTATGGAAATAAGTTAAGACACTGAAGTACATATTCTGTTTCCCCTTAACACCCTCTGGACTGTGATTCCCATGGCCTGGCTTCTTCGTCGGTTTCTAAGATTCTTCCAAGCGTAATCAATGGATGGCTTCAGCAGATTATGGGCTCATTACCTGCTGGGGTTGAGGAAAAGGAAATGTAACATGTGCTATAGGTTGGATGAAAGGGTGCTGAGCTGAATCCCTGAGAAGCAGAGTGTCTGAGAGTTAGAACCTGTGTCAGACTCTTGCAGAAACAGCTCTATAGGAGGTTTGTGTCAGCAACTGCAAAGAAGCTGGATCTGATTGAGGCTAAGATGCTTTCATTTCTCTTCATCAACCATTTAATTGCACTGACCTTTGACCCTCTGCAAATACTAATTCAATTTGTGGGTATTTACAAACTGGTAAAACCAAAACAGAAGAAATAGGGACATAAGGAGGGGCTCCTGGGAAGGAGAAGAATATGAAAAGGATTTGTGAATAATCACAAGAGTCAAAATTCTTTAATTTAGCTGGAAAAAACCATAAAGGATAACCATCTGTGACTAGAATAATAATAAGGGGCAAGATTCCTTCCTACAAAAAGTGTTAGTTTACTGGCTCAAACCTAGTAAGTTTTTTAGTCTTTAGTGTTCTGTAATAAAACACACATAACAAAAATACATAAAAATTCTGAATGTGTCTAAGAACTGTTTCAGCGAGACTCTTACAAATTTATATTTTCAGTCCAAATTCTAGTACTCAGGGTGAGCATTTCAGTAACTCAAAGCCTTAGAAAATGCCTCTTGAACAAATTCCATGCTTGCTTTGCTATGTCATGTGTCCCCAGTACAGACAAGTGTCCTTTGAAACATTGCTTGTCAATTTGTTGTCTTTTAAGCAATGTGCTGGAATATGTCTATCTTTTGATTCTTCTCTGTTTTTACAATAGTTGATTGCAGTGTTCTCCAAAGCCTAATAATGTGCTTGAAATGCTTTCAAATAGCCTCTTGAAAAGTAAATCAGACCTTTTTTTTTTTTTAATCATTAGCCAAAAGGATTTATAAAATCATCATTTGTGATTGCATTTAAAAGGAGATTACCAAACATTAAGTAGGAAGTAGAAGAATGATACCACTTTTAGGTGAGATATATACAGAAAAATATACAGGCGCAGTGACTCATGCCTGTAATCCCAGCACTTTGGGAGACCGAGGTGGGGAGATCACGAGGTCAACAATTCAAGACCAGCTTGGCCAACATAGTGAAACCCAGTCTCTACTAAAAATACAAAAAAAAAAAAAAAAAAAAAAAAGCCAGGAGTGGTGGTGGGCTCCTGTAATCCCAGCTATTCAGAGGCTGAAGCATGAGAATCACTTGAACCCAGGAGGCAGAGGTTGCAGTGAGCGGAGATTGTGCCACTGCACTCCAACCTGGGCAATAGTGTGAGACACCGTCTCAAAAAAAAAAAAAAGAAAAATATAAATTGTGCATAATTTAATATAGAATTTATTATGGGAGCTATGTACATAGAAACCAAAAGAAAAAAAAAACTTGAGAAAAATAAATGTAATAATTTAACATTACTTAATTTATTATTAAATTATTAAGCATAATTTAACATTACTTTAGAGATTGAAGGTTAACATGTACTACCCTTTTCTATGTTTAGGTACACAAATAACCATTGAGTTATAGTTGCCTACAGTATTCAATACAGCAACATGCCATACAGGTTTGTAGCACAGAAGCAATGGCATCTATTGCAATAGATAGATATAAATACAGATATAGGTATGGTTATGAATTTGGTTATAGATGGTTATCTATAGATTATATTATCTATAGATTATTATATATTTATAGCCATATAGAGATTATATGTTTATAGATATATAGGCATGGCTATTAATATAGATATAGATTATATGTTTATGGATATATTTAAAATCATTTTTTGGTCAAGTGCACAAGGCAAATTAAATTAAATCCACTTTTTGAAATAATGGCAATGAATTTAAAATAGGCCTCTACTGAACAAATGTTATACATAAATTCCGCTGAATGATGTAATGAGGAGGAATGATGGTATGGGATAGAGAAATGTAATCGAGTCAGAAAACATGAGTTTGAATCCCTGCTCCATAGTAACTTTGTAGGGATACACCTTAGCATTTTTGACCCATGATGTAAGCATGGATAAAGTGAGAGAACAAGAGTATATCAAAAGGTTGTTCTGTGTTCTCTTAGAATGTGAGTCTCCTCAAAATACTCCGATGACTTCTCACCTTTCTCAGAATAGAAGACAAAACAAAACAACAAGTTTTTAGATTGTCCCACAGGTCCCATGTGATCTATGTCCCTAGTACCTCCTTAACTTCCCCACCTGTCCACCTCTCTCCCTCATCTCCACAATGCACAGCTCCTCCCATGCCCCAGAGCCATTCTAAGTGCTGTTCCAATAGATGTCCTCTTGCCAGGTGTCTGAATGGTGAACTCCCTCACTGGTTGGAGATCTTGACTCTAATGCTACCTTTTCCATAGGTCTTGCCTGGGTATTCTATTAAAATTTAAGCCTCCACTGCTGACACCAATATCCACATCCACACTCACACAACCACACCTACACCCACAAACATACACTTCCTATAGCATTTATTGCTCTATTGAATTTCCTCAGGATTTATCCCCATCTCACATGATTTATGATCCCATTTCCGTATTTCTGATATACACAATAGAAATTATTTATAATTTTATTTTTTGAGACAGAATTTCTCTCTTGTTGCCCAGGCTGGAGTACAATTATGCGATCTTGGCTCACAGCCACCTCTGCCTCCCAGTTCAAGTGATTCTCCTGTCTTAACCTCTTGAGTAACTGGGATTACGGGCATACTCCACTAGACCTGGCAAATTTTGTATCTTTAGTAGAGACGGGGTTTCACCGTGTTAGTCAGTCTGGTCTCAAACTCCTGACCTCAGCTGATCCGCCCGCCCAGGCCTCCCAAAATGCTGGAATTATAGGCATGAGCTACTGTGCCCAGCCAATTGTGTATAATTTAATATAGTATTTATTATGGGAGCTATGAACATAGAAACCAAAAGAAAAAAAAAAAAACTTGAGAAAAAGAAATGTTAACATAATTTAACGTTAGAGACTGAATGTTGTACACTTAACATTTCCAATTTTAAGTATACAATTTATAGGTATAAAATTTCCAAGTTTAAGTACACAATTCGGTGGTGCTAAGCACATTTGCACTGTTGAGCAATCATTACCACCATCTATCTCTAGAACTTCTTCATCTCACCCAAGAGAAACTGTAAACAACCCCATCACTCCCTCCCTATAACCCACCCATAACTTCTATATCCTATCTCTATGAATTTGCTTATTTTAGATACCTCATAAACGTGGAATTATGCAGTATTCATTCTTTCATGTCTGGCTTATTTCACTTAGCATAACATTTCTAAGATTTGTACCTGTTGTAGCATGTCTCAGATTTTCAGACCTTTTTAAGGCTGAATGACATTCCATTGTATGCATATACTACATTTTGCTCTCCCTTTATCTGTTGATGGACAGTTGGATAGTTCCCATCTTTTGATTATTGTGAATAAAGTTGCAATGAATATTGGTGGAAATTATCTCTTTGAGTCTGAGGGCATTTTTAAATTTTTTTTTCCTGCTATTTCTATGGGGCTTGGAATAATGCCTGGAATGTAGTAAATAGGTAGCTGTATTTTTGTTCTTTTTTCTACCCCCCTTTCTTTCTGTTCTATTGTGTGTGTAGAAGGCTGACACCTCTGGATTTCATTGTATTCCTTTACTTCCAGTTGGCGATGGTAATTAAGGCGCTGGTGAGAGATCATAAAGCAGGAGGAGAGAGGTGGTATCAATAGTTCCCAACCCTCTGGCTTTGCTGTGCTTCCTCCAACTCACAATGGACCTCGCAGGTTTCACAATGGACCTACCTCCTGGACCTACCTCCACAGCTCACACTATTATCTGTGCTTTCACAAACCTTGGCTTCCCCTTGTCCCTTCCGACTTAGGGGTAGCAAAGGGTTTTCCCTGTTTACGGTCCGTAACAACTGAGAATTTCTCACATTCCTACTTGTTTTCTTAACGCTCTTTACACCTGTTAAATAATCACTTCACTGATTTATTTTTCAGTTAAATAACCTCAAATTTACCATCTGTTTTCTGCCAGAACCCTCACAGATTCACAGGTGCTCCATGCATATTTTTGATTGAACTAACAAACGACACCTTAAAAATTTCCTCATCTGTTTGAAGAATTCCACACACTTTTTATATCAATTTTCATGTCTTAATTATTTGTAGTATTTATGATGTATAATAAACTGCACATTCTAAATGTTATAGACCAAAATTAAATGTGTTGGAAACAACTTGTAATACCTGCTGGGATTGTGGTGGTGGTTGTTATTTGTTTCTTTATTTGTTTTAATGTAGATTTTATCTCAAAATAAAACTTCACCACCATCTCTGTTTTGTTGAAATTCAACCTGAGACTATACGGGAACTGTGAAAACAGGGTTATAATATCCAATAACCTATTTGTGTGGGTTAGGATTTTCTCACAACTATGTGTCTACAACAAAATACAATAAAAGTTAGACAATGAAGCTAATATAACATTACAAAAATCATTCGTAAGCTAGTATAACAATGCCAAAACCATCCACAAACTGTAATATCAAAAATTGTTGTGTGCCTCAAAACGCTTTTTGTTTGTATTATTTCAAAATGTCTGTTAATATTCCATGGTGTATATGTGCCACATTTTCTTAATCCAGTCTGTCACTGATGGACATTTGGGTTGATTCCAGGTCTTTGCTATTGTGAATAGTGCCGCAATGAACATACGTGTGCATGTGTCTTTATAGCAGCATGATTTATAATCCTTTGGGTATATACCCAGTAATGGGATGGCTGGGTCATACGGTACATCTAGTTCTAGATCCTTGAGGAATCGCCATACTGTTTTCCATAATGGTTGAACTAGTTTACAATCCCACCAACAGTGTAAAAGTGTTCCTATTTCTCCACATCCTCTCCAGCACCTGTTGTTTCCTGACTTTTGAATGATTGCCATTCTAACTGGTGTGAGATGGTATCTCATTGTGGTTTTGATTTGCATTTCTCTGATGGCCAGTGATGATGAGCATTTTTTCATGTGTCTGTTGGCTGTATGAATGTCTTCTTTTGAGAAATGTCTGTTCATATCCTTTGCCCACTTTTTGATGGGGTTGTTTGTTTTTTTCTTGTAAATTTGTTTGAGTTCTTTGTAGGTTCTGGATATTAGCCCTTTGTCAGATGAGTAGTTTGCAAAAATTTTCTCCCATTCTGTAGGTTGCCTGTTCACTCTGATGGTAGTTTCTTTATACTATGCAGCCATAAAAAAGGATGAGTTTGTGTCCTTTGTAGGGACATGGATGCAGCTGGAAACCATCACTCTTAGCAAACTATCACAAGAACAGAAAACCAAACACCGCATGTTCTCACTCATAGGTGGGAACTGAACAATGAGATCACTTGGACTCGGGAAGGGGGACATCACACACCGGGGCCTATTAAGGGGAGGGGGGAGGGGGGAGCGATTGCATTGGGAGTTATATCTGATGTAAATGACGAGTAGTTGGGTGCTGACAAGTTGATGGGTGCAGCACAGCAACATGGCACAAGTATACATATGTAACAAACCTGCACGTTATGCACATGTACCCTAGAACTTAAAGTATAATAATAATAAAAAAAAAATCACAATATATAAAAAAAAAAGAAAATGTCTGTTAATAAAATGGGTCTTTGTTTTTTACACTGTGATTCTGAATAATATTTTATTATAAAGCATGTAAGTTCCTTTTATAACTTTTTCTTTTTTTTGAGACAGAGTCTCGCTCTGGCGCCCAGCCTGGAGTGCAGTGGCACAATCTCCGCTCACTACAAGCTCTGTTTCCCGGGTTCACGCCATTCTCCTGCCTCAGCGTCCTGAGTAGCTGGAACTACAGGCGCCTGCCACCACGCCCGGCTATTTTTTTTCAGTAGAGACAGGATTTCACCGTGTTAGCCAGGATGGTCTTGATCTCCTTACCTCGTGATCCCCCTGCCTCAGCCTCCCAAAGTGCTGGGATTACAACCATGAGCCACCGCACCCAGCCTCTCTTTTATAACTTTCTTGAGGAGAAATCAAATTCTTAAACAACCAGCTTGTCCCTATCTCTGCAAATTATTTCAAGTATCAGAAATATCCTAGGGGTTGTTTTGATTTATCTATATTCTTTACCCACTATTTTAATTTGCTAGAGCTGCCGTAACAAAGTACCACAGATTGGGTGACTTAAACAGCAGACATTGATTTTCTTATAGTTCTAGTGGCTACAAGTCCAACATCAAGCAGTTGGCAAGGTTGGTTGGTTTCTCCTGAGGCCTTTCTCCTTTAGCTTGCGGATGGCTGTCTTCTCACTGCATTCTCACACAGTCTTTTTTCTGTGCTCCTGTATTCCCAGTGTCTTTCTCATGTTTTCAAGGACGCCAGTGATTCTTGCTGTGTTCACATGAGGGCCTCCTCGATTCTGTGTTTGTGTGCCTATGTCCCAATCTCCTGCTTATATAAGGATACTAGTCATATTGAATGGGGAGTAGGGTCCATGACCACATTTTACATTAATTGCCTCTTTGTTTTGTTTGTTTCTCTCGTGTTTTGTTTTGTTTTTGTTTTGAGATTGAGTCTTGCTCTGTCACCCAGGCTGGAATGCAGTGGTACAATCTCGGCTCACTGCAACATCCACCTCCCGGTTCAAATGATTCTCATGCTTCAGCTTCCCAAGCAGGTGGGACTACAGGCACGTGCCACCATGCCTGGCTAATTTTATTTATGTATTTATTTTTTATTGTTAGTAGAGACAAGGTTTCACCATGTTGGGCAAGCTGGTCTCGAACTCCTGAGCTCAGACAATCCACCAACCTCGGCTTCCCAAAGTGCTACGATTACAGCTGTGAGCCGCTGTGCCCCCGCAATTGCCTCTTTGAAGGCCCTATCTCCAAACATAGTGTTATTTTGAGGAACTAGTGGTTAGGACTCCAATGTGTGAATTTCAAGTAGACACAATTTAGCCCGTGACATCCACCATGTCAAAACAATCACTGAATTTCTCATTTTTTTTTTTTTTTCTAAATCTTCCTCTCAAATCTCCACACTCATCCTTCCACTCACATCCAGGTAAGTGTCACCCTGCGTCTTTCATCTCCACCTCCCTACTAACCACAGCCTAGCCTACCTGGATCAGCTTAAACAACACTTCCCAGGGACATTTTCTCTGACTGAGACTACTGCTGGTTCCTTCTGTTACTGGGACTCATCAATCCTTGCATTTCTGCCATTATCGCCCTTATCATATGTCACAGAATTTAACATGACAGTAAGGTGTGTTTTCTGGTTCCTGGCCACAGACTGACAAAGGTGAAAGCCACGAACTAGATTAAGAAAGAAAATCCTTAGGGAACGTAGTCAACCTCTGTGCCTCAGTTTCCTCATCTGTAAAAGGTAATAATTTCCTTACATGTATATAATGATAAATAAGTTTTTAAAAAGCATATTAGTTGCTTAGAATGGCAACTAATGGTAAGTTGTGAGTGTTAGCTGTTATGAATAATTTAATCTTCTATTTGCCTGCATAGATTGTTACCTTTAAGAAGCCAAGAAGCTTTGCTGTGCTTAATACCATATCTCTAATGCCGAGGGTTACATATTAAGATGCATCCCATACATTTAGTTGGAACAAACAATGTGACAGAAATGGAAAAATCTACTCTTTTATGATTGAAATGGGGATAGTAATTGAGACAGCCCCTATAAACAACTCAAGAAAGAGCTTAGGGACGCAGTTTAGAAGTAGACATCCTTTTACGAAAGAGAGTTCCTTCTGAGAAAATCCTCTGACTAGAGACACAGTCTCCAAGTTTAAAAGAACATTTCATTATCTGCAACATGCAGAGGGCATGAAAGACAGAAATCTCAGCTCCAGCAGGCACACTGACAAGAACAGCAGAGACTGAAGGATAAAAATGATCTGAGTTGATAAGGGCTTTGCAGTTAAAACAACAGACTTATATGTCAACACTCTATGCCCCAGAGGAACATGGCTCCAGGGAGGGAATGAGGGCCTGTGCTGAACCAGCAGCCAGTGTCTGACTTGCAAATACCTGTTCAGCAGGTAGTTTTCCTGCAGACCTTCCCAAGCCAGGTTCCCCTAAGGCTGTGTATATGGTTTTTGAAGTATGGAATGTACTGCCTTTTTTCTTTTCTTCATGCTTTAATTTAGGAAACACCACAGTCATTTTTTCTTTATTTAATTGTTTTTGTTTGTTTTGTTTTTGCAACGACAAAGGATTGTTTTCTGGAAGACGTAATTATCTTTCTCCCACTTTGTTCCTTTCTAACTTCAAAGAGGTTTTTGAATAATGAAGACATTTCCTTAGAATTAAAAAAAAAATACTTTTAGATGTCTTCTAGGCATTCAGGAATTTGAAGTAAAGTCACTTGAAACTAGATACTTGTGTTAGAATGTAAAGCAACGTTTTGGTATTGTTCTTTGTTATTGTACTAAGGATACTAGTTTGGAATTATCAATGAGATAGAAGAAAGAGAGGCAGAGAGAGATCATGACAAGAAGTATATATATTATCTCTCAACTTTCAGATTTCTCTCTCTGAGCTTACCTTCTACATGCCTTTGAAAAATCATAAAGAAAACAATGCATTTTTCAGGTCTGAAGCTGAGAACTGCCAAACCTTCTCTTCCACGGATCCCACATCGAAATATGTGTCTACCAAAATACATAATATACAAAAATTAGTGCTTGTATACTTTTTCTTACTAACTCTTGGTCATCTTCAGTTTTACAATTTCGAATCAGAGCTTCCACTTAGCAAGATCTACTATATAGTAGAAACATGTGTTTTTGGCCGTTTGGCTTATAGTCTGTTGATTATTACATGTCAGTTACATTTTTGAAAATACCAAATGTGTGTCGAGCGTGGTGGCTCACGCATGTAATCCCAGCACTTTGGGAGGCCGAGGTGGGTGGATTACCTCAGGTCAGGAGTTTGAGACCAGCCTGGCCAACAAGGTGAAACCCTATCACTACTAAAAACACAAAAAATTAGCTGGGTGTGGTAGCACGTGCCAGTAATCCCAGCTACTTGGGAGGCTGAGGCAGGAACATTGCTTGAACCTGGGAGGCAGAGGTTTCAGTGAGCCGAGATCACACCACTGCACTCCAGCCTGGGTGACAGAGTGAGACTTTGTCTCAAAACAAAACAAAACAAAAAAAAACAAATATTGTTTCACAGATTTTGTCAATGACCCTTAGTGATTGGATTTGAAATGCAAAATATGACCAATTACTTTAGTTAATATTTACATCAACTTCACACCTAAGGTAGTGGCAGAGTAATGAAAATGAATTAAGAATATGGAATATTAAAAGCGCATTTTTATTTTTCACTAATCGAATTTATTTATTCATAGTAAACAAAAACATGTTTAAAAAATTAACTTACTTGGAATAAGAGCCTAACTTGCATGCGGATTTATCTTCTTAGCTTTTTTCTTCTACTTTGATGTCTCATAGTAAAGGATAAAAGATTCCTATTCTTATTAATTAGCAATTAAAAGTTGAGTTAGGTAAGTCATTAAAAAAGTCTTTCTTGGCCATCAGTCTCAACTGCTCATATACTAGGATAATAGTTATTTTTCAAGTAAGGTAATTCCTATACAATTCTAGTTTATGTAATAGTGAAACTTTTTAATTTTCTGTGCTGTATATAAAGGGAGGGTATTAGCGAAGTAGAGTTCATTTCTTACTCTGGGACATATAATTATCTTTTCTCTTCATAAGTATTACTGGTGCCTTGAGTCAAAGGTTCAGAAGAACTCCTAGATAATGTATAGGCATTTTGTATGAGGAAAGACTCCACAAGGAGACACATCCAATGATTTGTTGTTGTTATTGTTGTGGTTGTTGTTGTTTGGGGTGAAACTAGCTAGATGTTTAGCAGTCTAGTTTTCTTTCCCCAAGAGTATAGGGAGCCCATATTTGCAAGCCTCTTGTGCAGTTAGGGTGGGACCTTGTTCCTACTATGGCCAAACCAATGAGAACAGAAGTGACGTAAAATCTTCCTCCCTCCTTTCCTTCCTTCCTTTCTCCCTTCCTTCCTTCTTTTTTTCCTTTTCCTTTTTTTTTCCCCCCCCAGAGGCTTGCTCTGTCGCCAGGCTGGAGTGCAGTGGTAAAATCTCAGCTCACTGCAACCTCCACCTCCCTGGTTCAAGCTATTCTCTTACTTCAGTCTCCCGAGTAGCTAGGACTACAAGAGTGCACCACCACACCCAGCTAATTTTTATATTTTTAATAGAGACAGGTTTTCACCATGTTGGGCAGGATGGTCTCAATCTCTTGACCTCGTGATCTGCCCTCTTCAGCCTCCCAAGGTGCTGGGATTACAGATGTAAGCCACCGCGCCCAGCTGAAGAATGACTATTTTTAATATTAACCACTTACAACATAATTAAAATGTATTTAATTAACCAATTTCTTATAATTATACTTGTCAGTAAAGTAGTGTTTATTTTTCATACATTTGGCTAATTATATAGCCATGTTTGGCAGTATACGATCATGTCAGTGAATAGCATCATGCCTTAGTAGAAAATATGCTTAGGTCAAAATTATAGCAAATATGTGTAAGGAAGTTAAGTTCACACATTTATTAAAATTTCAAGTATACATTTCATGTAATATATATTTCCTTAAGTTTGGTAATTTCTGCAGTGCTAATGCATATTTGAAATTCTTGATTGCCAGAGCAAGAATTCAGTATTAGTTAATAATTATCCACCCCAAATAATCCACCCCAAGTCAGTATTAGTTAATAATTATCCACCCCAAATAATCATCTCATGCTTTACTCTCTAACGTAAAAAACAACTATTCATGACAGAAACATATTTCTTTATTATGAATTTTTTGGTTGTTTTAATGACTGCATTTTTTTCAGCAAGGGACACATTAAAATTCAGACTCTCATATTAGATGTTCTTTCTATACACCTGGCTATTATCAGATAGGTTTTGCCATGTTTGATAGCAAAGCTGCTAAAAAGTGGTTAGCATAAAGCAGGTGCTTCATGAGTTAGAGAAATTCTTACTAGCTATTGAAAAATAAAACCCCAAATCTACCTGGGAAGCCGAGGCAGGAGAATTGCTTGAGAAAAATAAATCCCCAGCTACTTGGGAGGCCGAGGCAGGAGAATTGCTTGAACCCAGGAGGCAGAGGTTGCAGTGAGCTGAGATCGCGCCACTGCACTCCAGCCTGGCGACAGAGGGAGACTCCGTCTCAAAAAAAAAAAAAAAGTCATTCTTCACAATGCTCATTATTCATATTATTTTTCACCCAAGACATTACATCAACATGCATGGCTTTTGTTGTTAGCTAAAATTTTGCTTTTGAAATTGTACTTATGAGAGAATTTTACACTGAAATTTGGAGCAGGCACTGCAAAGAATATTTTTAGCATGCTCTGAAATTTTTCCCCAACACTGAGAACCTGATGTGGTTAGAATCCTTCTATTGATTTTTTTAAATTAAAATTCTCATGAAAAGAAGGTTGCTTTGGCTTAAATCAGACACATTACAATCACTGTTTCTTCTCTGTTCTTGGAGACACAGTTCTTTAGTCCTAATGATAAAGGTAGAACACAAATGCTTCTAATACGCAAGTGGTATTTTAACTCCTTCATTTTAGTAAATTGTAGTATTTTTAAACATTTTATTTCATTCTGGGAAATACTGAGTCATGATTCACCATATTGAATCACTTAGGAGATAAACTTCTGGCAAGTTTTTCAGTGGTGGGATGCCCACAGTATTCCTGTTTATTGAAAAAGGAATTATATGCATCTTCCCCAGCTGAGATGCTTTAATTCTCAGCCAACATATTAGTCTTTAGTCTTTTTTTCTTGTTATTTGTCTATAAAGGACTGTGCTTTTAGTTTTCAAATTTAGTTGAAGCATTTTTTATTCAATACATGCATTTTTTGTCTCCCCACCCCACAACTAAAACAACAAACCACTTCACACTCTGTCTCTGGCAGATTGATTGCATTTTCAAGCCAAGAGTCTGATTTCAGAATTTAGCTGTGATACATGAGGCATGACAATAACGTAATAAAAATGGTTTGCTTATGTAACTCTTTATCAAAGTGTTTCAACAAAAGGTATCTCAAAAATGTTATTAACAATGACAGCCTCATGGGTTAGGTACAAAATAATAAGGTCAATGAGAATGTTTTATGAATGTTTGTTGGCAAGACAATAACAGAAATAAGAATATAAGTAAAAACGTCGGTAATCATAATACTAATTGCTAGGGAAATATTGAAAAAGAAAACAGAAGCTAGCACAAGTCCAGAGAGAAGCTGAGAACATGTGGAGATGTCAGATGCAGGGGACGAGTGAGATGGTACTGGAGGACGAACTTCATGAAAAAAAATTTTGAGGCAAAAGACAATTATATAAACACCATTTTCTGAAATTTTTTACTATGTGTTTTGCGATTCCTTCATTCTTTACCCCAACAGTCTTTGGTTAAGACCTACAATATTATTGATTGTTGCCTGAAATTGCATTGACTTATTTTTGTTTGCTGTTGTTGTTGGGGTTTTCATGTCAATTGTGTTAGAAGCATTTGTGATGTATATGTCTGTAAGTGGGACGCTCCTCACTCAAGATTACCCAGATATATACAACATCATCAATTAACTTATTATTTGAATCAAGGAAAGTAGAAGTTACATTAGACATTCTATCAAATAAACTGTACCTAAACATATCCTGGAAATATTTTGAAATAAAGAATATCTTGCTGATATGCATTGCCAGCTCAATAACATAATACCCGTGTGCTAGAGTTGACATAAATCTATCCTAAGTATATATAATGTCCCCGAAAAAGTGAACATAGATGAAGACAAGTTCAGAATTCTGAACCCTGAGACCCTATAATATTTACATTTTAGAAAATGAGAAAAGAATCAGCAAAAGTGATTCATAAGGAATGACTAGTCAAACAGAGAAAGGCCAAGTGAAAGTTGTGATCTGGAAGCAGGGAGAGGTCTAGAAAGAACAACTAAGCAAGTCTTATTTTTTCAGGAAGACACAAATTTAAAAATTACCATGGATTTGATCTAAGAAGATTGAGTTATAATTTTGCTAGGAGTGGAAGAAAAAAATCATTTTAATAGGTGAAATATAATTTTTTCATGTGAGGGTATACTCTAAGTTCTTCAAAAGCAAATTCACATCCCAGATGGTAGGCTGTGCCAGCCTGGAGGAAATTCAGAAGGAAGCCAGCAGTCATCACTGGAAAAGAGTACTGAGATCAAAGCAGCTCTACAGCCCATTTCCTGCCCTCCCTCTCTCTATATATGGAGAGCCAGGATCGTCTCTCACTTTAAGATGTGCAATAAATTAAGAATATAAAAAAATCAATATAGCTGTTGAGAGTCACATTTGCAGTGGAAGAGAAGAGGTGGGGTTATTTCGCCTATTAAGAAGGGGTAGGTCTCTAGGATAACAAGGTTATAGAATCTAAGGAATGAAAGGAAATAAGGAGTGTTTTATTTGGTTCAGGAATGCATCACAAATTACCATGGATGCAGTAGCTTAAGCAACAAAAATTTATTTCTTACAGTTCTGGAGTCTGCGATGTTCAAGATCAAGGTGCTAGCCAGTTTGGTTCCTGGCGAGGATCCACTTTCTGGTTTGCAGATTACCGCCTTTTTGGCAAATTTGCACATGATGGAAAAAGAGCAAGCTCTAGTCTCTTTCTTTTCTTATAAGGACACTGATACCATCATAGGATTCCACTCTCAGGGCCTCATCCTTTTTTCTTTTTCTTTTTTTTTTTTTTTTTTTTTTTTTTTTGAGATGGAGTCTTGCTCTGCCCCCAGGCTGAAGTACAGTGGCGCTATCTCAGCTCCCTGCAACTTCCACTCCTGGGTTCAAGTGATTCTCCTGCCTCAGCCTCCCAAGTAGCTGGGACTACAGGCGTGCACCACCACGCCCAGCTAAATTTTGTGCTTTTAGTAGAGACAGGGTTTCACCATGTAGGCCACGATGGTCTCGATTTCTTGATCTCGTGATCTGCCCGCCTCAGCCCCCTAAAGTGCTGGGATTACAGGTGGACCTCACTTAAAATAGTTATCCCCCAAAGGCCCTACCTCCTATTACCATCATATTAGGGGTTAGGGTATCAACATAGACATTTTGTGGGAACACAAATATTCAGTCTATAATGAGGAGTATTAAAGAGAATCAGAGTCAAGGAATCCTCTATGGGTTATACCATGGACAGAAATGTAAATGTTATGACTTCATGTATACTTCTGTCAACCTCCATTTGATACCTGTGTTGGTTCAGGGGAGAAAAAATGTGATGCTGCTGAGTAAAGTGGTTGCTTCCTATTCAAATCATTGCTAAACATGATTATTCTTTTGTAGATTCCTTAGGGAAAGACTAGAGGTGGATGTCCCAGGCCTGGAAGACTGAGTAAAATTCTTCAGTTCTCCCCATCCCCTCCTAGTACTGACTCCAGTATTAGGTTGGTGCAAAAGTTATTGCAGATTTTGTCATTAAAAGCAATGGCAAAACTGCAATGACTTTTGCACCAACTTAATGGTATTGGATGTTTCTTAGAAGAGAAAGTGATGTGCCTGCTTCAACTATTACTATAGAGTTTCTTTCTGTGAATGAACAGAGTATGTGAGGCTGCAGTGAGGATATCCAGTATCATCAACTGGGCTTCTCAATTCCTCTGGAAATTTCAGAATGTCCACTTTGCTCTGGCAAGTAGGATTGGGACAGTCCTCATCTCCCACCTTTTCTGCATAATGGGAGGCCCGAGGCGGGCAGATCACCTGAAGTCAGGAGTCTGAGATCAGCCTGGCCAACATGGTGAAACCCCTGTGTCTACTAAAAGCACACAAAAAAATTGAGCCAGGTGTGGTGGTGGGCACCTGTAGTCTCAGCGACTCAGGAGGCTGAGACAGAGAATCACTTGAACCGAAGAGGCAGAGGTTACAGTGAGCTGAGATCGCACCACTGCACTCCAGCCTGGGCAACAGAGTGAGACTCTGTCACAAAAAAATTAAACTGTTCATTTTCAGTGGAATTATGAAAATAAGAAAGGATAGGAGTATATTTTAAGTGTGTTATTAACAGCAAATTAACCACTTTCAATCTTACCATTCCAATTTACTTTTCTAATTTTCCATGAAATTAATAATTGCCTAAAACTTAGCAGTGAAAATAGCAAAAAACAAAATATGCCATCATCACGACATGACCAATGAAAGAGGGCAAAGTAATGTCTGCAGTTCAATGAAGGCTGCACGTGGAAACAGGACTTAACTAAAGGGAATAAGCTGTTAGGTTGCAGATCGGAATAACTGTATTTGGCAGGTAAATGGTCAATTTTTCCAGAAAAATCCATGTGGATGCGTTTATAAAAGTAAACAAAAGAAAACGACATATATTTTTACCATTATCAAATTGTACCTGAAAACAAAACCTTTTACCCATGCCTAGATTTTACTAGAACTATCTTTTCACTGGGAGAGATAAATGTGTGTGTATGTCTGTATATTTTTAAATTAGTTCCTTAGCATGGTACCATTGAAGAGTGTTTGATTTTCCTTCAACTTTATCATTTAATCAAACATGTTTTACATTTAAGTTTATATTCATAAAATTTTAAAATAAATATCTATCTCTGGGGTCACCGGTTCATAATTCTTCCAAATAGGCTTGCAAATTAAAAGTATATAAATGTATTCATATGCTGTACATCAAGGAAAGCAGAATAATCTGATTTGACCTCATTCTATACAAATTTTGTGTATCGATAAACAAAGCATGCCAAGAAAAATGAAATTTGACTGATTTGCCTTCAATTATTTCTAAGAAGCAACTTCAATCAAATGCTGAAGGTAGAAAATATGCTTCTTCTTAATGAGGTTTTATTAAAATTACTTGTTTACTTGTGCCAGTCAAATCTGACCTTTACAATACTGTATTTGTTTAGAGCTAGTGGAGATAAATTGAGTACACTGATTCTAAATTGAGGATCTATTAAGTAATAAGTAGGATGTAGTTTTATAATCACCTTTGGGTTATAAACAGTATTTACCACAAGATCAAAACACACTGACTTAGAAGAAGTGAATGCAAATTAAAATGGAAGATATTTTAGAAATGCAGTGAGAAGTGAACAGAATTATAATATATGATGTTACTAAGTATTTTCAAATATTACTAACTTCTCTTGATTAAATGGCAATTATGCTCTGGAATATGTATTGAACAACCATTTTAAGGCACTTAATGAAAACACTGAAGTATGTTTTGTTTAATAGGTAGCAATATTGAAAGCATAATTAACATTAACTTTTTTAAAAAGAATAACTGAAGCAACACCTTTTTTCTCCTGCTAGTTTTGAATTTTAATTTGTTATTGTAAGTGAAGGAAAAGAAAAAACACACCTCCTCTGATGTCTAGCATAAGGTCATAGGAGGTGTGGTGGTGGGGAGAGTATGTTAATAGCATTGCTGCTAATTCCACTCTAATTCTGCTTCATTATCTTATGCAAATAATTCCCAGAAAGAATCAACTTCTTAGGAAGAATTATCAAAAATAAATGTCATTAGTAAAAGATGGTACATCAGCAAATTTAATAAGTGCATTACATTAAAAATAGTCACAGAAAACTTATGCAAGTTGATTTTTTAAATTGTAACTTTTTTAAAGAATAAAAGTGTTGCAGCACTAAAGGAATTATGTGATAGTATTCAAGTTTCTGTTTAAGAGGTAACTTTTAAAAGTAGGAAGTTCTCACATCAAAATTATAAAAGCATCTATTTATAGCTATTACTTTTAAATAGCTTTACTAGTATTGCAAATTGTAAAGATAAGCAATAATTATTGGCCGATTATTTTTAAGCACTCCAATCTCACTTTTTAAAGCAGATGTTAGTAAATATTCTTATGTACTACACTTACCTGTTATGATATTATTATTTTAATTATTTTCAGTAACCTAAACTAACTCTATGTCAACTTTAGAATGTAGTCCAAACAATTTAGCATGTCATTCAAGGCTTCTTTGTATCTTTCTAGACTTGCCATCTACAATCTGTAAGTAGTACAGTCATATTGACTGAGGCATAGTTCAAAAATACACAGCTAAAAACGGAAAGCTGTTTCATCCATCTCTGTCTTTAAACATGTGATTCCCCTCCCATAGTGTCCCTTCTCGCTGTTCACGTTTGCCCACTGGCCCAAACAGCCCAATGAGCCATCCTCCAACACCTAGAGCAAATGTCTGTACAATCCCAGGAAGAACTTACTATTTTTTCCATTGTGTTCCTCGAACAGAATACACACAACAGGTTCATATGTGCACTGTCTGGAAATTGTGTTGTATTCATAATTTTCCCCTTTCACATACTAACAGGTAATTTGTATTTAATAGGTGAACAAATCAACCCGTACATGAGCTGAAGAGGGATTTAAAATAGTCCCTAAGACTATTTAGCACACTTATACTTTATATATTGGGATAACAATTTCTCAGTTCAAGGTTGGCAGATGGTAAGTTCACTGTCCTTTGTTCTGAAGCATCAATGCATGTGACTTCCCACCTCTATTTTTGCATATTTTCTGGAAAAAAATCCATGAAATAATTAAATATTGGGTTGTATTGTTGGATCAATTAAATTGTGAAGAATAACTTACTTTTGCTAAAATTAATTATCTTTTGCCTCTAGTTCTTCCCTCAGAACAAAATTTGGGGTAAAAAATGGCTTTCTATTCCACTGACTCCTGTAATACCTAAATATCTTCTTTATATAAATCTAGACACTTGTCAAACATCTGTGCATCTGTGATACTTTTTCTTATATGTTGCCTTTCCACTCAACAACTGAATTTATGGCACCATCATCCATGCACTCAAATTATTTTTAAGCTTTATTTGCAGTATAAATATCTGTGTATGTGTCCTTATCTGTCTTATTTGAGTCTGGACTCTTTCAAGGCTCCAGAGAAATTAATAAAAGAGTGGAAAATCTGAGAGAAAGTATTATAACAATTATAGGAACCAGAAGGACATGTATTCCCTTTTATAGGAAAAAATATTTTAATAAAAACTATCTATATCCCTAGGTTAATTTACAGTAAGCCAAAGTGTGCACATTAAATCCACATTAATTCTTTCATTAAACATACATCTAACAATGATCATGGTGCCAGGCACCGAGCTTGGTGTTGGAGATAAAGCCTGGCAGGAAGCTCATATAACATAAGCAAATGGAGTTATTTATTGTAATTACACATGGGAAATACATCTAGAGAGATGTATTACCTTTATTTCATTAGTATAACATAACAATAGCATCTAATTGCAGCAATATATTAAAATTATGTTAAGCCATATATTTTATTTAGAAAGTACTTAAAATATAAATACAAATAAATCTGTATTTTATCACTATAGTCATAATTACCACAATGAAGCTTCATCAGTCCTCAACAATGTTATTGTACATAAAATGAATGGTGTTCTAAATTATCATACTGAGGTCATTCAGTTCACTGTTTGATAGGTAGCAAAGACTTCCTACTTTGAATGGGTTTCTATTTCCTCTTTATTACAGAAATTCACTAGTGTGAGAAAGATGGAAAAAGAGAAATCAGTGGTACAGTACGCTAAACTCTAGGATGTAGATATGCATAAATTATGACAAAGTGATAGATTAACAAAATACTTCTGCCTGTGGAAGATGATGATCATGACAATTAAATCAGCAGTTCGTAAAGCAAGAATAGCGAGAGCTAAACGTCTAAATCTCGTGCTGTTTTCCAGGCTTTATTCTACGGGACTCACTTGAATCAAATTACTTAATAGGAACACAGGAATACTTCAAGGTATACTATACTATTATTTCTACTTTACAGATATATAAACTGGTGCACAGTGGGGTTCAAGTATTTTGTTTAAGTGGTCTCAAAAGTTAAAGCTGATAAAAGATACTGTATATTCAATTCAGCATTATATTGGCTGCCTTAGTGAAAACAAAATAGAGAAAGGGAGTCTGTATTACTAAACTATATTCTAGATTTAAGAAATATTTAAGAAATTTCATTGGAAAATTTTAAATGACCAATGCAATACACTGTTCTTTCTGGGCAAGGCCTATGTTTATTCTGATTATTTCACATTAGAGATAATAGTCTGAATGGTATTAACGTGTCTTAAATTGTTCTTGAAAAATGATTAGATCAGCTCTAGCCAATTATAAGCCAAAATAACTGTCAAAGCATGAGAGCATATTCCATTCCAAACATTAGCAACACTGGTTTCCCTTGGATTTCAACATTTAATTTTCAAATGATTAGCATTTGATCTGCTTTATTGATTATTCTTCTGAATTACCATTTAGATAGCAAATTTAGATTTTCATATATAATGAGACAGATACTGTAAATTATTGCTGGGTGTCACTGGCCATGAAACAAAAAACTAGACAGTTGATATATCACCACAACTTTAACAGGAACATTTTTGCATCCCATGAATTAAAATCTGAAAATACTTTCCCACCACCGCCACCACATAATGTAGTCTAAAAAGTAAAGTCAATTGGAAATTTGTAATGTTTTGTCTGTGCAAAGCACACAGTGTATACAAGATGGAAGCATCATGTATTTGCTGAATTTTGTGTGATTCTCCCAGGTGTTTCTATAATAATTCCAAAAAGCGGTTATTTGCAAGAAAATCAACTACAACTTGATTTAATTTGTAAGTTACTTTGAAATCCTTCTAAAGAATTTCCAAGTCATTGAGGCTACAGGAAGGATTAAATAAAATGAAATTAACTCACAAGGGCTAATCATATTTGTTTTCTAGTTTAAAATGTATAGATTCATGACTTCAGCTGCCTTTTAATTAAATCCTGTTTTTTTGTTGAAAACTGTTGTGAGCCCACACTGTTTGTTACTATTTGTATTTGTACAGTAGATATTTACCACTCTTGTAGCAAACAGCAAAAACTTTCCCGCTCAAGAAAAAAGATGAAAATGGGAGAGCAAAACAGGTGCAAGACACAACCAGATGGAAATTATTACCCGTTAGCTTGCAATCAGCAGCATAGAAGAAAATACTTTTAAAAACATGAAAAGCTAAAGTTTTCTCTTCCTGTTACATGAGGCTAATACTTCACTCCTGCACTTAAATACACGTGTCAGCAGGTCTCTAGCTATGGTAGGAAAATTCTGATGATCATACAGAAAACAGAATCATTGAAAAGTTCATGCTCAATGGGAAGGCTGAATTTCCGCCTTTCTTCTGTTAGTAAGCTGCTGCAAAATTTTCTGAAAAATAAAAGTAGCTTAAGAATTCAAAACAAGACCACAAAAACGAAGGCTCAAACATGTTTTGTTAAGGTGACTACTATCATAGCATAAACTATACATTTTATAAACTCGAAATGCACACTGAATGTAGGCTTCATAGTCATTGTAACTTCACTGCCAGCAGAAAGCTTAGAACAGCATTGTTTCTCTCTCTCCCCTCTCACAATGAAGTATGTAGAGAAATAAATTGTATTAGAAATAAAAAGCAAAAGTGAAAAAGGTAATATAATTTCCTGCATTCTTCTCAAAGCAATTTATGTAAGAATCTCTAAGCAATTCTGACCCACAAGTGCCTAGTTCCTTCAGGGAACGCTATCCACAGATATGTGGCTTTGTCACCAGCAAATATCACACCTACACTCTGTTGGTTCAAACCATGTCATTAGATGTAAGCCTTTGAAAATTTAACACATCGCTTTTCTTTAGTTTGCCCTGCTGTTTCTCTATGTTTTTTGTAAAGAATTTGGAGGATAATACGTGAGTGCTATTTATGAAATAATAGAGATACCTTAGTAATGATCCACAAACTGTTATGTTTCATTGAACACCATCAGGTTTTTTTAAAAAAGAAAACAGACACATTGCCTAAATATAAAGAAACTATTAATTCCTAAAATCAAAGAAGTTTTGAATTCCAGAAATGTGTTCATTTGATACCTAAAATTCCTTGATGTGACCAATTAATATTAAATTAGTATTTGCTTAGTAACAAATTATTTAAATGCCTCAACTTATTGTAAGTTTTACTCAACTTATTCCCATGAAAGATTTGTCTTTACTATATTCCTACTGGTTTAGATGATTCTACTGAATATTTTAAATAAGAATGCATATGAAGCATATACCACGTACAAATGTTGGACTACTTCAAAAGCAGATTATGCCTTGTGAAAATATCAACACATTTTTCTAATTCGACATGAATACAAGGTATATATATTCCCTATATAACATGTCTGAAAGAAATTTATTTCTGTACCATAAGGTATTTAGTGGAAATTATTGCATATACTAGTCTTTCATCATTATATTTTATATTCTTCTTTAACACTTAAACTTTACGAGCTATTGAAATGTAACCTCCTCTAAATTAAAAAAAACGATATAAGCTATTATATATAAATATATAAATGTATTATATTTATCTTAAAAAATATATATTGTTTCCTATGTACATTCACTTTCATATTTTATATAATTTTGGATCATTTATTTTCCAAAATACGTGGGGTCTCCAGCCTACTGTAGGGTCATAAACTAGGGAAATATAAGGAACATACGAGGTCTGGAAAAGAGTGGGAGAAGATGCCTCAAGACTCTGCATCATCTAGACTATGCACCTCTCAGATTTTCTACCGTGGGGAATTTAACTGACCCAGAGCCCCAGCTACTGTGCTCAGAAATGCACTCAATGAGAACGCTGGAGGCTGTGTTTCCTATGGTTTGCTGCCAGGCAACGCTTTATGGATTTGAGGGACAATTTGGCCCCAAAAACCTTACCAAATGCAGAGTCTGAGACCTACCTTCCCTCTCTTGTTCAGCAGTCTTAGACCTATTTCACAGGCTGATAATTCCCCCATATTCCTCTCCTTAAGCTCCCGTTATGTTCCCAGTTCCACGCAAGTTAGTGTGCTACTGGCGATTGCACGAAACATTCCATTAAAGAATTTACAGGCCAACAGTGAAAATGAATATGATATCTGCTTCAGTCATGTATTTGTGATCACTGTTAGGAGAAACAGACATGTGCATACAGTAAAAACTATCCAGACAAATATATATGTACAAAATTTTATGTGAGGATACAAATCATAGTTAACATAAACTTTCCCATGGGGGAAATCACATGTGGCTGGAAAGAAACCTCCAGAGAATACTCAGTATTACTTAAGTGAGGAGCAAATTTTTGAGAAAGGGGAGGCAAGAAGAATCCAGTCATGATAAAGAAGAAACATTTTTATTTTGGGGGAGGGAACATCAGGATATTTCTAGTTTTTTTGCTTGTCCTACAGGAAATGTGTAAGTTGGAGTATTTTAATTACATAAAAGTAGATCAATATCTTCAAGATGTCTGTTTGTGTTCTGAAGAGAAAGAATTGTGCTACAAACAAGCACAGCATGCCTTTCCATCTGAGGAAGCCAGATTTAAATAGGAAAACAGGGGCTCTAACTCAGTTACATCTAATACAAGCTGTGCAATCACCTTGAGTACTAATCTTCTTACTGAGAATACAATTGCTGTAAGTATTAAAAGAAATCATATTCAGAAAACTTCTTAAATCCCTGACTTCTTTTAATGCCCAGACATACCCATATATTTTACTCTTTGTTAAGCTATGTTTCCTTCTTCCTCCAACACTAAAAAGAGAGATTTTGAAAGTAGGTTCATTTGGTAACAGAAAAATTGAAATTTCAGTTGTTTTTGTCCAAGTATTCTAGAATATAAGTCCAGTGAAAGCAGGGATTTGTGCTGCTTTTGTTTCCTGATGCATCCCAAAGATCTAGAATATCCTCTGCCACATAAATAGTGCTCAATAAATGTTTTTGACTTAAGAAGAAAACAAGGAGCTGTTCTTAAAGCGGAAGAGCTTGGTTGATGACTATATCCTATATAGCAAATCCGGTACATGACTTAAAGAAGTGTTAGATTGGTTTGAAATACTAGATAAGGAATTCTATCTGTAATGGTCCTGGATAAATGTCTGATGTTCAGTGTTCATTTGTATGAGGACTGCAGGAGTTTGCCATGTAAAATCCAGTGTTAGAGACTGAATTGACAGACAGGAGGATGATTTGTCACCTATTATCTACATTGAATTTTTAAAGTTGTCAGCGATTCAGTGTGATCAAGTATGGAAATAAAAGCTATGCATGAACTAAATAAACAAGGATACTTCCTACAACACATCTGCAAACAGCGCAGTTTGTATTTTGCAAGAGACTTTTTTAGACAGGCTTAAGGAGGAAAATCTGGAGTTCAGAAAGTACACTGAAAGTAAATGCAACTAAGAGTGAAGTATTGGCTCAATAATACAACTTTGTGTGTATGCGTGTGTGTATGTGTGTGTGTGTGTGGATGAGCGTGTGTGGTGTTCTCTTGAATTTGTGAAAAAATTTTGAAGTTGACTAGGTGATTTGGTATTTTGTACATTATGCTTTATTTGAGATACAAAGTGCCATCCACTGTAGCATATTCATCGTATATGTAGAATATATGTTTGAGTGGGTTTATGTTTGGTTTTTCTACAATTTCCCTCTTACATTCTTATATTTCTTCAGGGGGAAAAAAAACTAGTTATCAACCTTTTAAAAGTAAACCTTCCATGAAAAAAGCTCCATTCTCATATTGTGTGTCGGTGTTTTTTTAATTCCTTATTTACAGAGCATTTTCACTGAAAATGTCTACATGGACCTTTGTTTAAATGAGAAAGATTTCTGTATGACTACATATGACATGAATAGAATTTTTTAAAATTACAAGGCCAAAATTGATTCTATTGTTGAAGCAGACTTCCCACTGAGCACTGCATTTAATTCATATCACTGAGACAGTCGCAGTTGATTCCCTTCATTTCCTCATGATCCAAGGACTCCCACTATCCAGTCTCAATACCACAACCTCTTCATAAGACATTCTCTCCCTACACTTGCTCAACCACTGTGCCCCAAAGCCATCTACCAATTTAATGTAAACCCATTCCAAATCCTAATGGAAATTTTTACAGAAATAGAAAAGGAAATTCTAAAGAGTATATGAAACCAGAAAATATCTCAAATAGCCAAAGCAATCTTGAGAAAGAAGAACAAAGCTGGAGGTCTCACACTTCTGGATTTCAAAATGAATGACATAGCTACAGTAAATTAAAATCAGATGGTCCTGGCAAAAGACAGGCATACAGATAAATGGAACAAAATAAGGAGCCCAGTCATAAACACAATTTATAAGGGCAACTGATCTTTCACAAGGCTGTGTAAAATACACACTAGGAAAAGAATAGACTATTCAACAAATGATACTGGGAAAAGTGCACATCCTGGTGTGAAAGAATGAAATTAGAATCTTGCCTTACACAACACACAAAAATTAGCTCAAAATGGATTATACAATTTAGTGTAAGACCTGAAACTATAAAGCTACAAGAATAAAACATAAAGAAAAATGCTTTATGAAGTTTGTCTTAGAAAAGATTTCTTGGATATTATCTGAAAAACATAGGTACCAAAAACTAAAGTGGAGAAGTGGGATAAGATCAAACCAACATACTTCATTACTGCAAAGGAAACAATCATCAAAGCAAAAAGGCAATCTACAGAATGAGAAAAAGTATTTTTAAATTACATATTTGATAAAAGGTTAATATCCAAAGTACATTTAAAAATCTTTTCCAATTTGATAGCAAAAACCCAATATCCCAGTTAAAAATTGTCAAAAAACTTGGATAGACCTTTCTTTAATAAAAAGTCACTTGAAATAAGGTTAATAAAGTGGTTTGTGGCTACGTAGTCTTCCCCTGTGGAAAAGGGATATCCTTGCCTTCTCCTGCTGACCATGGTCCCTGACAATCCTATTCTAGGTCAGTATTGGCTCATTAGTCTCCCCATTGGGCCTCCCTAGGACATTTCAGTATCATCACATTTACTACAGAACAGTCTTTTTTGAGTAAAGTCACTTCTCAGTCTGTATCACTAAACAGCCTATTACTGTTTGTGAACCTCAGTCTGTTTCATCTGTAATGATAACAGCTCTCCTACTCACCTCACAAAGATATTATGAAAATAGAAAATAAAAGATCACATGAAGAAAATTCTTTGAAAACAATACACAAAGATATGCTGCCATTATTTTTAAGAAAATGGCTAAAATGTCTCTGAGCTACAAAGGAATTATCTATCAGAAAAGAAATATACATGGTGGAAATTTAAAATAAAGTTTTTTTGTGATATGTAAATTACTCTGGTATTAAGTCACTCAAACGTGGCTACCACTGAGCTTATTTTTACAGTGCTGCAGTGCTCTGACATGTTTCCTTGGCAAAAATCAATGTATAGGCTACCATATATTGATGAATCTGCTCTTTTGCAACTACTGAAGAAACAATTCATTGTCCACACATTTCTCTATCTCTGACACAAATCAAAATGCGTTACCTTCTAGGAACAGTTGAGTTTGTCAGTTTATCATCTTACTAACTTCCAAAAACAAAATATGAGTTTGTAAGTTGTGATTCATCAGAAACAGTATTACTGTTTTGTTAGTGATTGCTCTTACATTCATGTATTGACTTAAAGAAAATTTAAGAAACATATAAGATCTTAGAAAATAAGTGTTGAAGCTATTTTAAGGATTTACAGGACACAGCAGTTTTTTTCCCCTAGACCATTTACTCTCAATGCAATCATACTACACTCTTTTCAGGATGTTTGCCAAGCTATGACTTACAGACTTTGTTTAGAATTGATCTTCTATAAGGGAAGAGGTCAGCAGTAAGGTTTGAAAACAACTATCTGGCCATAGTTGACTGGACTAAGAGTAGACTCTTGAGAAATGAGAACACAATAAGGTACTCAATCCTAAACGTCTGGATTTTGGATTCAGAAACAGTTCCTATATGTGGCTTAGAGCATGTGTGATACAAAAATGAAGTACCTGTTGATCAGCCTTGCTCCATTATGTAGAAAAGGTTGATTGAGACAGAGAGAGAGAATGAGAGAAAGATAGAACTAGCTATAGTTCCAAGAAAAATAAGAAAAATAATATAGACCCAATGTAAATGAAAAAATATCCCCCAAAATATATCTATATCTTTATCAATTTTTTTCAGTCATTTCCAGTTTCTTTCTGTTATCTGGGTAATTTCTGTCCCTAAGTTCCATGCTATTAGAAAACATACATTAATTTTACACAATTGGCTTTTTATCCAAACGTATGCTCTATTACAAGCAATTGACAAAAATTTACTATTAATATACTGCATGAATCCAATTCTTGTTAAGCAATAAAGAAACAATAAATTATACACCAGAGATGTTGGGTGAGATTTATAACAATTTGCTCCTTTAAGTTCCTTTAGCCAAAGAAATGATAAACCAAGTAGGCGGGGCTCCTTCAACTTTGGTCCCAGATAAGGAGAGCCAGAGATTACTCATGGAGAACATAAAATAAGAGTTAAAGCAAACAAGCAATCACCAAACAAATAAAACTTCTACTGATGCAAGCCACTGATACTACAAAGTTATTTTTATTTCAGCATAAGATATGCAAAGCATACTGATAGAAAGAGAAGTAAAATACTAATAATAGGTTACAGAACGGGATAATGTTTCAAAGAATTATATAAGTCTCTAAAATTGGACACTAGATAACAAATATGATTGTTTTGGATGAATCGGTGAAAGTACAGGGAAAAATGATTTGTTAGATGGGTATTTAGAAAATGCAATATAGAGAGCTAGTCTTGGTGGAAAGTACCTATACAGATAATAGATTTAGTGGCAATATTGTTATTATTATTATTATTATTGAAAGCAATTAATATATTTTAGGAGAAATCAGAGGCTTCTCTTTACAAATACACAGATGTAAAACATGAAAGGTAGCATACTAGAGTTTTTCCTCTAGAGAACCAGAACCAATAGGTGCATATATATATACAGAGAGTGAGTGAGTGAGAGAGAGAGAGAGAGAGAGAGAGACAGTTGTTTTAAGAAATTCACTTATGTGACGGTAGAGGCTGGCAAGTCCAAAAGCCTCTGGGCAGTGTGATAGGCTGCAGATTTAAGGAACAGTTGATGTTGCTTCTCCAATCCAAAGGCAGAGAGGTAGAGTTCTCTCTTCCTTGGGGTACTTAGTCTTTTTTTTCACTTACAGCTTCAACAGACTTCCATCCCACCTGCATTACCTAAAATAATATTCTTTACTCAGTCTAGTGATATAAATGTTAATTTCATCTAAAAATTACCATCATGGCAGCAATCTAGACCAAATATCTGGCTACCATGGCCTAGTCAAGTTGACCCATAAAATTAGCCATCATAAGAAGATTGTAGGAGGGACTTCTACTTATTTTAATAATTGAGAGACATTGAACGATTTTGAGTGGATAGACCTATGATAAGAGATTCGGGAATAATCTAATGTTAACCTCAAGAAATCTGTAGCGAACAGACTCAGCTATTTTTTACCTCAGTTTCTTCCTTTTAAAAATCTTATATCAATATAAGTAATATTTTATTCCTTATCAGAGCAGACTCATACAGAATCCCAATCATTTCTAGTTCCTATAGACCTTCTCTATATCATTTTCTTTTTATCACAATTGCATATTTAATTACTCAAATCCCTTTACTTATTGAGATAAATCGAGGACTCTTTATTCCTATTTTCTTATATCTAATTTATTGTCAAATGAAGAAAAAGTTATTGTGTCCTTCCACTGTTATACTGAAACTACTGTGGCAAAAGTAACTAATAACTTCAAAACGAAAATCACTTCATATCATTTAAAAAAATTATTTACCTTATTTAAATTATTTGCAGAATTTGATCCCATTGCCTAATCCCTTCTTCATAAAAAGTCTCTCCTACTTTCTTTTTAAAATATATTCCTTCTTCTCCTGCGTAGTTTTGGGCTGCTTTTTTGAGTGTTTGTTTAAAAAAAAAAAAAAAAGTAAATATTGCTCTGAATATTTTTTAAAGCAAAATATACTCAGTGCAAAAATATTAGACATGCACAATGACAAAAAGCTATAAGACAAAATAATTATCTGTAGCTTCACCTTTCATTGCTAATATTTGGATTTTTATCTTCCAGTCTCTATGCAATCCACATATATATTTTTAAAATATCATTATACTATCAATATTGGTAATATAATATTTAAATGTTTCGTTTTTCAATGAAATAAACAGAAGCAGTCCACTAAAAGCAAAACAAAATGCAGATAACAGCAATTGCAAGTTCCTAAAACAAACAATCCAGCCTATTGTGTATGTATATTTGTGTGTCTGTATGAATCCTCTAGAAAAAGTATATACATATGTATACCCTGTTAGGAAACAGAACTAGTTATCAACTGCTTTAAACTTTGCAGTTTCATTTAAAATATAATGAACCTTATGCTATATTGATTTATGTATTTTTACAATTAATGGTTGTATAACTACAGCACTTTAAGGATATATTTTGTCAAAAATGTATTGTTTCTCAAAACTTGGGTCTATTACTTCACACTTTGTTCTATTGATCTACTTCACATATAGCTTTACAATAAGGTGTTTTTGTTGTTGTTGTTGCTTGTTTGTTTTGAAATGAAGTTTCACTCTTGTTCTCTAAGCTGGAGTGCAGTGGTGTGATCTCGGTTCACTGCGACCTCCACCTCCCGGGTTCAAGCATTTCCGCTGCCTCAGCTTCCCAAGTACCTGAGATTACAGACATGCACCACCAAGCCCAGCACATTTTTTGTATTTTTAGTAGAGACGGGGTTAACCATGTTGGCCAGGCTGGTGTTGAACTCCCAACCTCAGGTGATCCACCCAGTTGGGCCTCCCAAAATGCTGGGATTACAGGCATGAGCCACCACATCTGGCCAACAATAAAGTCTTAATGTCAGGTGACAGAATTTATCTAAACTGCTGCTTCTTTTTCAAAGTTATTATAGCTATCTTATGGCTTTTACACTTCCATAATTTTTCCACTTTTTAAACTTATTTTGAAATAGATTTAAATTGGTATAAAATTTTGAATATACTGCACACAGTTCCTATATTTATCAGCTTTCTCTATTAATATATTTATTAATATGGTACATTTTTCACAATTAATGAACCAATACAAATGCACTACTATTAACTACAGTGTATAACTTTATTCAAATTTTCTTGTTGTTGTTGCTGATGTTGCCTAATGGCCATTTTCTGGTCCTGAATTCTATCCCCCCACCTTTACTATTTTTGTGACTTTTCTGGTTTTAATTTAGCATTTTATATGACTCCATTCTGTGTCTTTTCCTGGCATATAAATTATTTCTCATTTTTATTAGTTATTCTGGAATTTATAATACATCTTTAATTAATTAAGTCCACTTTCAAATAGCACTAAATAGCCTCAAGTGTAGGTCATTCCAGAGTATTCCAAATTTCTCACATTCCTCTCTTGTGATACTGCTGTCAGCCATTTCACTTCTTGATATGCAAAAGTAATCAGGTTATTATCACTGCTTTAAGCAAACTATTATGTTTTACATAAATTAGGAGAAAAAAAACATTATTTTCCTTTCATTTATTCCTTCTCTACTTATCTTTCTCTTTATGTAGAACTTTTTTTTTATTACTAGGCAGTCTGACAGTCTATAGATTTAAGGAAGAGTTGATGTTACATTGCCAATCCAAAGGCAGTCTGGAAGAAGAGTTCTCTCTTCCTCGAGGCAAAGTTTTCTCTTCCTATATTATTTTCCTTCTGTCTGGAGAACTTCTTTTAACATTTCCTGCAGGAAATGTTGGGCAGGTTTTCTAGCATTGAATTCCTCAGTTTGTATTATTTATCATTCATTTTTGAAGGATGATTTCATTTGTATCTGTTCTCAGTCTGTTCTCACACTGCTAATAAAGACTAAGACTGGGTAATTTATAAAGAAAAACAGATTAAATGGATGCACAGTTCCACATGGTTGGGGAGGCCCCACAATTATGGCAGGAGGCAAAGGAAGAGCAAAGTGATATTCTACATGGCAACAGATGAGAGAGTGTGTGCAGATGACCTGTCCTTTATGAAACCATCAGCTCTTATGAGACTTATTCATTATCACGAGAATAGCATGGGAAAAAACCTGCCTCCATGTTTCAATTACCTCCCACTGGATACCTCCCATGACACATGGAGAATATGGGAGCTACAATTCAAGATGAGATTTGTCTGGGGACACAGTCAAACCATATCACCATTAAGTACAGAATTATAAATTATTTGTTATTGTTTTCTTTTCTAACACTTTAAATATTTCACTCCTTTCTTGATGATTATGTGGTGTCCGATGTTAGGTTTGCTGCGATTCTTACCCATATTATTCTTTATATTCCATATATTTTTCTTTATATTATAATATAAAGTGCCCCCAACCTTCAAGATTTTTTATATTTTATGTACTATAGTTTTGATGTGATAAAACGATTTGTGTTGTTTTTTGATATTCATCCTGCTTAGTGTTCTCTGAGCTGCTTCTATCAATGGCGTAGTGTCTGTCATTAATTTTAGAAAGTTCTTTGCCATTATCATTTCACAAATTTATTCTGTTCTGCTGTCTCTTACTTCTCCGTCTGCTCATCAAATTATACATGTCTTACAACTTTTGGTAATGCCCCACATTTCTTGGATTTTCTTTAATTTTTTTTTTTTTTTTTTTTTTTGAGACAATCTTGCTGGAGTGCAGTGGCACACTCTGGGCTTGCTGCACTTGAACTTCGGCCTCTTGGGTTCAAGTGATACTCCTGCCTCAGCCTTCTGAGTAGCTGGGATTACAGGATTGTGTCACCACACTAGGCTAATATTTGCAGTTTTTAGTAGAGATGGAGTTTTGCCATGTTGGCCAGACTGGTCTCAAACTCCTGGCCTCAAGTGATCCATCCCTCTCCAACCAGCCTCCTAAAGTGCTGATGTTACAGATGTGAGTCACCCTGCCCAGACTACACCTTGCGTATCATTCTTATTTGGCCCTCATATTTTTCTTTTATTCTTTTTTCTATGTACATTTCAGTTTGGGATGTTTCTACTTACATACCTTCAAGAACCCTGATTATTTTCTAAGCTATGTCTAGTCTACTTATCATTTCTGTCATCAGTTCTCATTTCTGTCATATGATTTTTTAATTTCTAGCATTTTCTTTTGATTCACTTTTACAATTTTAATTTTTCTGCTTTTAGTACCTATCTGTTGTAACATCTTTTATAATTTTTCTATTAGAGTCTAACATATTAAGAACAGAGTCTCCACCTGGTCCCTCCCATGCCATGTGGGGATTATGGGAACTAAAATTCAAGATAAGATTTGGGTGGGGACACAGTCAAACCATATCAATAACTATAGGTACACAAAGTTTAAAATACCTCTACCATCTATGTTTTGTGTGTGTTTTTTTTTTTTTTGTTGTTGTTGTTCTTTGTTTATTTCCTCATTTTGACTTCCGTCTTTCCTAAGTACTCCTCAGAAAATCTGTGTCTTTCAGGTCTTTTAATATTAATCTATAGTTGTATTAGAGTCAGACTGGTTTGGTGGCATGTCAGAGAGAGGGACTATTCTATTAACTTGCACTAGAGTCAGATTGGTTTGGTGGCATGTCAGAGAGAGGGACTGTTCTATTATCTTGCACTTAAATCTCATTCTCTTAGTGAGTCTCATCTTGGTGCTGTGTCCTTCATAATTGCTTCTCCAGTGACATAACTTTCTCCTTTCACAGGCTGTAACATATGCTATTTCCTTGACCTCTGATGACTCTATATTTATTTTTCCCCATGAGAGAGAAGAAAGGTGAGACAGGTCTGGAGTGAGAAAAACATCCCTTACCCAGGCAATGAGAAAGTGCTGGTAAAATAGTTGACCCTGCCGTGTGAGGTGTGAGGTGTCAGTCTGCCCCTAGTAGGGGGTGTCTCCCAGTTAGGTTACTCATGGGTCAGGGACCCACTTGAGCAGACAGTCTGTCCGTTCTCAGATCTCAAACTCCATACTGGGAGAACCACTACTCTTCAAAGCTGTCAGACAGGGACATACTATAAACACCTCTACGCAAATAAACTAGAAAACCTAGAAGCAATGGATAAATTCCTGGACAAATACACTATCCCAAGACTAAACCAGGAGAAGTTGAACCCCTGAACAAACCAATAACAAGCTCTGAAATTGAGGCAATAATTAATAGCCTATCAACCAAAAAAAGTTCAGGACCAGATGGATTCACAGCCGAATTCTACCAGAGGTACAAGGAGGAGCTGGTACCATTCCTTCTGAAACTATTCCAATCAATAGAAAAAGAAGGACTCTTCCCTAACTCATTTTATGAGGCCAACATCATCCTGATACCAAAGCCTGGGAAAGACACAACAAAAAAAGAGAATTTTAGACCAGTATCCATGATGAACATCAATGCAAACAAACATCCTCAATAAAATACTGGCAAACCAAATCCAGCAGCACATCAAAAAGCTTATCTACCACAATCAAGTTGGCTTCATCGCTGGGATGCAAGGCTGGTTCAATATACGGAAATCAATAAATGTAATCCACCATACAAACAGAACCAAAGACAAAAATCACATGATCACAATAGATGCAGAAAAGGCTTTTGACAAAATTTAGCCCTTCATGCTAAAAACTCTCAATAAACTCGTTATTGATGGAACATATCTCAAAATAATAAGAGCTATTTATGACAAACCCACAGCCAATATCATACTGAACACGCAAACACTGGAAGCATTCCCTTTGAAAACTGGCACAAGACAGGGATGTCCTCTCTCACCACTCCTATTCAACACAGTGTTGGAAGTTCGGGCTAGGGCAATCAGGCAGGAGAAAGAAATAAAGGGTATTCAATTAGGTAAAGAGGAAGTCAAATTGTCCCTATTTGCAGATGACATGATTGTATATTTAGAAAACCCCATTGTCTCAGCCCAAAAACTCCTTAAGCTGATAAGCAACTTCAGCAAAGCCTCAGGATACAAAATCAATGTGCAAAAATCATAAGCATTCTTATACACCAATAACAGACAAACAGAGAGTCAAATCATGAGGGAACTCCCATTCACAATTGCTTAAAAGAGAATAAAATACCTAGGAATCCAACTTACAAGAGATGTGAAGGACCTCTTCAAGGAGAACTACAAAATAATGCAAAATGATATAAAAGAGGACATAAACAAATGGAAAAGCATTCCATGCTCATGGATAGGAAGACTCAATATCGTGAAAATGGCCATGCTGCCCAAGGTAATTTAAAGACTCAATGCCATCTCCATTAAACTACCAATGATTTTCTTCACAAAATTGGAAAAAACTACTTTAAAGTTCATATGGAACCAAAAAAGAGCACGCATTGCCAAGACAATCCTAAGCCAAAACAACAAAGCTGGAGGCAACGCGCTACCTGAGTTCAAGCTATCCTACAAAGTTACAGTAACCAAAACAGCATGGTACTGGTGCCAAAACAGAGATATAGACCAATGGAACAGAACAGAGCCCTCAGAAATAGTACCACACATCTACAGCCATCTGATCTTTGAAAAACCTGACAAAAACAAGAAATGGGGAAAGGATTCCCCATTTAATAAATGGTGCTGGGAAAACTGGCTAGCCATAAGTACAAAGCTGAAACTGGATCCCTTCCTTACTCCTTATATAAAAATTAATTCAAGACGGATTAGCAACTTAAATGTTAGACCTAAAACCATAAAAATCCTAGAAGAAAACCTAGGCAATTCCATTCAGGACATAGACATGGGCAAAGACTTCATGTCTATTGTTAAAAGCAATAGAACAAAAGCCAAAATTGACAAATGGGATCTAATTAAACTAAAGAGCTTCTACACAGAAAACAAAACTACCATCAGAGTGAACAGGTAACCCACAGAATGGGAGAAAACTTTTGCAATCTACCCATGTGAAAAAGGGCGAATATCCAGAACCTACAAAGAACTTAAACAGATTTACAAGAAAAAAACAAACAACCCCATCAAAAACTGGGGGACACTTCTCAAAAGAAGACATTTATGCAGCGAACAGACACAGGAAAAAATGTTCATCTTCACTGGCCATCAGAGAAATGCAAATCAAAACCACAATGAGATACCATCTCACACCAGTTAGAATGGCCATCATTAAAAAATCAGGAAACAACAGGTGCTGGAGAGGATGTGAAGAAATAGGAACACTTTTACACTGTTGGTGGGATTGTAAACTAGTTCAGCCACTGTGGAAAATAGTGTGGTGATTCCTCAAGGATGTAGAACTAGAAACACCATTTGATCCAGCCATCCCATTACGGGGTATATACCCAAAGGAGTATAAATCATGCTGTTATAAAGACACATGCACATGTATGTTTATTGTGGCACCATTCACAATAACAAAGACTTGAAAGCAACCCAAATGTACATCCATGACAGACTGGATTAAGAAAATATGGCACATATACACCATGGAATACTATGCAGCCTTAAAAAGGATGAGTTCCTGTCCTTTGTAGGGACATGGATGCAGCTGGAAACCATTATTCTGGAAACCATTATTCTCAGCAAACTATCACAAGAACAGAAAACCAAACACTGCATGTTCTCACTCATAGGTGGGAATTGAACAATGGGAAATCTTGGACACAGGAAGGGGAATATCACACCCTGGGGCCTGTCATGGGTTGGGGGAAGAGGGAAGGGATAGCATTAGGAGATATACCTAATGTAAATGAAGAGTTAATGGGTACAGCACACCAACATTGCACATGTATACATATGTAACAAACCTGCATGTTGTGCACATGTACCCAAGAACTTAAAGTATAATAAAATAAAATAAAATAGTTGACCCTAGAGACTATGCCTTGGTTATGACAAATGCTGTGACTGCATTTCACAGTAATTATTCTTCCTCTCCACTCTGAAGTAGTTTTGTTCTCCCATATTTACAATGAAAACCTGTTGAAATTCTTTGGGAATACCTCAATTTCAGAGCCTGTTATGTGTCTATTCAGGGATTCAAGTTCTTCCTGGTTTAATCTTGGGAGGGTGTCTGTGTCCAGGAATTTATCCATTTCTTCTGGATTTTCTAGTTTATTTGAGTAGAGGTGTTTATAGTGTTCTCCGATGGCAGTTTGTATTTCTGTGGGATTGGTGGTGATATCCCCTTTATCATTTTTTTATTGTGTCTATTTGATTCTTCTCTCTTTTCTTCTTTATTGGTCTTGCTAGTGGTCTATCAATTTTGTTGATCTTTTCAAAAAAACCAGCTCCTGGATTCATTGATTTTTTTGAAGGGTTTTTTTGTGTGTGTGTGTCTCTATCTCCTTCAGTTCTGCTCTGATCTTAGTTATTTCTTGCTTTCTGCTAGATTTTGAAAGTGTTTGCTCTTGCTTCTCTAGTTCTTTTAATTGTGATGTTAGGGTGTCAATTTTAGATCTTTCCTGCTTTCTCTTGTGGGTATTTAGTGCTATAAATTTCCCTCTACACATTGCTTTCAATGTGTCCCAGAGATTCTGGTATGTTGTGTCTTTGTTCTCATTGGTTTCAAAGAACATCTTTATATCTGCCTTCATTTCATTATATACCCAGTAGTCATTCAGGAGCAGGTTGTTCAGTTTCCATGTAGTTGAGTGGTTTTCAGTGAGGTGAGTTTCTTAATCCTGAGTTCTAATTCGATTGCACTGTGGTCTGAGAGACAGTTGTTATAGTTTCTGTTCTTTTACATTTGCTGAGGAGTGCTTTACTTCCAACTATGTGGTCAATTTAGGAATAAGTGTGATATGGTGCTGAGAAGAATGTATATTCTGTTGATCTGGGGTGGAGAGTTCTGTAGATGTCTATTAGTTCCACTTGGTACAGCTCTGAGTTCAAGTCCTGGATATCCTTGTTAACTTTCTGTCTCATTGATCTGTGTAATACTGACAGTGAGGTGTTAAAGTCTCCTATTATTATTGAGTCTAAGTCTCTTTGTAGGTCTCTAAGGACTTGCTTGATGAATTTGGGTGCTCCTGTATTGGGTGCATATATATTTAGGACAGTTAGCTCTTCTTGTTGAATTGATCACTTTACCATTATGTAATGGCCTTCTTTGTCTCTTTTGATCTTTATTGGTTTAAAGTCTGTTTTATCAGAGACTAGGATTGCAACCCCTGCTTTTTTTTGTTTTCCATTTACTTGGTAGATCTTCCTCCATCCCTGTATTTTGAGCCTATGTGTGTCTCTGCGCATGAGATGGGTCTCCTGAATACAGCAAACTGATGGGTCTTGACTCTTTATCCAATCTGCCAGTCTGTGTTTTTTAATTGGAGCATTTAGCCCATTTACATTTAAGGTTAATATTGTTATGTGTGAATTTGATCCTGTCATTATGATGTTAGCTGGTTATTTTGCTCGTCAGTTTATGCGGTTTCTTTCTTACATCGATGGTCTTTACAAATTGGCATGTTTTTGCAGAGGCTGGTACCAGCTGTTCCTTTCCATGTTTAGTGCTTCCTTCAGGAGCTGTTGTAAGGCAGGCCTGGTGGTGACAAAATCTCTCAGTATTTGCTTGTCTGTAAAAAATTTTATTCCTCCTTCACTTATGAAGCTTAGTTTGGATGGATATGAAATTCTGAGTTGAAAATTCTTTTCTTTAAGAATGTTGAATATTGGCCCCTACTCTCTTTTGGCTTGTAGAGTTTCTGCTGAGATATCTGCTGTTAGTCTGATGGGCTTCCCTTTGTGGGTAACCTGACCTTTCTCTCTGGCTGCCCTTAACATTTTTTCCTTCATATCAACTTTGGAGAATCTGACAACTATGTGTCTTGGAGTTGCTCTTCTCAAGGAGTATCTTTGTGGCATTCTCTGTATTTCCTTAATGTGAATGTTGGCCTGCCTTGCTAGGTTGGGGAAGTTCTCCTGGATAATATCCTGAAGAGCGTTTTCCAACTTGGTTCCATTCTCCCCGTCACTTTCAGGTACACCAATCAGACGTAGATTTGGTATTTTCACATAGTCCCATATTTCTTGGAGGCTTTGTTCATTTTTTTTTACTCTTTCTTCTATAAACTTCTCTTCTTTCTTCATTTCATTCATTTGATCTACAATCACTGATACCCTTTCTTCCACTTGATCGAATCACCTACTGAAGCTTGTTCGTGTGTCATGTGGTTCTCATGCCACAGTTTTCAGCTCCATCAGGTCATTTAAGGTCTTCTCTATGCTTTTATTTTACTTAGCCATTCATCTAGTCTTTCTTCAGGGTTCTTAGCTGCTCTGCGATGGGTTCGAACATCCTCCTTTAGCTCAGGGTAGTTTGTTATTACTGATCTTCTGAGGCCAACTTCTATCAACTCGTCAAAGTCATTCTCTGTCCATCTTTCTTCTGTTGCTGGCGAGGAGCTGCGTTCCTTCGGAGGAGAAGAGGCACTCTGATTTTTTGAATTTTCAGCTTTTCTGCTCTGTTTTCTCCCCACTTTGTGGTTTTATCTACCTTTGGTCTTTGATGATGGTGACCTAGAGATGGAGTTTTGGTGTGGATGTCCTTTATGTTTGTTATTTTTCCTTCTAACAGTCAGGACCCTCAGCCTACCAAACAAAAAATGTCCAGGACAAGATGGATTCACAGCTGAATTCTACCAGAGGTACAAAGAGGAGCTGGTACCATTCCTTCTGAAACTATTCTAATCAATAGGAAAAGAGTGAATCCTCCCTAACTCATTTTACAAGGCCAGCATTATCCTGATAACAAAGCCTGGTGGGGACACAACAAAAAAAGAGAATTTTAGACCAATATCCCTGATGAACATCAGTGCAAACATCCTCAATAAAATACTGGCAAACCGAATCCAGCAGCACATCAAAAAGCTTATCCACCACAATCAAGTTGGCTTCATTCCTGGGATGCAAGGCTGGTTCCACATATGAAAATCAATAAATGTAATCCAGCATATAAACAGAACCAAAGACAAAAACCACATGATTGTCTTAATAGATGAAGAAACGGTCTTCGGCAAAATTCAACAGCCCTTCATGCTAAAAACTCTCAACAAACTAGGTATTGATGGAAAGCATCTCAAAATAATAAGAGCTATTTATGACAAACCCACAGCCAATATCATACTGAATGTGCAAAAACTGGAAGCATTACCTTTGAAAACTGGCACAAGACAAGGATGCCCTCTCTCACCACTCCTATTTGACACAGTGTTGGAAGTTCTGGCCAGGGAAATTAGGCAGGAGAAAGAAATAAAGGGTATTCAATTAGGAAAGAGGAAGTCAAATTGTCTCTGTTTGCAGAAGACGTGATTGTATATTTAGAAAACCCCATTGTCTCAGCCCAAAATCTCCTTAAGCTGATAACCAACTTTAGCAAAATCTCAGGATACAAAATCAGTGTGCAAAAATCACAAGCATTCCTGTACACCCATAACAGACAAACAGAGAGGTAAATTATGAGGGAACTCCCATTCACAATTGCTTCAAGGAGAATAAAATACCTAGGAATCCAACTTACAAGGGATGTGAAGGACCTCTTCAAGGAAAACTACAAACCACTGCTCAAGGAAATAAAAGAGGACACAGAAAAATGGAAGAACATTCCATAGTCATGGATAGAAAGAATCCATATCATGAAAATGGCCATACTGCCCAAGGTCATATATAGATTCAAGCTACCAATGATTTCTTCACAGAATTGGAAACACACACACACACACACACACACACACACTTTAAAGTTCATATGGAACCAAAAAAGAGCCCACATTGCCAAGACAATCCTAAGCCAAAACAACAAAGTGAACGGCATCATGTTACCTGACTTCAAACTATACTACAAGGCTACAGTAACCAAAACAGCATGGTACTGGTACCAAAACAGAGATATAGACCAATGGAACAGAACAGAGCCCTCAGAAATAATACCACACATCTACAGCCATCTGATCTTTGAAAAACCTGACAAAAACAAGAAATGGGGAAAGGATTCCCCATTTAATAAATGGTGCTGGGAAAACTGGCTAGCCATAAGTAGAAAGCCGAAACTGGATCCGTTCCTTACTCCTTATATAAAAACTAATTCAAGACAGATTAGAGACTTAAATGTTAGATCTAAAACCATAAAAACTCTAGAAGAAAACCTAGGCAATTCCATTCAGGACATAGGCATGGACAAGAACTTCATGACTAAAACATCAAAAGCAATGGCAACAAAAGCCAAAATTGACAAATGGGATCTAATTAAACTAAAGAGCTTCTGCACAGCAAAAGAAAACTATCATCAAAGTGAACAGGCAACCTATAGAATGGGAGAACATTTTTGCAATCTACCCATCTGACAAAGGGCTAATATACAGAATCTACAAAAACTTAAATAAATTTACAAGAAAAAAAAAATCAAACAACGCCATCAAAAAGTGGGGGAAGGATATGAACAGACACTTCTCAAAAGAAGACATTTATGCAGCCAACAGACACATGAAAAAATGTTCATCATCACTGGCCATCAGAGAAATGCAAATCAAAAACCACAATGAGATACCATCTCACACCAGTTAGAATGGCCATCATTAAAAAGTCAGGAAACAACAGGTGCTGGAGAGGATGTGGAGAAATAGGAATGTTTTTACACTGTTGGTAGGATTGTAAACTTGTTCAACCATTGTGGAAGACAGTGTAGTGATTCCTCAAGGATCTAGAACTAGAAATACTATTTGACCCAGCCATCCCATTACTGGGTATAGACCCAAAGGAGTATAAATCACACTGCTATAAAGACACATGCACACGTATGTTTATTGTGGCGCTATTCACAATAGCAAAGACTTGGAACCAACCCAAATGTCCATCAATGATAGACATGTTTAAGAAAATGTGACACATATACACGATGGAACACTGTGCAGCCATAAAAAAGATGAGTTCCTGTCCTTTGTAGGGTCATGGATGAAGCTGGAAACCATCATTCTGAGCAAACTATCGCAAGGACAGAAAACCAGACACCTCATGTTCTCACTCATAGGTGGGAATTGAACAATGAGAACACTTGGACACATGGTAGGGAACATCATACACCAGGACCTGTCGTGGGGTTGAGGGAGGGGGGAGGGATAACATTAGGAGAAATACCTAATGTAAATGACGAGTTAGTGGGTGAAGCACACCAACATGGCACATATATACATACGTAAGAAATCTGCATGTTGTGTATATGTACCCTAGAAGTTAAAGTATAATAAAAATAAAATAAAATAATAAAAAAAGAAAATCTTTGGGAATAATGTCATGAAAGGGTGGCGTCCTCTAACTCTCCAATCCTGAGGTGTTTTTCACTGTTATGCTTGTCCCGATTGAACTTCCAACAATTCAAAATGTTACTTTGAGTACTCCAATCAGTTTCTCCAGATGTGTCCGACTCTCCAGATTTGAGAATATAATGTTCTGTGACCATGGTTCTCTGATGGGTCTAACAAATTATTAATTTTCATTGTTTTTCACTTTTTTATTGTATAGATGGAACTGATTCGTTTTGGCCTCTTTCCATCTCAGAGCTAAATCTGGAAGTGCATTTTGGAATTCATTACATTAATTTTGGTACCTTCAACTCTCACTTTACTTATCTCCCTGTTTTGTAACATACGTTTCCATCAAACTTTCAGATAACTTTGGGAATTTTCCAATTCAAGCTCCTCTTTATTTCTAGCATTGGCAACTACCTGCTGTTCACAAAATGTGCACATACTTGGACGCCACAATGCATTTGCACTTGACTTACCTAGTTCTTGGAATCTGCTTCTCCACCCGCCAGACTCCCACTTATCTTCCATTTCCAGCCATGTAATTTACTCTGCTTCCCCAGGAAGAAATTCTGATTTGCTTGAATCACAGTGTAAGTATGCATGTTTCTATTTTGGTACTTGTAAGTAGCATTATACCTATATTTAGTCACCTATCACCCATCTACAAGTTGTTTCTTGAAATCACGAAAGTAGATCTCTACATCTAAAAGACATCTTGATTATCAGCCAATTACATTTAGTTAAATTGACTTGATGATGCTGTGAGAAGGGATAGGAGGAGACAAATCACAAGAAGGGAGAGTAGGAAGGATAATACTAAAGCATCCAAACTAGGAGGCACCTGTACTAGCATTCTATTCATAGATGTAGAAATGCGGTTTAGATATGAACTGCTGTATGAAGAATTTATGACTCGTGATGGCATATAAGTTATGAACTAAGACAGGTGAAAGAATCTACATGACTCTAATGTCAAGCTAGATGGCATCAACAGTAATAGTGAGCTCAGGAGAAGGAACTGTTATGTGGAGTTTTGTTTTGTAATGGACAATGTATTTGAGGTCGCCATGTGACAGAGATCCAGCCAGCCTTTTGAGTTATTGGAACCAAACAATCAAAACGTAGATTGAGGTTTAGAACACAATTGCAGCAAAGGGTTTATTGGATGCAAATTACATGGGGACATGATTTGGCAGGCAAAGAGTTACTATAGTAAAAATAAAAGTCAGATAACAGCTGAAATGTAGGCAGTGAATTGAAAAAGGAAGAATTTAGAGAAAAGGAGAGTGTCATGTCATCAAAGTAACTGAAGGGGAGTTTCACAAGAAATATTTGTAGTGCTTTTTCTAATATTACTATAATACTAATATTAAAGTGTTAGTATTAATAGTAAAAATTGAGCAAAATGTGAAAATTAAATTTTGAAAATACTATTATATAGGTCGTTAGAATTTTCTGAGGAATTTTTATGAAAGAATCAGATTGTAATACACAAGTAGAAAAGCTGCAAATTAGGTAAATATAAATAAGGACAGAAAAATTATCTTTGAAGATGCCTTTCTGTTCAGATAGAGGAAGAGGAAGCAAGTGATTTGTGGTCTCATCAAAAGTTGAAAGGATAGTTCAGTTAGTTACAGAGGACTGTTTGCATTATAATATTTAATGTTACAAAACCGATGTAAATTAATTATAAAAATATATCTTATTTTAAATTTAGTTATCTAATTCCATCTCATGGATATAAACAAATTGTAATCCAAAAAGCTAATCCAGACCAAGCATTAAGGTTCACACCTTAATCCCAGCACTTTGGGTGGCTGAAGTGGGTGGATCACTTTAGGCTAGGAATTTGAGACCGTCCTGGCCAACATGACGAAACCCCGTCTCTACTGAAAATACAAAAATTGGCCTGGCATGGTGGCAAGCACCTGCAGTCTCAGCTACTTGGGAGGCTGAGGCATGAGAATCACTTTAACTGAGGAGGCAGAGGTTTCAGTGAGCTGATATGGCACTACTGCACTCCAGCCTGGACAGCAGAGAGAGACCCTGTTTCAAAAAAAAAAAAAAGAAAGTTCATTCAGTTAAGTTAATTAGGGTGAACTCTAATCTAATATGACTAGTGTCTTCATAAAAAGAAGAATTTTGACATAGGCACACAATGCCATGTGAAGATAAAGGCAGTGACGGGTGATGCTCTATAAGCCAAGGAACACCAAAGATTTCTGGCAAACGACTAGAAGTTCTGGCTAAACACGGAACAGACGCTTCTTCCCGGCTCTCATGGGAAACCAACCCTGCCAGTACCCTGATCATGGACTTCTAGCTTCCAGAACTGTAAGACAATCAGTTTCTGATGTTTAAACCATGAGTTTGTAGGCGTTTGTTAACACAACCCTAGCAAACTGATAGAGATTTTTGAAACTGAGAAGCAGAGTGCAGCTGTAACAAATACTGAAAAATATGGAAGTAGTTTGGAATCGGATAATGAGTAGAAGCTGTAAGAATTTTGAGATGCATGATTTGAAAAAGCCTACATTGCGTTGAAGAGACTGTTAGTAAAACTATGGACATTAGAGACAATTCTAGTGATGGCTCAGAAAGAAAAGAGGAAAGGTACAAAGTTTCCATCATTTTAAAGAATGATGCTGGGTGCGGTGGCTCATGCCTGTAATCCCAGCACTTTAGGAGTCTGAGGCGGGTGGATCACGAGGTCAGGAGATCAAGACCATCCTGGTTAACACAGTGAAACCCCGTCTCTATTAAAAAGACAAAAAATTAGCCGGGCGTGGGGGCGGGTGCCTGTAGTCCCAGCTACTCCGGAGGCTAAGGCAGGAGAATGGCGTGAATCTGGGAGGCGGAGCTTGCAGTGAGCCGAGATCGCGCCACTACACTCCAGCCTGGGTGATAGACTGAGACTCCCTCTCAAAAAAAAAAAAAAAAGAATGTCTAGTCATGAAAATAATGTTGCTAGAAATATAGATGTTAAAGGTGATTCTGATGAAGTCTCCAATGGAAATAAGGAATATATTAATGGAAACTGAAGGAAAGGTGAAACTTGCTCAAATAACTATGAATTGATTGAGATAGAAAATAGAATTAGTAAGTGGAAAAGTGGCATATTTAGACGAGAAGATCATTTATTTATTTATTTACTTATTTATTGGATATGGAGTCTTGCTTTGTTGCCCAGGCTGGAGTGCAGTGGCACAATCATAGCTCACCGCAGCCTCAAAATCTTGGGTTCAAGTGATCCTCCCACCTCACCCTCACATATAGCTGGGACTATAGGCATGCACCACTATGCCCAGAAAATTTTTCCCCCTCTTAATGGTGGGGGTCTTGCTGTGTTGCCAAGGCTGGTCTGGAATGCCTAGCCTCAAGTGATATTTCTGCCTTGGCCTCTGAAAACGCTTGGATTACACGTGTGAACCACTGCATCTGGCCTAGATGAGATTTCTAAGCGAAGTGTTGAAGGCATGGTGTGGTTTCTCCTTGCTGCTTATAGTGAAATGTGAGAGGTGAGAAGTCCATTGAAAGATCAGTTGCTAAGCAAGAAGAAATCGGCACAGTAATTTGTAAGATTTTGGCTTATTCAGATAGCATACCATGGAAACAGGGCCAAGCATGTAGCTGAACAACTGCTTGCTAAAGTGATTTAGGTGTATAATGCAAGGATCCAATCAACCATGTCAGTAGAAGCCAGGAATACAGATACAGTGATTCATGAAAGGTATGTGGAGGCCTCTCTTGTGTGATGTCTTGGACCTCTGTGAATTGCGTGGAAAGTAGATAAGATTTCTGAAAATTTTGAAACAGCAGAAAGGCTGCCTGCCTGGACTGATAAAGATATAGATGGGGTGAAATAAAGGAATAATGGGAACAGAATCAGTAAAGGAAAAATGACTTTGAGATCAGAGCCATAGATCCAGAGAGCAGGGCCACCTCTTTGAGGTTCCAGAGGGCAGACTTCCACAAAGAGCCTGGGAAACTAGGCTACCTCCCTAGGAGGCATGTAGGGAGTACAGCGGGTAGGGAGTACAGCCCAGATCCCGGAGTACTGAGCTGCCTCTCTGCCACAGGATTATCAAGCCAAAGATAATTATTAAAAGACAGTCTAATGGGTTTTATCCTGCCTAGTTTTACAATTATTTGGGACATGTGACTCATTTACTTTTTCCTTCCAATTTCTCTCTTTTGGTATAGAAATGTCTATTCTACACCTATAGCAGCACTATATTTTGAAGGAAGATAACTTGTCTGGCTTATAGTTTTACAGATGGAGAGCAATTTGCTTCAGGATAAGTCACAGCCTGAGTTTCACCAATGTCTGATTTAAATAATATTTAGATGAGATTTTATATTTAGACTTGATGTTGGAATGAGTTAAGGCTTTTGGGAATGTTGGCACGGGGTGAATGTGTTTTGCATGTGAGAAGGGCATACACTGGGGGGAGTCAAAAGAGATTATATTGGATTGAATTCTGTCTTAGCCCCAGTAACTCAAAATGTGACTTTCTTTGAAGAAAAGGTAATTACAGAAGTAATCCAGTTAAGTGAAGTGATTAGCATACACTCTAATCCAAGATGACTGAGATTCTTATAAAAGGGGGACAACTGGACAGAGACATATACATACTGAGATCATCAGGTGAACTAAAAAGGTAGAGATTGAGGTAATGCTCTACCAGCCAAGGAATGCCCCAAAATTGCCTAAAACCTCCAGAAACCAGGGGAGAGGCATCAGAAGGAAGAAATGCTCCTAATTCCATGATCTTTGACTTCTAGCCTCCAGAACTGCAAGACAATACATTCTGTTGTTTCAGCTATCTTGTTTGTGCTCTTTGCTATGGCAATCCTCAAAAATAATAAAATATCATATAGACAAACAAAACAAAAAAATCTAGCCTTTTTTTAAAAAATGAAAAAATAGTAAAATTTATACATCTTATTTTAGTAAATAAATTTAAATCTTATTTTTAGTTTATTTTTGATATATGTGAGATACCTATATATTCATGAAATATTCTAATAAAATTTAACTAGCATATCCCTTCTTAATAAAATGTGTTTCTTAATATGTAAAAATATAAACGTTGCAGAATTACAATTAAAATGAATTATTCACATTATTATAATAAATGTTTTGTATACTCACCTGATAAACTCTCATTTTTCAATAGTAAAGACTGCTGCTAACGTTACCCTACATGACTAATCGTTGTAAAATCATTACAATCTGATCTTTCTATGTGAAGAAAAGTATTATATGTCAAGAGCACTGAAGTTGGAGTTTCTGTTTTTTGCTTCACTCAAAGTGTGCTGATTTAAATTTTGATCACATCTTAAAAAATGCCTTCACAGCAATGTCTAGACTGGTGTTTTACCAAACAACTGGGCACCATAGTCTTCGCAAGTAGATATAAGTTGACACACAAAATTAACCATTATAACCTGTAATTTACTAACATTCTACTAACATCTCCCTGATGGAAATTATCACAACTTTTTATGTTGACTACTCATTAATTTTTAAACTGAGTTCCATATATTGACTCTTGCCCCATCCTCCTCCATAGACGCATTCATATATCATCTAGAGTGAACTATTATATTTTAGAATATAACTACAATTATATCACCTTCATATATTTAAAACTCTGTCTTCCCATTCTCTAAGGACAAAGTCTCAAATCCTTGCAATGATCTACAAGTACATAAAGGATTGTTCTCTAGCATCCTCTGAATCCTGCTACTTGAACACTGTCCCCCTCCCACACTGTACTCCAGGCCCATTAACCTTGTTGCATTTCCTCATTCAGGACAACCTCGTTCTCATCTTAGGGCATCTAGTCAACTGGTCTCCTCCCAGAATGGGCCTCTCTCAGATCTTCACATGGCTGGTTCTTTTTCATGGTGCAGGATTCCACTTGAATTTCACCAAGTGAAACTCTTTTCCTGATTTCCTTCCTTAACTAGTAGCCTGTCTTTCCAACCCAGTTGCTCTCCATCTACTTTCCTACTTGGAATTTATTTGGAGTATAGTGTTTGGAGTATAGTGAGGGTGGCAGAATCGTCTTAATTAGGATGATTCAGTGGATGATGGAGAATCCTTTCTGTCCTGGTAGACCACTGAAAGGATTTGAGATTTTGTTTTTAGAGAAAGGAACGCTAAGGTCTTAACTATCACAACCTGAAATTTACTTGAGTAAATTATAATATAATGGAATTGTGTTATATTAGTTACTTATTTATCCACTTGTTTATCTTTATGTATATCACTAGAAGTTAAGCTTCAGAAAGAAAAGGTTTTCTTCAAACAAATTCTTTTCTCTATCTCCAGTGCTTTAAATAGTGCTTGGCAAATCATAAGTATTTAATACAAATTTTGTAAAAAAAAAAAAAAAAAAAAAAAAAAAAAGAATAAATGACTGTGCCCTAAATGTATAACTTTTTCCACAAACAAAAATATTGTCAAGTTGTAATAAATGATAGAAATAACAAAGTAAGCTACATAAACTGGAGTTAAACATGTATTAACTGACAATACCATATTTCTGAAATAGTTTCCTTTTCATTTAAAAATGTGATTCTGTGTGTTTTGAAAACAATATAATAAAGAACAATGATTTCTATATACGTTTGATATAGACAGACTCTCATTTCTACATCTTAGGCATTATTTACCATGTATTTACTACTACTTTTCTGGACCTCTTTGAGGCAAAATTGCAAATTAAAAAAATAGTTGATTTTACTTTGTTTTCAGAAGTATGCCTCCATGTTTATAGGGCTTACTTCGAAGAGGTTACTCACAGTGGAGTTTGTAATAAAGTTGAAAGTATTGAAGTTAAAGTATGACTTTGAAAACATTGCTAAAAGGAGAATTCCTCTGACTCATTTTCAGTTTTAAGAGACATAAATGATTACATTATATTTACAAATTGTTATTGTTTGGGTTTAATTTGCATATTTTGTAGACTTAATAAGGTTGATTCAAAGCAAGAATACTTAGGGATTTGGTGTTACAAGGATTCCTTATTTTCTGCTTGGAATTTTTAACATAAGCAAACAAACAAATATAAGAAATGTTTACACCAAGGCATTGCAACATTTATTAAGCAGAAACAAATTAATTCCATTCTTATACCCTCTAGCTCAGCCAGAAGCATTATTACATTGCACCATTAAAAATAAGATAAATTGATTTATTAAAAAATAAGAAAATATAAAATAACATAATTTAAAAATTAAAATTCTTTAATTTCTGTAAATAGTTTTTTCACCCCAATGGGTACCACAATACCCTGAATTTGGAACAGTCCATACACCATGGCAATGATATATAAATGGTAATATAGACAATACAATTTGTAGGTTTTGAAAAATTTTGCTTTTGTTTTTATTCTCATTTTATCTTTTTTTATAAAGATATTTTACCTGCAATTAAGCCCAAAGTTGAAACTTTTTTTGATCATTTACTCTTAGAACTTCCCTTTTCTGCTTGGAATAAGGACCAGAAACTTTTTCCAAAAAATATAAATAATAAGATGTTAAAATGGGAATCTTCATTTGTGTGTGTTGTTGTCACAGAAAGCTAAAAAATACATAGGAGGAAAAAGCTTCTACTTGTCAATGTGAATTGTTTATCCACCTATACAGAACTTAAAAAGGAGAGTTCAAGGTCCTTAGGCCAATACCCAACTTAAAGAGTTAGAATAGTTCAGACTAAAATGGCCAAATAAGAGTGAATTTGAGTGTGTGTGTGTGTGTGTGTGTGTACATGTTTGCATGTTTAAATATATATTTTTTTAATTTTTGCTTTTGCCTGTCTACTTTACCTTTGTTAAGCATACAATAGTATCTTTTTGAAATTAAAATTTATGTCTTTATTAGAGAAAAACAAAAGTAAAAATATTTTGATTCTAAAATTCTAAGCAATTTTATACAAATATCTGAAGACTTAGAGTTGCTGGGACCGGCAGCATTCACAGATAAGTGAACTGAGATTAGATTCTTATATTTTGCCAGGTTGTGTATACTCAGATTATACCACCAAGAGTCCAAAGCACCATGTCCTCTAAGCTTAAATAACTGAGTTTCTAAACTTAATTATTTATCTCTATTTTGATTAGTCAACAGAACTGGGTCTTGGTCTAAGGACCAGAAAACCTTTGCTCATATAACAGTATTGGGTAAGTGAATAGGTCACTGGGATAGCCCTCCTGCGTGCATTGACCCAATAACTCAGTTTGACAAAAGCTCTGTCACATAAAATACATGGGTTCCTAGGTCTTCATTCCATTTAGACAGCAAGAAAGTGATAACATTGTGGAAAAGCAGGCACTGGAGATGTCCATGGGCTGGACCTGGAAGGGGATATACGACTTTCACTCATATTCCATATGCTAGAACTTTGTCTCAGTGCAATTTCTAACAGAAGAGTTATCTAATAAATCTAGTTGCTGTTTGGACAGCCAATCTCCTGCATTAAATGGACACTAAGGAATATTGGTGGACAATCACATTCTGTATATGACAGCTTCTTCTCAAAAGACTCCCTCCATTCTCTTGTTTCAACTATATTCTGTCTTATTTCCAGAACATCGTTTCTCTGACTTTCTCTAGTAATCAATTTTAAATTCTTCAATTCTTGTGGCTCAAAATAAAGAGGCAAATATTTACCCTAATTGTTCATTGTAACCTTCACTATATAAATACAGCTCTCAATGGGGGTGTCTGTATTGTCCATGCCAATAAATGCAACTACTTTGATATCTTCTGCATTATTTGACATTTAGCCGCATTTGAGACTTCAGTTTTCCTTGTTGACACACTTTCATTAATCAGCTTGACATTCTCTTGGTTTTATGACTTCTCCTCATTTGACTCTTTCTAAAGAGTGATGTTGGACAGGGTAGTGGAGGGAGTCATGTGATGAATGGTATTACTAATGCTGCTATCAGTTGTTAGACACTTCTATTTCAAACAAAACAAAGTCTAGGAACGAAAATAAAAAACAAAGCGTTCCTTACTGGAACCGTTTCCATGTAAGTATACACAAAATCCCCTCAGATAGCCTTGACTTCATTTTTGCAGTACTTGGTCATGTAGACACATTTTTTTATGGATACTCACGAATGAGTTGGGGAAATCTGAAGGGTTAATCTTTGTACTTTAAAAAATCTATTCTGCAAACTTTAACCAGACTAGTATGATCTTTGCTGTCCACATTTTCTCATAATTTATTTGTCACCTAGAAAGCTTTATTTTTAACTATTGCAAAAATCAAAAAAATGTAGGAAAGAAAAATAGAGACGATCACCAGGAATAAGAAGAGTAAGATAAAAAGAAGATAAGTTAGGTTCCTAAATTGATTTTATTTTCATTCCTAATATCCTTAATGCAATTCAGAGTTGCCCACACATGGAATTTAGAAAAAAAGGAACACATGTTATAATTAACTGGGAAGCTATCTGCAAATGAATAATAACTGTATTCTACCTTGGAGTTTTTTATTCAGTGTATTTGAAAAAAAGTTCTGATAATAGGTATTTTTAACTAGGTCTGTGGGTGATTTCTTCATGATAATGGGTTGAGGACTTTAAGAACTAGGTTTAAGAAATTATAATTTTACCTGTGGAAAAAAGATTATTTGATAGCTCCTCAATTACTTGAAAGCTCAATTATTTGATAGCTCCTCAATTACCTGAAAGTCTGCATCATGGGGAAAAAACAGACTAATTTTGTATATTTACAGGATACTAGAGCAAATCCTGGAGTAACAGCAAGATAGATTTCAGCACATTATAAAAAAGAGGCAGTAACATCAGAGATTTAAAGTATGAAGCTTGTTGCTTAAAAAGTAGAGATGCCAATAAAGTATCATAAGTAGGGACATACATAAAGAAACACAAAAATGTAATTATTATACAGTCAAGGAGGTGTTTACATTTAAAGGGAAGGATGGAGTTGTGATAGGGATGGACCACATGGAACAGGTTTAGACATGTCTAGCATAGTTTTATTTCTTAGGTGGCAGTTACAAGGGTAAACACTTCCTTTATTCTACATATTTTTTTAAGTTTTATATTTGTTTTATGTGGTTCTCTATATATTGCAAATGTTTATGTGAAGACTGAATGGCTTCCTATTGCAAAGATCTATCATAGATAAATCCATTATGTTTTTCTGTGGAGACACTGAACTATAAGATTATAAGCCTCATAATCAAAATGCACGTTTAAAGCTTTGTAGCTTAGCGGCTTTACTCACATTGCAATACACTTTTAAATAATAACACTGACTAAAAACAAGAATTCCCCAAAGTTGTAATTTTTGTTATGCTTTTAACTCTGGTAAGGTGTGATTTCCTATATTCTTATGTTTTATTTTTCTACATGTTGGCTTTGGTTTACTTGATGACTCTATCCTACCTTTTAGTCAACAATTTCATTTTTTTTAATTTCAACATTTATTTTAGATATAGGGGGTTCTATATCTGAAATATCGGGGGTTCAGGTTTGTTACACGAGTATATTGCACCCAGATAGTGAGCATAGTACCCAATGCATAGTTTTTCAATTCACGCCCCCCTTCTCTCTCCACCCTGGTAGTTCGTAGTGTCTATTGATTTCATGTGTGCTCAATGTTTATCTTCCACTTATGAGTGAGATCATGTGGTATTTGGCTTTCTGTTCCTCTTTTAATTCACTTAAGATAATAGCTTCCGGCTCCATCCATGTTTGCCGAAAAGAACATAATTGTATTCTTTTTTTTATGGCTTCATGGTATTCCATGGTGTATATGTACAACATTTTCTGTATCCAATTTGCCATTGATGGGCACCTAGGTTGATTCCATGTCTTTGCTATTGTAAACAGCACAGTGATGAACATACATACACATGTGTCTTTGGGGTATAATAATCTATTTTCCTTTGGGTATACACCTAATAATGGGATTGTTGGGTTGAATGATAGCTCTGTTTTAAGTTCTTTGAGAAATATCTAATCTGCTTTCCACAGTGGTATAACTAATTTACATTCTCACCAACAGTATATAGTATTCCTTTTCTCTGCAGCGTCTCCAGCATCTGTTGTTTTGTGACTTTTCAATAATAGCCATTCTGACTGGTGTGAGATGGTATGTCAAACACTTCTTTTCCCAAAGCATCTAGAAATATTTTCTATCCTTTCAATAATTTATGAATAGAAAATGATGTAATACTTTAAATATTAATAAACAGTAATGCCTATAAGTCATTGAAAGAAATGGTCTCAGTAGAATCATCACTGGAAATATAATGTATCACATGAGTTCAATATCAATTATTCAATTTTTTCTATAAGCATTAGCAATTAGCAGTTTCATTAATAGCCATGGAATCCAGAATATATACCAGTAATTAAATTGTATTTACTCTTAATTCAAAGAATGTTATTCAGTGTGTAGAACTAGAAGTTCAATAAAATTAAATTGAACAAATCTTAATGCTAAGAAACTTTTTGAGTAAGAGAGCAATTATATATATAATTATATTTGTATATATTATATGTAATGTATATATAATATATAATATAATGCATTATATAATATATAATATATACATTGTATAATGCATATATTATATATACATTATATGTATAATATATAATATATGTATATGTATATATGTATATATACATAATATAATAATGTATTATATTATGTATTATATTACATTAATATAATGTATTATATATTATATATAATATAATACATTATATAATATTATATAATATATAAATAAAATATATATTATATATAATTTAATATATATAACATATAATTTTATATATATATATAGGGTTTGAAAACAAATTAAAGCACTATGAACAGATACATTTCTTTAAGACATTCTGTTTTTCAATATTGGCATTCCTTAAACCCATTTATTGTCTGTTATATTGCACATTTGTATACAGAGCCTAATATCAGAAGTAAATTGTCTGGAGTTTTGAAATACTTTCCTAGTAGACGTAAAGATTAAATATCCCTCTTAGGCTTGCAGAGTGGGTATTACATTTTCAGCTGGTTAATCCTTATAATCTGTTGCACAATCTCAATTCCCACAAAAAATAAAAAGCTTGTTAAAAGAAGATAAGAAGTTATCTCCTCACGGAGGGCTAATTCTGAGTGACAAAAATATCTTACTCTAGTAAAATTCTTATTAAATTAAATGTAAAATTGTACTTAATAAATACAAGATAGTTCTAAAGAGATTAGCACTGAATTGACATCTCCATGATGCTAGAGTCAACTTAGTCGGAGGATGCCAATTGTAAGGAAAGCTAAAGACCTTATATAGATGTAGGTCTCCAAAGGCTAATAAATTTTACTTAATGAAAAGTTGTTTACTGATCCCTATTCAGATGTATTATCCATTGCTTAGTTCTGCAGCTAACAGCCATTGTGAATCCATGAATAGACAACTAAGGACGAGAAATTTTTTTTTTTTTTTTTTGACACAGAGTCTTTTTCTGTCACCCAGGCTGGAGTGCAGTGGTGCAATCTTGGCTCACTGCAACTTCCACCTCCCGGGTTCAAGCAATTCTCTTGCCTCAACCTTCTGAGTAGCTGGGACTGCAGGCATGCGCCACCACGTCCAGCTAATTTCTGGTATTTTTAGTAGAGATGTGGTTTCACTGTGTTAGCCAGGATGGTCTCGATCTCCTGACCTTGTGATCTGCTTGCCTTGGCCTCCCAAAGGGGAAAAGGAATCTTAATGGTTAGCCAGTCTGATGGTTATTGTGAATCAGAGGTTTCTAAAATCTTTGGTTTCTAAACAACTCAAGTATTAGCATCCCTGGAAGGCCAATTCTTTATGCTGTTCTCAGAGTATCCATATAATCAAGCCTCGAGTCTGAACTCTCTACCTTTTCCAATATTTGGGCAAGCACATAATTCCCTACTTTAGTTTCACATTCACTTAATTTACCAGTTTACTTTGAATGACATGCATTAACCACTTACTGATACAACAAAGGGAAGCAAACAAAGATAAACTAGTGATAACATAACGTAAATTGCTGAAATGTGTATTAGCCTGTTCAGGCTGTTCAAGCTACCATCACAGAATACTATATACTGGGTGGCTTAAAAAAATATAAATTTATTTTCTTACAGTTGTGAAGGCTGGAAATCCAAGACCAAGGTAGAAGCAGGGTTGGTTTCTAGAAAGGCTTCTCTTCCTGTCTTCCAGGTGGATGCCTTCACAGTGTGTCCTCACATGGCCTTTCTTTTATACATGCATCAAGAGAGTCACGTCCCTGCTATATTTTCCTCTTCTTCTAGGGACACCAGTTTTATTGGATTAAGGCTCTACCATGATGATCTCATTTTACCATAAGTAGTTCCTTAAAGGCCCTCTCTCCAAATACTTTGGGGGTTGGAGCTTCCAAACTGGAATTGGGAGTAGGAGGAAACCAGCCCATAAACAGGTTGTTTCTATGTCATATGATGTGTTAAATACACATGACACATGTGCACGGAATTAACACACACCCTACCCAGTTGCTAAGACCCTGAAATACACAAGGATAGAAACTACTACCACCATTTAATCCTCTCATTCCATTTCCAGTAACAGGCCATTACATTTACCATAAATGACAACAACTATTGCCAGTACTCTTAACCTTGGAGAGAGTTGGCTTTCTCTCTATGGTTAACGACTATATCTCCTATCCCAAAAGGTCATTGGTATTTAGTGGATTCTCAAAGTATTTGTTTCTTAATCAATTAGTTAATATAGATGACTGCAAAATCTTTGTCTTCAGATGCAAATTATTCTACTTTTACATGATTTGAGAACCTTCCTTCCTTTTTAATTTTAATATTCTGCCAACATTTGAGTAACACCATATCTAAAAATAAACCAATATTTAATTTTATTAGTCACCTGTGGGACAAATGTGAAAATTCATTCTCTTTTTCTTCTTATTCACAAGCCTGACAGTCTTCCCCAAACAGTATCTCATTTATTTTACATTTCACTTTTTCCAATTGCTTCTGGAGACAAAACAAAACAAAAAATTTTAACAACATTTAATCCATTTGAAAACTATGTTGGCTGTATCTTGAAAAATATATCTGTAAATGATAACTTCTAACTACCTCTGTGTCTGCCTCCCTCAGTCTCTGTGCCATTTTTTATGATTATTGCAGCAACCTCCCAAGAATGGTCACCCTGTCCAGCTCGTATTTCCCCTAATTTCTTCTGCCAGAATGATCTTGTTAAAATTCGGCAAAACATCATACACTTTTGCTAACAAACACTTCCCTTCTTTCTCATACCAAAGTCCTAACTGTGCTCTCCGAGTCCTGCTATAATGTGGCCTCATTAATGCTCTAACTTCAGCCTGTTTTACTCCCTATACCAAGTTCTTGCTCATTCCACCCAGTCATCATGGTTTTTTTGCTCTTCTGCAAACAACTTGAAGACACTGCATTTTTTTGTTGCCACTACTTACAATATTTCTCATCCAAATATCAACCTGATTAGCAACTTCATTTTCTTCAGGTTTCTTTTCAAAGGCTATCATCTATAAATAGACCTTGCAAATGGGTGAGTTGATTACCATAAGAAACAAATTTTGCTTACTTTCTTTTTCTATTTAATATAATTTGAATGCTATTTAAGGTTGTCCAACCATGTCTGTGGCCTCAGATGTTCATATGAGTTTCTAAATGTTTTAAATGACACCTTTAATGTAAACTAGTTTTTTCTGTATCTGAAAAATGTTACATTTGCATAATAAAAGTTATGAAAAGAACCAAATACTTGCTATTTTATCCTCTCAAAGCAAATGTATGTTAAACTGAAATATATGTATTAATTTTTGATTTCTTTTGTTGAAGTCTATATTCGTTGCTTTTATGGTACTGCTATTGAAAAATGCCTGTTCATGTTCTTAGCCCACTTTAAAATAGGGTTATTTGTTTGTTTTTTCCTTGAGGAGCTTTTGAGTTCTTTGTAGATTCTGGATATTAGCCGTTTGTTGGATGTACTTGCAAACATTTTTTTTCCCATTCTGAAGGTTGTCTGTTTACTGTGTTGAGTATTTCTCAACTTATTTAAACAAAAGCTTTATAGTTTAAATAAGTCCCATTTGTTTATTTTTGATTTTGTTGTGTTTCCTTTGGAGGACATAATCATAAATTCTTTGGTTAGGCCAATATACAGAAGGGACTTTCCTAGGTTTTCTTCTAGGATTTTTATAGTTTCTGATCTTACATTTAAATATTTGATCCATCTAGGGTTAATTTTTGCATATGGTGAGAGAGAGGGGTTCAGTTTCATTCTTCTGCATATGGTGATCCAATTTTCCCCAAATCATGTATTGAATAGGATGCCCTTTCACCAGTGAATACTTCTTTTGACTTTGTCAAAGATCCGATGGTTGTAGGTATGTGGCTTTATTCCTGGGTTCTCTATTCTGTTCCACTGACACATGTTTATTTTCAAAGAAGATATACAAGCAGCCAAAAAGCATATGAAAAAATACTCAACATCACTAATCATCAAAGGAACATAAATTGAAACCACAATGAGATACCATCTCACCCCTGTCAGAATGGCTATTATTAAAAACTCAAAAGAACAACAGATGTTGGTGAGTATGTGGAGAAAGGGGAACACTTAATCATTGTGGGTGAGAACCTAAATTAGTACATCTCTAAGGAAAACAGTATGGAGATTTCTCGAAGAACTAAAAATAGAACTATCATTCAAACCAGCTGTCCTGTACTGGGTATATATAAAAAGGAGAATAAATCATTACATCCAAAAGATACGTTCGTATGTTTATCACAGCGCTATTCACAATAGCAAAATCATGGAATCAACCTAAGTGTCCAAAAATTGATGAATGGATTAAAAAACTGTGATATAAATATCTACCATGGAATGTTATGTAGTCAAAAAATAATGAAATAATGTTCTTTGCAACAACATGGATGCAGCTGGAGCCCATTATCCTAAGAGAAATAACTCAGAAACAGAAAGTTAAATACCACATGTTGTCACTTACAAGTGGGAGCTAAACAATGGATACACATGGGCATACAGAAAGAAATAATAGACACTGGAGACTCCAAAAGGTGGGGCAGGAGCAGAGATCAAATACTACCTGTGGGATACAATGTACACTATTCAGGTGATGGGTACACTAAAGGCACAGATTTCACCACTAACACTATATCCATGTGATACAACTGCATTTGTTTCCCCTAAATCTATAAAAAGAACAACAAAGGAGGGGAGGAACTACCACCAGACCTACTTTACCTTTCCATGTATTTCCCATCATAGGTGTTATAAAATATGTTAGCATAAAAATAACTTTTTAAAAACAAACAATAAAACATGTTTGGATGGAATATGTAGAAAAACTTGACTACAGAAATTTAAAATGCCAATAAATCTAACTTCCATTCTGATATAGTAGTCCCCCCTTATCCATGATGGATCCATTTCAATACCTCCACCGGATGCCTGGAATGGAGGCTAGATCCAACCCTGTATATAATCATTTGTTGACCTGAGAACTGAGATGGCTTTTAACTGTCTAACAGGGAGGTAGTGTATATGGTGAGAGTATGCTGGACAAAGGGATGATTCATGGCCTTTGGGACACAGGAAGATGGTGTGAGATTTTATCATGAAACTCAGAATGGTATGTGCTTTAAAGTTTATGAATTGTATATTTCTAGAATTTTTTATTTAATATTTTTAGACTACAGTTGACCACAGGAAACTGAAACTGCATTTGAGAAAGAAAAACCTCAAATGAAGATTGACTACTGCATTCAAAAGCAAATGGAGAATGAAATCTTTGCCTTGAAGAATGTAAATAATGTTTTCTTGTTATTATAATGTGCAATGGAACACGAGTGGACTATGAAGAATCAGTGATAACTATATATCATTTAAATGTTTGTTATGAGTGAGGCTACTTTTTATGTATTTTCATTTTTTATTTGTACAGATTTATGGGGTACATGAGAAATATTGTTATACATATATAAGGCATAGCAATTAATTCAGGGTATTTAGGGTTTCCATCACTCAACTATTAATATATTACATTTTTAAGTATAGCTATCCTAGCTATCACACATTGAGTTTATTTCTTTTACTTTATTGTATGTTTACACCCTTTAACCCACTTTTTCTTTTCTTTTTTTTTGTTTGACACAGAGTCTTGCTCTGTTACCCAGGTCACCCAGGCTGTAGTACAGTGGCAGGATCTTGGCTTACCGTCGCTTCCGCCTCCTGGATTCAAGTGATTCTCTTGCCTCAGCCTCCTGAGTAACTGGGACTACAGGCCCGCACCACCACATTCAGCTAATTTTTGTATTTTTAGTAGAGATGGGGTCTCTATGAGACCATCCTGGTCTCGATCTCCTGACCTTGTGATCTGCCTCCCTTGGCCTCCCAAAGTGCTGGGATTACAGGCGTGTGCCAACCCACTTCTTTTCAACCTCCTCTTCCCCTCACCTACTCCCTCTTCCCAGTTTCTGTCAACTACTTTTCACTCTCTACTTCCATGTAATCAAATATTTAGCTCAGACATATAGGTAAGAACATTCAATATTTATCTTTTTGTGAATTTGAGTATTTCATATCATTTGTTTTGGAAACGCTGAATATGTAATACGGTTAAAACCAGTTATATGTAATTTAATTTCTTAAATAATTTTAATATTCTTTGTTCATGTTGGAGTTGATTTATATAAAGGGAATTTTGCTGACTTGTTCTTTATTATTTATGTTAGGAGGTGAGAACAAGAAAAAATAAAATGGACTAAATTTTGTTTAATAGTAACAATTGCACAAATGAAATCGACATAACTAAAAAAAGTATTTTTTCCCCAACTAGGGATATTATGGAAGTAATTCCATAAAGTCTTTGTTGAGAACTGTTTAATAATTGAATGATTTTTGGAAACCCTATATGTAAATTCACTTATATACATTTGGCATTTCAGATTAGCCAATTAAGACTTTGAATTTTTCAGTAAAATAGCTTATTACATTAATTTAATCATTGTGGACTAATTATTTTTCATCCTCGACTCATACTCATTTTTTAGTAAATGTTTTCATCAATTCATTTTTTGTATTCCTTAAAAATAAAACAAAATCACAAGTTTCATACTAATTTTTAGAAATATTGTATACCAAACAAAACTACCTCACTCATGCAGTAAGTTGGTCTATGTTCTCTGTTTGCCAGATGTCCTTCAATAATTTCTGTAAATAGATTCCTCTTCAACAGATTATACATAAAAGATAAAAGGCAACCTTGTGAATATAGTGTGAACCATAGCAAAGAGGTCCATTCCTAATTCAAGTTCCATGCCATAATCACAATCATCATTAGCCAACTGCACAAAAGTGATCATTCCCTGAATGGGAGCAAAAGCTTTTAGTCTCTCTTCACTACTTGCAATCTCAACTATCATCTTGCAAATTCTTTTGAGGTCAACCTTTCCCTCATCTAAGGCCCAGGGTTGACTAAAGATTTGATAACAGAAAGGGACTAATTTCTGATGTTTTAGTTCAACATAGATGATGTACCTGAAAATTATTTTATGAAAAATGTAGAAGATGAATTCAATCTTGATGAGAAAAAGTTTTGATTTCTGATAAAGTTGCTTGACACTAAGGAGTGCTTTCTCAATCTTTAGTTTGTCTGTTTTCCACTGGTTTGTTCCTGGATTGAAATATAAAACCAGATGGAATAAAGTAATAATGCACACTAATGTCTAAAAAGAAACACGAAGTCAGGAGTTTGGAGGATGCTAATGCATCTTTTAAAGTTCGAGGACCATTATACGAAAGAAAAAGCATTGAAGAAAAAGAAATAGATGTCCTACCAATAAGAGGAGAAGTTGTCCCCTAGGAGGAGGAAACTGGGATGAAAATCTCTACTCATTTAGGAGCCAGAAGGAAAGCTGGACTAAGCACATGAGCCAATCCAATATACCTACTCCAACTGGAAGATTTATAGGTTAGAAAATATAATTTAGCCAATATAAATAACTCTTTTGTACATTTTCCTGGATGCTGCCTATGTGAGATAAGCAAACAGTAATTTTCAGTCATTTATTGTCTTTTCTTGTGATTATCAAAAAGCTAATTTCTCCCATCAAGCAAGATAAAATTCCTCATTGATGTTTTATCTGGTATTAAAGGTAGCAAAGGAATTTAATTCTACCTAAAGAGATTGATGGGCATTGGATGATAAGGCCAGGTTTAACGGTCTTTAAGCATACATTTTATTACTTAATCGTCAAGCTGCTTTATTATATTCCGAGAACTATGGTTTCTCTTTGCCTCACTTCCTAAAGCTTGGGAATGGTCAAGACAATCCTACTGCAATGCACAATCACTTTTTTCCTGCGGAGATACATAAGGCAGCTACATTTCAATTTAAATCTGACTTCTCACCAAGAATCTCACTTCATTTCAACATAGTAGTGTAGCCCACTATCGGTGAGATAACAAATAAACAAACAAACAACAAAAAAACCTTTTTGCTATGTTATTTAAAATTTGAATGAGACAATAATAGAAAAACTTTGTCCCAGCAAATTCATCCCAGATATTTTTCAAAAGTAAAATGATATCTCACAATGCAAAGAAAAACTGTATATTAGATATCAAAATCAGGACTGCATAGTCCTAACACAGAAACATTTCAATACTCTTCAGTTACATACTAATACTTGGCTATTTCTATAAAAATGACCTGTTTAACTATTAAGATCAGAGTATAGATGTTGCATTTTGATGGCCATTACTAGTGATATAGCATTATGTCTGCCTGCACCTGAGTCTATAGCTCAAAGTCTAATCCAAGAAACTTCTAGCAAAGACTGAAAATTGAACCATCATGAGCAATACATAGATTCAGATAGCTTTCTCTAAAAAACAGACAGATGGACCGGGTGCAGTGGCTCATGCCTGCAATCCCAGCACTTTGGGAGGCCGAGGCGGGCGGATCACGAGGTCAGAAGATGAAGACCATCCTGGCTAACACGGTGAAACGCCATCTCTACTAAAAATACAAAAAAAAAAAAAAAAAAAATCAGCCAGGTGTGATGGTGTGCGCTTGTAGTCCCAGCTTCTCGGGAGACTGAGGCAGGAGAATGGTGTGAACTCGGGAAGCGGAGCTTACAGTGAGCCGAGATCACGCCACTGCATTCCAGTCTGGGCAACAGAGCGACACTCCATCTCAAAAAACAAAACAAAACAAAACAAAAAACAGACAGATGGTGAAGCTGATTGAACCCAACCAAAAAATTTCAACATTTGATTTTCTACTGGTCTGGTAAGATTACGTCTTGTTTTATAAACTTATCATGTGTTTTCCTATATAAAATAGTCTACCTGAATATATAACTTATAAATAGTATTTTGAAAGAATCCTTTTTTAATACTCTTCACTTGCAAAATAACATTTTATCAAATTTGGATTTTATCTTAAGACATACTGTAGATCCATGGACTATACGATAGAAATAGAAAGAAGGCCCAAATAGAAGTTACATTAGAATAAAGCACTAAGGAACTGAGATATAATGAGCAAGACTCTTTACAGCAGCACCCAACTTCAGGTAACAATTTTTGTTTCAGTTATTTACTCATGTGTAACAAACTGATGAAAAAATTTTAGTGGATAATAGAGGTCAGAAACTGCTGGCTGCAGGCCAAATTAGGCACAGTACCTGTTTGCCACATTGGTCCGCCAAGAATGGTGTTCATATTTTTAAATGGTCATAAAAAAAGAATAACTTGTGTCAAGTGAAAATTATATGGAATTCAAATTTCAGTGTCCATGAATAGTGTTTTATGGAAACAGAGCAATATTTATTTGTACACATAATGTCTGTGGCTGCTGTTGTGTTATGACGGAACTGAGAGTTTGGAAAAGAGGTTTTATGATTCACAAAGCCAAAAATAATTACAACTTGGCCATTTACATAAAAATTTTGCCTACTGCTGGTTTGAAACAATACTGATTTATTAATTTTTGTGATTCTTTATGTGTTGACTAGATTCAGTTCCATGTGACATAGCTAAAGTCATCTATGTGGTGGCATTCTCCTAGATGCCTAGCTGATGCCAACACATTCAAAATGGTGTCTCACATGACACTAGCTCCTTCTGTGTTGCCTCTCATAGCTCAGTAGACTTGCTTAAGGCTTTTTGTACCATGGAAGTTGATTGCTAAAGGGAGCATTCCTACAAACAAACTCCTTGTCTTAGTGCTCACCATACACTTGTCGGCACTATGCTTGGTAGTTCCTCACTGAACAAGCCAGGAAAAATCGCCAAGCCCAAAGTGAATGTAGGACATGATTAGACAAAGTCATCTGGAAGCAGAGTTCATTGAGGTAACCAGAGTAAGTTTTCCGTAATATCCAAATGCAGTGTATTTATGTTCTCATTATCCCTTTTTGTTCCTTATAAATAGAAGAGATCATTCACATCCAGTTTCTTAAACTCAGTTATGGATTTCGTTTTTGAGTATAATTTGATGTTCTGTTGTTCTACTATCTCTCATTGATGTTGTCTTATTTCGTTGTGTGTTTTGTGATTTTAACTGTGATCTTGTTTTCCATTGAAACTTATTATCAATGGAAATTCGTTGAGGCATGCAGATTTCTTCAGGGTTATTTGTATTCGCTTTGGTCAGGTGCCTAGCAGGCACTTGGCTATAATTGCACATTTGGAATTTTTCTTTATCAATAAGATTAACTAAATTCAGAATGAACAACTGTTAAAAGCTGGCCTAGCCTTATTAATTCTCAGTGATTTATTTTCTTTCCACCTGGCCCTTCATTTGGAGGCAGACAGTTTTTCTTGCAAGAGATGAGAGAATGTGGCCCTATATTTAATGCATACTTATACTGAAATTAGAATTAACTGAAGTCTTAACTGTATTTAGAAATTCCACTATAAGGCTTCACACTCTGAGACAGTCCCATAAATATATAAAAAACAAAGCTCAATTTCTTTAGGCTTTGTTTTATAACGTCCTCAGGGCAAAAATCTAGTTCCAGTGAAATGTCATTTATCACTCTGCTTACTTGTTTTAAATTAGTTTTTGGTCTCATGATTCCTTGTTTTCTTGCCAGGTCACTGAAGCAATCACAAAGTTGGTTTTCTCTTTTTAATTTTATGAAGTACTTTGAGTACTTTGCAGCAGAAAGCTGGTCATTATATAGAGTCTCGCATTATGCTGAAAATAGGTAATAAAACTGCCTCATTTAAAAATGATTTCCAACAAATTTTATTTAAAAATAAATATGTCTATATAATATATATTAGCATATATCATATATAATATATATTATATATACTTATAGACATATATATGGTAATAGACATATATATAATAGACACATATATATGGTGACTCATATGCCACTAGTTCCTTCTATGTTGCCTCTCATAGTTTAGCTGACTTGTTTAAGGCTTTTGGTACCATGGAGGTTGATTGCTAAAGGGGAGCATCCTACAAACAAACCTCGTGTCTTAGTGGTTATCATACACTTCTTGGCACTATGCTTGGGAGTTTATATATATATATACACATATATATACACACATACACATATATATATGTCTTTATAATAGTCATATGTCTATATAATAGACACATATAATAAAGAAATAAAATTTGGCTGGGCGCAATGGCTCGTGTCTGTAATTCCAGCACTTTAGGAGGCCAAGGTAGGAGGATCACCTGAGGTCAGGAGTTTGAGACCGGCTTGGCCAGCAGGATGAAACCCAGTTTCTACCAAAAACACAGAAATTAGCTGGGCATGGTTGTGTATGCCTGCAATCCCAGCTACTTGGTAGGCTGAGGCAGGAGAATCGCTTGAACCCAGGAGGCAGAGGTTGCAGTGAGCCAAGATTGCATCACTGCACTCCAGCCTGGGCGACAAGAGGGAAACTCTGTCTCAAAATAAAGAAAGAAAGAAATACAATTTATCTGTAGAGCCTTTATTTAGAATCAATCATTATAAAGATTTCCTCACACTGCTTCATCTATTTCTTGAGGTATTTTAAAGAAGATCCCTGACTTCATATCACTTCATCTTATATAGTTCTATAAGCAACTCAAAAGAATACAGAGCCCTGTTTATTTCACCCTAATGCCCTTACCATACTTAACAATATTAAAATTAATTACTTAGTGTTATCCAATATTACGCTTATAATTGTTTTCTCCATTTTCTTAAAAAAGGTGTCATTCATAGTTTATTCAACTCAGTATAAATGCTTACAGTTGCATGTTTTATGTCTCTTCAGTCTCTTTTATTCTAAATCTGCTTCCCTCTCTTGTATTGTCTTGTTGAAGAAAATGGATTATTAACAGAAAATCTAATATTTTTGTCAAGTACTTTTTAAACAATTTTAAACTTACTTTTATCATTCTATATATTCATTCATGTGAAGATTACCATGGACTTCATTATGAAAATTCAATAACCATCTCTAGTGTCTTATCTTTCATGATCTCTCAGCAGCAAATGTGCATTTAGGTAGAATCTGATCAGCTATCCCCCGGGTAGAGAAAGCTAATATTGAGTTGATGAGCAGGAAGTGAGTATGAAGGTTAAAACATAAAAAGCAGAAAGAAATATTAAATACAATCACTAAAGTTTTCTTAGCTAAATACATTCCTGTGCAAACATACACCACACCCCATGAAACAAATACAAAATGCATATTTTTTTTACATAGAAAGTGCTGATCTTTTGTGAAAATCACATTTTTCATATAAAATTATATTGATATTTGCACAATACACCAAAATATTTATATATATATGTATTGCATGCATAATACTTATCACTGATGATTGTAAAAAATAAAATATATAGAATGAGAGATTCACACATACTGATCAACAACTGAACAAAGTAATAATGAATTTCTCCATAACAAGGGTTTAAAATAAATTTATGATGATTTAACAAGTATTGAGTGTTAGAGACAAGATTTAAACCCTGGCTGGATTGCAACATGTCTTTGCTACTTTTACAGGATCATGTCGTTTATCATACAGAAACATTCCAATGAGAAGAAAACAATAATCCTTTGCAACATAAAACAGACATTTTCTTATTTGAAAAGGAGTTAGTTTCTTAGTTTCTTAAACATCTTTCTAAATATTTCTAAGCACTTTCTATTTTTTTAATAGGTTTTATTTTTTTATTATTTTATTATTTTTTATTTTTATTTATTTTATTTATTATACTTAAGTTCTAGGGTACATGTGCATAACATGCAGGTTTGTTACATACGTATATTTGTGCCATGTTGGTGTGCTGCACCCATCAACTCGTCAGCACCCATCAACTCGTCATTTACATCAGGTATAAATCCCAATGCAATCCCTCCCCCCTCCCCCCATTTTTGTTTTTTTCTAAGCACTTTCTAATCCAATGTTTTTGTTGTTGTTGTTGTTGTTTTTAGACGGAATGTAGCTCTTGTTACCCAGGCTGTAGTGCAGTGGTGTGATCTCCACGTCCCTCCCAGGTTCAAGCGATTCTCCTGCCTCAGCCTCCCGAGTAGCTGGGATTACAGGCACCCGCCACCACACCTGGCTAATTTTTTGTATTTTTAGTAGAGATGGGGTTTCGCTATGTTGGGCAGGCTGGTCTCGAACTCTTGACCTCAGGTGATCCGCCCACATCGGCCTCCCAAAGTGCTAGAATTACAGGCATGAGTCATCGCACCTGGCCCAGTGTTTCTTAAATGATACATAAAATGAATAGATTTCCATCTTCTGGTGTCAGTTCTCATTATTCCAGACAAAAACAATCTAGTTAAACGTAAGTAAATTAGAGGAAGAATAATCATTCTCAAACTTTTTAGAGATAATGGCCAAGAATTTATATTGAGAAGTAACTCTTCAATAACGTTAAATGCAATTATCACAAAAAGAGATGAGTCCAAGTCATTTACCTATTTACATTAAAAACTTTTCTTGTAAATTGAACTAAATGATAACATTTTTATAACTAAACCATCTCATATTGTTGTTGACTTTATGAATATGATGTAAGCTTCTTTTACACCATTCCAATTTGCAGGTGCCTTTTTTCTTCCTGATTTCTTCCCCAGTGAGCGGATAAAAGAAAATGGAATACAAAAATAAATTTGTTCATAATTTAACTGCCTTTACATCTTTTGAACCAAAAGGATTTAAGGATTAAGTAGATTTTGACATGCAATTTAAATCCATTTTAGATAGGTAGATTGAATAGGGAGAGTTATCTTAGGAAAAATCAAGGTCAACAAAAATGGGATCACATTAGAAATACTTGATAGAAAAAAAACATTATTCTGTGAAAATATGTCATTTCAAATGAATATTCTAAATTTAGAATGCATGTCTTCTCCTTGATTAAACGTGTTATCTTTATTATATAGTATATATGTTGATTGTTAATTACAGGCCTTTATCTAAAACATTTATCTTGTACCTGAGGCTGCTACACTCTGAGGATAGAGAAATGATTAAAGGACAATCTCTGTCATTTGAGGACTTACTTAAATTCAGATAACTTTACTAACAATTATGACTAAGCAAAAAGATTTCTGACAATTTATTAAGTGCTCGGATGTTGTGTCAATGAAGAAAATATGCAGTTGAATATTTTAGACTTTGAGATAAAAGTTTATTTCTATAATAAAGTTTTAGGAGAGGATGCATATATTACTATATCAATAATCCCCCTTTATTTAAATTCATCCAATAGCTCTTATAAAACATGTAATCATTAGGATATTTGAGTTTAGTTGCTCATCACTCTCTCAATGAAATAGTTGACTCATTTTCCTAAGCTACCTAAAATATATTCACATCTATATTTTGTTTTATTTATTTTTTTGGCAGAACGCATTTGCTTTAATTCTTATAAATAAATCTTAGATGTAATCACATGATAACAATGCATTATCTTCGCATAAACAGTTGCAGCACAAAGCAATTGAGATGAAACAACTTACAATAAAGTAATTCTACATATTAGCAAAAAAGTTTTTCACAATACAATTTTCTGAACACCAGGAAGAAATTTTAAGAAAAAAAACTGTGTCCATTTTTTCTTGTTTTAAATAGCTGTTAAATAAGCCACATCCATTCCACTTTTACAGTTTCCCCTATCATTCCGATTCTCATCACCACATTGCATAGGCAATTAAAATAATGCCCTACCAGGAATCCTTGTCCCAACACTAAACACTAGAATTAGTGTTTTTTATTATACCCCTCTACTTTAAACAAACAAACAAACAGAAAATGAAAGCTCTGGCTGGATGTGGTGGCTCACGCCTGCAATCCCAGCACTTTGGGAGGCCAAAGCTGATGGATCACCTGAGGTCAGGAGTTTGAGACCAGCCTGACCAAAATGGCAAAACCCTGTCTCTACTAAAAATAAAAAAGATATCAGGGAGTGATGGCGGGCACCTGTAAGCTCAGCTACTCGGGAGGATGAGGCAGGAGAATCGCTTGAACCTGGGGATGGAGGTTGTAGTGACCTGAGATTGCCCCTTTGCACTCCAGCCTGGGCAACAGAGTGAGACTCTGTCTCAAAAAAATAAAATAAAATACATAAAATAAAATAAAATAACAAAATAACAAAAAGAAAAAGAAGAAAAGGAGAAAAGGAAAGCTCCAACCTGAAAAATCCATTGCCACCTACAGAACTGGTTCTCAAATATTAGCATGAGTAAGAGTCACCTAGAAAGCGTGACAAATGCAGACTCCCAGGTGCTGCCACTGGAGATCTGAATGATTAGGTCTGGGATAGTGGCCAAGAACCTGCACTTTTAAAAAGCTCCTCAGTAGCAGATGGTTCTTGCTGACTTGTAGGATTAAGTTCACATTTCCTGAGTGGGTCTTTAAGGCTAGCTCTATCTGACTGCAGTCTTTTGTTAACCCTTTCTTCTTTATGCTAGCCTTCTGATTTAGCCAGATACCCAGTCCGTTGTCTCTAAGCACGCACTATGCAAGGAGTGTGCTTTATGAGCTGTGGCCAATGAATGACCTTCTAGGGGACACTTCAGGAGATGAAATGTTTTAAAATAATTTTAATGCTTCTTAATCTAAAAAGTATCTTGTAATTACCTTTAAGAATGGTGTATAGTAAAAATTTTAAAAGAATAATGGGGGCCGGGCGCGGTGGCTCACGCCTGTAATCCCAGCACTTTGGGAGGCCGAGGCGGGCGGATCACGAGGTCAGGAGATGGAGACCATCCTGGTCAACACGGTGAAACCCCATCTCTACTAAAAATACAAAAAATTAGCCGGCCGTAGTGGCGGGCGCCTGTAGTCCCAGCTACTCGGGAGGCTGAGGCAGGAGAATGGCGTGAACCCGGGAGGCGGAGCTTGCAGTGAGCGGAGATCACGCCACTGCACTCCAGCCTGGGCGACAGAGCGAGGCTGTCAAAAAAAAAAAAAAAAAAAAAAAAAGGAAGAATGAGGAGAAATGATAGCTTAGTTTATATTTGCTGTAACTATGAATCACACACATGAAAATAAAAAGCCTCTTTTAACAATCCCCATTGGCAGTCCATATTTTTTGATTGTCAAAAATTATTGTTATAATAAATATATTTGAAAAATATACACTGCTAGTCAAAGACATCTAAACAGAGTTTAATGAGGGAGACACTCTGTATTTTTGCATTAAATTTAAACACAAAATAAATGCTTTTGTCCTTACATGGAAAGAATGTTGACACAAAATACATCACATATTTTAAATTCATAACCCACAGGGTCTTCTTGTGGTTTATTTTGCTTTTTTAGATTGGGATTTTGATCGGGGAGAGGGCAGATGTGAGAAGACATTAAGAGCTAAATTTATTCAATGATGCAAGGAATTTAGAGAGCTCTCTGTCCCATCTATTTTTAAAATGAATAAATTAATGTGTAAATAATAAATATATAATGAATAAATAAATAGAAAAACAAATAAAAGAGAACTATCTTGATAATACCAAGAACCACACCTGGTGCATTGTAGGCAACGGCGTTAATTTGGGTGTGGCAGTAGACAGACGGTTCTCCCAGAGTTGGAATCATTAGAGCAGAGCGTATTTACAAAGGACTTATTACAAAGAGACGTGTGAATGTGCAGTGAATAGGCTGCCGCCACTCCTAGGTCCAAGGAAACAAGGTATACAAGTAATACAAGGAAGATCCCTTGAGTAGAGTAGGATACATCAGTCAAGAGATACAGCCCAAAGGACACCTTTATGGAGCAGTGGGTAAAAACACTTGGACCTCAATCTATTTCTGCCTGATATCTCCTGCCAGGGCACCAACTGCTTTAACCAAACTGGAAGCAGAGCAAAGCTGTAGACCATCTGGGTTAGCTTCATGGACAAGAAAGCGAGTTTAAAAATGTGCGGTGTGGATCTAACTGGGAAACAGCAAATACCTAGCACAGAATAGTTAAGTATATTTTGAATGGATGACTCAATGGCTGAATAATAAATGACCGTTAATGAAAGTCTGGAAACTATTTCACATTTATTTTTTCTGTTCCTTTGACTAGCTACTGAGGTCCCCTACCTTTTAAACATTATTTTGCTTCACCAAGCCAGCAAGTTTATCACAGCATTGCTAATTAAAAATAATATATTTAAAGATGCTGACCAATACACAATGTAACTTCTAAAATTAGAAATTAATGATGTATTTTGTACATATATAAAATTGTTATAATGTATATTTGCTAGGCTTGTCAATATTAGTCCAATTTGCCAAAGTATAGCACACTTTAATTTAGCTAATTACATTAATAACTTAAGCAAAGCTTAAAATGAACAAACCAAGATAACAAATGTATACTCATAGATTAATAGAAAAATAGAAAAAATAAACATTATTATTTAAAAGAATAGAAAATTCTTAAATCTATGTATTTGTGCTTTCAGATAAATAATACTATCTATTGGTGAGAGGCAGATATCATTGGATGAATTCAAGATGCATGGCTAGAACCCAAGATACAGGTTCTAGTGTGATGCAATAGACTATATAAAAATAGAATGACAGAATATAGAAAAGTGCACTGGCATATGACGCTCTACAGTTTGCTGTCAAAGAGTATTCCAGTTTATTTTTTAAAGACACTTACAATAGCTAAGATTTGGAAGCAACCTAAGTGTCCATCAACAGATGAATGGATAAAGAAAATGTGGTACACATACAAAAAGGAACACTCTTCAGTCATATAAAAGAAATGGCATCTTGTCATTTGCAACAACATAGATGAAGCTGGAGATGATTATGGTAAATGAAATAAACCAGGCACAGAAACATCACTTATTTGTGGGATCTAAAAGTCAAAACAATTGAACTCATCATGAACATAGATAGTAGAAGGATGCTTACCAGAGGCTTGGAAAGATAGTAGGAGGCTAGGGTTGGGAAGTGGGGATGGTTAATGGGTACAAAAAACTGGAAAGAAAGAATGAATAAGAACTACCGTTTGGTAGCAAACCAAGATGACTATAGTGAATAATAACTTAACTTTATATTTCTGTGATTGGATTGTTTGTAACATAAAGGAAAAATGCTTGAGGGGATGGATACCCCATTCTCTGTGATCTGATTATTTCATATCTCATGCCTGTATCAATACATCTCATGTACCCCATAAATATATACACTTACTATGTATCCACAAATATTAAAAATAAAAAATAACAGACACAACTATTAAATAAAATGGAAAGTTATACAGTACTTTCTAAATTCTTTTGGTAGCAGTAAATACTTTTTAAATGTACAGAAAACATTTCCAAACAAAGGAGGAACATTGAGTTGTATATTGTGGACTACATAAACATTTTTCAATAAAGTATATTCAGTTCGAAGTAAAGAAAGTAGTAGTTCCTTGAGTGGCAATAATAATGACGTCTTCTAATCTTATCTTGAAAGTAAATTCTCTTTTGAAACATAAAAGTCAAAAGATTTCATAATTGTCACTTAACCACTTAGAATATTTTTAGTTAATTTAGCCCTTTATCTATCTCAAACCATTCATGACCTCACGCAATTTACACATTCCAAAAGTAATCCTCTATGTTATTAAACATTATACAAGTCATTTAGGTAACAGACTCACTATGATGTTAGCAAAATAAATAATTCCGATTTATTAACTTTTTAATTGGAGAAAAAAATGTAATGAATGAAATTAGCATAGGCCAGTACTTTTTATATTCAGAATAATTGGAAAACATATTTATTAAACTCTACTGCTTATTATAATTTTAGCTTTATAAGACTCAATTTATAAGCAACAAAGACAGACCTATCTCTTACTTCAATTTCAGTATTAAACAATAAGTTTTTAAAGTAAATAATTTTAGTGTTAAATTTTAATATTTTTATTATATTTATATATTTTTCCTTTTAAATTTTTATTTTAAGTTCTGGGATATATGTGCAGAACATGCAGGTTTGTTACATAGGTAAATATGCGACATGGTGGTTTGCTGTACCCATCAACCCATCACCTAGGTATTAAACCCCTCATGCATTGGCTATTTGTTCTGATGCTTTCCCTCTTCTTACCCCACCCCCTGACAGGCCCCAGTGTATGTTATTCCCCTTCCTGTATCCATGTGTTCTCATTGTTCAGCTCCCACTTACAAGTGAGAACGTATGATGTTTGGTTTTCTGTTCCTGTGTTACGTTGCTGAGGATAATGGCTTCCAGCTCCATCTATGCCCCTGCAAAGGACAAGATCTCATTCCTTTTTTGGCTGCAGAGTATTTGATGGTGTATATGTACCACATTTTCTTTATACAGATATATTTACATATTTTTCTTTACAATCAACTATATCTTGGTAAAATTAAACTATCAGAGAAATATTCTAATTGTTAAATAAATTAATATAAATATATAAAATATATGTATTTTAATAGTATATTAATAGTTTAGTGGCTAATACTATAAAACATGCAATTCCAATTGCTGGGATTGATGAAAGAAATAAATATAGAAACGCTCATACTTATTCAAACTTTTAAATTTGTTTAGTTAGGTTTTCCCCTCTACATAGGAGAACAAAATTTTGGTGGTTGTTGTTTTCCTTAAACTTTCATTTTAGGTTCAGGGGTACAAGTGCAGGTTTGTTATACAGGTAAACTCATGTCACAGGACTTTTTGTACAGATTATTTCATCACCGAAATACTAAACCTGTACCCAAAAGTCATTTTCTTTTTCTGCTCCTCTCCCTCCTCCCACACTCCACTCTCTTGTAGGCTTCTGTGTCTGTTGTTTCCATTTTTGTGTCCATATGTTCTCATCATTTAGCTCCCACTTATAAATGAGATCATGTGGTATTTGGTTATCTGTTCCTGCATTAGTTTGCTAAGGATAATGACCTCTAGCTGCATTCATGGTCCTGCAAAGGACATGATCTCCTTTTTTTTTTTTTTTTTTTTTTTAAATGGTTGCATAGCATTCCATGGTGTATATGTTCTGCATTTTCTTTATCCAGTCTACCATTGATGGACATTTGGGTTGATTCCATGTCTTTGCTATTGTGAATAGTGCTGCAATATACATATGGATACATGGGTCTTTGTGGTGGAATGATTTATATTCCTTTGGGTACATACTCAATAATGGGATTTCTGGGTTGAATGGTAGTTCTATTTTTAAGTGTTTGTGAAATTGTCACACTGCTTTCCACAATGGTTGAACTAATTTACACTCCTACCAAATGTGTATTAAGTGTTCCTGTTTATCTGCAACTTAGTCAGCATGTGTTATTTTTCGACTTTTTAATAACCATTCTGAGTTGCGAAATATGGTACTTCATTGTGGTTTTGATTTGCATTTCTCTAATGATCAGTGACATTGAGATTTTTTTCATATGCTTGTTGGCCACATGTACGTCTTCTTTTAAAAAGTGTCTGTTCATGTACTTTGCCTACTTTTTAATTAGATTGTTTTTTTCTTATAAATCTGTTTAAGTCTCTTACAGATGTTGGATTTAGACATTTTTCTGATGCATAGCTTGCAAATATTTTCTCCCTTTCTGTAGGTTGCTTGTTTACACTCCTGATAGTTTCTTCTGCTGTGCAAAAGCTCTTAAGTTTAACTGGATGCCATTTGTCAATTTTTCCTTTTTTTGCAATTAATTTTGGTATCTTCATTATGAAGTCTCCACACATTCCTATGTCCAGAATGTTATTACTCAGGTTGTCTTCTAGGGTTTTCAGTTTTGGGTTTTCCATTTAAGTCTTTAATCCATCTTCAGTTGATTTTTTAAATACGGTGTAAGGAAAGGGTCCAGTTTCAGCCTTCTGCATATGGCTAGGCAGTTATCTCATCACCATGTATTCAATAGGGAGTCCTTTCCTCATTGCTTATTTTTGTAAGCTTTGTCAAAGGTCAGTTGGTTTTAGGCGTGGAACGTTATTTCTTGGCTCTCTATTCTGGAGAACCGAAATGTTTAGTAACAATTGCCCAGTCCCACACCCTGACCACTAAATTTATCACATGCCTTTTCAATATAAGGTCAATGAAGGAATTTTGAGAACTTTGATATCAATAGCATCATATATATACACACACACACACACATACATATATATATCTCCTTTTTGAGCTTATACATTATGCTGTTAAGATTTAGTAGCATGCAAAAGCTACATTACCAGTATGTATTCACGAATGATTGCCTTTTCCCCTGTTCCATCATAATTGTTATGTTCTTCTCATTTGCTTTCACATGTACTTTTACATTACTTCTTTCAAAAATTATTGTGGCTTCCACAAGTTGCAATTTTGAAATGTCTTTTAAAATGTGTTTCTAGAGAGTCCTGGGATCCATTTAGTTTAAATGACAGAATTTAAAGTGTGACTTATGAGGCCACGGTGGTTTTCTTGTGAACTCAGTTATCGAGTAAGTTCTGCTCAACTTGCCACTGTTTATCTAAAAAAAAAAAAAATACTGAGGGAACAAGGGAGAAAAACAGGATTCTTGAAACAGTGATTAAAAAACTATATGTAGCAGGATTATAAGTGATTTTTCTTAAAGGAATATCCATTGTCGGCAGGTATGGTGGCTCACACCTGTAATCCCAGCACTTTGGGAGGCCGAGGCAGGTGGATCACCTGAAGCTGGAAGTTCGAGACCAGCCTGACCAACATGGATAAACCCTGTCTCTACTAAACATACAAAATTAGCCAGGCATGCTGGCACATGCCTGTAATCTCAGCTACTCAGGAGGCTGAGATGGGAGAATCATTTGAACCTGAGAGGCGGAAGTTGCAGTGAGCCGAGATTGCACCATTTCACTCCAGCCTGGGCAGCAAGAGTGAAACTCTGTCTCAAAAAAAAAAAAAGAAGAAGAAGAAGAGGAGGAGGAGGAGGAGGAGAAAGGAGGAGGAGGAGGAGGAGGAGGAGAAGAAAGAAAGAAAGAAAGAAAGAAAGAAAGAAAGAAAGAAAGAAAGAAAGAAAGAAAGAAAGAAAGAAAGAAAGAAAGAAAGAGAGAGAGAGAAAGAAAGAAAGAAAGAAAGAAAGAAAGAAAGAAAGAAAGAAAGAAAGAAAGAAAGAAAGAAAGAAAGAAAGATCCATTGTCTAATAAAAGTACTAAACACAAACAACTATAATATTCAGAAATTCTTCAGTCAACAGCTCTGCAAGAGGCTAATGTGAACCATTGACCTACTGAGTGGGAAATGATTAAACTGTAGAACCCCCATGGCTGCTGCCCTCATGGAGCTTATTATCTAATGTATCTAATGCAGGGGATAAACATTTATAAATAGTAGGTAGCCAAATACATGCATAATAACAAGCTGTGACAATTGCTCTAAACCAAAATCACGGGGTATTGGAAATGTATACATCAAGGAAACTAAAAAGGAAATCTCAGAAGCCAATGTCCCAGGAAGTGATCTTGAAACTGTTTCCATAAAAACTTAAGAAACAACTAGAAGACCTCCTGAGAAGAGCTTTCCAGACAGAAGGTTCTGAGTTTCAAAGGAGGAAAAGCAATCTAAATGGCAGGTTTGAAGCTGGAGGGTCGGTTAAGATGAGGCTCAGGAAGTCTGAAAAGGCTAGAAAATGTAGGTAAGTACCTCTGTGTTTATAGCAAGAAAAAGGGCCATAGAAATAGCTTTTAGCAGGAGGTTCGCAGTCAGATTTGCTGACTAGAGTATCTAGAGCAGATTAGTAGGGACAAAAAGGGCCTGAAACTTGAACAAAGATGGTGGGTTATTATGAATAACTGAAATTAGAATGCTGAAATTTAGATAGAGAAATTATTTCTGGATTTCTAAGCTGAGCATATGTAATAAATTTAAAACAAACATTTTCTTCATTAAGACATATAGGGTTATAGATAGAATATTTTCATTCATATGGAATAGTTTATCACTATTGAATTTAGAGAATATTATGATTTTTAAGGAGATTAATCTATGTAGTAGTGAGCTAAAAGCTTTGAAAAATTGAGAATTAACAGTAACATGATTAAATGTACAAAAGTCAGTCATGATATGGGGCAATTATATTGACCACTTTAGGAATGAGAAGCAAAGATAACATAATGTAATAAAATCTATTTTAAAAGTAGTCCAGAGAAAGTTTCCCATACAACATTTTAATAGACTATTTCAAACATATGCAAGAAGATAAAAGACAGAAATGAACTCCTAGGTACCTATGACTTAACTTTAAATATTTTTCAACTCCTGACCAATCTTGTTTTATCTACATACTCATTCACTTCTCATCCCAAACCCAGCTCAGTTTGAGGAAAGAGATAGATATTGTACTAATTTATGTGTGAATATTTTAGCATGCATTACTAAATACAAGGATTTCCCCTTCAAACATAACTATTATACTATCAGAACCCTGCTCTCCAAAAAACAATAATTATTTTACATATTATCACACATCTAGTTCTTTACATTGTTTCTCTAATTGAAACATTAATGTCCCTTTTGTATCTTAGTATTACAGTCTTTTAGTTGGATTTAGAATTCACAAAGTTTCATGCACTATACTGTATCCCCCCAAAACATTTTTATTTTTCTTTAAAGTTCAGTTAGTTATTTTATTAGAATATGACTTATTGTTACAAATTCTTGTCTGACTTTCCAAGGAACTCAAGGTTTATGTGGTTTCAAGACTGTTTTGCTTATTTCAGGAAACTTTCTTGGATTATAATTTTTAGTGTTTATTCTATTCCATTTGTTTACTTTTCTTCTTCAGGGTACTCTATTATATGTATTTTTTAAAAACGTCATTCTAATTGTTTACTGATTTTCATCTCTGTTTTCCTATGTTTGTTTTCTCCAATCACCTCATTGCTGATCTTTTATAATTGTGATTTATGTTCTATTTAATAATTTATATCTCATTTTCTTTATTTATTTTAACTCATTTTGAAATATTAGCATATAGTTTTGTTTTGTGAGCATGAATTTCCAACATACTTTTCTTTTTCTGTAGGAGGTTAATTTGGTCCTGATTTTTTCATCTAAACATTTCAAATTATAATGCCACACTTATATTCAGTGGCTCAGTTTATTAAATTTCAACTTTTATTTTAGATACAGGGGGAACATATGTAGTTTTGTTACATGGGAATATTGCATGATGCTGAAGTTTGGGTTATGAACTTCGTTACTCAGGTAATAAGCATAGTACTCCAAAGGTAGCTCTTCAACCCACATCCCTTCCTTCCCTCTTTCCCCTCTCTAGGAGTCTGCAGTGTCTATTTTTCCCATATTTATGTCTATGTTTGCTCAAAGTTTAGCTTCCACATAGCTGAGAACATGTGGAACTTGGTTTTTTGTTCCTGCATTAATGTGTTCAGGATTTCGGTCTCCAACTGCATCCATGGTGCTCCAAAGAACATGATATCATTCTTTTTAATAGCTATGCAGTATTTCATGGTGTATATGTACCACATTTTCTTTACTCTATGTACCATTGATGCACACCTGGGTTGATTCCAGGTCTTGCTATTATGAATAGTGAAGTGATGAACAGATGACCGTGTGTGTCTTTTTGGTAGAATTATTTATTTTCCTTTGGGTATATACCTGGTATTGGAATTGCTGGGTCAAATGATAACTCTGTTCTAAGTTTTTTGAGAAATCTATAGGCTGCTTTCTACAGTGGCAGATCTAATTTACATTCCCACCAACAGTGTTTAAGTGTCCCCTTTTCTCCACAGTCTTGCCAGCATCTGTGCTTTGTTGTGGTTATTTTGTTTTTGACTTTGTAATGGCTTTTCTAATTGGTGAGAGATAGTATCTCATTGTGGCACAGTGGCTCGGTTTTACACAAAATAAATTTTTAGATGCTTCAATGAAAATGGAGTACATCAATATAGTTTCTCAAGCTTTAATCAAGTTCCTTTTGTTTTCACCAAAATTGAAATCATAAGACTCAAAATTCCTGGGGTGTTCATTCCTTTCTACTTTTTTACTCATAATCCAAAGTAGTTCATAAAGATTGACCACCCTGGCTTTGACTTGAGAGAGCACATTAGTTCATTAGTCTTCATGGCTCAGACGTACAGACACCTGAATTACTTGAGCACTATTGACCTTCCTGTACCTCTTCGTACTCTTCTGAGAGTTGGAGTCTGAATTTCCACTAGCCCTCACAATGACCAATTTTAGATTCTGTCTCAAGATCATCCACTGAGTTTTCCAGCATGCACATGATGATGCCTTTTCATACTGCATCCTTTCATATAATTGTTGATGACAATTGTGTCTTATAGCTGTTGGAGTTTACTATAATCCATCTATATTTTAGGGGTCATGAGAATGACTTGTCACATAGTTTTGTTGTAGCTATTCTTCCACTTACTGTCTGACTTGATTTTGCTGTCTTATCTGCTCTTTTTAGTTCTATAAATGGAATTCTAACAGATTAACAAAATGCATCGTTGTCAGTGCCATCTTTCAAGAATGATTTATTAAGTGTTTTAATTTTAAATAATATACAATGCATCTGCTCATTTAAGTAAGGATATGTAGATGAGCCTATTATAGCGTGAAATCATGCACAAGCTCTACTCTACTCTCAGCCCTGGGTCACATATTTGTAAAACAATTACATAAACTCAATTCAGCATAATATGCGTTATTGAGCAACTACTGTATGCAAGGTATTGTTTTATGTGCTGCAGCAGAAGAAAGGTAACACAGCTGCACTCAGGTGTTTCAAATGCCAATAAGGAAAACAAAAATACACTCTATTAAATCAAATTATGAAATAATTAGAAACAACTAAATTTATTCACCTTTTCTGTGAACAATAAATGTTAACCTAGTCAAACATGCTAATTTAAAGCCTTGAGAAAAATAATGCCTTATGCAGACAGTACAACTATATAGACTGATATTTCTTAACTTTGAAATATGTCAATAAAATATGTCAACCATATACTTCCAATGAAAAATAGAATTTGCATGTAAAATGATCTGTAAGTATGACCCCATTATAATAAAAAGAAGAGCAAAGACATGATGAAAATATGCATGGATATTTGCCAAAATAGTATATGATAACAATCTCTGAGCTTAGAGATGGTTTTCATATTTTTATTGTGTTTTTACAACATATTGCTATATAATGTTGACTTTTTTTGCAATGAGCAAATATCACATTTAAAATAAAATTAGGTTCTATTTTTATACACCATGAAATATGAAAAAAGCAATGAGAAATCTTTCTTATATTTACAAAAGTCAGTAAATTTACTTTGTGACCAACATAGTCTAGACTTTGTCTGGTCAAGATATATAAGAATGGGTTATTTGCTTAACGATACACTTAAGTCATAGTGTTAATGAGAAACTGAGAAAGAGGGTAGAGGTGGAAGTGGAATGCCAACAAGAGGAAGAAAAAGGAAAGGCATAGAATTTGGAGCTAACAGAGGAGAAAAATGAAAAGAAAGAGAAAGAGTAACAGAGAGAGGAAAGGGAGGAAGAGGAGGAGGAGGAGGAGGAAGAGGACGAGGAGGAGTAGGAGGAGGAGGAGGAGGAGGAGGGGGAAACATAAGCAATCTATTCCAACTCAGGGGCTAAAAACACCACACTCACCAGCCTAACAATAGAAGCGATGACCCAATGAACACAGCCACCTCCCTCCTGCTGCTTCGTATTTTTCCTGATAAAATTAAGGGTCAAGTAAAGTTTCTTGTGGTTGACACTGTTACCTTTCCTTCTATTTAAGATTTATGTCATAAGACAATCATCACCAGAGAGCCTGTGGATCCTAATTGCTATAATTGAACATCTCTTTGAATAAGTTTGCCAAATGTTAAAGATTGCCTAGTAGCACTGCCAATCTTTTCTTCCTGGGCATACAGCTAGCCTCTAATTTCCAGCGACTTTGGCATCCCTGTAGAACTTTGTATTAGTAAGGGTTCTCTAAAGGGACAGAACTAGTATGATATATCTATATATAGATACATAGAGAGATAGATATAGATATCTATAGATATTGATAGAGATAGATATAGATATAGATATATAGAATTGGCATCCCTGTAGAGCTTTGTATTAGTAAGGGTTCTCTAAGGGGACAGAACTAATATGATACACACACACACACATATATATATATGAGATTTGAGTGGGGATACAGGCAAACCACATCAGGAGGGTAATCTGTCATGCTCAGTCCACCAATTCATATACACACACACACACACACACACACACACACACACACACACACTGAAAAACTTGGAATCCGATGTTCAAGGGCTGAAAACATCCAGCACCAGAGAAAGATGGAGGCTGTGAGGCTATGTCAGTCTAGTCTTCACGTTTTTCTGCCTGCTTTATATTCTAGCCACACTGGCAGCTGATTAGACGGTGCCCACCCAGATGAAGGGTGGGTCTGCCTTTCCCAGTCCACTGACTCAAATGTTAATCTCCTTTGGCAACACCCTCACAGATATGCCCAGGATCAACACTTTGCATCCTTCAATCCAATCAAGTTGACACTCAGTATTAACCATTACAAGCTATATGACTATTTTCCACCAATGGAATGTGAGTAGAAGTTAGGTATTACCTCAATTCCAGAGCAGTTTAAGAGGAAAAGCCTTCATTTCTTTCCCCCAACAATGCTTTCTCCCCAACTAGTCAGCCATCTGCATAATTCAGGGCTGACCTGAATGTTTTCTGAGGAACACAGAAGAAACACAGCAAGAAGCAGTTTTATATGCATGCTCAAATGACTCCATCAAGTAAAGCCTCTCTGGGATTTCACCCATCTGGATCAGGATAGAAAAACTGGGCTAAGTCACCAGGTGCTGAGGATGTACCTGCAGTGAGGAAGGTTACCCTGACCAATATGACTAGTTTTCAAAATAGTTCATCTTTCTGATATCCAGTTGTATTTTTCTTGTATTTAATGACAAATAATTCCTTTAGCAGCATAAAATACAAATCAACCCTTGCCTTTTCTCATTGACCATGCTAATTATTTTTTCTTGATAAGACTTGTTCTATTGAATGCATAGTTAAAAGAAAGTGCAAATAATAGTTTTAGTTGTTATAATCTTCGTAGTCTTTTCATGGATCAAATCATTCTTTCCACAGTTACTTTCTTATTCTTTCATAAGGTTACAATAGATCTGTGAATTTGTACTTTCTGAGTCTTTAAGTAAATTCTGCACAAAGTTCTTACTTTTAATATAAGTAGGGTAAAATACGGAGTTGAATGTATTTGGAAAATATTTAAATACAGTTTTTGCTTTATATAATTTTACAAGACAGATGTGGCCTATAAATTGTCTTCTTGCTCCATGTGGTTATTTTAATTCAGTGATTTAAATGGTGACTTGGAAGTTCTTTAGTTTAGAAGGACCCTATCTCTGCTAGCTAAAAATTATCCCATCTTATTTTGCAGAAACAAATTAACTTTTCAGCCTAGGAGGTGCCTGTAAGTTAATTTGCAAAATGTTTGCACAGCCCTAGAAAAATATCAATATATATTAAAAACCAACAGAAATGTTTTTTCTCAGATATTATAATAGAGAATTATTCCAAGTAATTTCTTTTAGACAAATAAGCTTATTTTTGTGTTTCACTTTTTGAATTTTGAGTTTCTCTCCATTTCTTATTTTAATAAAGAAACATACTTATACATTTTTTAAAGATGCAGATGATGAATGATATTTGACTTGTGAGGCACATCAAGTAATTTAACATGAGGTTGTTTTCCTCTGTGGTTTAATTTGCTTAAACATATTAAAAATGCAGTAGTAACAGCTTCAAAATCCTGTTAATACTGACACAATTTTCCTACAGAGGGCAGTACTGGTGGAAGTACACAGTGGGCATAATATAGACAGCACATCTGCTAAGACCTAAGCCTTATTATCATGGCATCCAGTAAGGGACTGCTGGGAAAATAGGAGAACCAAGAAATTTTGTTTACATTTAGTTACCTTCTATATGAATCAATTTGAGAACATACCATTAACTTGAAAATATGAGCATATAACATTCAAGGAAGACAACTCGCAATATTTACAGCTATTTTATTTTTCTCTCCTCATCAGTTGTGATGGTTAATTTTATGTGTCAACTTAATTGGTCCACAGGGTGTCTGTACATTTAGTCAAACATTATTCTAGGTGTGTCTGTGAGGGTGTGTCTGGAGGAGATTAATGTTTGAGTTGGTAGACTGAGAATGGCAGATTACCCTCCTGATATGGTTTGGCTGTGTCCCCACTCAAATCTCATCTTGAATTCCCATGTGCTGTTGGAGGGACCCAGTGGGAGATAATTGGACCATGGGGTTAGTTTCCCCCATACAGATCTCGTGGTAGTGAATAAGTCTCATGAGATCTGATGGTTTGATAAAGGGAAACCCATTTTGCTTTGCCCACATTTTCTCTTTGCTACTGCCATCCATGTAAGTCGTGACTTGCTCCTCCTTGCCTTCCACCATGATTGTGAGGCTTCCCCAGACACATGGAACTATAAGTCCAATTAAAACTCTTTCTTTTGTAAATTGCTCAGTCTTGGGTATGTCTTTATCTGCAGCATGAAAACAGACTAATACACCTCCTTAATGTGGGTGGACTTCCTCCAATCATTTGAAGGTCTGATTAGAACAAAAAGGATGACTCTTTCTCAATTAAAAGCAAGTAAATGGAACTCCTCCTGTCCAAATGTTTGAGCTCAGATACTATTTGTTGCATTTGATGTGGGACTTGAATTAAAACATGGGTGCTTCTCAGGGCTCAAGACTACCGGCTTTCAAACTGGAACTAACACCATCAGATCTCCTGGGTCTCCAGCTTATCAACTGCAGACTTGGGGACTTCTCAGCCTCAGTAATCACATAAGTCAATTTCTTAAAATAAATCTATCCTTCTTTTTATCTATCTATGTATCTATACATCTCTATCTAGTGACCCTTCTTCTTCGTTCTGTTTCTCTGGAAATCATGACTAAAACCTCAGTGTTTCTCATTTACAACAATATTTCCCTTTCTACTGCTAGCTAATTGAAGATAAACTAGTAGCTTCTTTTAAGTTCTAATTAAGAAAAAAAAAAAAAAAAAACATGAAATACCCAGAGCAGGTGTGAAAGTAAACTTCTTCAATAATTAGTGTAAATAGAGTTTCTTTTTTGTTGTTGTTGTTATTCTAAAGTAATAAGTGTCCTGCTTTTCTCACACACCAGGTGGCAAAATGGTGAGTGGAAAATGTGTAAGAACAGTGCGGGTATGCAGACACTAATAATACCTTCCCCTACACTGTAATTTGCAGTTCTCAAAGCATTTCCATGTAGATTTGAGTCATACAAAATAACCAGAGGGTGGGGATATTTTTACCCTTCACGGATGAGAACATGGAGGCACTACAGAGAAAAAGTTAAGTGGCAGAACAAAAATTTCTACTTGTATTTTCAGACAAAAAGTCCTGTGCTCTTGCAATTGAATGACTGTGGATGGAGCTGCATTAATTATTACTTTCAAAAGGGAGTTGACAGTCACTCAAAAGGGAAAGGACAGGTAAGACCTAGTAGATATCTTCTCTAGAAGGCAGAAGCCACAGTCTAAACTTAAATAAACTAGTAGAAACATAAAAAAATGTGTAGTAGAGGGAGTTTTAAGTCATTGTGAAGAGGTATATAATTTATGTAGTTTAGAGGAAAGCGAATTTTTAATTATAGTAAAGACAAAATAATGATATTAACAAAAACAGTGGCTACAACCTACATTTACTGAGCACATACTAAATATGAAGAAACTTTCATGAATTTTTGCTGGTTCTAACAATAATTTTGCAAGAAAAATTTTATCACCTCACTTTAACATAGTTGAGAAGACAGACTGAGAGATTAAAGAACTTCTTCAAACTTACGTGACATTAAGAATACATTATGTCAAAACCAGGGAGTGTTGCTAAGACTAAAGAAAGACAAACCACAGATATTTTTCAGAAGTTTGGAATTATTAAGTAAAGTGCGAAGTACTTAGTTTGTTCTCACTTATTATCAATGTAGTTGTTAGAGCTTACAAACGGAAAAGCAAAAACTGACTAAATTATGTACTGCTGTCCCCAATTAGTTACAATTTTATTCTCCAGAAGCAGATCTTGAAACAGGGACTGATATAGAAGTTATTTACTGGGAAGGACTGACAGTGGGGTTACAATTGGTCAGGGAGACAAGATAAGGGGCAAGGAAGGGAATAAACCAAGGGAATCAAGCAAAGCCACACCAAATAAAAGTCTGATGCAATCTCACAAACTTTGGAGATTTGGAGACAATGCAGGTCATATCTCAAAATTCTTCTAATCAGGACCCATTTTTATCCCTGTACCTCTTAATAATTCGCTAAAGGTGAAGAAAGACAGGCAGGGTCTCCATTATTCTTTGATTGAAGACCAGTGGGTTCTGGCAGCCTGAGGGCAGCCCTCTATAAAACAAACGTAGGAGCTGGCTGTTGGAAGGATAAGTCACTAAAAGTAACGCTGTGTATGCAGACATGAAAAAATTAGCCATGCAGACATGGATGGAGCATCGATATACCTATTACACTGATTATTCACCAATGTATTATATAAAACCAGTGAGCTTCTCCATAGTCTCTTCTGTTTCCTTCACTCATGCTGTACTTTTGCTTCTCTATTCATGGATCACTGATCTTTGATGACAGATATCTAAGATAAAGGAAGGAATCTCTCCTGGTACATCTTAAATTCCACAAGGTACACACTTCCTTACACAGATGTAGACCTTCTAGAGAGTTTCTCCAACCAATTGGCTCAACTCATATGAAATCAAAAGTGTGCTGAACTCTTACAGGAATATGAGATATCAGGGGAACCCACCCCTGATAGTTAACATGGGTTATTTTCTTTTTACCTAAGCATCAGCTGGTCTGAGAAATAAAGGGAAAGAGTACAAAAGAGAGAACTTTTAAAGCTGGGTGTCCATGGGAGACATCACATGTTGGCAGGTTCCATGATGCTCCCTGAGTTGTAAAATCAGCAAGTTTTTATTAGCAATTTTCAAAAGGGGGAGAGAGTGTACAAATAGGATGTGAGTCACAGAGATCACATGCTCACATGCTTCATAAGGCAATAAAATACCACGAAGCAAATGGAGTCAGGGCAAGATCACAGGACCACAGGACGGGTAGAAATTAAAATTGCTAATAAAGTTTTGGGCATGCATTGTCATTGATAACATCTTATCAGGAGGCAGGGTTTGAAAGCAGACAACCTGTCTGATCAAAATTTATTAGGCAGGAATTTCCCCATCCTAATAAGCCTGGGAGTGCTACAGGAGACTGGGGCTTATTTCATCTCTTCGGCTTCAACTGTAAAAGACAGCCACCCCAAAAGCGGCCATTTCAGAGGCCTACCCTTAGGGGCCATTCTCTTTCTCAGGGATGTTCCTTGCTAAGAAAAAGAATTCAGTGATATTTCTCATGTTTGCTTTTGAAAGAAGAGAAATATGGCTCTGTTCTGCTCAGCTCACCGGCAGTCAGAGTTTAAAGTTATCTCTCTTGTTCCCTGAACATTGCTGTTATCCTGTTCTTTTTTTTGAAGTGCCCAGATTTCATATTGTTCAAACACACATGCTCTACAAACAATTTGTGCAGCTAATGCAATCATCACAGGGTCCTGAGGCGACATACATCCTCCTCAGTTTACGAAGATGATGGGATTAAGAGATTAAATATAGGCATAGGAAATCACAAGGGTATTGACTGGGAAAGTGATAAGTGTCCCTGGAATCTTCACAATTTTTGTTCAGAGATTGCAGTAAAGACAGGCATAAGAAATTATAAAAATATTAATTTGGGGAACTAATAAATGTCCACGAAGTCTCACAATTTATGTTCTTCTGTCATGGCTTCAGCCAGTCCCTCTGTTTGGGGTCCCTGACTTCCTGCAACAACGAGCATCTATATAGTTCAGTTTCTCCTCCCATATTTTGGGGGCTTGGCTATGTGATTTGCTTTAATCAATGTGACATCCACAAACAGAATGCACAGAATCTTGATGAACAATTGTATATTTGGGAGTGCCCTCTTGAAAGAACCCTTCTTGGCATCCAGCTTGCAGGAAATATCTAATCCCAGGATATCTTGCTGCAGAGAGGAGGATGCACTAATAGGCCTTTTGGGTGGAGATCATACTTAGAATGAGAGATCTCATGAAGGAGAAGTAATGTGCCCCAGTTGAGTTCTCAACTGATGCAACCACTCTGGTGATCCCAGGTAATACCTCAATGCCCATAATAATTTCCCAGATGATCCACTGAATCATAGGAAATAAGAAATTAGTCTTGCTTCGAGCTGCTGAATTAAGTGAGGTTTGATAAGCCATAACATAGATACCGTTTTTGACCTATGGAAATGGTAGCTTCATGGTATTCAAATGAACAACACCAATAATAATAATCACACTGCTTCCTATTGGCAATACTATCAGTTATCCAGGGCCTACTTGCATTAAAGCATTATGTTTGTGTCTTCTCATATTAAAGTTTCAAATAAGCATGCTATCAGGCAGTATCAATGGCTAATGAAAAGGCTGAAAAATATTGAGTCTCAGTGGGGTGATGTGATATGTTTAAAGCCACATAGTAACTTGCAAAGTCATAATCTGAATCCATGTTTGCTAGGCTTCAAAGTGTATTCTTTCCTTGCTCTATCTCAAAATATACTTTTATATAAGGATCCCCAACTATGGCAGCATAAATTGCCATTAGGCACAAAGAAATTGCCGGAACAAAGAAAATGTGCATGGATTCTCTCTCTTTACAAATCTGTCTGTGAAAATTATTTAAATCTAGGAAGAAAAATTTGAACTGGCGGAAGTGGCATTTCACTCCTTCCAAATACTGTCTTACATTAAGGGATAATAGCAAAACCAAGAGAACATTATTGATTTTTATACAGTTTCGATAACTTCCATTTTTTTATTCTTATCACTTCAACTTCACTTGTAAACTGGGCACATAAAAATTTGCGATTTCCTCAGGTTGAGAGTTTCAATGTCCCCAAAATTTATGTTAAAATTTAATCCTTGGCCTGGTGTGGTGGCTTATGCCTATAATCCCAGAACTTTGGGAGGCCGAGGTGGGTGGATCACCTGAGGTCGGGAGTTTGAGACCAGCCTGACCATCATGGAGAATCCCGTCTCTAGTGAAAATAACAAAATCAGCTGTGTGTGGTGGTGCATGCCTATAATCCCAGCTACTCAGGAGGCTGAGGCAGGAGAATCACGTGAACCTGCGAGGCAGAGGTTGCAGTGAGCCAGATTGTGCCATTGCACTCCAGCCTGGGCAACAAGAGCAAAATCTCAAAAAAAAAAAAAAAAAAAAAAAAAAAAGGTGGGGCCTTTTGAGAAGGGATTAAGTTATGAGGGCTCCAATCTCATTAATCCATTCCTGTTTTATACAATGGCTAGAAGGTGGGGCTTTTTTGCTTCTCTGCCTTCTGTCATCTGAGGATTTAGCAAGAAGGCCCTTATCAGATACCAAATCCTTGTGACTTGATCTCGGACTCTAGACTCTATAGCTACAGAACTGCAAGGAGAAAAAAAAAATCTGTTCTTTATAGATTATCCAGTCTTAAGTATTTTGGTATAGTAGCAAAAACAGCCCAAGATCTCTATAATGGGATAGTTTAACCTGAAGGGTATGGGTTGTTGGAACCCTGCTGCATAAGGCTAATCCTTGATCTTTCTTATATTAGTTCTCTCTCTGGGTCTTCAGGTTGGTCATCAGTAAGATGAAGATAAATATAGCATCTACTTCATTACAATGGACCTTAACTACAACTAACATCATCCATTATGAATATTAAAACAGTTACTATATGTAAAGGGCTCAGAATAGTGTCTAGTATGGAGCTAATTCTAAATATTAGCTATCATTACTATTGTTGTTATTATTGGGATAAATTTCTTTTTAGAAGTCAAAATAACCTTAATGTACCCACAACCACTTTTTAAAATTCCCTCAGTAGTTTAGTTCCAAGATAATTATTCCATGTAATGTGTATAACAGATTTGCCAGAATAATGGGCTATTTCATTTAGAATGACTTTAATAATAATTCAACTTGATTAATAAAATTTTAATAAATTATACATTTATATGTATATTTTCTCTTACCATTTTATCTTAGTCATGGCCAGAATAGGCAATGATATTCTCCAAATACAGGAGAAATAAAAATTATAGCAGAAGAAAAGAAAAAACAAAGTAATTCAATGAAAAAATGAATCTGCAGCTTTTGATGACATTGCACCGTCATCCACCATAAGTAGTTATTTTATGATTTGTATATTCTAAATCTTTTTGTTTATCTTTAATATAGCATTTAGCACATTTCACATGGATTCATTTGCAGATACTTTTCTGTTTAACTAGACTCTTAGTTCCTGGGATACAGAGACTGTCTACTCAATGCTGCTACTCTTATACCAAGCAGACTGTTTTGCATTAAATGTCAGCTCAGTAACTATGTGCCAAAGAAATGAGCAAATAAACTATAAGACAAGTTATTTATTCATTAGACATATGGTTCTTTGAGTAATATTGATTTTATCTAATGAATCTTCCTCAAAATTTATAATATCAGTTATTTTTATGGTAGGTAATAAAATAATGACTTACATGAAAATATATACACTAAATTCTAAGCATGTTCTTGCTTGAGGGACATTTAGAAACATCAGTGTTCTTAAATCCTTGGGAACAAATGAGACAGAATTCTAGGGCACTGAAATAGTGTAATGCTATGAAAGTTATTGACTTTCTAAAATATTTTCACCTGAGGAATGACTTGTCTAGTGACACAAACATTCAAAAATCATACTAAAATTTCCCTAATTATAGATGAGGGCTTTAATAAATATATTTTAATGCACAGGCACAGACATCTGAGGTAAAACAAAATGAATTTGTCATGATTTGATTATTTGCCTGTATCCAAATCAGCAGCAGCACTATTCCTAATCGAAGAAATCTCCCTGGTGTGAACGATAAAATCAAATACACGTCTTATTCACTGTAACTTTCTCTTATAACGCAGCTCTGAAAATCTCTCCTATTTTGTTTCATTTTTGCACTTCTTTTCAACAATCACAAAAAGAAAACGATGACTCTTTTCTTACACAAGGTTAAGGCAGCTAAAATTGTCATTCTGCCTCTGCATATCACTGCTTCTGTGATAAGAAATAATGAAAATGACTATAAGGTTATGTGTCTGGCTTGCTGTAATTTTCCAAGCAACTCACACCACAGAGTGATTCTGTAAGGGCTGAACTGAAGTTAAGTATACAGCAAGCATTCTGTATAGTTTTATGTCTTCATAATTAGTTGGTCTATTGAAGATATTTTACATCTTTCCTTTCCAATTGTTGAAGGCAATCAAAGAAATACATTCTCTTTGGAAATCACAAGATCAGAACATGGATGTGAATATGAGAAAAAAGGACTGTGTGTTCTAATGCAAGAGACACTGCCTAGGACCCAGATTCCTTTCCAATTCTTAACTAAGTGTATAACCTCCTACAATTTACTTAGGCAGGCTAGTCCTCAGTTGCCTTATTAAAATATGCCTTCCTTGCCTGAAAGCAAAGAATTAGACTTTAAACCTCAAGGTCACCATCATATCCAAACTGTCAATTGAGTTAGTTACAACATTCACGTTTATCTCACTCCATCATTAGTGTATTTGCTATATTTCCCTCTCAGTTTGCTCTCCCAAGAAATACTAAAAGAATTTCCAATAAATAGCAACTCTAGTCATCAATATCTCAGTCTCTGAATCTTGCAGTTATTTTGGTTTCTCCTCTTCATCTCACGTGCCATATCAAATTCAATAGGAAATTCTGTCAACAATATGTTCAAAGTATATACTTTATCAGATCACCTTGTAGCAGCCTCACTGCCAACACCTTCATCCACAGTCCACCATATTAGCCTGCAGTATTATGGTAGCATCCTACATGATCAATCTGTACGCAGCCTTCCCCCTGGGCTCCCAGTATATTTATTTACAACGCAGCACTCACAAAAATTACTTTGGGACACCACTTATAGTATGCCACTCCTGTTCAATGCACTCCATTGCCTGCCCATGTCACTCAGAATAAAGTCTTTAGACTGTATCGTGACTCCTAAACCTGACATACCTTTGTCTCTCTTAGTTCTTTGACTTTATCTTACAGAGCAATCCTAAGCTTGTTCACTTCACTGGACCCCCTACTGGTCCTCACACAGCCAAATTCTTCTCTGAGGATATTTCCTCTTACAATTATTTCTGTACATGTCTTCAGAGCTCACTCTTTCACTTCCTTAAGGTCTCTGCTTAAATATTACTCCATCTAAGAAGATTCCTCCTGTGACTTAACGTAAAATAGAACAATGACCACCATACTTCTCTACCTAATATGGCATTTTTAAATGACATGCATCACATTACATATTCCATACACACAGCTTTATTTTCTGTCACTATCTCCCTAGCCACTAGATTCTAAGTCCCATGCTAGTACTAAGTTTATCTATTTTTTTTTGTATGTTATGCGTAGTGTCTGGAATAGTGCTTATACCAAGTTGGCATGCAATAAATATTTTCTGAAAAAGAGAATGAATGAAGTAATGAGAAGAGAATGGGAGAAGAGGAAAATGGTAGAGGCAATAAAAATAGAAATGAAAAGGAAACAGAAATGAATGAAGAATCCTCTGTTGAATTCTTGCACTGATAAATGGTGTTCAGTAAACTGTACACATGCAAATAAAAATTGAATAACATTAGAACCTTACCTTAAAGCGTAAATAAAATTTAATTAAAACTTGATCAAATACCTTAATATAAGCCCTAAAACTACAAGACTATTAGTAGAGAACATGGGAAGAATTGTCATGGCATTGAATTTGGCAATGATTTTTTGGACATGATATCAAAACAACACATGAGAAAATAAATAAGTTAGAATCTATCAATATTATTGGGTTTTGTGCACTATCAACAGAATGAAAAGAGAATCCACAGAATGGAAGGAAATATTTGCAAATCCCATATCTGGCAAGGGAGTAATATCCAGAATATATAAGGAATATATAAGAAACTCCTACAACTCAGCAGCAAGAACAACAACAATGAGAACAACAACAACAAAAATGAACAATCCAATTAAGAAATAAATCAAGGACATGAATAGATATTTTTTAAAGAAGATACAAAAATGGCCAATAAACACGTGGAAAGTTCTTTGATGTCACCAATCATTAGGGAAATAATAACCATGATGAGATACCCCATATTACCCACTAGAATGACTGAGAGTCATCAGAAAAAAAGAAAATAATGTGTTGGCATTTTGCTGAAATGTTAGAACCCTTGTACATTGCTGGTTGAAGTATTAATGATGTAGTTCACTTTGGAAAATGATATAGCAATTCCTTTAAAAAATGTAGAATTATCTATCATCCAGAAATTCTTCTTCTAGGTATATATTCCAAAGAAATAGAAACAAGTGCTTAAACAGATATTGTAAACCCATGTTTATAGCAGCATTATTCACAATAACCAGAAAGTGGAAGCAAACCAAGTGTCCATCAGCAGAAAAATGGATAAACAGAATGTGGTATATATGTACAAGGCACTATTACCCAGCCTTAAAAAGTGAGAAAATTCTGACACAAGTTATAATATGGATAAACCTTGAAGACATGTTAAGTGAAAGAAGCCAGTCACAAAAATATAAATACAGTATGATTTTAATTATAAGGAACTTAAAGTAGTCAAATTCAGAGAGACAGAAAACAGAATGAGGATGCCAGGGGCTGGAGAAGGCAATGGAGAATTAAGGTTTAATGTGTACGGAGTTTCATTTGGAGAAGATGAATGACTTATGGTGACAGAGATTGGTGATAACTTCATAACAGGGTAAATGTACATATGGCCATAGATAAAAATGGATAAACTGGTAAATTTTATATTATGTATATTTCACAAGAATAAGAATAAACTCTGTAATATTAGACAAAAATGTGTTAGCAACTTGTATATGTTATCTAATATTTAGATAATCATGGAATGTACTATAAAATTTCTTCCTTTTGGAGAAGACAAATGGGACCAAGACATCATTTTCACAAGATCCCATGTAAATTACGAAAGGCTGATTTCAAACTAAATGTACCTGGGCTCCAAATTTTGCAATCTTTATTTTTTTCCCTGTATAAAATAAAGAAGGAAATTCACAAAATAAATTTCCTGCTTGCAGCTGTCAAATATATGTTGGCTCCTATGTGATTTTAAAGCGATACAAGAAGCATTATCTTGTTTGCTAATTTTGAGCTATTCTCGAAAAATGTTATATAATTTGTTATAATAAATTTTGAAAATATATGTAATCAAGAATCTGAGCAGTTGAAATGTTAGAGTATTATGCTTTATCATATATTGACACCAAATTTTAATCATTATCAGTTTTATGAATTGTTTGCATATAAAAGGAATGTATCTGTACATATTAGGGTAGTTTCTTAAAAATAAACATTTAAAAGATAAACGTGCTTTATGAAAATAAACAATATTCCAAAGCTTATTTGAACATATAAATGTATACTAAAATTAGAATACAGAATTTCTATTCCTAAAAATTGCCAACTGAATAAAGAAGATATGCCAAGGATTAATCTTCTGTGAACCAAGTAATTACCCTGCAATAAAATAAGAATTCTTTGCAGAGACATGCCACATATTGATGTAACTAACAAATATTCATACTATTTGCTTTTGTTTATAGTACTTTATTACACCTATTACATCTTAACTTCATAATTAAAACATTTTAAATCATATATAACATTTTTAAAGTGCCTTTTAATTAGATAATGTAATTATTTTTGGTTAAAGAGAATGCTAAATTTTTAGCATGGTAATGAATTAAGAAACCCCAGGTTGAAGCTATAGTTCAAAAGACTGAAACATCTAATTCAAATCCAATCAGCCAAATAAATGTTAGAGCATGACTCACATATTATAAATGTCTTTATTCTACTGATCACTCCCAATTATTTATGCAAATCAGTCTCACTCTGAATCTACATTTATCCATACTCACATTGGTACCATGGTTGACCATTTTCATCAGCAGCAGCATCATTATTATAATTGTTGTCATCATCATCATTATCTTCATCATTATCATTTTCAAAATGAACCACTTACCTTGTGTCAAGAACTGTACTAAGTACTTTATGTACTCCTATGAGAAAGAAATTATTATTTCTTCTTTGCTGTCACAGGGAGTTTAAATAGCTTGTTTAAAATTAGGCAGATGGTAAATAGTGGGACTGACATTTTAAATCCTGCTCTCACTGACTTATTGCAATGTCCCCCTCAAAAGCTTCCATTCACTCATTTTCTTGCATAAGTTTGATCCAAGTACAAAACCATCTGTAATCTAGGCTTTTGCAGCCATTTTCTTTATTTGCTATTCTTATTGTGGCCAAAAAAACAAACAAAAAAAATTCCCTAACTTATTTTCTAGGCAAAAACAAAAAATTCCACTGTCTGCAAAGGATATATGCTTTCCATTTTGAACAGATATTTTGATGAGAGTTGTTAGTCACCTTCTTTCCACCTCTTTTGAGTCATTGATCCACATGACTTCTTTCCCGAGTCCAGCTATTTGATTTCACTGGTGTCATTTTTAGTTTTGAGCATGGCAAGCCTCCAGATTAATATCTAACTGCAGGCATGTATTATTCAGCCCATTGCAATGTCTTTCATCTCTACTCCACCTAAAGAGCTTTGGAAGAATATAATAAACATTTTTCTAATTTTCAATTCACTTTGCCTGTTTTGGGATTTGACTTCTCACCTTTTTTGATCATTGGAGCTTAATGATAACCCTCTTCTTCTTAAGGTATACTTCTTCTTCACTTTCCTTAATTCAGTCACTTTCTGGTTTTCTGATATTTACTAATACCTCTGTCTTTTACAGCAACAATTTAAATGTGGTTGGACAACACGTCCATCTATTCACTGTGTGCTTTTTCTTCAGGAATCTATCATGCATTTCCCCCAGCTTCGAAAGTTCTCTATAATGGAAGACATTCAAATGACAACAATAGTTAACTCTCTTGCAGGTCTTAATATATGCCATTTATCATTCTAAGTGATTTTACATATTACATAAATACACACATACAAACACACACTTATTTAATCTTCAAACACCTCTATGAGGGAGATACCTATTATCCCCCTGTTACAAATGAGATAGCCAAAGCCTCGAGATGATATGTTATTGAACCAAGGTCAAAAAGCTAGGAGAAGCAGAACCAAGGAAGATTATACACATAACAAATCAAAGAATGCCTGGTCCTAAGTCCAACTTATACTACCTCGCTTCACTCAAAACAACCATGTCCAGTGCTGAACTTTTCATCTTTCCGTCTTGGTTTTCTTTTTCATGAAATGTCAATTTTAGGTGTCAACTATGCCAGTTATTTATTTGTTGTCTCTGAGTTCCAAGTCCATCTTCTATTCGCTATTCTTTATTACTGAAGGTGGCCTGTGCAGACCTAGTTTCTCAACATCCCCTAATCCTCTTAATTCTTGATAGGCTTTGTCAGATGAAAGCTATAGACAAGGATTGAAATGCAGAAGATGGGCCATAGAGAAGGCTTTAGATGTGGCATATGGGAAGAGGGTCTTCTTTTTGTAGAGCTTCAGCAGCAGCAGACCATAGGCTCCAGGCCCTAGCTTCTTCCGGCACTCTCTAGGTTTGCCTTCCTGAGCCAGCTCAGAGGGACCAGCAACAAGGCAGGGCGAGCTCTCCTCAGAGGTCCAAATACAAAGAGTGCTGAGCTGTGCTCCAAAAGAATAAACACCAGCGTGTGGGCATTGTCCTCAAAATCCTAGATTCTGATTACTCTACTATTCTTTCTTCGGTAACTTCAGTCCTTGGAATGAAAGCTGTTTCTTGCAACTACTCATTTCTGAGTCAGTTCAGTGTATGGTTTTTACATTGATGGCCACCAATCTCCACGTAATGAATGATCTGCTTTGATTCCCCCTAGCTTGATATATTTAATATAAAATTTTTTCTATTTCCCTGATACTCTAACAGTGCAACAGCCTCAGAAACAACCTTCATTCCAGCTTCCCCGTCACTATATCAAGCACATCCATTCAAGTATACCTGGATGGTATTTTCTTAATCTATCCCACCACCTAATTTTTTCAGTTGCTGGCTCAGTTAATGCCATTTCTGATCAATCCTGTAGATTGCATCGAGCCTCTAACTGGAGCTTTCCCAATGCTATTGTTGAAGAACACGATCACACTTATTTCCATATATGTAAATGAATAGTAAAATATTTGAGAAACTGGTAATTACCATTGACTCCTCCTAACCCACAGCATACATATAAGTCTTCTTAACAAGGAGTGAGAGACCGATTACCACCAGCTAAATCTGATAAATTTCATTCCTGCTGCATGCTCTAACCATATCGGCGTTCTCTTTAAAATTCCCTTTTCTTATTGTTGGCATGCATGTAGTATAATCCTTTATGATCTAAGAGAAAAGTTCTACTAAAAAAGTTAAGGTTCAGGATTGCCTGTGGTTTCGCAGCACCATATGTCTAGCTTTTGTATTTTCAACTCATATTTCACTACAGTCTATATAGCAGTGAAGGCTCACACATTGTTCCGTCTTTGCAAGTCTGCAGGTTTGTAGCACAGTTTAAACACTAAAATGTGCTCATTGAATAATTTAAGGACTTCTAATGATGCTTTTCTTTCATAATCATGGGTAAAAACCTGAAGAACAAAATGAGAAAAAGTTTGATATACCTGTTTGAGTTATGCACTCTGAGTTTTATATACTCCCCTTAAATAATTGCTCAAAATGAATAACCATTGATGGTAGAAAATGCCAAAACCTTATCCTATCGGAGAACTTTCTTTAAGTAATACTGCTTCTCCTTCAGCTGGGGTTTTGACTACTACTACTCAAAGACCTTTGTACCAATACAATGAATTTGTATTTGTCTGTCTTTTCCCCCCGCTTTATTTCCTCTAGAAAAAAAAAATAAAAAAGATACATGTGCAGAACATGAAGTTTTGTTATATTGGTATTTGTGTGCCATGGTGGTTTGCTGCACCTATTGAACTAACCTCTAAGTTCTCTCCCCTCACCCCCACCCACCAACAGGCCCTGGTGTCTGTTCTCCTCTCTGTGTCCATGTGCTCCCAATGTTCAACTCCCACTTATGAATCAGAACATGTGTTTGGTTTTCTGTTTGTGTGTTAGTTTGTTGAGGATGATGGTTTCCTGCTTCATGCATGTTCCTGAAAAAAACATGATCTCATTCCTTTTTATGGCTGCATAGTATTCCATGATGCATATGTACCTCGTTTTCTTTTTCCAGCCTACCACTGATGGGCATTTGGGTTGGTTTCACATCTCTGTTATTGTAAACAGTGCCGCAATAAACATATGTGTGCATGTGTCTTTATAGCAGAATGATGTATATTCTTCTGGGTATATACCCAGTAATGGGATTGGTAGGTCAAATGGTATTCCAGTTCTTGATCCTTGAGGAATTGTCATAGTGTCTTCCACAATGGTTACACTGATTTATATTCCCACCAATAGTGTAAAAACGTTCTTATTTCTCCACGACCTCATCAGCACCTATGGTTTCCTGACTTTTTAATAATTGCCATTCTGATTGGCATGATGATATCTCATTGTGGTTTTGATTTGCATTTCTCTGATGATCAGTGATGTTGAGCATTTTTTCATATGTTTGTTGGTCGCATAAATGTCTTCTTTGAGAAGTGTTTGTTCATATACTTTGCCCACTTTTCGATTTTTTTTTCTTGTAAATATGTTTTAAGTTTTTGTAAATTCTGGATAATAGATCTTTGTCAGATAGGTAGATTGCAAAAATTTTCTCCCATTCTATAGGTTGCCTGTTCAGGCTGAAGACAGCTTATTTTGCTGTGCAGAAGTTCTTTAGTTTAATTAGATCCCGTTTGTCAATTTTGGCTTTTGTTGCAATTGCTTTTGGCATATTTGTCATGAAGTCTTTGCCAAATGCTTATGTCCTGAATGGTATTGTCTAGGTTTCCTTCTAGGGTTTTTACGGTTTTGGGTTTTACATTTAAGCCTTTAATGCATCTTTAGTTAATTTTTGAATAAGGAGTAAGGAAGGGGTCCTTTTTCAATTTTCTGCATGTGGCTAGCCAGTTTTCCCAGCATCACTTACTGAATAGGAGGTCCTTTCCCTATTGCCTGTTTTTATCAGGTTTGTCAAACATCAAATGGTTGTACATGTGTGGTGTTATTTCTGAGGTTTCTGTTCTGTCTGTTTTGGTACCAGCACCATGCTCTTTTGGTTACTGTAGCCTTGTAGTATAATTTGAGGTCAGGTAGCATGATGCCTCCAGCTTTATTCCTATTGCTTAGCATTATCTTGGCTATATGAGGTATTTTTTGATACCATACGAAATTTAGAATAGTTTTTTCTAATTCCATGAAGAATGTCAATGGTAGTTTGATGGGAATAGCATTGAATCTATAAATTACTTTGGGCACTATGGTCATTTTCATATTGATTCTTCCTATCCATGAGGATGGGAGGTTTTTCTATTTGTTTGTGTCCTCTCTTATTTCCTTGAGCACTGGTTTGTAGTTCTCTTTGAAGAGGTCCTTCACATCTGTTGTTAGCTGCATTCCTAAGTAGTGTATTGTATACTACTCCTAAGTATTTGTATTCAATTGTGAATGGGAGTTCATTCATGATTTGGCTCTCTGCTTGTCTATTATTGGTGTGAAATAATTAACAAAATAAACTGCTAGGTAGACTGATAAAGAAGAGAGAATAATCACATAAACACATTAAAAATGATAAAGAGGATACCACCACTGAATCCACAGAAATACAAAATACCATGAGAGAATACCATAAACACCTCCATGTATATAAATTAGAAAATCTAGAAGAAATGGACACAATTCTGGACACATACACTCTACCCAGACTAACCCAGGAAGAAGTTGAATACCTGAATAGACCAATAACAAGTTGTGAAAATGAGGCAGTAATTAATAGCCTAGCAACTAAAAAAAGCCTAGGACCAAGCAGATTCACAGCTGAATTCTACCAGAAATACAAAGAATAGCTGATATGAGTCCTTCTGAAACTATTACAAATAATTGAAAAGGAGGGATGCCTCTAGGCTTTCTACTCCCCAACTCATTTTATGAAGCCAACATCATCCTGCTACAAAAGTCAGGAACAGACAAAACAAAAAAAGAAAACTTAATGCCAATATCTCTGATGAACATTGATGCCAAAATCCTCAATAAAATAATGGCAAACTGAATCCAGCAGCACATTGAAAAACTTATCCACCATGATCAAGTCAGCTTCATTCCTGGGATGCAAGGCTGGTTCAACATAAGCAAATCAATACATGTAATCCATCACATAAATAGAACCAAGGACAAGAACCACACGATTATCTCAACAAATGCAGAACAGGCCTTTGATAAATTCAATATCCCTTCACATTAAAAACTGTCAATAAAGTAGGTAGTAATGGAATATATATCAAAATAATAAGAGCTATTTATGACAAACCCACAGCCAATATCATATTGAATGGGCAAAAGCTGGAAGTATTCCCTTTGAAAAACGGTACAAGACAAGGATGACGTCGCTCACCACTACTATTCAACTTTTCAATCCTATTCATAGTATTGGAAATTCTGGCCAGGATAATCAGGCAAGAGAAAGAAATAAAGGGTATTGAAATAGGAAGACAGGAAGTCAAGCTGTCTCCGTCTGCAGATGACATAATTTTATCTTTAGAAAACCCCATCATCTCAGCCCCAAAACTCCTTGAAGTGATAAGCAACTTCAGCAAAGTCTCAGGATACAAAATCAATGTGCAAAAATCACAAGTATTTGGTTGACTTTATCTTTTTCAAGACTGTTCTCTATCTTGACTCGAACTGTGGGGTTATGCTAGACTAACTCACGGTAACTTAGCCAGAATGGTACTCTAAGCATGGAATACCATACACAACTAAATCCACAAAAAAGACCTCACAACATTCATGTTTATATATGCAAATCAGAGTTGTTGATGAATCAAAAGATGAGACACTCTGAACAGATATAAGGGCATAAGATGGAGTCGTGAATGTTCATGGGTTGAGGCTCAAGAGTGAGCAGAAGTTACAAATGATATTTATTACATATTACATTTGTAGATTTTCCACTTCTATTCTATCTATAACATTCTGAAAATTTGAAGTAAAGTTTAAAAAAACAAAAAACAAAAAACGGTTTTGTAACTTGACCATCTAGATGTAGGGGAAATTTTCTGCAATGCTTAACATTTCCCTGAATACTAGAGTTGATTCAGCTGATCTGGGTTGCTAAGGGGAGATTTTCTTCCTCTGTCATTACCCCTACCTGTATTTCTTCTCCTAAGAGACCAAAAGGCAATTTCAGATTTGCATTTCACCACCATAACTTCAAGCCTGATTGGCTTTTTCCCTCTAGGTTTGTTATCCCTAGTTAAAATAGTCAGATTCTGTTTCAACTTTTTATTTTCATCAGGATGCTTTGAGGGTCTGCAGTTGGTCTGGTTAATAAATTAAATATTGTGATTTTTAAAACACTATATTTTATAATGGAAAATAGAAATATCCAACAGTATAACTGCAAAGCTAAAAAAAAAAAAATCTAAAATGAGTAATATGCAGAAGCCTACGGATTCCTCCAACTTATTCAAAAACAATTTTATGTGTGCCCAATTACCATCATAGACTTAAATTTGTATTTCATAAACAGGTTAGCATTCAGTGAAACGAGAAATTTACTCTTAATGTTATCCATTACTTACTGCTATATAAGATTTTGTTTTTTCATATTTAACCACATAAATTTATGTTCTATTTTAATGCATTCATATTATCCATATTTATTTACATTATGCCTTTATAATGTCTAACTTAGCTAATATGGGTATTACTTTGGTTCTTTCAGTGATTAATTTGATTGTATGGTAATTGATTATAGCATGTTATTGCATTTGCTTGCCTAAAAAGGTCTCAGAAACTACCTGTCAGATCACATATAATATTATTAAATAAAATCAGTGCCAGAAAAATAATTAAATACAATTATAATTGATGGTAGAACTATTTTACTGCATAAACACATTAGTATATCTATGATTGAATATATCAAAATATTTTATTTTAGTATATTGTAGTCAATAAATGTTATTTTTAATAGAATTTATGTTTAAAATTTTAAGAATGACAAAATATGATATACTTTTAAATTTTGATGGAGGATAATTGTAAATATATAGATTGCAATTCAAATAATTTGACAAGTTAAATAGAATATATTCTCAAGGAATTTATATGTAAAATGCATCCTTAGATATTTAATTTGTAATTTATCATGGAGCTTTTGTAAATATTGAGACACTTTTACTTAACCACTTAACGGGAAGTGTGTATATTTCCCACTCTTAAAAATGTATGGGACTCAAAAATTCCAATTATTTAACAAAATGAAAAGTAAGCTAGAACCAGATGATTATGTAGGAGTTAAAACCTTCTACAATACCTGCTTTATCATTTTGGGAGAGAATGAATATTTAGCATCCTTCCTGGAAGGTATGGACATCTGTTCGTCTTCTAAGTCAATGACTGACAGATGACTGTACATCTGTTTGCATACAAAGAGAGAGATGGCAAGGCAGGGTGTTGTTTCTGCATTTTTTGTTTGTTTTTCATCACAATTTTCCATTCTGACACTCCACCTAACAGCAGTATTTTGATAGATCCCAGAATATATTGTCATAATAGGTCAGAGTTATAGTGTTTACTAATTTGATAAGCAATATTCTGAATATTTTCAATATACACACTTTTAAAACTCATCACAAATAACTATTAAACAGCAACCATTCTTATCTTTGTTTTACAAACAAGAAACTGAGGCACAGACATATCAAGGTATTTTTCAAGAGTGCACAGCTAATATGTGAGGGATCCAGAAATTAAATGTAGGCAGTCTTATTCTGAGATCTTTGCCATTACATATTACTCTGCTTTATCTTTCAAAAGTATAAAATGTGTAGTACTGGAAAAGTTAAGTCTATCTTTTCATCTCAGAGAAAAATTTCAACTAAAGTAATACTTCTTATGTACTTAATACTAGAAATCTACTAATAAAGGGGGATTCAGTGTCCTACTTTTTATATATTATAGCACATATGAAATAGAATTTGAACAGATGCCAATATTTCTACAACAGAGTTTCCAAATGAAATATGTATTGGTCATTTGATCAGGATGTAGATGTAGATAGCTACATTCCTACGTTCTTCCATGATTCTAAGCATGATTACTCATTTACTCAATTTACAGATACCTCATCCACAAATTCTCTCAATTACAGCATTATTGTAATTATCTGAATTTTTTGCCACATGAGGCTTATGCATCTAAAGAAATGTTTCAAAGAACCTGGTTTTGTACGGTTTAAGTGCATGCCATTGGCCTGGGGAAAGAGTGTTTTAATAGCATGAAGTGACGCTGTTAATGCATATAATTAATTCCCTCCTTTCTCTCTTTTTTTTTTGTTTTTTTCTTTTGAGATGGAGTCTTGCTCTGTTGCTCAGGCTGGAGTGCAGTGTCACGATCTTGGCTCCCTGAAACCTCCGTCTCCTGGGTTCAAGCAATTCTTCTGCCTCAGCCACCCAAGTAGCTGGGACTACAGGCACCCACTGCCACATCTGGCTAATTATTTTTATTTTAGTAGAGACGGGGTTTCACAGTGTTGCCCAAGGTGGTCTCGAACTCCCAAGTTCAGGCAATCTGCCTGCCTTGGCCTCCCAAACTGCTAGGATTACAGGCGTGAGCCACCATGCACAGCCTCTCATTTTTCTGTTATTGCATTTTCCTCTTTATAGCTAGAATTTGCACTATATGAATACAATGTTCTAGACAATAAATCACAATATGTCAAGCAAATAATTATCTTTATAAATATAAAAAATAAAAACTGTCCATTAGTTCTAATTTTAAGTGTTCTAAGAATGCATACAAGAAGCTCAGTCTTCAAAATACCCTTGACATGACAATTACAACTCACGAAGTTACAGTTGGAAGACACAGAAAGTTTTCTTGCACAAATACCACTCCACAGTGGCAGTGATCACGATTTTGTCCTAGGGCACACAGCCAGTCTTGCTATTTGCTGTTGCAGAGTCCTAAAATTTTGGCATGGCATTTATTTCTGGGAACGATTAAAGTCAGAATACTGTATGGCTGTTTAGAGAGCAATATGTGTTACATGTAAGGTAAAAGTATAAAGGGGATAATAACATGTACCATTAGAAAAACAGCATTTGACTTCTAGGACAGAATGACTAGAATTATAGGCATAAGCTCTGATATGGTTTGGCTCTGTGTCCCCGCTCAAATTTCACTTTGAATTATAATAATCCTCATGTGTCAAGGGCAGGACCAGGTGGAGATATTTGAATTACGGGGGTAGTTTCCCCTATGCTGCTTTCATGATAGTCCTCATGAGATCTAATGGTTTTACAAAGAGCTTCCCCCTTAAATGGGCACTCATTCCCTCTCCTACTGCCCTGTGAAGAGGTGCTTGCCACCCCGATGTAAGTTTCCTGAAGCCTCCCCAGCCATGTGGAACTGTTAATCAATTATATCTCTTTTATTTAAAAAAAAAATTATCCAGTCTTGAGTAATTTCTTCATAGCAGGGTGACAGTGACTAATACAGTAAATTGTTACTGAGTAGTGAGGCACTGGTGGAAATATACCCATAAATGTGGAAGTGACTTTGGAACTGGGTAACAGGCAGAGATTGGAACAGTTTGGAGGGCAAATAAAAACAGAAAGCTGTGGGAAAGTTTGGAACTTCTTAGAGACTTGTTGAATAGCTTAGTCCAAAATGCTGATAGTGATATGGACAGTGAAGTCCAGGCTGAAGTGCTGAAGTGATCTCAGATGAAGATGAGGAACTTGTTGGGAATTGGAGGAAAGGTCACTCTTAACTATGCTTTAGTAAAGAGGCTGGCAGCATCTTGCCCCTGCCCTGGATATCTGTGGAACTTTGAACATAAGAGAGATGATTTAGGGTATCTGGCAGAAGAAATTTCTAAGCAGCAAAGCATTCAAGAGGTGATAGAGAATAAAAGTTTGAAAAGTTGGCAGCCTGATGGCAGTAGAAAAAAGAAACCCATTTGTTTTAAGAGAAACGTAAGCCTGCTGCAGAGATTTGCATAAATAACAAGGAGCCAAAGGCTAATCACCAAGACTATGGGAAAAAATGTCTCCAGGGCATGTCAGAGGCCTTTGGAGCACCCCCACCAATCACAGGCCTCAAGGCTTAATAGGAAAAAGTGATTTCCTGGGTCTGGCCCAGGGCCCCCCTGCTGTGTGCAGCCCAGGGACTTGGTGCCCTGTGACTCAGTTGCTCCAACTGTGGCTAAAAGGGGCCAAGGTACAGCCCAGGTCATTTCTTCAGAGAGGACAAGCCTCAAGCCTTGACAGCTTCCACATGGTGTTGGTCCTGAGGATACACAGAAGACAATAATTGAGGTTTGGGAACCTTCTCTTGGATTTCAGAGGATTCAGGGAAACACCTGGACGTCCAGGAAGAAGTGTGCTGCAGGGGCAGAGCCCTCATGAAAAAACTTTGCTAGGGGAATGCAGAAGGGAAATGTGGGGTTGACACTCCACACAGAGTCCCCACTGGGGCACTACCCAGTGGAGCTATGTGAAGAGGTCCATTGTCCTCCAGACCTTAGAATGGGAGATCCAACAACAGCTTGCACTGTGCATCTGGAAAACCCATAGACACTCAATGCCAGCTGTAAAAGTAGCTGGGATGGGGGCTTTACCCTGAAAAGCCACAGGGGCAGAGCTGCCCAAGGCCATGGAAACCCACCTCTTGCATCAATGTGACCTGGATGTACGAGATGGAGTCAAAGGATAATATTTTGGAAGTTTAAGGTTTAATGACTGCCCTATCCTGTAGCCCCTTTGTTTTGGCCAATTCCTTTCATCTGGAATGGGTGTATTTAGCCAATGCCTGTACCCCTATAGTATCTAGGAAGTAACTAACTTGCTTTTGATTTTACAGGCTCATAGGTGAAAGGGACTTGCCTTGTCTTGCCTCAGATGAGATTTTGGACTTGGATTTCGGGTTAATTCTGGAATGAGTTAAGACTTTGCAAGACTGTTGAGAAGGCATGACTGTTTTGAAATGTGAGGACATGAGATTTGGGAGGGTCTAGAGGCGAAATGATATGGTTTGGCTGTTTCCCCACCCAAATCTCATCTTGAAGTGTAATCCCCATAATCCTTACATGTCATGAGAATAACCCGATGGGAGGTAATTGAATCATGGGGGTGGTTTCTCCCATGCTGTTCTTGTGAAAGTGAGTGAATTCTTACGAGATCTGATGGTTTAGTAAGTGTCTGGCATCTCCCCTGCTGGCATTCATTGTCTCTGCGGCTACCTTGTGATGAAGGTGCCTTCCTCCCCTTTGCCTTCTGCTATGATTGTCGGTTTCCTGAGGCCTCCCCGGCCACGTGGAACTGTGAATCAAGTAAAACTCTTTCCTTTATAAATTGCCCAGTCTTGGGTATTTCTTCATAGTAGCATCAGGAAGGATTAATACAAGGTTAAAGGGAACAAACACTGTGTTCTAAAAAAACGATGTCAAATATTTCATTAAATCCGAAAATTATTTTAGACATACAGACCCTTTTGAATTTAGTTAGGGGAACATATTATCCTTCTTGTACTTTTCAGTTAATGATAAGAATCAAAGAGATGAAATCTATCTTTAGAAAACATCAGACTTTGAGGACTAATGATAGAACACCCAGCTTCAAATCAGCAATCAGAATAAAATTGCTGGGTCTTTTGCTTATAAACTATGTGAGTTTCAAAACAGGGGGATTGAATACATATTATCATTAAGTGGATATTAAATCTTCCCAAGTCTTGGTCAAGTGTCATGGCTCACACCTATAATCCCAACACTTTGGGTAGTCAAGGCAGGCAGATCTCTTGAGCTCAGGAGTTCGAGACCAGCCTTGAAACCTTATCTCTACAAAAAAGTACAAAATTTGCTGAGCTTGGTGATGTGTGTCTGTAGTCTCAGGTACTGAGGAGGCTGAGGTATAGGATAGCTTGAGCCTGGGGAGGATGAGGCTGGAGCGAGCTGTGATTGGGCCACTGGACTCCAGCCTGGGCAACATAGTGAGAGCCCATTTCAAACAAAAAAAGACAATTTTTAAAAATAGCTAAAGGAACAGAAAACTTCCCAAGTCACATGCCAAAAGGATAAAAGTTCCTTTTGTGACACGTCATGAAATATTCTGCATCCCACAATCCCATGACATGTAATTAAAATGATTGTAAACTACAATACAGATGCAGGTGATTCTTATTTGTAGTTTTACAAATTGAAAAAGAAATTACTAATGGTTACAAGGGCCTTATTCAACTAAAAAGTCACTCTTTTTTCATAATTTGAAATAGAAGTTTTTATTTTCATTGTTTTCCTGTAACCTAATGGTATTATCTTCTTAAGGTTGCTGTAAGAAAGTATCACAGAGTGACTTAAAACAACAGACATTTGTTGTCTCATAGTTCTGGAATCCAGAACTGTGAAACTAAGTATCAGTAGAGCAATACTTTTTCTAAAACCTGCAGCTGAGAAATCCCCTTGCCTATTGTAGCTTCTGGTGTTTGCCACCAATCCTGGGCATTCTTTGGCTAATAGATGCATTACTCCAATCTCTACTTCTGTCCTCCTATAGCCATCTTCTCCCTGTGTGCCTGTATTCACATTTTCTCTTCTTCTTCTAAGGACATGAATCATATTGGATCTGAAAACACTCTGATAATGTCACCTTAAATTGATTACATTTGCAAAGATCCCATTTCAAAATAAGGTCACATTCATATTTATGGATGGTTAGGACTTCAAGGTAACTTTTTGCCAGACACAGTTCAATTGATGACATTGGTGAAGGCAAAATAGGATAGCATATGAGCATGAGCGTGGGATATTACTAAATGTAAAGAGTAAAGGTTTTTTTGGTTTTTTGTTTTTTTTTTTTTGGTCAATGCAGCATTTTAGTACTTTGTACCTGGATAAGACCACACTTATCATTTGAATCAAAACATATAAATAGCTACATATAACAAACAATATCTATAAACCAGTAATATATGATAAAATAAGTATATAATATATGAATAAAAGAATATTACTTATTTCTGCTATAGAAAATAATATAATCTGCTAAGCAAGTAAAATGCCCAGATCAAGGAGAACTTGATTCTGCCAGTATATTTGCTATTATTTATTTCACTAGGAAGAAGAGACAGAGAAGCACATTCCACAAAAGAGAAAAAGTGCAGAAAATAAAGATACTCAAGGAGTGTTTGGGGGACAATTAAACTGCTTGCTTGAGTTAAAAATATCGGTGAAAGCAATCATTGGGAAAACATTCAGGCAAGGTAGCAGCAATCCAGGGACATTATAAAAATCTGAAATTGATTCCAGAACAGGAAGAAGTCATTACAGGCACTACCACAGGACAGTAGGATGATACTAAAATATTCTCAGAGCATTAGGTATTAATGTGGACTAGGATTTAAAAATCAGGGACAGAAAGTACAATAGGCTTGTACTGTATTAATCTAATTATATATGCTTCTGGTGACAGCATATGCTGACAAACTGCTCTACTTTCCTGGAGTACTACAGTGAATTTGTAAACTGGAGCATTCCAGGACACATTATTGAGGAAAATATAGGGACACCTGTAAAAAATTTAACAGTCTATAACTTTTAGATTATTTAGAATCATTTTGTTAATGAACAGAACTATTAGTTTTTGCCTAGGGGTGCTAAGAAATTGATTGAAATACATAACCATGAACTGAAAGAGATTGAGAATCTTTAGCTTATTAATCGAAGAATGAAATTTTGCCCCTCAGAGTTGCTCCGTAGCTTTGTATAGTTTTATATACACTTCCGTATTTTGTTATCTTGTCATTTAGATCATTTTTATTAAAAATCAGTTTGTTGATATTGTACTGGTATAAAAAATAGTCAACCTCTTCTTTAACTTTTTTCTAGTGTTATTGGAGGCAAAAATTAGAGAAATAATATTTTGCCCAAACAAAACAATATTTTACTCTTAATGAATTTTACTCTTCCACATTCAGGGTTTATTTTTATTTTTTATTTTTATTTTTTGAATTTTGCTAAGATGATTTTCAGAATTATTGTTACAACTTTTATATTTTAGTTTTTACCATTAGCTTTAATATTTTACTTTAATTTGCATACTATATATTTTTATCTCATCTATTTGATTCCTGAGTCAACTGCAAAACACATACCTATATTAATAATAAAATTGAGAGAGACTGGGAGTTTCTTGCAAAATGGCAGCATAGAAGCCAACTAGCTTCACTCCCATTCAGAAGAAAACAAAACAAAACAAAACCAACATTATAGCACTGAGGTTATCCCCAGAAACACCCTAGAACTCAAATATGAGAATGAGGCAGTACTTAGTGCCACAGAGAAGTAAAACAAAAGACAAAAAGACTGAGCCGAGACTCAAATAATTGGACTTCCATGTCTTTGATGGTGCTCTCCCCAGTCTGTCTGGCACCAAGTCTGTGAAAAATGTTCCTGCTACTCATGGTTTCTGTCCTGGGAATAATGTGATGGAGATGAACAATCAGCCTCCCCAACCTCTTGGGTTGCCCAGAGGAGACCTATCCATGGTTGAATTCGTGGGAAGCATCACAAGTGTTTAAAGGGATAAATATATCTGAGCACAACCAGAAATCAGGGGGTCAGTGAGTCTTCCATCCCCAGCTATGGAAACCAGCTGTAACTGCCCTGTAACTCAACCAAAGGAGACAACAAATCATGGTGGTTGCTCCATAGCATCACACTTGAGGAGGTATGTTCCATAGTTCCCCTGAAAAAAAACACCAGCCAGCTTTACAACACTGCCGATACATTCCCTTTGGGACTTCCCCTGAAAAGGGACAGGCAGTGTTTTGATAGTTTACTATATCCAAAGCAAATGTGGGCTTGAAGCACCACTGAGTGGCAAAAAGGAGGCAGTGACATAGTAGAGGGAAAAAGAGAGAGAGAGAGAGAGAGAGAGAAATTCAACAGGTAAATTATAAAGAATCTCTAAGAAAATGTATCCAATAAAAAACAAAACAAGTCAGACAGAGAAGATTGGACAAAGAACTAATCCTTCAATGCACAGGCATAGACATACTTCCACAAGAAACAACAATAATAGAGAACCATGACCTCCCAAAATGGAAAAATAAGAAACCAAGTATTGACCCTAATAAGATGGCAATATGTGAGTGTTCTGAGCAATAATTTAAAACAGCTGTTTTAAGAAAACTCTATTATTGCCAAAATCACAGTAGATAAGGGTAGAATATATCAAGCAGAGCAAATAATCAGTGAGCTCAAAGATAGGCTATTAGAAAACATAGAGGAGAAAAAGAGAAAAAGAATGAGAGCGAAGAAATAGAACCTGCAAATAGAGAAAATTATCTGAAAAGACAAGTCTAAGAATTATTAATGTTCAAGAGGGAACTGAGCAATAGTGAGGGAAAGAAAGAAAGAAATAATCATAGAAAACTTCTCAAAACTTGAGAAATATATACACATCCAGGTACAGAAAGGTCAGAGAACATCAAATGGATCTAGCCCAACTAAAATAATCTCAAAGCACATAATAACCAAACTCTGCAAAATAAAGGACAAAGAGAGGATTCTAAAATCAGCAAGAGAAAAGAAGCAAATAACATATAAAGGAGCTCCAATTTAACAATTCATCTAAAAATGGACTTCTCATCAGAAACCATACAGGCCAGAAAGAAGTGAATGACATTTTTAAAATGTTTTAAGGAAAAAAATTGTGCTACACAAAAATACTGTATTCAGCAATTCTGTCCTTCAAATATGAAGGAGACAGAATTTTTTTCCCAAACAATACCTGAGAGAATTAATGAACCACAGGACTTATTTTACAGGAAATGTTAAAGGCAATTCTTGAATCTAAAAGAAAAATACACTAATGTGTAAAAAGAAAATATTTGAAGGGTATAAATCCCACTGATAAAATTAAGTGCACAAATCCAAAATATTCTAATACCATAATTATAACGTGTAATTCACTAATAACTGTAGAATGAAGCCCAAAAGAGAAACCTATTAAAAATAAGAATAGCCACAGTAACCTGTTGCGAGGTATGCAATATGAAAATATGTAAATTGGGAAACAAAAAATCAAAGACGGGGAGCTAAAGGGGGGAGCTACAGTGTAGAGGGTTTTATTTTTCTTTCTTTTTGTTCTTTGTTCCTATTCTTTTCTTTGTGATCGAGGTCATCATTTCTCTAAAATAAATTGTTTAAGTTGTTTTTATAAGTGCATGTTACCAATAATGCATAAAATTATAAAAGACTCACTAAAAAAAGCAATAAACTAAAATACTTTACCAGAAAAAAAATACTTAACCACAAAGAGAAAACAGTAAGAAAGGGAGGAAGGAAGAACAGAACTGCAAAACAACCAGAAATCAAGCAACAGAATGGCAATAACACGTCGTTTTTATCAATAACACTGAATATTGATGGACTCAATTATCCAGTTAAAACACATAGAGTGGCTAAATGAATACAGGGACAAGAACCCACTTAACCTATAAATGCATACATATACTGAAGGTAAGAGTGTTAAAGCAGATACTACATGCAGCTAGAAACCGAAAATGAGCAGGAGGAACTATACACAGAACGTAAAATGACAAAAATGACAAAATGTTAAAGATTATACCAAGAGACAAAGAAAGTCACTATATAATAATAAAAGATCAGTTCAGCAAGAGGATACATCAATTGTAAATATGCACCCAACATTGGAACACCCAAGTATAGGCAACAAACAATAGATCTAAAGGGAGAGATAGGCTGCAATATTATAGTAGTAAGGGACTTCAACATCCCACTCTCAGTAATGGACCATTCATTCAGAAAGAAAATCAATAAAGAAACATCAGAATTAAACTACACACTAGACCAAAGAGGCTTAACTCACATTTACAAAACATTTCACGCAACTTCTGCAGAATACACACTGTTTCCATCATCACATGGAACAATCTTCAGAATAGACTGTATCTTAGGTGACAAATCAAATCTGAACAAATTGAAAAAACAAGAAATCATATAATCTTTTATGGCAACAATGAAACAAAACTAGAAATCAATAACAAAAGAAAACTAAGAAACTACACAAACACATGGAAATTAAACAACATGCTCCTGAATGACCAACATGTCAATGAAGAAATTAAAAAGAAAATTTAAACAATTGCAAATGTAAATACAACACAGCAAAATCCATGGGATATGGCAAAAGCAGTACTAAGAGGGAAGTTGATAACAATAAACATCTATATCAAAAAAATGTAAAGACTTAAATAAACAAGTGACACACATTAAGGACTTAGAAAAGCAAGAACAACCCAAACCCAGAATTAATAGAGGGGATGAAACAATAAAGATTAGAGCAGAGATAAATAACAGTGAGACTAAAAATAATACAGAAGATTAACAAAATGAAGTTGATTTTAAGAAAGATAAACAACATCAACAAAACTTTCAGCTAGACAAACTATAAAAAAGAAGACCTAAAGAAAAAAATTCAGAAATGAAAAATGAGTTATAGCAACTTATACCACAGAAATGCAAAAAATCATTAGAGACTATTATGAACAACTATATGCCAACAAATTGGAAAACCTAGAAAAAAAAACTGAAAAGTTCCTGGACACATACAATCTACCAAGGATGAACCACGAAGAAACAGAAAATCTTAACAAACCAAAAATGAGTAGTGAGATTGATGCTATAATGAAGTCTTCCATTAAAGAAAATCCCAAAACCTAATGGATTCATGGATGAATTCTACCAAACATTTAAATAATTCCATTTCTATTCAAAGTCTTCAAATAATTAAAGTTTAGAATATTTCCAAAGTTATTCAATGAGGTTAGTATTAACCTGACATCAAAACCAGGTAAAGATACAAGAAAAAAGAAAACTATAGGTTAATAATACTGATGAATACATATGTCAAAATTCTCAATAAAATATGAAATAATATTTTACAACCCATTAAAATATCATTTACCATAATCAAGGGGGGGGGGGTCATCCCAGGATAAATATATGTATACATCCCACTATGCAAGAATGATTTAACAAACAAAAATCTATAAACATGATACATCACATTAACACAACAATGAACAAAATCTATATGATATCAATAGGTGCTAAAAAAGCATTAGACAAAATTCAACATTCCTTTAATGATAAAAAACTCTCAACAAACTTGGTGTAGAAGGAATGTATCTCAAAATAATAAAGGTCATATAGGAGAACCCCACAACTAACATCACATTGAACAGGGGAAAATTGAAATTTCTTTCTCCAAGATCTAAAACAAGGATGCCCATTATCTCTACTTTTATTCAATGTAATACTGGAATTCCCAGCCAGAACAATTTTTTAAGCAAGAAAGAAAAATGAAGGGCATCTATTGAAAATAAATAAGACAAATTATCCTTGTGCACAGGCAACATGCTAATATACGGAGAAGAGAAAAAAAAAAAATACTAAAGACTACCTAAAACTGTCAGAACTAATGTACAAATTTAGTAAATCTACAGAATATAAAGTCAACATAAAAGAGCAGTAGCTTTTACATAAGCCAACATTGAACAACGTGAAAAAAATAAAAAAAGTAATCCCACTTACAAATAATATAAAATATGTAGAAATAAATTTAGTCAAAGAAGTGAAAAGATCTATAAAAGGAAAATTATAAAATACCAATGAAAGAAATTGAAAAGAACATAAAAAATATTCCAAGCTCATGTATAGGAAAATAAATATTGTTAAAATGACAATAATACCTGTATTAGTCCATTTTCATGCTGCTCATAAAGGCATACCAGAGACTGGGAAATTTACAAAAGAAAGAGGTTTAAGGGACTTATAGTTCCATGTGGCCGAAGAAACTCACAATCATGGCAGAAGGTGAAAGGCACATCTTACATGGCAGCAGGGAAGAAAAAGAACTTGTGCAGGAAAACTGCTGTTTTTAAAACAACCAGATCCTGTGAGACCTATTCATCATGAGAACAGCACAGGAAAGGCCCATCCTATGATCCAATTATCTCCCCTACAGGTCCCTCCCACAACATGTGAAAACTATAGGAGCTACAAGATGAGATTTGGGTGGGGACACAGAGCCAAACCATATCAATACCTAAAGCAATTTACAGATTTAATGCAATAATTATATAAGCAAATAGAAATAACAATCCTAAAATTTATATTTAACTACAAAAGACCCGAATAGTCAAAGCAATCCTGAGCAAAATGAACAAAACTGGAGGAATCACACTATCTGACTTTAAAATATAGTGTAAACCTATAGTAATGAAAACACCATTGTACAGGCATGAAAACAAACACCAACTGAATGGAATAGAGAATTAAATATCCATGCATTTAAATTTAATCCATGCATTAAATTTTCAACAAAGACACCAACTGTATTAGTTGTGTATCAAGATACTGCTATCAAGTATCTGCTATCAAGATACTACCCAATGCTGAGTAAATTATAAAGAAAAGAGGTTTAATTGACTTACAGTTCTACATGGCTGGGAAGGCCTCAGGCACTTACAACCAAGGCAGAAGGTGAAAAAGGCATGTTTTACATGGCAACAAGCAAAAGAGAAAGTGTGTGAATGAGAGACTGTCAAACATTTACAAAACCATCAGATCTTGTGAGAAATCCCTCCATCACTATCATGAGACCAGCATGGGGGAACCACCCCCATGATTCAATTGCCTTTCCCCAAGTCCAACCCTCACACATTGGGATTATGGGGATCACAAACATGTGGGGATTATGGGGATTACAATTCAAGATGAGATTTGTGTGGGGACACAGAGCCAAACCATATCACCAACAATACACAATCAGGAGAGGACAGTCTCTTCAATCAACAGTAGTGGAAAAACCGGATTACCATCTGCAAAACACTAAATGTAGACTCTGATCGCTCACTATATTTAAAAAAAAAATGTAAAAAAGATTTAAAGACTTAAACCTAAGACTGGAAACTATGAAACTACTAGAAGAAAGTATTGCAGAAATGCTCTAGAGTATTGGTCTGAGCAAAGATATTTTTGTGTAAAATCCCAAAAGCACAGGGAACAAAACCAAAAGTAGGCAAATGGGATTACATCAAGGCAAAATGCTTCTGCACAGCCAAAGAAATAATCAAGAATGTGAAGTGACAACTCAGAAAATGGGGAAAAATATAAGCAAATTACTCATCTGACAAGGGACTAATAACCAGAATATATAAAGAATATATAAAGATCAAACAACTCAATAGCAGTAAAGAAAAAACACAAAATCCCCACAAAGAATCTGATTAGAAATTGGGCAAAAGCTCTGAAGAGACATTTCACAAAAGAAGTCATACAAGTGGCAACAGGAATATGAGAAAGTGCTCAACATCACTAATCACCAGGGAAATGCAAATCAAAACCACAATGAGACATTATCCCATTTCAGTTAAAAACACTTCATTAAAAAGAAGGTAAGAACAAGAACATGGTGGTGAAGCTGTGAAGAAAGGGGAATGTGTGTATACTGTTGGTAGAAATGTAAATGAGTACAACCATTATGAAAAACAGTATGTAATTGACATACAAATACTAAACGTAGGATTATCATATGATCTAGCAATTTCACTACTGGGGTTACACCCAAAAGAAAGGAAACCAATGTATAGAAAAGGTATGTAAACTCTCATGCGTATTGCAGCTATTCAAAATAGCCAAAACATGGAATTAACCTGTTTATCAATGGGTGAATGGATAAAGAAAATATGGTTTTATACACAATAGCTTATTATTCAGACATAAAATAGTGAAATCCTGTCATTTGCAGAAACATCAATGAAACTGGAGGTCTTTATGTTAAGTGAAATAAGCTAACCACAGAAAGATAGATGTGGTCACTCATATGTGGGAGCTTAAAAAGTTGATCTCTTGAATATAATCAGTTGTCAGGTTATTATGGTTATCAGAGTCTGGGAAAATTGGCATAGGGAGATAAAAAGAGGCTGACCAATGAGTGCAAATATATAGTTAGATTAAAAAAAAAAAATAAGTCCTAATGATGGATAGATCAGTAAGATGACAATCACTGAAATATACAATAGTCTATTGTATATTTTAAAACAGCTATAAGAAAATAACTTAAATGTTCCTATCACAAAGAAAATATAAAAATTGGAGATACTGGGAAGCCCAATTACCCTATTTTGATATTTACACATTATATGAATGAATCAAATTATCACATGTACTCCCAAAATATTTTCATGTATCATGTATAATTTAAAAAGTAATATTAAATAAATAATAATGTAGGATTAATTAAAATAATTTTTCTCAATTTTAAATATTATGAAATTATTTGTAGTATTTTTAAATTTTAAAAATAATTTAGACATGTGTTACTCCATCCAGTTTCTCAATATCAATTTTATTATTTTCTCCTTAAAATTTTAATTATATTTGCTAACCTTTTCCAGAACCTACAAGAACACCATTTGAATTTCTTTCTGACAAGTAACTGAGTTTTAAATTTATCAATTTGCTTGCTTTATCTACTTTCTAAGTTAATTTCATATTTTTTCTATATTATTTTGACATAGAAGACATTTTTCTTAGTGAACAGAAAGCCAAAGAGTTCTTAGCTGTTTTCAGGTTCCTGAGTGTATCATTTTCAGAGTTCTGCACTTCATCTGAGGTTTTTAATTGGATTCCTCTTACCTTTCCTACATAATTTTCCCATATGTCCACAGAGCTTACAAGAATTTTATTTGTTGTGATTTCAAAATTGTATTGCTTAAATGCTTAATTCAATTAGTTTCAATCTTAATCTGAACAGTTTAAATATTTATCTTAAATTTGCTTTTGAGTAGTAGTTCTGAAATTATTTAAGGTTTTGATATTAAAGGGTCTTTTTTTTCTGTGAGTAAAGTAATGTTGATCTTGGATTTTATTTTCTATCCAATAGTGATTTAGGTGAAAACATTTTAAATATATTTTGAAAATGTATACAGATTTTTAAATGATTAATTTTGTTATTAAAATATCTGGCCTTTGGGCATAGTTTGTTTCATTTCTGAGTGTCTTATAATTGTTCATAATTATTATTACTACCAAGTTATCTGTATACTTTTAAACCATTTTACAAGAAACATTTCAAGACTATACATTCTGCTGAGTAATGACTATTACATTTTTATTGTAAACTGTATTCATTGATATATACTTATCTTGTTTAATGAAAAAATAATAAAAGTAAGATTAGATAAATATTATTATTCATAATTTAGATTTGCAACTTTGTAAGAACATTTTATTCATTAATTACCAGTATATGTCAGACATACTGGGTGTTCAGTTCCAGACCACCGCAATAAAGCAAATGCATCAATAAGGCCAGTGACACAAATGTTTTGGTTTCCAATAGTTATAAAAATTATGTTTATAATATACTATAGCCTATTAAGTGTGCAATAGCACACTTGAAGCTTCTACCATTGTGTAATGGGGGAGGGACATCTGCCATTGCTGAGGCTTGAATAGGTAAACAAAGCAGCTGGGAAGCTAGAAGTGGGCAGCTCAATGAGGTCTGCCTGCCTCTGTAGACTCCACCTCTAGGGGTAGGGCATAGCTGAACAAAGGGTAGCAGAAACTTCTGCAGACTTAAATGTCCCTGTCTGACAGCTTTGAAGAGAGTAATGGTTCTTCCAGCACTGAGACTGAGATCTGAGAATGGACAGACTGCCTCCTCAAGTGGCTCCCTGACCCCCCATGTAGCCTAAGTGGGAGACACCTCCCAGTAGGGACTGACTGACACCTCATTCAGCTGGGTGCCCCTCTGAGATGAAGCTTCTAGAGGAAGGATCAGGCAGCAACATTTGCTGTTCTGCAACATTTGCTGTTCTGCAGCCTCCGCTGGTGATACCCAGGCAAACAGGGACTGAAGTGGACCTCCAGCAGACTCCCAAAGACCTACAGCTGAGGGTCCTGACTGTTAGAAGGAAAACTAACCAACAGAAGGGAATAGCATCAATGTCAACAAAAAGGACATCCACACCAAACCCCATCTGTAGGTCACCATCATCAAAGACCAAAGGTAGATAAAACAACAAAAATGGGGAGGAACCAGAACAGAAAAGCTGAAAATTCTAAAAATCAAAGCTCCTCTCCTTCTCCAAAGGAACCACCTCCTCACCAGAAACAGAACAGAGCTGGACGGAGAATAACTTTGATGAGCTGACAGAAGTAGGCTTCAGAAGATCAGTAATAACAAACCTCTCCAAGCTGAAGAAGGATGTTTGAACCCATCACAAAGAAGCTAAAAACCTTGAAAATAGATTAGATGAATGACTAACTAGAATAAACAGCATAGAGAAGACCTTAAATGACCTGACGGAGCTGAAAACCACAGCACTAGATTTACGTGATGAATGCACAAGCTTCAGAGCCAATTTGATCAAGTGGAAGAAAGGGTATCAGTGATTGAAGATCAAATGAATGAAACGAAGCGAGATGAGTTTAGAGAAAAAAGAGTAAAAAGAAATGAACAAAGACTCCAAGAAATATGGGACTATGTGAAAAGACCAAATCTACATCTGATTGGTGTACCTGAAAGTGATGGGGAGAATGGAACCAAGTTGGAAAACACTCTTCAGGATATAATCCAGGAGAACTTCCCCAACCCAGTAAGGCAGGCCAACATACAACGTTCAGGAAATACAGAGAATGCCACAAAGATACTCCTCGAGGAGAGCAACTCCAAGACACATAATTGTCAGATTCACCAAGGTTGAAATGAAGGAAAAAATGGTAAGGACAGCTAGAGAGAAAGGTCAGGTTACCCACAAAGGGAAGCCCATCAACTAACAGCAGATCTCTCAGAAGAAACTCTACAAGCCAGAAAAGAGTGGGGGACAATGTTCAACATTCTTAAAGAAAAGAATTTTCAACCCAGAATTTCATATCCAGCCAAACTAAGCTTCATAAGTGAAGGTTAGAAAAGAAAAAAGAAAAACAAAACATATCTTAAATTTTAAAATACTCTTTGCTAAAATTGCTAACTATCCTTTGAGTCTTCTGCAAGTCATATCATGCTTGCTGGTAGAGGGTCTTGCCTCAATGCTGAGGACCTTGCTCTGTATAGATTTTGCCTTAAGGGAATGCTGTGGCTGGTTTGACCTATAAAGACCATTAAAATATTCTCCATATCAGCATTTTTTTTTAACTGTTTTGCTTTCTTACACACTATTTGTGTGTTTGCTATAATAGCACTTTTCCTTCAAAAACTTTAGCTTTGCATTCACAACTTGGTTAATTGGCATAAGAAATCTAGCTTTCAGCCTATCTCAGCTTTCAACATGTGTATGATTAAGCTCATTAAGCTTAATCACTTCTAGCTTTTGATTAAAAGTGTATATACAACACTTAAACACTTGGAGGTCATTGTAGGGTTATTATGTAACTTAATTTAAATACTGGTGTATCTCAGAGAATAGGGAGGCCTAATGAGAGAGAAGAGATGGGAAAATTGTAGGTTGCTGGAATTGTAGTTAGATAACACATTTGTTGATTAGTTTACTGTCTTATATGGGCGCAGATTGTGGTGTCCCAAAACAATTGCATTAAGGATACTCGCATAAAGTTTTCTTTTCTGTTGTTGCGCTCAGCATTAGGATGATGCTGGCCTCACAGAATGAGTTAGGGAGAATTCCCTTTCAGTCAAATTTTTGGAATAGTTTTAGCAGGAATGGTACTGGCTCTTGTTTTGTACATTCGGTAAACTTCAGCTGTGAATCCATCTGGTTCTCGGCTTTTTTGTTTGGTAGACTATTTATTACTGATTCAATTTCAGAGCTCATTATTGGTTTGTTCGGGGATTCTATTTCTTCCTGGTTCAGTCTTGGAAGGGAGTATGTGTCCCGGAATTTATCCAGTTTTCCAGTCTGTGTGCAAAGGTTTTCTAGTTTGTGTGCAAAGAGTTGTTCATAATATTCTCTGATGGTTATTTGTATTTCTGTGGGGTCAGTGGTAATATCCCATCGACTGTTTCTAATTGTTTTTATTTGGATTTTTCTCTTTTCTTATTAGTCTAGCTAGTGGTCTATTTTATTAATTTTTTAAGAAAACCAACTCCGGGATGTGTTGATCTTTTATACGATTCTTAGTGTCTCAGTCTCCTTTAGTTTAGCTCGGAAAGAGCATTGAAATAGAAAAAAGGATAGTCAAACTATCCTTGTTTGCAGATGACATGATCCTATATCTAGAAAACCTCACAGAATTCAGCAAAGTATCATGATACAAAATCAACATACAAAAATCACTAACATTCATATAAACCAACAGCAGTCAAGCCAAGAGCCAAATCAGGAATGCAATCCCATTCACAATTACCACAAAAAAGAATAAAATACCTAGGAATATAGCTATTGAGGAAGGTGAAAGATCTCCACAAGGAGATCTACAAAACACTGCTCAGTGAAATTAGAGATGATACAAATAAGCAGACAAAAATATATTATGCTCATGGATAGGAAGAATCAATATTATTTAAATGCCCATACTGTCCAAAAAACATTTTATAGATTCAATGCTGTTTCTATCAAGCTACCAATGACATTTTCCTCAGAGCTAGAAAAAACTAACAATTCATATAGAACTAAAAAATGCCCCCAATGCCAAGCCAGTCCTATGCAAAGACAACACAGGTGGAGGAATCATGGTACTCAACTTCAAGCTATACTACAGGGCTACAGTCACCAAAACAGCATAGGACTGTACAATAACACGCATAGACCAATGGAAGAGAATAGGGAGCCCAGAAATAAGGCTGCAACTATCTCATTTTCAACAAAGCTGACCAAAGCTGACAAAACAATAGGGAAAGGACTCCCTAGTCAATAAATGGTGCTAGGATAACAGGCTAACCATGTGTAGAAGATTGAAACTGGATCCCTTTCTTAAACCATATAAAAAATCAACTCAAGATAGATTAAAAACTTAAATGTAAAACTCAAAACTATGCAAACCTAGAAATGCAACCTAGGCAATATGATTCTGTATGTAGGAATGGGCAAAGGTTTCATAACAAATATCACAAATGAAATTGCAACAAAAGCAAAAGTTGACAAATGTAATCTAATTAAACTAAAGAGCTTCTTCACAGCAAAAGCAGCTATCAACAGAGTAAACATACAACCTACAAAATGAGAGAATATATTTGCAAACTCTGCATCTGACAAGGGTCTAATATCCAGCATCCACAAGGAACTTTAACAGATTTACAATTAAAAAAATGACCGCATTAAAAAGTTGGCAAAGGATATGAACAGACACTTTTCAAAAGAAGACATGCATGTGGCCAACAAACATATGACAAAAAAAGCTCAACATCACTGAACATAGTAGAAATGCAAATCAAAACCACAGTGAGATACAACCGCATACCAGTCAGAATGGCTATTATTAAATGGTCAAAAAATACCAGACTAGAGCCAATGTAAGCAGTTGCTAATGGCCTACACTCAAACAATTTGAGCAATAAAATGAATAAGGTAGCAATAGATTATAATTCAGGTATATATACAATAAATATTTCTGTCTACATGGACATAAATAAAGGGTTGAGTAAGTAAACAAATCAAGAAAAAGATACATATCCTGTGCAGGACAATTTCAAATAATTTGTGAAGCTCTTCCATCCAATAAATAAATAAATAAATACAAATAAATAAATACCATATGCTGACAAGGTTGCAGGGAAAAAGGAACACTTATATAGTATTAGTGTTAGTGGGAGTTTAAATTAGTTCAACCATTGTTGAAAGCCATAGGGTGATTCCTCAAAGAGCTAAAATGAGCTACCATTTAACTCACAGTTCTATTATTAGGTATATTCCCAAAGGAATACAAATCATTGTATCATAAAAGCACATGCACATGTGTGTTTAATTGCAGCATTATTCATAATATCAGAGACATGACCCATAAGTTGCAGACTGGATAAAGAAAATGTGGTATATATACAACATGGAATACTATCCATTCATTAGAAAAGAATGAGATCATGTTTTTGCAGGAACATGGATGGAGCTGAAGGCCATTATCCTTAGCAAACTATTGGCAGGAACAGAAAACCAAATACTGCATACTCTTACTTATAAATGGTAGCTAAATGATGGGAACACATGAACACATAGAAAGGAAAAACACATATTAAGGCTTATCGAAAGATGAAGGGTGGGAGGAGGGAGAGGATACAGACAGATAACTAATGGGTAATAGGCTTAATACCTGGGTGATTAAATGATCTGTATAATAAATGCCTATGACACAGTTTGACAGTATAACAAGCTTGCATATGTACCCCTGAATTTAAAATAAAAGTTAAAAAGTACAATTGCAGTAGTAACATGAAAGATCAATGATCAAAGATCATTATAGCAGATATAATGATACTAAAAAGGTTAAAAACATTGTAAGAATTTCTAAAGTGTGACAGCGACTCGGTGTGATCTCATGCTATTGGAAAAATGGCACCAAAAGACTTGCCCAATGCAAGTCTTGACCCAAAGTTTCAATTTACATAAAACGGTATCTGTGAAACACAATGAAGCAAAGTATTTTATAGTAAAAGGAGATATGACTGATAAACAAAGTATTTAAAAATATTACTGTTGCTTTCAAGGTAGTGGGAATCTGTCTAAAAATTAATCTCCATAAATAAAAGTAGGAACCTGAAGATAGAGAGTCACTCTCTTAGAACTCAGGATAGATTTCAACAAATTACTTGTTCTTCATTATTATATAGGCATATGCCCCCATGAATTTCTTCCTTTCCATTAATAATGTATGTCCAAATTTCATTACTTAACATGATTTTTCATAAGATTTTACACTAGTTTCCTCTGAGCTTCCTGCCTCACTCAACAAATGTCATCAATTCTTGCCTGTAGATTCCTTCTTGTCCTGCTGTCAGAGAAAACAACATTAGCAGCAGAAGCATCAAGAGCAACAACAAAACAAAAGAAAACTGTAGAACACTAAGGAGATTTAACACAAATAGTTCTAACTCAAGATATTTAATAATCAAACTCAATATGGTCAAAGACAAAGGAAGGATCCTAAAAGCAGAAAGAGCAAGAGCAAGGCAAAAAAAAAACATACAAAGAAATTCCCATACAGCGAGCAGCAGCAGTCTTCTCATTGGAAGCCTTATTAGCCAGAAGAGAGTGGCATGATATATTTAAAGTGCTGAAGGAAAAAAATATATATATATAGGACATATATATATATATTCATATATATATTTTAGGATATATATGATATATATATGGATATATATCCTAAAATAGTATATCCAGAGAAAACATCCTTTAATCATAAAAGAGAAATAAAGAGTTTCTCAAACAAAGCTAAGAGATTTCAACAGCACACGGCCTGTACTACAGAAAATGCAAAAGAGACTTCTACAGTCTGAAAGAAAAAGACATTAATGAGAAATAAGAAATCATCTGAAGGTACAAAACTTATGCTAATAAGTGCACAGAAAACAGAATATTATAACACTGTAATTGTGGTGTATCTTGAGTAGAAATTCTAAAAGATGAATCTATCAAAAATAACTTTTGAAGACATAAAGAATACAATGAGATATAACAGGAAAAAAAAAGGAAAAAGCAGAGGTTGAAGTTAAAATAGAGAGTTTTATTAGTTTTCTCCTTGTTTGTTTATTAATCAGGGTTAGGTTGTCATCAGTTTAAAATAATGAGTTATATTGTTTTCAAGCCTCATGGCAACTTCAACTAGAAATATATACAATAGATAAACCAAAAATAAACAGCAAGGAATTAGAACATACCACCTGAGAAAATCACCTACAATAAAATTAAGACAGAAAGGAAGGAGAAAAGAAAGAGAAGACTACAAAACAATTAGAAAACAAATAACAAAATAGCAAGAGTAAGTCTTTACTTATTATCAACAATAATATTCAATATAAATAGACTAAACTCTCCAAGCAAAAGAGAGAATGGCTTAATAGATTAACAAAAGACCCAATGATTTGTTGCCTACATAACAAACACACTTCACCAACAAAGACACATATAAATTAAAAATAAAGGGATGTAAACAGATATTCCATGAAAACAGAAATCATAAAAGAACACAAGTTGCTCCACTTATAATAGATAAAATACATTTCAAGATAAAAACTGTAAGAAGAGGCAAAACCAGCATTATATAATAATAAAGGAGTTAATTCAGCAAGAGGACATAACTATCATAAATATATATGATATATATGTACCCCACATTGAAGCACCCAGATATGCAAAGCAAATATTATTAAAGAGAGAGATAAACCCCAATACAACAATGGCTGGATAGTTTAACACCTCACTTTCAGCACTGAACAGATCATCTAGACAGATAATCAACAAAGAAACATTGGACATAGTCTTCACTATAGACCCAACAGACCTAATAAATATTTACAGAACATTTCATCCAATGGGTGCAGAATACACATTCTTCTCCTCAGCACATGGGTGATACTCAAGGACAGACCATTTGCTAGGCTACAAAAAAAAAAAGTTTTAGAAAAAAAAATATAGAAATAATTTCAATTATCTTATTTCACCACAATAGAATATAACTAGGAATCAATAAAACAAGGAATGTTGGAAACTATGCAAATACATGGAAATTAAATAATATGCTCCTGAATGACCAGCGGGTAAATGAAGAAATTAAGAAGAAAATTTAAAAGTATATTGAAACAAATGATAATGAAAACGCAATATACCAAAACCTATGTGATACAGTAAGAGCAGTTGATACGGTTTTGCTGTGTGTCCCCACCCAAGTCTCATCTTGATTGGTATTCCCATAATTCCCATGTGTTGTGGGAGGGACTCAATAGAAGATTATTTGAATCATGGGGGCAGTTCCCCTTCATATTGTTCTCATGATAGCCAATACGTCTCATGAGATCTGGATCTGACAGTTTTATCAGGGGTTTTCCCTTTTGTATCTTCCTCATTTTTCTCTTGCCGCTACCATGTAAGAAGTGTCTTTCACCTCCCGCCATGATTCTGATACCCCCCCAGTCAAGTGGAACTTAAGTCCAATTAAACTTCTTTATTATCAGGCTTGGGCATATCTTTATCACAGCATGAAAATGGACTAATACAGAAGTACTAAGAGGGAAATTTATAGCAATAAGTGCCTACCTCAAAAAAGTAGAACAACTTCAAATAAACAAGGTGCTGATGCATCATAAGAACTAGAAAATCAAGAGTAAACCAAACCTAAAATTAGAATAAAATAAATAACAAAAATTAGAGCAGATATAAATAAAATTGTAAAAAAAAATCAATGAAATAAGAAGCTGTTTTTAATCCAATAAAATCTACAGACCTTTAGCCTAAGAAAAAAGAGAGAAGTCCAAAATAAATAAAACCAGAGACGAAAAATGTGACATTACAACCAATAACGTAGAAATTCAAAGAATTATTAGCAAATAAATACCAATGAATTGGAAAACTTAGAAGAAATAGATAAATTATTAGACTCATACAATCTACCAAACTTGAACAATGAAAAATCCAAAACCTGAACAGAACAACACTAGGTATCAGGAATAAAGTCAATGAAAATCTCCTAGTAAAAATAAGCTTGGGAAACAATGGCAACACTGCTGAATTTTACCAAATATGTAAAGAAGAACTAGTATCAATCTTATTCAAAATTATTCAGAAAAATAGCAGAGGAAGGGATACTTCCAAACTTACCGTACAAGGCTAGTTTTACCCTGATACCAAAACCAAAGATGTGTCCAAAAAAGAAAAAAACAAATCAGAACAATATTCCTGATAAACATTGACACAAAATCCTCCACAAAATACTAGCAAACCAAACTCACACACATTAAAAAGATCATCCATCCTGACCAAGTGGAATTTATCCAAGGGTTGCAAAAATACTTCAATGTATGCAAATCAATCAATATGATATATGGTATGAACAGAATGAAAAATAATGTCCTTATGATCATTTCAATTGATGCAAAAATATTTTATAAAATTCAACATCCCTTCATGATAAAAACCCTCAAAAACTGAATATAGAAGGAACATATATCAACACAATAAAAGTCACATATGACACACTCACAGTTAGTATCATAAGGAATAGAGGTAACACAATAAAATGTCTAGCAATAAACCTAATGAAAGAAGTGAAAGATCTCTATAATGAAAACTATAAAATGTTAATGCAAGGAATTAAAGAGGACACCAAAAAATGGAAAGATATTTTATGTTCATGAGTTGGAAGAGTTAATATTGTTAAAGTGCATACATTACCCAAAGTAATGTACAGATTCAATGCAATCCATATGAAAATACCAATGACATTCTTCACATAAGTAGGAAAAAAATCCTAAAATCTATATGAAACCATAAATATCCAAAATAGCCAAAGCCATTCTGAGCAAAAAGAGCAAAACTGGAGGAATCATATTACCTGACATCAAATTATACTACAGAGGGATAGAAATCAAAACAACAATGTAGTGATTAAAAAAAAAGAGAGAGAGAGACCAATGAAACAGAAGACAGAACCCAGAAATAAATACATACTTCTACAGTAAACTTATTTTTGACAAAGTGGTCAAAACATACTCTAGGAAAAGGATAGTCTCTTCTATATGCAGTGCTGAGAGAACTGGATATCCACATGCAGAAGAATAAAACTAGATCCCTGTAACTCGCCATACACAAAAATCAAAATAAATGGATGAAGTACTTAATTCTAAGACCTAAAAATGTGAAACTACTATAAGAAAATATTGGGGAAACTCCAGGACATCGGACTGGGCAAACATTTCTTGGGTAATACTTCACCAGCTCAGTCAATCAGGGCAAAAATGGAAAAATGGGAACACATCAAGTTAGGAATCTTCTGCACAGCAAGGGCAAAAACCAACCAAGTGAAGATACAACCTACAGAATGGGGGAAAACTTTTACAAACTACCCATCATACAAGGATTAATAACCAGAACATATAAGGAGCCCAGACAACTCTACAGGAAAAAAAAATCTAATAATCCAATCAAAATGGGCAAAATATCTGAATAGATATTTCTCAAAAGAAGATATACAAATGGCAAAATGTATATGAAATGTGCCCAATATCACTGACCATCAGAAAAATTCAAATGAAAACTACAATGAGATATCATTTCACCTTAGTTAAAATGGCTTTTATCCAAATGACAAACAAAGACAAATTCTGGAGAGGAATCCGAGAAAAGAGAACCCTGTACACCGTTGGTGGGAGTGTAAATCAATATAGTATTTAGGGAGAACAGTTTGTACGTTTCTCAAAAAACTAAAAACAGAATTAGCAAAACACCACGGCTAGAAATACACCCCAAAGGAGATTAGGATACAGAAAATGAATCTGCACTTTCACGTTTATTTCAGCACTATTCACAACAGCCAACTTGGATCCATCAGTGGATTAATGGATAAAGAATATGTGGCACATATATACACAATGGAGTATTATTCAGTCGTAAAAATGAATGAGATCCTGTCATTTGCAAATACATAGATAGAACTGGGAGATATTATGTTAAGTGAAATAAGCCAGGCACAGAAAGACAAAATTCACATGTTCCCACTCGTGTGGAACCAAAATGAGGAAAAAAAAATTGAACTCATGGAGATGAAGAGTAGAATAATAGTTATCAGAGGCTAGGAAGTGTAGTGTGGGGTTGGGGGAGTGGCGATGGTTATTGGGTGCAGAAACATAGGTAGATAGAATGAATACGATCTAGATTTAATAGCACAACAAGGTAATTATAGTCAATAATAATTTATTGTATATTCAAAAATAACTAAAAGAAAATATTTGGATTGTTTGTAACACAAAGAAAGAATACATTCTCGAGGTGATGGATACCCAGTTTACCTAATGTGATTATTAGGCATTATATGCCTGTATCAAAATATCTCATGTATCCCATAAACATACACACCTACTATGTCCCCACAAAAATAAAAATCAAAAATAAATAAATAACAACAAAAATCAATAGTTTTCTATTATTGTCTCACTTCATCATAACCTTTTCTAGGAACTTTTCCAAATTTCTACCATATTTGAAGCTTAAATTAAAATCAAGTTGAAGTAGTCTTTCTTCGTTTTGCAGGTCTCCTTCAGTTTATCTTGTTGTACTTATGTGCTTACTAATCTATATCTCTGAAATGCTCCAGTTCTTTTCATCAATGCTCAAAGCTCCACATCAGCACCACCCTTACACGTCAACAAGAGTTTCTCTTCCCTAGACCACCTTGGTTCAGAGAGACTGAGTTGGCACTTATTATAAACTGCACTCCTCATCGTAGCAGAGTCCCTGAAGCCAAGGAGAGGTGTTCAGTGAGATCTCTGCCCTGCTTTCTAGGCCACATAGATGCTAACAGGAACATGAAAAGAATGAAGATAGATGCAGAGCCAACAGATTTGCTAAAGAGAATGTCACTGTTTAAACAAAAAAATTATTTACACTCCACAAAGGAAAACTAATAGTTAACGTATCATTACATCTGCATTAGCTCATTTAATCTTCATGGTATCTCTGTACTATAGGTACTATGATTATTCCCCATGTACAGACAAGAAAAATCAGACATAGAGATTTACAAATACTTTCCCAAGCCATAAATGTTGTATGTGGCATATGTAGGATTTTCATCCAGGAAGTGCTGCTTCCTAGAAAGAACTCCTCAACAATGTGGCCTCTAGAAGTAAGACTAAGAAAAATATAAATGTAGATCTCTTTTTCTTTAGCTAGAACATAAACCAGAAGGACAGAAGTAAGACAAAGAATACAAATCACAAAGAAGTACAAAACATTAGATATTCTTGAGGTAAGATTTAACTTATTTCAGTTTCCAGAATTACAACAGCCTTTTTTTTTTTTTTCCAATAGTGTGTATGCCAACTATGTAACTAAGAGTTTGATCTGAGAAAAAAACAAATGACTTAGCCTCCAGGTAAATTCCTTTAACAAAATGAGCCAGAAGTAAGAGAACTGTGCATGTTTTCTGACAGTTCTTTTAATAGCCTGATTTCCTTATAGTCATTCATTCTTGAGTTTACATTTTTAAAAATCTTTTACATATAAAACTTTATGCTAAAGTAACTGAAATATCATATGAAAATATTATATTTTGCCAAAGTAGTAATAATACTTGTAATATTTCTCCTGGATTTATTTTTATTATATAAATAATTATTTGATAAAATTAACTTTTAATCAAACTTCTTTGATGGTTATTTAATCCAGGCTACATGTTGCATAATGTTAGAAATATTTATCTTGTCATTCCTGGAAAAGCCATGGACACTCAATGCCAACCCATGAAAGCAGTCAGGAGGGGAGCTCTACCCTGCAAAGTCACAGGGATGGAGCTGCCCAAGGCCATGGGAACCCACCTCTTGCATCAGCATGACCTGGATGTGAGAAATAGAGTCAAAGGAGATCATTTTGGAGCTCTAAGATTTGACTGCCTCACTTGATTTCGGACTTGCATGGGGCCTGTAACCCCTTCATTTTAGCCAATTTATCCCTTTTGGAACAGGTGTATTTACCCAATGCCTGGACCCTCATTGCATCTAGGAAGTAACTAACTTGCTTTTGAATTTACAGGCTCATTGTGGAAGGGACTTGCCTTGTCTCAGATGAGACTTTGGACTATGGACTTTTAAGTTAATGCTGAAATGAGTTAAGACTTTTGGGGACTGTTGGGAAGGCATGATTGGTTTTGAAATGTGAGAGCATGAAATTTGGGAGGAGCCAGGGGGCAGAATTATATGGTTTGGCTGTGTTCCCACCCAAAACTTATCTTGAATTGTATCTCTCATAAATCCCATGTGTCATGGGAGGAATGTAGAGGGAGGTAATTGCTTCATGGGGGCGAGTCTTTCCTGTGCTGTTCTTGTGTTAGTGAATAAGTCTGATGATTTTATAAAGGGCAGTTCCCCTACACAAGCTCTGTTGTCTGCCACCATGGAAGATGTGACTTTACTACTTATTCACCTTCCACAATGATTGTGAAGCTTCCCCAGCCATGTGGAACTGAGAGTTAATTAAACATCTTTCCTTCATAAATTTAAAAAAAAAAAAAAAACATGTATTTATTTTGTCATTTCTGGATGAGAAATTATGTTAACAAAATTTGTTTGAATAGTAAAATTCTTAATTTCTGAAGAGTTGCTTCTTTTTGTTTTAAGATTTTATGAAGGAATGCACATTTTCTGTAACTGCTTCTTACTCAAAATTGTGGAAGCTTCACTGTCACAGAAGATAAATTGAAATGTCTTTTAACTAGGCCCTTATGACTTTCAGATTCTCTGAAATCTAGTTACTATTTTGAACATATAAAATTACTTTGGCAGATACTTTCCTCACTCTTGTTTCTAGAAATATAGGTCAAGTATTTAATCATCAAACAACCACAGGTATTTAACAGGCTCATATTTTTCATGATAATAGAAAACCCTAGGGTTATTTTGTAAGAGAGCAGCTCATATGAATCTTAGTTCAAGTTATTGTAAGATGTTATCAAATTCAGAATACTGGACCCTTCTGCCTGAATATTCATATTGATTTTATAATTTTAGATTTTAAGCCAAATTCATAACTTGAATATGTTTTTTAATGGTTATATGAGTGTGCACTAATGAGACAGCTTGGAGTTTGGCCAGGCAAAATCCTTAGGTTTTTTTCTTCTCTTTTGTTTTAATCTTTTATTTATTGCCAAATCAATTCATGCTGGATAAGCTCTCATTAATACTGATTTATTATTTTCTGCTAAATCTGTTATATTCACCCACCTTTTGGTTAAAACTTCGCTGACATAATTAAATGCATTCTTTTTAATTAAAGAACAGTGTTTCTCTTTTTACAGACATGACAAGTGCTTCAAATTATGATACAAAATAGTGCCAGGACATGTTCATTGTAAGTTTATTTTTTCTAATTTGTAAGAGTGTGTTTTGAAATGATTATTCAGCATATACCAGAAAAATGACAATTTCTTTAATATTATATTGTGTCACAAACATTATCTCTAATATATAAACATCCATTAATATCCATACTCTTTCCCTTTCTCTCTCTCTTCCTCTCCTCCTCTCTCTGATTTTATTCTCTCTCTTCTTGCCTTTTGCCCTCAGCCCCAAAACATTTTTCTAGGTGCTACTTAAACATGCAAAGTAAAGTGGCCTTGCCACTCAGAAGAGAGCCTCTGTCTTCCACTGTTTGGATAGCTCTTTTCTTCATTTTCTTCAGATCACTCATCAGAGGTCACCACATCAGTGACATTGTCCCCAGAAATCCTAGTATCATACATGCTCATGAAGTCACTGTGTACCTTCTTTCCTTGTTGCATTTTTCCTTCACAGCTGTCGTCACCTCCTGTGACATACTGTTTCTCTCCCATAACTAGAATGTAATCTCTACTGAAGGAGAACAATATTGACTTTGCACTTTTTGTCAGTGTTTTTTTATGTCTATACAAAATCCCTGAGATAAAGTAGACCTTTGATGAATATTTGTGGAATGAATAGATAAATGCATAAAGATCAACTTTCTATGTTATAAAAATAGTAGATAAAAAAGATGACCTTTACATTTAAATAAAATATCAGCCATAGCCGGGTAGTATCATCCACTCACCCCCACACACAGACACACATTGAATATTCCTTGTGCTGTAGACACTCATAGGCTCACTACAGTACCAAATAGTGGAGAAAACAATATCTTGGAAGGGTTTTGCATGAGTGTTCTATAAAGAGTGGTGAGTATGAAGAAGCTTGGAGTTGGCTTCTCTTTTGGAGAATTCTGAAGTTAGTAGGGATTCTTCAGAGCTGCCTGTGATGTCAAGTCCTAGCTGAGCTGCAACTAGAGGAGAGAAAGTATTTTGTATGGAAAAAAAATAAGATTCCTGGGAGCAAAATGGATGCCTACAGAAGGTGGCATGACCTGAACCACTTTAACGGTGTTTTGATCAGTAGGAGAAGGGTGCTTAGATGTGAAATGGAAAGTTTTAAGCTCGAGTAGAGGAGATTTGAAAATACCTGAAAGTAAGTTGTTATAGTAATACTGAATGTTCTCATCGTAAATGGATGGATGGCTGTGGGATCTGTTTGTGATCTTTCAGGAAGAGGGGTAGTAGTAGGACAGGACTATGTTTGCAGGAAGTGATGGGAGAAAAATAAAGGCTTTCAGCGTATCAACAAGCATTTGAGTCTGAAATCTTTATTGTTTTTAAAAAGGAAAGTAAAAGCAAATGTTATTTTTTTAAAAAGCAAGATCTACTTGTACATACACATAAACACATTGGCTTTCAGAAAGCAAAGAATTCTTATTAAAAGCGTATCTTTCATTGTATGCACACCACTAAATGAACTATTTTAAGTGAAAGTATATAAAACAGCATTCAGTATGTAGCTGTCACTGTCATGAAAGAGCCAAATTATATTTGACAATCAGAGTTTCAACAGCAAAGTGATATTGGTGATTATTATAATTAAAAGAAAAGGAACAATATGTTAGCTTCAATAATATATCGCTTGTTAAAATGTATCAGTCCCATATTGATGTGACTTATGACACAGATGCATTGCAATTAGAAGGTTCAGTTTTTTGATAGAGTTGATACATGATTTTTCAACAGTAAAATAATTATTGTTTTAAGGGAAATTTTCACTTTAAAACATGAAAATAATAAAGCTCTGAATACAGATGCTCTCAAATGATTTTAACAAATCAGATCTTTTCTTATTGCTTATATGCCACAAAACTAACCAAAAATATCAAACACATAACTATTTATAGATCCTTCCATCACTGCAACAAATCATACAAAGAGGAATAATTATTTACCACCATATTAGAAAAATGTATCTTACATAAAAATATACTCAAGCCACTAGAAATATATAAATTGTTTAAGTGTCAGCAGAGGAGACAGATTTTAGATATGAATTCTACTAAAAGTAGTTATTAGGTTGGTTACTTTTTCTTGCAGAATATGTAAATATGTGTTAGAATACATTTAATATGTTTATCAGAAAATGATCCCTGTGACTAAGTATTCTTACCTATATTTTAGACTTTGTTATCAATTTTATAATAATTTGTTAGTAGATTCTATTTACACAGATAGAAATAAGAAAGCAGAAACCACTCATAATTTATCCTAAGTTAAACATTAGTCTTCAGGTTATTTCAGTAAGAAACCAACATGGTGATTCTATGTATTTTTTAAATCAGTATTCTACTTTATGTAATTAATGCACATTTTATATACATATATATATATAACTAATCAATACAATATGCATGTTTAAGTTTTTTTGTTACTAATCTTAAAAATTATGTTAAAAGCTAATATTGAAGGCACTGTAATATGCACTTTGAAAATTATAAGTATTGATCATTCGGGGGCACTTCATTAAACTTACAACATTAATAAAAGGACAAGTTATTGATGTATCGTAATTTTAAAAATTCAATGCATATGAAGTCTTATGAAAATATGTGATGAAGTTCCAAAAGTAGGGTAGCAGTATTGAATGTGTGAATATATTGCATAAGGAAATGAAAAAGATATTTGCACATGCGTGTTTATAGCAACACAATATGCAATTGCAGAAGTATGGAATCAGCCCAAATGCCCATCAATCAACAAGTGAATAAAGAAAATATGGTATATAATATATATTTTCATATATACCATTGAATTCTACTCAGCCATAAAAAGGGGACAAAATAATGGCATTCACAGCAACCTGGATAGAATTGGGGATGATCATTCCAAGTGAAATAACTCAAGAATGGAAAACCAAACTTCGTATGTTCTCACTGTAAGTGGGAGCTAAGCTGTGAGGATGCAAAGGCTTCAGAATGATACATTGGATTTTGGGGACTTGGGGGAGAGGGTGGGAGGGGGGTTGAGGGATAAAAGACTGCACAAGTGTACACAGCTTGGGTGCTGGGTGCACCAAAATCTCAGAAATAATCAACCAATCAATCAATCAATAAGTAAATAGAATGGGCAAAATACTTCCAATGTGGTAGAAATACCTTCTTTTTGAGGGCTCTTTGGAAGAATGTGTCTTCTATTTCAAATGCCACTCATTCTGATATGCTTCTTATCTTCATTTTTTACTATTTTGTGCAATCATTTATGCTTATCACTAACAATGTCATTGTCTCACTGGAGCCTGAGACTATCCGTGAAAACACAAACATACACACAGACACAAACATGCACACACACACACACACAAATCTATTCATCATTCTGCATCCTCACTAACCTCTGCCATCTATCTCATCTTTTCTTCTCAAATAAAAAGAATTTTTTTTGTAGGTGCAACTTTAACTCCCTACTTTTTATTTTGTAGTTTCTATGCTCAGAACCCACTGAACCTGCCCTGTATAAATTTACTACTTTACTTAAAAACTTGATGTTTTCACATGTCCTCCCACACAGAGCCATTGTTCTTCAATGCTTTTTGATGGAACCATTATCGGTCACTCTTGATTTTAACCACATTACAACCTCCAAGGCGCTTCTCCATACACACACGTACACACACCTCTTTGCTCCTTCCTTAATAGCCTCTAAGAGCTTGAAATGACTAAATTCGAATCACTGGCTGGGTATAAACAATTGTTAAGGTCTTACTCTGTTCCTCCCATTGTGAATGTTCTTTTATGCATTCACATTCTAATCCTTAACCCAATTATTTTCTCCATACACAATAGCTTTCCCATTTTCACCTCCTTTTTTGCCCAAATCACATTGCACAGTTGGTGAGACACAACCCTACCACTGCCAGTAACATCAACATAGTCATGTTATTTTTTCCCTTTCCTTTCTTGCACAACATTTTAGATAATCTATATTCTATTTGCATAGCTCATACAGATGGGCTTTCTATTATAATTGATAAAAATCACACAAATTCAGAGGAAGGTCCATCTGAAAATTCATGATTTCCAGCGTCATTTGGCTCCCACATTTTTGCTGAAATACTCTATTTTCCCAGAGAGCTTTCTGTTTAATTGTTCCCAGTTTATTTCCACACTCCACAAACATTCTAATACAGCAGGTATTCACAAATAAACGGCACACGACTGTGCTTGTTTCATGAACACACAAGGATTCAATAATCAATCCTCACCCAACTCATATAAATTCAACACTATATGTCTTCATCTTTGCTCCACACACATCCTCTCTAAAATTAACTATTCTGTTAAACTTTGAGTCGTTTTCATTGTTCATATCTTAGAAATCTAAAAAAAATTTTGTCTCCTTTTCTGTAAGTTCAATCCTTCCTTCACTATCCTCTATCAGTATTTTTATTTTATTTTTTATTTAAATTTTATTTTTGTAGAGAGAGTCTCACTATGTTGCCCAGTCTGGTCTCTTAACTTCTAGACTCAAGCAGTCCTAATACCTCAGCCTCCCAGAGTGCTGGGATTACAAGGATGAGCCACCATGCTCAGTCTCTATCAGTGTTTTAAAATGTATTCAGATTTCTTCTATCTAATCTAGAAAATAAACACAAACCTTCTTAGTTCCACAATTGTCTACAACTTTTTCTCTCTTCTCTGCCACAGGTATCACTCCTTCCATTTCATTTTCTGTCCGTTCCTCAACCTATTGCAGTATGAATTAATAGCCTCACCATTCAGCTAACAATGCCTTTTGAAGATCATCAAATAATTTATTTATGTTAAATCCAATGTTCGTCATCTACATGTATTTCTTTACTTTTCTATCACATGACACATAACCCAATCCCCTTACTGGAAACACTCTGTCCTTAGTTTCAGTAACAAAATTTTGTTTGGTTTGGTTTTCTTTCTACCTTTTTTGGTCACTCCTTATCAATCTCTTGAATTCATATTTTTACTAAACAGATCTTGCAATGTCATACTTCTCATTCCCTTCTCCTTGAACATTTATTTTGACTAGAAATTTTTGTCCTCAAGCTAGAAGTACTATAAGTTCAGGGGTGGGTTTAATAGTTTCATTTGTCTTCAAAATCCTCTTCCTTTTTGAAAAATTATAGGTAAAATTGTATATATTTATTGTGTACAACATGATGTATTAAAGCATATATACATTGTGGAATGACTAAATCTACCTAATTAACACATGTATTACTACACAGTTATCATTTTTAGAAAGAATACTTAACATTCACTGTCTCAACATTTTTAAAGAATACAATATATTGTTATTAAGTGTAGTAATCATGTTGTACAATAGATCTCTTGAACTAACTCCTCCTGTGTAACTGAAATTTCATCTCCCCAACCCCTCTCTCTGCTCCTGTTAATCACGTTAATCACCATTCTACTCTTGGCTTTCATGAGATCAACTTTTTTAGATTTCACATATGAGTGAGATAATACGGTATTTGTCTTTCTGTGCCTGGCTTATTTCACTTAGCAAATATCCTCCGTGTTCACCTATGTTGCCACAAATGATAGGATTTTCTTATTTTTATATTTCAATCAATGAATGAATGGAAAAAACAACATGGCATATATACCCAATGAAATGCTATTCAGTGAACATCCTCTTCTTGACAGTAGCAGAATGGACATCAGTCTTTTGTGTGAGATTATAGTCACAGGCTCTGATGTAGGATATGCACTTAAGGTGGGTTATGTTAAGTCAATTCATATTTATGTATAGTTTCAGGCATAGACTGATACATGGTCTTATTGATAGTTGGTGAATGTTTTTTGTAGTTATGGGTGTCTTTGCTATTTCATTTTCTATGCCATATGAGGATGCCAGCAAAAATAGGAGAGAGAATAAACCTGGAGAACATTAAATGGCTGCCAAGACCCTCAAGCCTTTGTTTTATGTGTAAATATATATTATCAGATTGTTGATTAAAAAGCCCAGAATTTAGAGTTATATGTTGTTTACTGAAGTCAGTAAAATATTATTTTCAATGCGCTGTGTACTTCACACGAACTTCACCTAACCAATTTAATGTTTTGTTCCATTGAATATTCTACATCTCCACACAAAGCCCTACAACTTTAAAACATGTACTGATTGTGATTAGCACATTGGAAAATGTGCTCCCAGGATCTACCATATAAAATCAGAGATTATTTCAGTTAGAAAACAATGCCAGGAATTTCACAATGCTTGCGGTATTGCTGATACATTATTGTACCATTAAAAATATGTTTTGTCCACTAAATGCATCAACTTAGAATTTTTCATTAAAAAATAATTTTTCTATTTTGGTAACCACATCTCTTATTTTTTATTGATAATATACAAATGCATCTTATTAGATTTACTAGTAGTTTTAATTAAAACATATTGTTCTTCAACTCCATATATTTTTTAATCTTTGCCTTATTTTTGGACTAGATTCTTTTTTCTTCCTTAGCTATGTATATTTTTGTATGGTTGTAATTCTGGGCAAAGAGCCCAGATTGGGAAAATTTTTGTTTGTTCCTCACATAGTGTCCCAGATTCTGTTTCGAGAGGAGCATTGTAAATTAATAATATGATTACAGTTTATTTTCATTATTTATTTTCTGTAGGATCGAGCACATTAAGACATACTCTTTGCAGTACTTAGCTCCAAATATGAATACAGTCTAGTTAGTTTCTAGGCATTGCCATTACCAGCATCTATTTTTTTCTCCTTAGACAATAAATTATACCTATTCTTTCTTTCAGGAATGAGAAATAGAACTGATGAGTTTTTCTAAACTCATTTGACACTAAAGTCCTTTATGATCTAGGTTGTATGGTGCTCCATTCATTAGGAATAATACATTGCATTGATGTCTCTGTGAATAATTGTATGTGTATAAGAGAAAGTCCTTTGTGTATTAATGTGTAATCCACTACCTTAGGAATCAGGGAATCACGTATATGGTCATCCACTAAGCTCGTCAACTGCTAAACTCCTGCAGGGCCTAGAAAATGAAATTGGTCACTCTGGGCCTATGAAATACTTGAAATTCTGGTTAATATTGTACAATGTATTCTCAAAATCAAATTTCCCCTATTTCTAAGACATTTAACCATATCATGATGTGGTATCTCTAACTCAATGACCAGAAAAACTGAGCTTCCTAAAGCAGTTATTTATTTCTATCTAAATTATCTTTTATTTGGTTACAAATTAAATGAACTCGAGTTTTCCATTGTTAATTGATGACCATCTTGATAATCCAGTAATCTATTTAGCTATTACCAGTTTTTAATTTTTTCTTACCCATCACATACATAGCTTCATTTCAGATAAGTATAGACTTTCATCATGATCATCATTATCATCATCATCATCATCATCATGATTATTTGTGGGGATATTATGTTTTAACTGGGTTTTACCTCACCCTTCAAGTTTATTCAATATAATAAAATGATTTTTGTTACCCTAGGTCTTCTAGAATAGATTGTTTTGTTTGCTATTACATACTATCAAACTGGAATTGAATATAACAAAGACTCCAAAAACCCATCACATTTCTCTGAACAAATAGACAAGAGGAATAATTAGTCCTTGCAGGCTAAAGCTCTAAATGTTAATAAACTTGTATACACAGAGAGGGAAAAAAGAAATCAAAGGTATAGATGTTAAAACACCATCACCCATGGGAAGTGACCATTCAATGCCCTTTGCAAGAAGTCTGTCATACGGGGTCCAACAAGTTGTTTGAATTGTATTCAGGTTGTTTCTTGGCATTGGAAGGTATGCTAGTAAGCGCCATCATTCATGGCCACTGCTGCTATGTGTTGTAATCTGTTTTATATTCAAAATAATTCTTATCTACAAAACTTGAAATCAAAATTGTATAAGTGATAAAATTTATAGCTTTGCAACTTTTAAAAATATATCGAAGTAAAACTTTAGGGGGTTTAGTTCCCCCTAGTGGTATGTGAATCATCAAAATTCTACAAAATTCATAAAAGGATCAAACCAGAAGATTTAAGTCACCTTAGAAATCACTGGATAATATCAGCCAGGCGCAGTGGCTCACGCCTGTAATCCCAGCACTTTGGCAGGCCGAGGAGGGTGGATCACCTGAGGTCAGGAGTTCGAGACCAGCCTGACCAACATGGTGAAACCCCGTCTCTACCAAAAATACAAAAATTAGCCGGGCGTGGTGGTGCTCCTCTAACCCCAGCTACTCAGGAGGCTGAGACAGGAGAATCTCTTGAACCCAGGAGACAGAGGTTGCAGTAAGCCAAGATCACGCCACTGCACTCCAGCCTGGGCAACAAGAGTGAAACTCCATCTCAAAAAGGAAAAAAGAAAAAAAAAAAAAAGAAATGAAACAAAGAAATCATTGGATAATATTATTGTTTTACAATTTTTGAAATAAGGTCTAGAGACATTATGTAAGCTAAAAATATTGCAAAACTGAATGGTAACAAAAAGATGGGTTCTGATTCCCAGATCAATGTTTACTGATAATAAATAAAATCATTTTGGCTTATTGGTTTCAGATTAGAACAATACAATCTTTTTCAATATCATAATTTTAATACATGAATATAAAAGGTAAAATTACAGTAATAGTAACTTTTAAAGCTAAATCAATAGATTTCTATTGTTTAAAATAGTAGATGCTAGAATGTAAAGAGTAAAATTAATATTCTAGCTTAATAAAATAAACATTCAAACTCTTCTAAGAATTTTTTACCAAATATAAATACAAGAACTTCACTGTCTTTAAGACAAAATATCAAAACAAGCGAAGCAATTCTAAATTGATTTCACTAAAATATTTGAAAGACTATTTCATTCCTCACATTTTTGTTTCAGCTTTTATGTTTTAGGGTTTCTATTTATTTATTTTTTAAGAAGGACTCTATAGTTGACCTTTGCTTGTAGACTGAATCTAAGAGAAGACGGCAATTTGAGGATTGAATTTGATAATTTTTCATGCTGTCACAAATGATCTATATGTTTCATTATCTTATGAACTTAAATCCTCAGGCAATGGGTTCTCGAAGAGAAAGGCTGAACCTACTTATTTCAAATAAACATAACTATGATACATAACTATGCAATGTTGGAAAATAAAGGAAAGAAACACATTAGTGTCTAACTTTAAATTATAGCTATTAGGCTTTGTCAAAATGCCATTAGAGTTATTTTTAGTTTAGAATGTGGACACAAATTTTTGAAGTTATTTATTCTCTGAGATATATCCAATATTTCAGCCCCCTTTGCTGTTTTTACCATCAAAAGTCATTCTTTTTTTCTGTGTTATCTGTCACCATGCCAAATGGGATATGGTCTGCTTCTGACTTATTTATATAAGTTATATTGAGACAAAGACATGCCACATTGACATATATAATAGGCATGTGAAGACAATTTTTAAGAAGAAAAGATAGCAAAAATAGTACTTTTTAGTTTGAAACATTTTATATTATTTATGTAATAGTTGAAAGTTATCTTTAATCATATATGCTACATTTATTATTCACTCATGGAAAACAAAAGACTTTGGCTGAGGATGCGACTACTGTATTTATAATTTTGACTTTGAGAAAGAGTATTGCATTTTAGTTCACAAGGGCTATTTCACAGGTATGTAATTGTCAAATAGCCAACCAGATTATTCAGTAAAAATGAATATATGTCTTATAGGTTTCAATAACAATAAATAAGTTGCAACCTGATTAATCCTGATGATGTTAAAAATCCTGAAGTTAATATATATAACTTTCTTCTAAGAAACTCAGAAAACTTTCCTCAAATTATGCTTTCTTGTTCTTCATATTACTATTATATTTCAACTCTAACTTCCCTAGCCCTGTGTATCTGAATATATGTAATGTATATACTTTAAATATTATATTAGTATATAAGTATTCCCATAAGGAGTAACATACATTTACTATATATTAGTCAAACATATATTTAAATGTATAAACATTATTTTTAATCCATGATTATTACGAGGTTTATGAATTTAACACTTTGTATCTTTCACTGTTTTTCTTCTATTTAAATTTTTCAACAGTTTTTCAGTGAGAATATCATACCAAAAACGTTTGAAATTTTATTACTGTGTCATATTTAATGATAATCTTAGCTAGATGGACAATCTATATTGACAGATATAGCCAGTTAGCACTATACATAATATTCTATTATCTTCTGTTTTCTTTTTTCTAATGATAAATGTACTATACATTGTATGCAATGTTCCTATTTGTTAATTTGCTATTTGCAAATTTTGTTTTTCAGTATACCTCTACATATATATGTACACATGCATGTATATACATAGACACAAACAGACATGCATGAGTGTTTGCATGTGTATTTATTTGGGAATGAATTTATTTTCTTTTTTGTATTCAAACCTGGTATTCCACAGTATTGTTATCACGTCTGTTGGTGTTTCATTGTGTTTTACTAATCTGAAACATCTTAGTGACAGATAAATTGCAAAACTAAACATAATTCTCTCCTGTCCCAATTTTTAAAATCATATTTTAATTTTGCAGTGTTCCTGTAAAAATGTGAAGTCTATCACCTTCTTGAATCAGATCTGGCTTATGGTCTATTTTATTCCATGGAAAATGGTAGAAGTGATGTTGTTTAGGATATGACTTAGACTTCAAAAATCTTTGAGAACTTTTAGTCTCTCTCCCCGTCTCTCTCTCTTTTTCCCAAACTTGCATCTACCATAATAACAACACTTTTATTCTGCAAGGGTATAAGGGAAACGTGGAGAAAAAAAAGAATATTTTCAAGTGAGGCAGTCCTATACCAGCCAGTTCCCAGTTCCCAGTGAAGCCGCTGGATGACCACAGATGCATAAGTATGAGCAGTTTAAATAAGGAGAGTTAGCTCAAATAAGCAGGATCATCCAAGCAACCCATAGATACCTGGGCTAAACCCTTATTCATTTTCTCTTGAGTATTTCTTCTGTCATATTCTCTCTAATGTCTCTTGTGGCATTCCCAGTAATCATAGTCTATTCCTAATCATCAAATTCTCCATTGGTTGTAACCACTTTTTTACATTATCTATCATTTTATCTCTAAACGATACATTCTGGATAATTTCTTCAACCTATGTTCCTGATCATCAGTTCCCATGAATGGGATTAATGCCTTTATAAGAAGAGACATGAGAGCATGCTTCCTATCTCTTGTCTCCACTTTGTAATATATATCAAGATGACGGCCGTCTGTAAACCAGGAAGCAGGCCCTGAGCAGACACTAGATCTGCTGCGGCCTTGTTCTTGGACTTTCCAGGTTCCTGAACTGTGAAAATCTAATATTTATTGTTTAACTCACTCATTCTGTGGTAATTTGTTATAGCAGCATGAACCAAGATGATTCCCAAATTAAAACATACTCAAACACAGAATTAAAATAATTCTGTAGAACAACTTTAAGCAGCCCATTGTGTATATAGTTTGAAACCCCAAAGAATAGAGATGGGCATAGGGAAAACAATATTTGAAGAAATAAAGATAGAAAGGTTCCAAATTTGATGAAAATTATGAAACCACAGATAATGAATCTTTACATATCTCATTCACAAGAAACATGAAGAAAACTACAATTGGGGAAAGTATCCAGTCTACATTACATTGAAGGGGAGGAATCCAATCTACATTACATTAAAATGCAGAATAACTCCAGAAGTCCTATATTATAAATTTTTAAAAATATAATAAAGATAACATCTTAAAAACAGTTGGATGGCTATTTGTACACAGAATAATGAAACTGGACCCCTACATATCACCATATAAACAAATTAACTCAAGATATATTTAAGACTTAAATGTAAGACTTCAAAATATAAAAATCATAGAAGAAAACCTAGGAAATGACCTTCTGAATATTGGTCTTGGCAAAATATTTACGGCAAAGTTCTCAAAAGCAATTGCAACAAAACCAAAAATTGACAACTTAGACCTAATTAAACCAAAGAGTTTTTGGACAGAAAAAGAAACTATCAACAGGGTAAACAGTCCACAGAATGGGAAAAACATTGCAAAATATGCATTTAACAAAGGCCTATTATCCAGAATATAATGAATTTAAGCAAATCAACAAGCAAAAAATCAATAACCCTGTTAATAAGTGGGCAAAAGTCATGAACAAACACGCCTCAAAAGAAGACATACAAACAGCCAACAAACACATGAAAAAATGTTCATCATCACTAATAATCATAGAAATGCAAACCAAAATCATGACGTATCACCTCACATCAGTCAGAATGGCTTTGATAAAACAATAAGAAAGGAACAGATGTTGGCAAGGCTGTAGAGAAAAGAGAACGCTTACACACTATTGGTGGGAACCTAAATTAATTCAGCCAGGGTGGAGAGCAGTTTGAAGATATCTCAAATAACTGAGAATTGAACTACCATTCAATCCAGCATCCTACTATTGGGTATATACCCAAAGAAAACTAAATTGTTCTATCAAAATGACACACATACTTGTATGTTCATCACAGCACTGTTTGTAATAGCAAATCAATGGTGGACTGAATAAAGTAAATATGATATGTATACATGATGGAATACTACACAGACATTAAAAAGAACAAAAAAATGATGTCCTTCACAGCAACATGGATGCAGCTGGAAACCATATCCTAAGTGAACTAACACAGAAACATGTTCTCACTTACAAGTGAAAACTAAAAATTGGACCAGTAGACACTGGGGCATACAAGAAGGGAGGAGGGTAAGGGTTGAAAATCTACCTGTTGCATACTATGCTCACTACCTGGGTGACAGATTTATTTGTACTCCAAACCTCAGCATCACACAATGTACCTTTGAAACAAACCTGCACATGTATACCCTGATTTTAAAGTAAAACTTGAAAAAAATATATCTATAAATAAAATGTAAAAGATAAATAAATAAAAGCAATTGGATAAAATAGACATGCTAATTACAAAGAAATAAAAAGAAGAAAGACAACTAATTTTTTTTAAAGTAACGAAAAAAAAATCCAACCAAGAATCCTATACCCAGAAATATTATGTTTCAAAGATTGAAGCAATCAGAATTTTCTTTATATACTATTGTATTGATACCGGGAAAGAAAGACAAGTTGCAAATTGCCAATATCAAGAATGAGCTAGTGGCATCACTGAAGTTATTGAAAGGACAACAACAACAAAAATACTACAAACAATTATATATCAATTTAAGCATTTGGATTAAATAAACAAATTCTATGAAAGACAGACACTACCAAATATCCTAGAAGAAGAAATCAAAAAACTTAATGTTCCAATATCTATCAAACAAATTGAATTTGCATTTAAAAAGTGCCAACAAAGGAAATCCAGACACAGGTTTCACTAGTTAATTCTTCCAAATATTGTGAGAAGAAATCAAACAAATTCTACACAAACTCTTCCATGAATTTGAAAGTGATTATTCCTCAGTTTATTTTTATGAGATAGGTATTACCTTGAGACATATATTACCAGACACTGATATTACAAATTAAATATAACAGTTCCAAACAACATGCTAGCAAATCAAATCCTACAGCTCGTACAAACAAAAAGAAAGAAAAGAAAAGACAGTGCATTCAGACCAAGATAGCTTATTTCAGGAATGCCAGTTAGATTTCTCACAGAAAACAATCAATCAAAATGATACTCTACATATAACAAACTACTAAATCTCAATATAGTTTTTTAAAAAGGGGCTTTAAAAAAACTCACTGAACATTCCTAATGAAAATTCTTGAGAAATTACAAATAGAAGAGAACTACATCAAACTGACAAAGGGCATCTACAAAATGGCAAAAGAAAAATTATAGTTCATGGTGAAAGACACGATGTTTTTCTTTCACCCTAAGAAGAGGAAAAAGAGAGGTATATTCGCTCTCATTAATTCATTCAATAGTATACAGGGGTTTCTTGCCCATTAAATAAAGAAAGAAAAAGAATATTGGGCAACCAAATTAGAAAGGAAGAAATAAAAAGTTATCTTTTCCACAGGTGAAATGCTTATCCATGTAGAAAAATTGATTAAAACTATAAAAAGGTATTATACTTAATAACAAGTAAATTTGCAAGATATAAAATCAAACACAAAGAAAATCAATTTATTTTATGATATCAACAAAGACTCAGAACACAAAACGTCTTGCCATTTATAACAAGATTAAAAATATGAGGCATTTAAGGATAAATCTGATAAAATATATAAAATATCTGCACTACAAAAACTATAAAACAGTGATGAGAATAATTAAATAACAACTAAATAAAATGAGAGCAATACCCTGTTCCTGTGTCAGAAGATGTAACACTTTTAAGATATCAATTTTTCACAATAACACTTTTAAGATATCAATTTTTCACAAGTTCATCTACAGATGCAACATAATTCCAATTGAAATTCAAGTAAACTTTTCCTAGAAACTGGCAAACTAAAAATAAAATTCACATGAAAATTTGAAAAATGTAGAAGAGTCAAATCATAATAACAATAACAAAACTAAAGAAAAATAACACTATCTGTTTTGAAGATTTATTATTAACCCACATTAAATAAGAGACTATGGTATTGGCATAAAGATAAACACAAATCGATCAATAGAACATCACAGACAGCCTAGACATAGGTCCAATTATATATGGGCAATTGATTTTTGACAAACATGCGAAGACAGTTACTGGAAAATGGTAATCATTGTAACAAACAATTCTAGGAAAAAAATTGATCTGTATCTTGAACCTTAAAAAAATTAACTCAAAGAGGGTCATAAACATAAATGGAAAACTTTCATCAACCCTCCCACAATAAAACATAAGATAAAACTGTTGTGATCTTGGGTGAAGCAAAGATACATAAGGTTCAACTTCAAAATAATATAATTTCTATATGTATCTGAGATATATGACAAGAAATTAAATGGCAAGTAATAAACTGAGACAAATTATTTGCAAACCAATTTTCTTAGAAAGGACTTGTATTCAGAATTTCAATAGAAATCTCAGTTTCATAAGGAAGCCAATTAAAATTTGGGAATAATTTGAACAGCCATTTTTCCAAAGAAGATATACATAGGCAAATATGCACGAGATTAATTGTTAAGAAAATACAAAATAAAATTGCAATGAGATAACTCTTTACAACTGTTAAAAGGGCTAAAGTCGAAAAGGTCTATCATACCAAGTTTTGACAAAATTGTAAAGGAACTTGAACTCTCATACCCCGCTGGTGGAGATGTAAAACGGTATAATCACTTCACAAGTCAGTTAAACATATATTGACAATATGATGTAGCTATTCTACTCCTTGGCATTTACACCAGAGAAAAGAAAGTATGTGGCCATATAAAGGCTATGAATGTTTAGAGTTGCTCTATTCGACACAGGCAAATACTGTAGACAATCCAAATATCTCTTGATAGATGCATGCTAAAAAAAAAAAAAAAAACCACTATGCTGTGATTAAGCATATAAAGGCTATGAATATTTCCATATAATGGCTACTAATGCTTAGATCTGTTTTATCTCTCATGGGAAAAAGCTGTAAGCAACCCAAATACCTCTTGATAGATACATGCTAAGAAAACTATGCTCCAATTAAACTGTAGTATACTTAGTTTTCCAAATGAAATAAATGGAATATAATTTGGCAATAAAAAGAATGAACTATTGATACATACTATCATGTGGATGTATCTAAAAAATAATGATGCTTAATACAAGGAACAAGGGGAAAAAACAGTATGTACTGAATAATTCTATTTATAAAATTCTCCAGTAGGCCGGGCATGTTGGCTCACACCTATAATGCCAGCACTTTGGGAGGTAGAGGCAGGCAGATTGCCTGAGCTCAGGAGTTCAAGACCAGCCTGGGCAACACGGTGAAGCCCCATCTCTACTAAAATACAAAAAATTAGCCGGGCATGCTGGCAGATGCCTGTAGTCCCAGCTACTCAGGAGGCTGAGGCAGGAGAACGGCGTGAACCCGGGAAGCGGAGGTCACAGTGAGCCGAGATCGTGCCACTGCACTCCAGGCTGGGTGACAGAGCGAGACTCCAACTCCAAAAAACAAAAAATAAATAAATTTAAAAGTTCTGGTAAATGCAAAGTAATTTATACTACCAGACACAGGTTAAGGAGATGAGAATGCAGAAAGGATTATGAAAGAATGACAAAATAAAAGAAACTTTTCTAGATAGTGAAAATATATACTACTTTGTACTGATGACCTCATATCTATATTTCAAATTGCATCACATTTTGCACTCTAAATATTTTTAGTTTATGCATGTCAATAATACTTTAATAATGTTAAAAATATTTATAGTTAAGTGAGAATATGAAGATGCTTGACAATCTTTCAAAATGTATCTTTATCTTCTATTAACTTCCACCACTGTTGCTTGCCTTTTGTTTAATTAAGAGTCTCTCGGATCTGGGCCTTCAGAAATTATCATCTGGTTACAATGATGCACACATGTTATGAGGTAAAGAAGTGTTGAAATAAAAAAGAATAAACAGAGAATATGGACTTCTGAAAAGGAAAATTTACTAAGTGAATTACCCCACATTGAAGAGGCATAATAGAAAAATATGTACTAGAAGATAATATACGTATTTTAGAACAAAAAAGGGAAAAATAGTTAAGAATAATATGTAAATGATGAGTTAATGGGTGCAGCAAACCAACAGGGCACATGTATACATATGTAACAAACCTGAATGCTGTGCACATGTACCCTAGACCTTAAAGTATAACTTAAAAAAAGAATAATATGATTACTAACGCTAAAGGAAAGCAAAACAATAGTGGATATCCAAGTTTAGATTTAATACATTAGTTTTTATCAAATTAAATGTTAGTAGTACTAAAAAAAATTAGTTGGCAATTAGAAACTGATTTGATCAAAAAATCAAGATATGATTTTTGATTCATATTGTAAGTATCAATTGAGACAAAATATATGATAGTTCTTTATAGGCTGAAAACTGTGTGCATAAATTTATTTGCTGTAGCACTTTGAAGAATGCATCACACAAGTATTTTTAAAAGTATTAAAGACCAGACTTGATACATTACTAATTCCATACACACCTCAGCAAAATTTGATTACTTCCTTCTTTCAATTCTGTTTTAAATGCATTGCTTCAACACTCGCAAGTATGCAATAATATTTGACTGTGTAGTTCAGACACATTTTGAAATATATTCTTTCTAAAGCAAAATATTCACAATAATTCCTGATTATACTCTTTTCTTCTTGAATCTGTTTTAATATCTGTAAAGCTTCATTAAAGCCATGCTGTCTTACATAGCTAGAAGCTCTGCCCAGTGAGAACTGAGGATGTATAATCTATTAAAGGCTCAGTAAGCTAATGTTTTATTCTCAAGCTCTGCCTTTTATTTTGTGCTGCTTGTTTAAGGGGGGAAAAAAAAGAACCATTGCACCTTAGGAACAGAAACCACCTTAAGAAGAGAAATGTATTCTGAAGAAGTTTGATGATATAGAAAAAAACATGAATAAAGCTGAAAGAGTAGCGTTATAGACAGATTTACATATTTCATCAAATGGTGAAAATGGCAATTATTATATTTTTCTTTTTTCATTTATGTGAATAAATTACCAAATTAGAACAATTTCAAAGCATGTATCCTCATTTTGAAAATATGAGAAAACAAAACATTACATTTACAGTCTTCCTCTGTATAATGGATATTAACAAAAATATGAAAAAGGGTTATCTTTATGGAATTCGTTAATATGTGTCAAGTATTACATTATTAACTTCTTGTAAAAGTGTCAAAACAACTTTTTTTAAAAATAGGTGAGAACATTTAGGCATAATTTTCTTAACTCTATCAGCAAATAATTACTAGAACTGGGATTTGAACCCAGGCCTCAGATCTCTCTGATATCGAAACCTAGCTTCAAGCATATATTCTTCATATTACACCAGTCCTAAAAGCAGATGAGAGGCTTGGTGGAGTGCCTGACCGTGGTGTGAGAGTGTGTGTGGGCATGCTTGGGTTAATGGCTAAAAGCGCTTTATCGACTTAAGGATGATGTTGCAGAGGAGCTTTGATGGCAAACCTGAGGCCCTACCTCCATAAGGATAATTATTTCTAACTCTTCAGAGACGAATACATATGTTTTAACATATAGAAATTGGCTGGGCGTGGTGGCTCATGCTTGTAATTCCAGCATTTGGGGAGGCCTAAGTGGGCAGATAACGAGGTCAGGAGATCAAGATCACCCTGGCTAACATGGTGAAACCGCATCTCTACTAAAAATACAAAAAAAAAAAAAAAATTAGCTGGGCATGATGGTGGACGCCTGTAATCCCAGCTACTCGGGAGGCTGAGGCAGGAGAATGGTGTGAACCCGGGAGGCGGAGCTTGCAGTGAGCCGAGATGGCACCACTGCACTCCAGTCTGGGCAACACAGCAAGACTCCGTCTCAAAAAAATAAACAAACAAAAATAGATATAAAAATCTTGCTTAGTCAGAGGCACTGTTCAAACTCTCAATATTTGTTTGCTAAATCTGATTTCTGAAAAAATAGGCATAAAAAGTTGAGAAAATGAAAGCTACAACATGTGTCAAGTACACATAGAATAAATAAAGGCAAAATTAAAAACAGTAATTTTCTCCCGTAAAGTTTTGGTTGGCTGAGTTTTAAATTATGAAGAGATGTAAAATATAATTTTACAATGGAAATAAAAGTTTAATCAATTTTATTCTTTTCTGAATATCATAATAATTGTATGTATTTATGAGGTACAATGTGATATTTTGATATATGTTTACAATGTGGCATGGTTAAATTAGGATAATAAACAAATTTATCACCTAACATGATTATCATTTGGTTGTGGTGAAAACAATTAAAATGTATTCTTTTAGCATTTTTGAAA